>NC_064618.1:107387346-108012346 GCF_023898315.1 Schistocerca nitens
CATCTCTTGGTCCAGAAAGACGAGCTTTCACACGAAGTAGCCATTTGTGGGCAGATCCCTACAGGTATCACGACCGAGAAAACCCAGTAGCTTTGCCAGGTGATGGGAAAGTCGCTATAGTTAAGGTTGGGACAGCCACTGGACGTGAATAGGGGAAATGGTACCATTCAGTTAGCTCTGACTGAAGTAGAACTGATTAAACTGAGTGAATGATTTGATATTTGTAACTAAGGAGGAAATGATGACAATGGGTTAGAAAAATTGCAAGGTAGGGTCGTTCAGATAGATGTGAAGAGAAATACACTGTTTACAGGACAGTAGGGTGAATTTAGATGTCGTTCAGGAGGAGAAGCATAATCAGGTTAGGCAAGCAGAGGGGACAGTTGTTACAACTAGACAGTGGCGTGTGCAGTTCACAAGGTTATCACATCATCTATTGCGCGTGATGGACGATAGTAAATTTTCTGTAGACTTGGTCCCAGAAATGGTTCAAATTCTGAACTACCTGGTAGTCTTGAAGAAATGAACGTTGTTACGATAAGTGATACGGAGATTCTGCAGATGTTATACCTGCAAGTTAGGTATAATTTAGTGCAGATAGTAGCTAGAGATATTTACTAAATAAATGGCTCTGCGTTTCCATGAACAGCTATGTAGATAGGTGATTCTACCTAGGGTCCTGACAAAAATTATAGACATTGATTTGGGATGTGGTAATGAATCGGGTAAGAAGAGCCGCCCATGCATTGCGCGTCTCTGATACAGATATTGCAGAAAGCATATTGAAAGGTGTTAATCCAGTTGACCAGTCATGCTCAATCTTTTGCACATCCTTTCACACGTTCAGTGACTTGCAGCAATTAGCATAGAAAACTGAAGGTTTAGATGTTTAGACCGAAAAAGTGGGCCGAGTTACGACAAATAAAGAATTTAAGTGCAAAATGCATTCCTCAGCTCATCTTATGTCTCAAGTGCGGCGCTATGGTGCATTTCCTTCTAAATACACGTATTATATATTACGCCCACCGCCGTGTTTTTCTGTCTATGTGTGAAAGTTAATCACAGAAGCTACTCTAGGGATTTTGATATGAATTTCACAAATATAGAACTGATTCACGAGGATGGTTTGCGTACACTATCTTATAGAAATTATTCTGATAGCCCCACATAATGACCACCAATTGTCACAGTAGGTGGACCTGCCATTTTATAAGGAGGCAGTGAGTATTGTGTAGAGAGGCAGTATTAGCAAAACGGATCTGTCAAGAGAGTTCAGTGACTTCTAACGTGGACTAGTGATTGGATGTCCCTGAGTAACATGTCCATCAGGGACATTTCAACGGTTATAAAGTTGTCCCAGTCGAGTGTTGACGATGAGACAGTGAAGCTGAAACGCCAAGGGACTGCCACAGCTAAACCAAGACCAGCAGACTTCACGTGTTGCCGGAGAGGGACCGTTGAGCACTGCAGAGGCTGGTTGCCAAAAGTTGCAGGAAATTAGCGGAAAGAATAACTCGTATGTTCCAAAGTGCCACCATTAGTCTAGCTAGCACAATGATTCTGCGTAGGGAATTAAATGGAAGGATGGTGGAGCATCTCCTTATCCGCCCCACATTTCTGTAGTCAGCCATTCCACTGGACGTTCGATGCCCAGAACGGAGCAATTTGAAGTTATGAATCATTCTTACACTGCGGCAGTTCGATGGAAGAGTTTGTGTTTGACCAATACCTCGAGAACCCTACGTGCCATTTTGTGTAGTGCCACTAGTGAGTTATGGAGGACGTGATGTTAAGGGGGGTGGGACGTCGAACGTGCCGACTTGGAGCAGGAGAGGCACCACAGGACATGTAAGAATATTTGCATCTGGAAATGCTTCAAGGCCACCATAATCACAATGATTGCCCCACACTACAGCAAGTGTGAGCCATGTACTACCTCCAAACACGGCTTGTACATCACATGTAAAGTTCAAACGGAGTCCACGAAACACGTTTGGACCTCCAATTAGTTGTTGTTTATTGAACTGTCCAGCAAGATCAATGTCTATCGCCTTCAAAGAACGATAAACAGGAACGCTGCGCCGCCAGCGACGACGGTAACCACGTCGTCCAGGCATTGCTGTGGCACGTTAATACAGGGTGGACTTAGTCGCTGCGCGGCTTCTGATTGGCTAGCAGGCTGTGGCGCGCGACTCAAATCGTGGCGCGCATTCAAATCGGGGGGACACGGGCCCTAGTATTACTAGGCCCGTGTTGCTGGAAAATTCACTTCCGGTCGTTGCGCAACCGACTGATAACACGCGCTGGCGCAGACCGGACGTTGACGTCATGATAAGGGCCGCCGCCGGCTGCAGCTGCGCCGCAGCACGGAGCGTCATTCGCTCTGCGAACGTCGAGGAGTGCGGACGCTTAGCTCTGGGTGTCTCGCTGGGCGTTGGCTTGCTACGTTTACCTGTATTAACGTACCACAGCAATGCCTCGGCGACGTGGTTACCGTCGTCGCTGGCGGCGCAGCGTTCCTGTTTATCGTTCTTTGAAGGCGATAGACATTGATCTTGCTGGACAGTTCAATAAACAACAACTATTACAAATGAATTCATAAAACTTTGTCAGCATGATTAGGCAGGATTCAGGATTCATACTCATAGCAGTGGAAGTTCAAAAAAGATAACAACATATTTTTTTTAAACGTGAAATTACATCTTTTTTTCACTTACTATTGGCTGCATTTCTTGCTATAGCTACACTTTTCTTCATAAGTAATAGATGTTCTTAGATAAATATTCCACAGCATACAAACCATACTTACAGGTATATGTAGCACTAGAATTTATTTAATTTATAAAAATATGAATGAGCTGTCAGATTTTAAACTTCATGTTTAGAAAAATTCAAGTTTTGTAGTTAATTATCTCAATTTTTACTACAATTTTTAATAGATATGGAAATTTTACACATTTAGATTAAGGAGTTTGTGTTTAATAAGTATTGCAAAATTCATCGAAGAATTTCTCTTGCTTATGAAGAAAAGTGTACGTATAGCAACAAATGCAGCCAACAGTAAGTGAAGAAAATGATGAAATTTCACATGTAAAATATTTTATTTTGTTACTTTTTGAACTTGCACTGCTATGAGTGTGAATCCTGAATCATTCGTGGTCATGCTGACAAAGTTTTATGAATTTGTTTATAGAAGTATAGACAGTGGAAGTTAAAATGTCCTGTGGTGCCTGTCCTGCTCCAATTCGGCACGTTTGACGTCCTGCCCCCCTTAAGATATGGGGGTGTATCCGTGGGTAGCATATGGTCCTCTTATTGCGCTTGGTAAAAGGCTACATCTGAAAGGATATGAACACATTCTACAGCAATGCGTACTGCATACAGTACAATAACTGTTCGGAGATGGTCACTGATTGTATCAGCATCATAATGCACTCTGACGAAGTACAGCAACTTCGGAACAGGAATTTATGTTCTTGGAAGTAGTCCTGAGACAGTGACACTTTCGGGACGTCAGGAACAACGCACATGCACGTTAAGTTCAGAGCAGATAATACAGTGCGTCTGGGTGCAATTAGATGGAGAAGCTGCACGCTTTTTGGGAAACTACTATTTGTGACACAGATTAATGCCAAATATCCCAAGCGTTGGATCAGAAGGGAAGATCCGATTGCGTGTGGATCTCGCTTGTCTGATCTGACGCCTCTTAACTTGTTCTTTCTTTTCTTTTTCGTTGTTTTTTTGGTGGGGGGGGGTGATTATATCAAAAATCTCACTTTTCACCCGGGTACGTGCAACAAATGATCCCTGGTGTACTTGGTAGAGTGTGCTGTAATTCTGCATGAATATGTTACGCCTATACTGAATGTCATGGTCCCTTTTTCGAACATCTTCTGTACTGTATCATGTTGATGAACCATTCACAGTCGTGAGAAGCCGAGGTCGAACTGTCGCCTGCCAATAGACATTTAGGTTTTCCATGATTTCCCCAGCAAGTGCTGGGATGAACGTCAGCTTGTACTTTGTCCTGACGTATAAAAAGTGGTGTAAGAGAACGTGACGTATTTTTTCCTTCTTTCATTGAATATATTTCGTCACGAATGGGAATGAATTTTGGGTGGATGATTTGGAACATTATACATAATATGTTAACGTGGAAATGAAATTAAGTTAGCTTAAATAAGAGTAAGGGACGGAATGAGAAATGAATTGAAATTTTCCTTTTCTGGTTATTTGTACATAACTAATTTCGGCTCGAAACGCTGAAAGAAGATTTTGCCAGCCAGTGGAAGCGCGCTTTATGGCTAATATCATGGAACAGAGAAAGGCAAAAGTATTATGGACAGCACTGACAGGGAGCTGGGCCTCAGACAGCTTAAATTATGATCTGTATGCGAAAATTTCAAACTCCTCACAGAGAAATTTGTTGTTCACGGAAGATAGGGGCCTATTAAAAGCATTGTTTCTGAGAATCAAAAATGAACATATGGTAATTATAAGTGTGCCATCACGCTACTTTTATATTCGGCTTCTGATGGACAGCTAGAAAGAAAAATTGCATACAGAGATGAAAATGGATCGATAATGTTAAAATATTAAGAAATTAAATGTGTCACCACGAAATTTTAATCTGAAACGGTGGATTTATGTACCTTAGCTTTTCCTTTACTTAAATAAGAATAATCTGTTTTACGTCTACTAAAATATTAATGAGCGTGTGGTGACCATTAATCTTTGTTTTAATGCAGTTGTGTAAGCAAACTAAAATTATATCTATCTTCTCTTTTTAACGTCTGGGAACATTAATGTGTCATCTGTTATTAAGACAGGAGAAGTTCGATAAAGCATTGTACAGATATAGTGTGTAATTATCTCTCATTCTCGACGATGTGCTAAATTCTGGCAGATATGTTCTTCAATGTACAGAATTTTCTTGGGACCGGATTCAGCTCTCCAGTTTTTCACGTCACAGCGTGTGATTACTCAGTTTAGTCGTCTCGGCACGCTACCGCGTATAAATGTGGCGATGTCTGTTGATAACCCCGGACGTCTTGTGCGTATGAATAGTCCAAACAAACAAACAAACAAAAAAAGGTGAGTCACTTATGTTATGGAACGAAGAAAACAAATTTTTAGTTTAAAATCGAGAAACATACTCCTCACAGAGTAATGTTTTCGAACAAAGTGAAATACTGAAGTATTATTTGTACTGAACCAAATGAAATGCTACTTAATGTCAAATGTGTTTTATTCCAGTCTTGATAACAATATCAATTCTTTAGACGATGACCGGTTTCAGTCCGTAATGACCACCCTCAGATCTTTTTTACAGCGTGTTCTAAAGTGATAAGGGGATGGTGTAAAAAAGATCTGAGGATGGTCATTACGGACTGGAACCGGTCATCGTCTGAAGAATTGATATTGTGGTCAAAGACGGAAATAAAAAAACGTTTGACAGTACTGGATCACTGTTTGTATACGCGACCATTTTGCAGTTGGCGAAGCTACTTAATGTGTCAAATATAAATAATATGAAACAAAAGAACAAATGTCATTCAAACAACCACTTTTTCAAGGGGAAAAAAGCAGATAAATCTCCTGAAACAGAAAGAGAAGCATCTACACCTACATGAAGACTATGCAATTCTTCATTAAGTGCCTGGCAGAGGGTTCAGCGAACCACTTTCACACTGTTGTTCTACCATTCCGCTCTTTAACAACGTGCGGGAAAAACGAGCATTTAAATGATTCTGCGAAAGCTATGATTTCTCTTATTTTAGTAGGATGATCATTTCTCGCTATGATGACGGGTGTCAACAAAACTTTTTCGCATTCGGAGGAGAATGTTTGAGATTGAAATTCCGAGAAAATATCTTGGCACAACGAAATAGGCCTTTGTTGTAATGATTGCCATCAAAACTCGCATAGCAGTTTCTTGATACTCTCTCCCAAATTTCGCGATAATACAAAACGAACTGCCCTCTTTTGAACTTTTTCGATGTCCCCGTCAGTCCCACATGATAAGCATCCTATACTACACAGCAGAGAACGGACAGATTTCGTGTAGGTAGTCTCTTTAGTAGACCTGTTGCATCTTCTAAGTGTTCTGCCAATAAAAGACAGTCTTTGGTTTGCCTCCCCCAGAACATTATGTAGGTCATCGTTCCAGTATAAGTTGTTCGTAATTGTAACTTCCCGGTTCATCATTGAATTGGCAGCGTTTCAATTAGTGTGCTTTATCATGTAAACGAAGTCTAACGGATTCTTTCTAGTGATCGTGTAGATGACCTCACACTTTCCATTTCTTATGGTCAGTTCCCACTTTTCGCACTACACAGATATCTTGTTTGAATAATTTTGCAATTGATTTTTATTTTCTTATTACTTTACTAGATGGTGCCAACGGCCTTGCCGCAGTGGTAACACCGGTTCCCGTCAGACCATCGAAGTTAAGCGCTGTCGGGCTGGGCTAGCACTTGGATGGGTGCCCATCCGGTTTGTCCAGTGCTGTTGGCAGGTGGGGTGCACTCAGCCATTGTGAGGCAAACTGAGGAGCTACTTGATTGAGAAGTAGCGGCTCTGGTCACGAAAACTGACGACGGCCGGGAGAGCGGTGTGCTGAACACAAGCCCCTCTATATCCGCATCCAGTGATGTCCGTGGGCTGAGGATGACACGGCGGCCGGTCGGTGCCGTTGGGCCTTCATGGCCTGTTCGGACGCAGTTACTAGATGGTGAATGGCAGCATTATCTGCAAACTATCTACGAAGTCTGCTCAGATTGTTTCCGATAGCGTTTGTACCGATTAGGGTCTCTTATGTTTCTTTGGGAAAACCAAATATCACTTGTGTTTTACTCGTTGACATTGCGTCAATTACTACGAACTGTAGTCTTTCCGACAGAAAAGGAGGAAAGGCTTGTAACACCATAGCTCTAATGCAGTAATGATTTATTTTGCTTTTTGTTCATTTTATGTTTCATCATTGAGCTTCTGTGAATGTGTTTGATTGAATAGATAACACAAAATTGTATACTCATTTCTTTGTACAAACTTTGACGTCATGTTTTGGTTCAATGCAGTGTATCTACAATTTATATTCTTTGTCCCATTTGGAGGGAACAAAACTTACTGTATATGATTGTAATTTTGTGTGAATAATTTTGTAGACATGTTAATATGTGCAAAGGTTCTGTCTTATTTAATGTATTTGTTTGCTGTTATGTAAACTGCTGATCCTCACTTAGGGCTCTTAGTTATTCTGTATGTAAAAGGTGTAGGGGTTCCCTCGGGAACGGAACAGCGCAACGCGCGCAAAATGTGGTTGGCATAGGTGGAAAAGGTGGAACTGATAGTCAGTCGGGGACGAGCCAGCAGTCTGAGATGAGCTACGAGTCCGTGCGCTGCCGTGTAAAAGTTGCATAGTGCTGGTTTCGAGAGAGGCTTTTCTGTTATTTTCCAATGCCTCGGATGGGTGGATAAATAGCTGGGCTATTCTGGAATTCGTATCTATCTTCGCCACCAAGAAATGACAGAGTCCAGCAATTCTGCTTGCAATTCCACCTACCAACATGCTGTGGCCACCACATTGCGCAATCATTGCAACATATCACTATAATGATGTACAGTGAAGGATCAGCGTAATGGATGTGTGATTGTGCTGAAATATAAGGTAATTCGTATCTGAATTTATGTACCTACCTTGACTTTTCTCCTCATCATAACACCTCTCAGGGTCCTTTCCGTTCGAACTAAAGTGATTACCGAGTACCCTTACTGAAAGTACGTTAAAACTCAGTTTGCTAATTAATACCTATTGGACAGAATAAAGTTAAAGTTAATGTGGCAAGAGAGTGAGTTATAATTAATGATGCTTGCTGAAATAATTTTCCTAGTAAAACTGATTATTAATGTGTTGTTGCCAACTTCAAATTAAAATCTCTCAAGACTAAGGTTTATAAAGTTTTGCTTAGTAAATGATTACAGTACTACCTGTTGCTAATCGCAGAAAGTGAGCTAGTATCTTACATAAATGTTAATTTTATGTCTCATGGTAGTAAAAGTAGAAAATTGCATAGTAGAAAATTATATGTACATGATTACTAAGTGTTTGTCTCTCTTGTGTGCATATTAACAGTATAAAGACCACTCACTTTGTGTAAGCCCTGAAAGTAATAGTGGGTTTCGGTAGCTGTTATAATTTTGCAAATAGCTAGTGCTGATCCAATTGTTAGCTTCAATCTTAAAACATAGGTGTGTCAGAGTTCATTGCACTCGTGTGTGGCCAAGTTTAGGTTGTGTTTGTACGTTATAGTTACTTATACCTACTTTCTTAATCGAGAATGTTAATCTTTCTCTTGCCTAGTTAGGCTGGCGGCCGTTTTCTTTATCCGTTGAACAGTGCAAATAGGCAAAATTTTGTTTGGTACTGTTTAAATATTTACGTAATTCTAATTTTCATTTCCGATAAGCCACTTCCGTTAGGTACAACACGGTCAATTTAACAAAATTCCTCTCAGAGGGTAACACTGCTCTGTTGATTTGCACTATAATTGCTTTTACAAAAGAGTTAAATGTCACAACCTGTTTCTAGCATTGAGGTTATGGTGCAGTAATAACAGCAGTTAGGAGTGTTATGCGTGGCTTTTCCGTGACAGGACTATTTTGTTCTGTTGGGGACATACTACGTAATAAACCAAACTTGGTACTTCATAGTATAAGCTACGTAAATACGCTGTTGTAGTGTTATACGTGGCGCCGCGTGACAGGACGTTATTCAGCATTTTATAAACATAGGGTGAACATAAAACGTCCAGCGGCACGAACCTGTAACTTATTTGGCAGAACTGGTAGTGAAAGTTCAGCTTAAATTGAAAATAAAACGTATCAATACTTAATAGCAACTAAAATGGACAGGAAATTAGAAATAAATCTAGACACGCGAGAACAGAAAGTAATCGAGAGCAGTTCAGGGAGCACACCAACAGATGGCATTACTCGCGAGTTAAGTTACGTACGCTACCATGCCGATGTCAATAAACAGATAGAAGCTATGAATGTCGCTCGTACTAAGGACGACAATATGAGTGATGTTGTGGAAGACAGTGGCTATGTTAATGAATCGCGGGATATGTTTGAATCACCAAAAACAGAAAGGGGTGTAGAATCTGAACACGAAAATGCAGTTGAAACCAAAAGTGAAAAGACACAAGATCTGACTGATTTACTTAGAATACTGTCTGCGCAATTTGCAGCACACAGTGACAATATTAATGCACAAATCGCAGCACTGGGGCAACAAAATTTGGAGCAAAGACAGCTAATTGCAGCACAGGGGCAGTTAATTACAACACAGGGTAGTGATATTAGTAAACAAATGCAAGAGCAGGGCAAGAATCTTAGTAACCAGATTGAGAAGGTTGATGTAAAAGTAGATATTGTGAGCAATGAAATTAAAAACCTCAATGGCAATATTGCCAACATACAGGGACAAATCGATGACATTAACGAAAGATTTGATACAGAAGTAATTAAAATCCAAGATCAAATAGAACCTCTAGTCTGTACTAAAGTGGATGAAAAGGTATTCGGTATTAAATCCGAAATACAAACTGAATGTAACGAGGAATTTGCACAGATCAAACAGTCTGTAACAGAAACAAGCAGAACTCTAACCAAACAGATTCTTACTTGCGAAAAGAAGTGTGAACATAACACTTCACAAATCCAAGGCAAAATGTATGACTTGGAAAGAAAAATACAAATCGGACCTACACATATTACTGAAAGAATGCCCCTCAGTAAAATATTAGAGGGCGAAGAGAAATTCGACCCTGTAAAGAGGCATAACGGATGGCACCCCCTAGACTTTATAAAGAATTGCGAAAGAAATTTTCCTGAATATTTGTCTGACCAGGAAAAAATTAATGTCGTAATTAGTGCACTAACAGGAGAAGCAAAAAGATGGGGGTTGAATCTGGATACAAACCAGATGTCTTTTGAAAATTTAAAGCAAAAATTTATTGACGAGTACTGGTCAGAACAAAAACAAGACCAGTTGTGGCGTGAATTTCTAATGGCCAGGCTGTACGATATCAGAGGCAGGCAAACCATGAAAGAGTTTTGCGAATCATGGTACAGAAAACTAATACACCTAATGGCTAGAAGGACTGAAGCTGAGATCGTTTGGGTTCTTTGGCAGAAATTGCCTGAGGATTCTAAAAGATATGTGGGGAGTACACACAGCATTTTTTCTGCGTTTCTGGAAAGGGTAGAGGATGAAGATCACTGGCGCAGAAATCGCGAGTCCCGTCCCTATCATAACAACAATTATTTGCGCGAAAATAATGACCAAAACGAACGACAGGAGAATGATAGATTTCGCGTAAACACAATTCAAAGAGGTCGTGCGAGAGTCAGGGGAAATTTTACAACGCGCGGCAGAGGATACATGCCGCGGAATTTCCAAAATAGAGACGAAATGGAAAACTGAAAACCGCATGTGTTACGGGCCGGATTCACGCGGAAACCGGTTCTGGGCCCAAAGAAAAGATGCCAAATAGTAGATTCGAGAAAGAAAGATGTAAGCTACGGGGCAAGAAGGTTAAGGGCGCGCCTATAGCAGACGGGCGCGGAGTGATACATAGTAGCGTTCCCAGTGCAAAGTCACGTGACTGTTCGTGCTCGGGCCAGCGCTTGCCGGAGCAGTGTACATTGCATTTGGCAGCAGACACAAATGGCAGACGTCAGAACAAGATGGCTGCCGTAGAGAGAGACAGAAGAGGCGGGATCGGACACTTCCGATGGCCGGTTTCAGTAGTAAATGAACGTAGAAATGAAAATAAAGTTAATGCGTCATATGATAAAGATAACTCCGTATCGGATTCGTGCGAAAAGACTTTATTAAAGAATGAAAGGGAGACAGAAAAGGCGAGTGAAAAGGGAAATATTGACACTATTAATGATGTGTATGAGGTAAAGGACGTAGATGTGGGAGGAGTTATGATGAATAAAGAGGAAAGGGAGGTAGAATATGCCACGCAAAAGACGTGTGCTCAATTAATAATAGGTAAAAATGATGTAAAGAAGGACGTCAGTGAACATTGCATTGTAAACAGTGCAGACAAAATTGTTGTTGATGGAAATGTGTTTAGTGATTCTGAGGTAGAAGGGTGTGGTAATTTCGCGCGATGGCCTGAAACTGATAGCATGGAAGAAAATGAAATGAAAGTTATCGAAGTACATGACGATTATACTAAATATGAAGTTAAGGCCGAAATCGTTCAAAGTGATATAACTGAAGTGTCTGACTGTCCAACCGGTGTACATTGTGTAGAAAATGAGTCGAAATACGAAGTGACTGAAACATCTAGTGATAATTTGCCTCACTGTTTAAAAGTTGCATTCCTGCTCGAATCTGATGACGAAAATGAAATCAGTGATAGTTCAGATGATGAAAGGTATATGAATACAGACGAAAATGAATATACTAATTTTCCCTATTGTTCAAAAGTAGCGTACTTAAGTGAATCTGATGGTGAGGAAGAGAGTAGTGATGACTCCAGTGAAGATGGATTTTCAGGTGTAAACAAAAGTGAATATACTTTTACTGACAGAGGATACGAAAAAGTTAGTGACATTTTACCAAAGCAAGATACAGAAAGTGAAACTGGGCCAAAACCGAATGAATTATTTAGTAATGCAATACAGGGGCATAATTTACAGGAACCTCCAGATGATACTATACTGGGGCAAGCCTTAACAAATGTTTTGAAGGAGTGTGAATTACAGGAACAAAAAGAACCACCTGATGAAATGATAGCAGAGCAGGAGATGTTGCACCTTGCTAAAGACTTTGAAAGCCCAAGACCTAAACAGCCACCAGATGAAACAAAACGTTGGCAAGATCTGAATAGTTTAGTGAAAGATGTAGAAGATAGGAGGCCTAAAAAGCCTCCAGATTGAAGTCACTGTTTTATGAACCATAAAAGACTGCCTTGTTAATAAAGAGACTGGGGGCAGGATGTATGTATATATTTTGTTAATATAATGCATGACTTCAGTATTATTATTGCATCTGAGTGTTATCTGAAAGTGAATTATTGTTTTGTTGACCTTGAGGCCTGTGAAAGTTTGTTGTTTAGTTACTGTGGTATACTGTTTGTCTTTACTTAGGAACTGTTTATTTTTAATTGGATACTTATTGTTGCCAGTCTAATTATGAAGAGAGGGCCATGTAGTGTGGCAAACCTTAAAACTTTAGGAATAATGATGCTTATGGTCACTTAATGAAAGTGCAAAGAACTCCACAAGATAGTAATTTATTTCTAATATACTTAAAAATCCGAAAAGTCTTATGTTTGCAGTATGTGGTTTACTTAAAGATACATGTCCTGAGAGGAGGGTTGTTAACCCTCAGGGGACATGCACTCTTTGCATTGTCAGGTGCCTGACGAGCACCAGGGACCCGAGTCATTGCCAGCACTACTTCCGTTCTTTTCGTGTTGGCAACCTTCCCCTTCTTCATTCGAAACTTTGACTATCTTCTTTCTTTCTTCCCTTTTTTATATTGAATCGTGTTATACAAGATGTGAATTCAACTTTAAAATAACTGAATCCCAGTATTCAAGCCACGATTGTAACCAATTGCTCCAAACTTAAAATTTAACATTAATTGAAAGTTATTTTAAAGTATGGTTCCCAAACCACATATACATTTATTTAATTTTTTTTAGTGAATTTGAATGATGATAAAATTTTTAATAATGCTGAATTTTTCCTTGTGCAATATGACTAAAATGTTTTGAGAAGAGTAATGGATAAATAATATGGGTACACTAGAAAATGACCAAGAATAATGAAAGTATAGTGGGTACAGTAAAAAGGAATAAGAACATGCAGTTAAAGTAAATGGTTCTGTGCAGAAAAATGTAAGTGTGAATAAAGGTAACGTTTATAATGAATAATCTAATATGATTAATGTCTAAAGATGGTTGTACAGAAATGGGTAAGAACGGTGATGAAAAATGTTGTGTGTTTAAGACTGAGGGGATAAACCTGACTAGTGTACATGATATAGATTAGAGAGGTATGTGTCTAATGCCACCAAAAGTGGGCAGAACTCACAGTAGGATGTAAAATTATTGTTCTGAGCTTGACATATCTAATGACCTAAATGTGTAGTTCAACTTGTTACTGACTTTAAAAGAAATATTACTGAGTAAGAAAGTGGGGAGAAAAACCACAAATCAGGGACTCTCAAATAACCCCTGATCATTGTCCTTATACCAAACATGTCATTTAAAATTTACTTGATTAATGTATATGTTACCTTATGTTGTCATTTGAAAAGAAATGGTTTTGTTGCCAGTGTCTAATTACTGTTTCAAAGTTACAGGTTATATGTTTTGTACCATTAAAGCAAATTTTTCCAAAGATGTAACATAAAGAGGAAAAAACTTGGAGATGATGACCATAAACTGCTCAAAAATATATTGTTGGGCAGCAAAACAAGACAAAACAATAAAAATGCTGTGGTCCTGAAGTTGAGGGCTACCAAATATGCTGTGTTGAGCAACAGCCAAAGGACTTGCCATTGTGGGGCAAGGAGCTGATAAGTGGACATGAACTGCCAAACCTAGAGGATGGGGCAGTGTGTCAAATTAAAAATCTGTATTTTAGTGTGCTTAATGTAAATTGTGTTTTTGTGTCTAAATGTTTACATATAAAGACTGCCAAACCAATGGCGGGCAGAATGTGTAACATAAACTGCTAGTGCTGAGGCAAGCAGTGAACGTCGTTAGGTTTATTGGTCAATGTGTTATGAACTGACTATTCTTTCTGAAGTCAGTGAAAATTTATTATAGAATATATATGGAGTCTTATTCAGATCGATGTAGATGTTTTGATGCTAGATTTTTTGGAATAACTTAAAGTTTTGGACTGTCTGTTTTAAAAAACAGCAGTGATGATTAAAGATAGGCTCTGAACAGGTTAATGTGTTTTTGTGCAACAAACATTTTGGACTGCTATTAATGAAGAGCAGCTTTAAAGTTAATCGTTTTCAGAAAACTTTGAAAAGTTACTTTGGTATTTAACAAGTCTGTTGGAAAAGGTTATCATAGCTGTTTGTGTAAATATTTGTGCATATGTGAATGTAAACTGAAATTTTCAACATCCCATTAATTGCTGAACCTTGTAAAATGTACTATGATCATTAACATACTTGTGTGTCTCTGAAAGTTTCATTCTTTAAAAAACATTGAAAGACAAATTTCTGCTTTGTTGAATTAAAATTATTTATGCTGTTGTCTATGTGTTTATTATTATTATCTGTGCTATTGTATATGTGTTTATTATTATTATTATTATTATTAAATTTTGTTTGAATGCCATACCTATTCTGCTAATATGAAGCTTATTTTGTGTACTGTTTTGGTTTTTATTTGAGCTATATATGTGTGAAATGAACATGCTTAAAGGTATCTTGTGTAACGATGCAAAATTAGTTTCCTTAAACCAGTGCAAAAATGAAAATTAGTGTAAATGTCTCATTTTTGAAAATGTTTTAGAAAAAAAAAGTATAAAATTTCTTAGTGTATATACTGTATATTTGTAATATGTGTATTTTTTTTCTCCCAACTGAAGTTGGATGGTACAATTTTTTTCTTTAGCCAACACCACTTAGGTGTTATGGATGTTTCCTTGAAGTATCCCTTACAGGAAACTTCAACGAAACATGGGGCATGTGTAACACCATAGCTCTAATGCTGTAATGATTTATTTTGCTTTTTTGTTCATTTTATGTTTCATCATTGAGCTTCTGTGAATGTGTTTGATTGAATAGATAACACAAAATTGTATACTCATTTCTTTGTACAAACTTTGACGTCATGTTTTGGTTCAATGCAGTGTATCTACAATTTATATTCTTTGTCCCATTTGGAGGGAACAAAACTTACTGTATATGATTGTAATTTTGTGTGAATAATTTTGTAGACATGTTAATATGTGCAAAGGTTCTGTCTTATTTAATGTATTTGTTTGCTGTTATGTAAACTGCTGATCCTCACTTAGGGCTCTTAGTTATTCTGTATGTAAAAGGTGTAGGGGTTCCCTCGGGAACGGAACAGCGCAACGCGCGCAAAATGTGGTTGGCATAGGTGGAAAAGGTGGAACTGATAGTCAGTCGGGGACGAGCCAGCAGTCTGAGATGAGCTACGAGTCCGTGCGCTGCCGTGTAAAAGTTGCATAGTGCTGGTTTCGAGAGAGGCTTTTCTGTTATTTTCCAATGCCTCGGATGGGTGGATAAATAGCTGGGCTATTCTGGAATTCGTATCTATCTTCGCCACCAAGAAATGACAGAGTCCAGCAATTCTGCTTGCAATTCCACCTACCAACATGCTGTGGCCACCACATTGCGCAATCATTGCAACATATCACTATAATGATGTACAGTGAAGGATCAGCGTAATGGATGTGTGATTGTGCTGAAATATAAGGTAATTCGTATCTGAATTTATGTACCTACCTTGACTTTTCTCCTCATCATAACACCTCTCAGGGTCCTTTCCGTTCGAACTAAAGTGATTACCGAGTACCCTTACTGAAAGTACGTTAAAACTCAGTTTGCTAATTAATACCTATTGGACAGAATAAAGTTAAAGTTAATGTGGCAAGAGAGTGAGTTATAATTAATGATGCTTGCTGAAATAATTTTCCTAGTAAAACTGATTATTAATGTGTTGTTGCCAACTTCAAATTAAAATCTCTCAAGACTAAGGTTTATAAAGTTTTGCTTAGTAAATGATTACAGTACTACCTGTTGCTAATCGCAGAAAGTGAGCTAGTATCTTACATAAATGTTAATTTTATGTCTCATGGTAGTAAAAGTAGAAAATTGCATAGTAGAAAATTATATGTACATGATTACTAAGTGTTTGTCTCTCTTGTGTGCATATTAACAGTATAAAGACCACTCACTTTGTGTAAGCCCTGAAAGTAATAGTGGGTTTCGGTAGCTGTTATAATTTTGCAAATAGCTAGTGCTGATCCAATTGTTAGCTTCAATCTTAAAACATAGGTGTGTCAGAGTTCATTGCACTCGTGTGTGGCCAAGTTTAGGTTGTGTTTGTACGTTATAGTTACTTATACCTACTTTCTTAATCGAGAATGTTAATCTTTCTCTTGCCTAGTTAGGCTGGCGGCCGTTTTCTTTATCCGTTGAACAGTGCAAATAGGCAAAATTTTGTTTGGTACTGTTTAAATATTTACGTAATTCTAATTTTCATTTCCGATAAGCCACTTCCGTTAGGTACAACACGGTCAATTTAACAAAATTCCTCTCAGAGGGTAACACTGCTCTGTTGATTTGCACTATAATTGCTTTTACAAAAGAGTTAAATGTCACAACCTGTTTCTAGCATTGAGGTTATGGTGCAGTAATAACAGCAGTTAGGAGTGTTATGCGTGGCTTTTCCGTGACAGGACTATTTCGTTCTGTTGGGGACATACTACGTAATAAACCAAACTTGGTACTTCATAGTATAAGCTACGTAAATACGCTGTTGTAGTGTTATAGGCTGGCCTTGCAGTCTTGTACCTATTCGTAAACATAGTTGATTCAGCACAGAACTTCATGAGACTTGCTGCTGCTGATTGAGGACAAAACGAGGCTAATCGTGTAAGGTCCTTTGTCTCCTACTCACCGCTCAGGATGGAATCTCTGCACCTCGCCTCTCTGCGTGTGGAGTAAATATCAGATGCATGTGTAACACCTTTTTCTAAATGTTTGCATAGCGTGTATACGAGGCGTAACTTGGGATGTGGAAATCCGCCTAAAAACTACAACTACATACAGGCTGCCCGACGCACCGACCTTTTCATCATTAGGCCGCGAAGTGGATTCTCTCCGGCTCTGGCCCACCTCTCGGTGTAAAGGAAACGACATGTTAACGAGATCTGCTAAGCGGATGAGTCGGGGCTTTCCTCTGGATATATGTAGGAGACTTTAGGTCATCAGAGAAGTTTGTAACATATCCCACGGAAAATTCGAAGATAGCATTAATATTTACACTTAAAATAGCCTGGACATGACAAAGAACGTAGCTCGACTTCTAGTGTCTTCTATGTTGAAACATCTTCGTCAAACTTTCTTATGATGCTTGATACCATGGTTCCATTTATATATTCATTTCAGAAGACGAGAGTGAGTTGATGAGGCCTCCATTTCCGTAACTGGCTTGGACTTAAACTGTCGTTTCAGCATACAATTTCGGTTTAAATAGTCTTTCCAATCACACAACATTTCCTGACCGACTGTTTCCACAATGAAAGGGGACGTTTTGTATCTTGAAATTTTTTCTTTTTAAATTTCGGCTAGTGCAGATCTATATGTCGTAGTGAAAATGAATTACCTGGGATTTTCGTTGGAGTAATTGACTTGCCTGCTTCTTTCCCTGTAAGCCAAAACGTTAATGACAAACTGGTGGCTGCCCTATCCATGTTTCGTACTTGTAAGTGACAGTCCTTTCGATGGAGAATCTAATTACACTTGCCGGCCGAGGTGGCCGAGCGGTTCTAGGCGCTTCAGTCTAGAACCGCGTGACCGCTACGGTGGCAGGTTCGAATCCTGCCTCGGGCATGGATGTGTGTGATGTCCTTAGGTTAATTAGGTTTAAGTAGTTCCAAGTTCTAGGGGACTGATGACCTCAGGTGTTAAGTCCCACAGTGATGAGAGCCATTTGAACCATTTTTTTTCTAATGACACTTCGATCTAATTTCCGAAAGAAACGAGATATACTTCTCTTTTATTTCCTTGTGCCCTTCATATGTTAGAGTTCAATAGCCACGAAATGACAGAGGTTACACGTAACGTTTCTATCTTACCAATTTGGATATCAGTTGTTCTATAGTAAGAATAATGGACACTTCACAGCAAAGTGATGTTACCAGCAACCACACAGCCTAGTCGAGTGCAGTAGCTTGTCTCATGTTAACTCCAGCACCGGTAGATTCGCCGATGAACGGGCTCCATTTATGAAAAGTTTCATCAGACGCTGCAACTGTAATGCTGAAAAGGGCCTCAGGAACGATTAAACTCATAGAGAGAACGTGTTGCTTCCATGTATGATGTATAGCGTCAACCTGGACTCCGATCACAGTCTTCCGTAGCTTCCCAGGGCCCATGAATGGATAAACTTTAGAATGAACTATAAATACCGGAGAAGTTCGGCCGCAAATACCGGCTCAGTCCTAAGGGCAGAATGTTAATAGAGTCCCGCTGCAGCCACGGGATGAATTATGGGACTGGGCGCGCGGTGCAGCACGTGCAACGCCATTACAGATACGAGGGTGATCGATTGACCTACCTCGTGCCAGCGTTCCACGTACCTGCCTGCTGCCCGAGCGCTCTTATTCAGTGCTCAGTGGAGCCGCTGGCAGCACCGTGTCCACAGCAATACAATGTCCGCTGCAATTCTGCTCCTGCAATTACCTGCTTAGCACAGGGTAACGGGCGCTCGTAAATCACCATCGGTAGCCTTTGTTAAATACTGCGTCCATATTTGACAGTAAATACAATCTTGTAACTCAACTGTTCAAATACTGACGTTTCACGCAATTTTTTGACAAACGTTTGTTACTTGCATTTGTACTATACATCATGACGCATGAAATCTACTGTACCGTTCTCGTGACCATTTCTGTAATCCACTGGTTTTAGATTAAACTCGAAGGGCTGATTTTTTTTCACTACTTTCTCTGCTATACTAAAAAATACTTACGCACTTATTTATAGTGAGTATTTTATATCAGTTTCATCCCTCAAACCTAAATAAGAGGTAGTTTGTTTGCTTGTCACACGCGCTTCACTTCTTTTATTTTTGGAACGTCTTCAGTGGCCGCTCATACGTATTTCGCTCCTTGCAGGTGTGTTGTTCTAGTCTGCATACCGAAGACTGCGCTGATGCAGCTCTCCACACCGTCATTTCAGGCGTCTTCATCTCTGAACAACTACTGCAACCGAGACCCACTTGCCCCTACTTACAGTATTCAAGCGTCTACGATATTTAGCCTATATATTTTCCTCCAGTACTGAACAGACAATTCATTGCGGTCTCAGGATGTTTCCTACCAGCCGATCGCTTCTTTTCGTCAAATTGTGCCATAATTCTTTTCTTGCAATTCAGTTCAGTACCTCACTAATAACAGATGAAGCCACCTAATTTCCAGCATTCTTCAGCAGCACATTCCTAAAGTTCCTGTTGCTGTTTTCCGAACATCTTATCAACCGCTTTTCACTTCCTCACGAAGCCACATTCCAGACAGATACCTTCAACAACATTTCCTAACACTTAAATGTATATTAGATTTTAACAAATTTTCTATATCCTCCCTATTTCACCCATCATCATTTATTCTGCGCTTATATCAAATCTTGTACTATTTTACTGTCTCATTTACTCATTTGAACTTCTTCAGCACCACCTGACTTAATTCCCTTACACTTCTTTATGTACGATTTTTTGATCCGATGTTCATCTTACTATTCCTTCTTAAGACAGTGTCCTTTCCGCTCTTGTGATGTTCCAGACTCTCTGTCAGTTCGGAAAAATTTAAATTGTCATAGGCTGTCTTCAATGTGTTATTTTTTCTCCCTGAACTTTAATTTCCCTTCTAATTTTTTTCTCGGTTATATTTACAGCATCTTCAGCATACAGACTGACTAAGCCGGCCGGTGTCACCGAGCCGTTCTAGGCGCTTCAGTCTGGAACCGCGCGACCGCTGCGGTCGCAGGTTCGAATCCTGCCTCGGGCCTGGATGTGTATGATGTCCTTAGGTTAGTTAGGTTTAAGTAGTTCTAAGTTCTAGGGGACTGATGACCTCACATGTTAAGTCCCTTAGTGCTCAGAGCCATTTGAACCATTTGAACAGAGTGACTAACATTTTCTGAGGTCATCATCCTGGTGAACTACCTAGTAGTGCTCAGGCGTTCAGCCATGCACTTCCCTCATAGGTGCCTAGCTCTGTTTCCGGTTTTAATCCCCACACCGCAGTCTGTTTTCTTTGATGTACTGCTATTACGGCGACAAAAGTTTTTAGCTTGTGGACTCTCACATAGATACCATATAGTAGAGGGCGTTCACCTCTGCATGTTGATATTCACTTTTACGGGACTGTACTCCAATAAATCTTAGCACTTTTACGGCCTACACGTTTTTGCGGATAATCTACGAGGGTTATTGGGAAAGTAAGGAACAATCGGTCGCGAAATGGAAACCGCAGTGAAAATCAGATGAGGTTTTGCACAGGTGTGTTGGGTAGTGTCTCTACTATGCCCGTCGAACGCATTACGTCATTCTTTATAGTTCTGAGCACACACGGAGCACATAAAGATACCTAGAACAATACTGTCTCCCGCCAAGTACGAGGGCCTGGCGAGAAATTTCGCCTGAAGCTATGCAGCAAACATTACATAACTGTCGTGCGGTTTCTTCTTCAAGAAAATTCTCAGCCGCATTCTGCAGTGGCAATGAGATGCTCCTGCGTCGTTTTCAATTGGAAATGTTTGGTTACCCACAATACAGCCAGTAATTGTCTCCCTCTCAGTTTCATCTCTGCTCCCATGAACTGCTGGCTATGAAGACAACATTTTGGCACACAACGAGCTGTAGGCCAGCGTAGAGCATTGCTGGAAAGCACTGGAGGCTGCCTTCTATAACGAGGGTATTGGAAAGTTGGTACAACGCTACGACAAACGCCTGATTCCGATCGGCGACTATGGAGATAAGTAGCTGGAAGCTGTAGCTAAATGCTGCAAATAAAACAGTTTTGGTTTTCACTGTGGTTTCCATTTCGCTGCCTATCGTTCCTTACTCTCCAAATAGCCCTCGTATTTTATGGACATGATTGGGAAGAATGGATTTTTCCATAACATCTTATGTATATCATGACTTGACTCCAAATTGCACCTCAAGATGCAGCTGTATGTGCTGCGAAACGGGAGTGCTTAAGTTGACTCAAATTTGCATCTGAAAATGCAGCTGAAAGTGCTGTGAAACCGGAGTTCTTAAGAATAAAAGGATCTTAGAGCTGAAGTGGTTGTATTTCATAACATGTTTTCACATCTGCATCTACAAAAGAGGTCTATTCAAAAAATTCCGGAACTCTGTCCTCAAAATTTTCCTTTGCTTAACTTTTATTTATTACATGATCTCCTTTGATGTTCTCCGCAATTGACACACCGCTCCCAACGCTGTTTTCACTTTCGAAACTAGGCTTGGTACGCCTCTTGCTGGATTACTGGAAGCCCCGTCTGAGAATTTTCTTTTATCTCGTTTATCGTTGCAAATCTGTGTCCTTTCAAAGTGGTTGTCAACTGTGGAAATAAAAAAATGTCCGTAGGGTTCAGGTCTGGAAAGTACGGACGATGAGGCAACACAATGATTTCGTTTATTTTGCTCTTCAGATATTACGAAGGTCTTTCTGGTCTTGACTCATGAGCCTTGGGACGAACTTTGCGGCAACACGATGAATTCCAAGATGCTGTGTCAGGATTTCATGACATGATCCAACTGATATCTCAGATTCTTCTACAATCCCTCGGACAGTCAATGTTCGATTGGTACGCCCAGTTTCGTTGACGTTCCTGACCTGAGCGTGGTCAGTAGACGTCGAAGGGCGTCCTGGACAAGGGTCGTCTGCAACTGACGTCCGGGCATTTTTAAACCATGTGACCCATTCGTAATACTGAGTACGGCTTAAGCACCATAGGCTTCCTGCATAATTTCATCTGACTCTGTAAAGGTTTCCTTGAGCTTCGTGCAAAATTTAATGCACCTGGATTGCTCCTCTAACTCTGCCATCTCGACATTCACAAACTGTGCTATACAACGTTCTACTTAATACTGCACTGAACAATAACTAATAGACATACAGCGATGAAACTTCCGGTAGTGACACATTAAACAAAAGCATGTGTAGGGATGCCAAACGCATTCCGCTCCAATACGTTATTGGCGAGAAATTACGAATGTTCCAGAATTTTTTGAACAGACCTCGTACATATTCCGCAAGCAACTGTACGGTGCACGACACAGGGTGCGCTGTACAACTACTTGTCATTTCCTCTCCTGTTCCACTCACAAACAGAGCGATGGACAAACGACTGCCTATATACCTCCGTATGAGCCCCAATTTCTCGGATCAAGTCTTGATAGCGCTTAGACGAAATGTACGTCACAGACAATGCAAATGCAAATGCCGTTTCTCCATATTTTATCAAAAGTGTTCCTGGAATACAACGCCGTCTTCCCTCCATAGATTCCCATTTGAGTTCCCGAAGAGCCGCCGTAATATATTCTTGTTGTTCGAACCTGCTGGTAACAAATCTAGCAGCCCGCCTCTCGATTGCTTCGATGTCTTCCCTTCCCTTCCTCGGTTCGGATACCAAATTCTTGAGTAGTACTCAACAACAGATCGTACTAGCGTCCCATACGTGCTCCCCTTTACAGAAGAACCACACTTTCCCAAAATTCATTCTTCCTCTTCTTCTTCATGAACCGTTCCTTTCTCTACATCGACGGAGACGGGGGCAACGGCATGAAGTAGGGGATTGCATGTAAGTGTGACTGTGTGTGTGTCCCAGGAGCGCTACAGTAGCTGTTAAGACCCTATGGGAACCCTGAAAAATGGTGGCCAATGGGGCTCTGGTGAAGCTACGTCAGGCCCAGCAAGCCAGTACTGGATAATCTATTTGCTTTCTGTGGTGTCACCGCCAGACACCACACTTGCTAGGTGACAGCCTTTAAATCGGCAGCGGTCCGTCAGTATACGTCGGACCCGCGTGTCGCCACTATCAGTGATTGCAGGCCGAGCGCCGCCACACGGCAGGTCTAGTCTAGAGAGACTCCCTAGCACTCGCCCCAGTTGTACAGCCGACTTTGCTAGCGATGGTTCACTGTCTACATACGCTCTCATTTGCAGAGACGACAGTTTAGCATAGCCTTCAGCTACGTCATTTGCTACGACCTAGCAAGGCGCCATATTCTTCAACAATGTATTCTGAACAGATAATATTGTGAATGATGTACCGTCAAGAGCGACATTCATCATTAATGGATTAAAGTTAAGTATCAAACTAATTACGTCCGCTTTCTGAATTCCTTGTCATGTTCCAGACCTCACGTCAGTATAGTTCTTCCCTCCTCACGCCAGCCTGCGTGAGCTAAAACGCGTGCATTTCGGCCACCACTCGTAACACAGTGTTGGATCTTCTGCTAACACAAAACTTTCAACAATGAAATGAAACTCGGATGAAAAGCAGTACCGAAAGTGACAAAGCCTTTGAGCAGATCTGCCAGGTATGACTGTCTACGTGGTCCCTATGAAAGGCAGATTTGTCCGAAGAAATATATAAGAATTGTGACTATTAATGTTGTACTCTTCGGAAAGGATGTGAGAATCCAGTTGATAACACGTATAATGACAGAAAGGAACATGTCGATAATGGGGCTAAGCGAGGTAAAAAAGAAAGTGACTGCTAGTAAGATGCTGTAAGAAGGATATGAGATGTGGTGATCAGGAAGAGACAAAAGAAGGAATGGTGTCGTCCTAATACTAGGTAAACAATTGGCAAACAAAGTACTTTATGTGCAAAATAAAAGCGGCAGAATAATTAAATTTAAAATAATGATTCAAAATGGCTCTGAGCACCATGGGACTTAACTTCAAAGGTCATCAGTCCCCTAGAACTTAGAACTACTTAAACCTAACCAACCTAAGGACAGCACACACATCCATGCCCGAGGCAGGATTCGAACCTGCGACTGTAGCCGTCACGCGGTTCCAAACTGTAGCGCCTAGAACCACTCGGCCATCCCGGCCGGCAAGTGATGAACACTGAAACCCAAGCAATATAAAGGGGGAAGAGTGAGAGACAGCTTCCTAAAGATGAGGAGAAGGCATGAGAGGAAGGATGGAGGAGGTCCTAACAGTCCCTAGCCAAGGCAACGGAAGAATCGTATGGAAGGAGATCTACAAAGGTCAGGCACAAATGAACTACATGGTGGAATGAGAGAAACGGAGAAGATGTCATGAAGAAGAATAACGCATGGAGAGAATGCTTCGTAAAGAGAAAGAACATAACATAGACAAATGGAAACGAATAAGCAGAGCAGCAAGGAAAATGACAGATTGACTAAAAGATGTCTTGGAAAAAATTCATGAAAGAAATGAAAGAGAATTTTGAGCATGACAAGAAGATTTTATACCACATATGAGGTAACAGAAGGAAGCAAACAGACAGTGATTCAAAAGTCATGAACAAACGAGGAAAAGCGGTGTGGCAACAGGTAGAAGTTTTGAAAGCATGGAAAGAGTCCTTTGAAAAACCATAAGAGGAACAGAAAGAAAGAAATACACGCAATGAGACAGAGGGAACGAAACAAATAGCACCATCAGAGAGGAAACAGAACGAGAAGATATGCAGATGTTGGATGTAGAGAAAGCTGTAGTAGATATGAAAAGTTCCTAGGGTTTATGATGTCACAGTGGGAATGATCAAAGCCGCAGGATCTATCGGGATTCATTGGCTGCATAGATAATGAGGATAGTATGGACATATGGAGAAATTACTGATGGTCACACAAAGGCAATTATTGTACCTACTTGTGAGAATTACAGAAGAATACGACAACTGTGACACTGTATGAAGGTTTATGAAATGATAATTTTGTAGAAAATCGGAAATACAGTATAACCACAATTAAGAGAGAAACAACAAGGATTTATACCTGGAAGATGGAATACCTATGCCATATTTATAGCCAGAGAGGCTGCAGAAGTAAATGGGAATTTGGGAAAGATATCTTAGTTGCACTCCTCGATATGACAAAGGCTTACGACACTATTAGAAGGGATGAGATATAGCAAGGGATCAATAGACACAGGAACAGTCAAAAGGAGAGCAAATAAGAATCACAAGCATGTGCAAAAAATGCCTGAACTGCGTTATAATTGACGCCAAAAATCAAAATGGTTTTTAACGGTTCACGGTTTTGACAAGGAAGTATGCAGCCACTAATGCTTTTTAATGTAGTCGTGGACAACATCATAACGAAAGTTCAACAAGGGTCAACAACGATGACATGAAAATCATAGCATATGCACATGATGTGACGATTTGGGAAGAAAATGAGCAGAAATTGAAAGAGCAACTAAACACCAGAGAGTAATTGAAGAAGCATCAATGGAAATAAATTAACAAAAAGTGAATTACTGAAAATCAGCAGGAAAAGTGAAAAAAGTAGGATGTAATTTGAATTGGAAAATTATTAAAGAAGTAGATGATTTCAAGCATCTAGGAAGTGAATTAACCAAGAAAGGAAACATTAAGAATCAAATTTCGGAGAGAATAGATAATTGTTCGAAATTTTGTTATTATAAAACGCACATAATATTAGAAATTTGAGATTACCTGCCAAAGCAAAGATCAAGATGTACATGTCATATTATCTTCCAGTTCTGACATATGGATCAGAATGTCGGACTTGGACTATACGAAACACATTACAAGTGAAGTCCTTAAAAGGAAGTGTGGAGCCTAATAGTCTTAAATGGGTTGGCTACATTAAAAGGGTTGGGGTTGGGTTGTTTGGGGGAAGAGACCAAACAGCGAGGTCATCGGTCTCATCGGATTAGGGAAGGATGGGGAAGGAAGTCGGCCGTGACCTTTCAAAGTAACCATTTGCCTGGAGCGATTTAGGGAAATCACGGAAAACCTGAATCAGGATGGCCGGACTCGGGATTAAATCGTCGTCCTCCCAAATGCGAGTCCAGTGTGCTACCACTGCGCCACCTCGCTCGGTCCGCATTAAGAGAATGAGAGCAGAATACTTCCGAGAAGAGCCATGGAAATGGAAGACCACAAGGCGTGGAGACCGGGCGAAGGATGATGTGGACCCAAGAGGACTAAAATGGGGGGAGATGCTAAGTGACAGACCAAATCTCATCCAGGGAACAGAAGTCTAACCCTCACCTTACCTACCACAATCCCCACATGATCATTCCATTTCATATGGCTTTGCTATATTACACCCAGTTACACTACTGGCCATTAAAACTGCTACACCAAGAAGAAATGCAAATGATAAACGGGTATTCATTGGACAAATATATTATACTAGAACTAACATGTGATTACATTTTCACGCAATTTGAGTGCATAGATCCTGAGAAATCAGTACATAGAACACCCACCTCTGGCCGTAATATCAGCCTTGATACGCCTGTGCATTGAGTCAAATAGAGCTTGGATAGCGTGTACAGGTACAGCTGCCCATGCAGCTTCAACACCATACCACAGTTCATCAACAGTAGTGACTGGCGTGTTGTGACGAGCCAGTTGCTCGGCCACCATTGTTCAGATGTTTTCAATTGGTGAGATATCTGGAGAATGTGCTGGCCAGGACACAGTAGAACATTTTCTATATCCAGAAAGGCCCGTACTGCACCTGAAACATGCGGTCGTGCATTATCCTGCTGAAATGTAGGATTTCGCAGGGATCGAATGAAGGGTAGAGCCACGGGTCGTAACACATCTGAAATGTAGCGTCCACTGTTCAAAGTGCCGTCAATGCGAAGAAGAGGTGACCGAGTCGTGTAACCAATGGCACCCCATACCATCACGCCGGGTGATACGCCAGTATGGCGATGACGAATACACGCTTCCAATGTGCGTTCAGCGCGATGTCGCCAGACACGGATGCGACCATCATGATGCTGTAAACAGAACCGGGATTCATCCGAAAAAAAAATGACGTTTTGCCATTTGCGCACCCACGTTTGTTGTTGAGTACACCACCGCAGGGACTCCTGTCTGTGATGCAGCGTCAAGGGTAACCGCAGCCATGGTCCCCGAGCTGATAGTCCATGCTGCTGCAAACTTCGTCGAACTGTTCGTGCGGATGGTTATTGTCTTGCAAACGCCCCGATCTGTTGACTCAGGGATCGAGACATGGCTGCACGATCCGTTACAGCCATGCGGATAAGATGCCTGTTATCTCGACTGTTAGTGATACGAGGCCGTTGGGATCCAGCACGGCGTTCCGTAGTACCCTCCTGAACCCACCGATTCCATATTCTGCTAACAGTCATTGGATCTCAACCAACGCGAGCAGCAATGTCGCGATACGATACACCGCAATCGCAATAGGCTACAATCCGACCTTTATCCAAGTCGGAAACTTGATGGTACCCATTTCTCCTCCTTACACGAAGCATCACAACAACGTTTCACCAGGTAACGCCGGTCAACTACTATTTGTGTATGAGAAATCGGTTGGAAATCTTCCTTATGTCAGCACGATGTAGGTGTCGCCACCGGCGCCAACCTTGTGTGAATGTTCTGAAAAGCTAATCATTTGCATATCCCAGCATCTTCTTCCTGTCGGTTAAATTTCGCGTCTGTAGCACGCCATCTTCATGGTGTAGCAATTTTAATGGCCAGTAGTGTATTTAAACGACGTTACTGTGTTAAGCAAGAGAATACGTCTTTTCGATGATGACGTAGCGCCGCGCTGAATGGCCACGCGGTTCGAGGCGTCATGTCACGGACTGGGCGGCCTCTCCCGGAGGAGGTTCGAGTCCTCCCTCGGGCATGAGTGTGTGTGTGTGTTGTTTCTAGCATAAATTAGTTTCTGTAGTGTGTAAATATAGGGACCGATGACCTAAGCAGTTTGGTCCCTTAGGAATTCACACACATTTGAACATTTGACGACGTAGCAAACCTCACAGCATCGTCATAGTGTTGGCTCGAACTCAGAGTAAAGCCGGTGTGGCCCTTCTTAAAAAGGTGGCTCGCTGTGATAAGACAGACCAATGGTGGTATGCCACGATATCCACATGCCCTGATTGTAGCATGTCGAGTATCCGTTCTGAATCTGAGAGTCGATCATGAACTGCCCAGAAATCCAAATCATTTTTGGTTTGTTGTGTTGTGGTAGGGTGAACACCATTGCCGCAACCTTCCATGCTCAGGCTGGCTCCCGGCAGACAACTGTCCCGTTTCGGCGGTGCGAGCCTCCGTCAGCGCAGAGAGCCACAGCAGACGGCGCGCAGCGACAGCGGGCTCAGACTTACTGGGGGATTGGCGTAATTAGCGCCCGCACTGTCGGTCGCATTAGCCGAGCGAGGACCTCGCCGCTTTGCAGATCCCTTCGCGAGAAAATGAGCCCTAATTACAGAAACTTTCGCAACGGTGGCCTTAGGAAGACTACGTAATGAGGTACACACGAAATTACCGACAACACCGTCGCTTAGTGAACAAGTCTGCCCGGATGCGTTTCCGATGTTCACTCTGAAGCTGTTGTTTTTCGCATTGGTGTCTGCGCCAGTGACTAAACCCATCAGCAAATGCTGCTTTCAAAACGTGAAGCTCCCGCAACGTAGCGTAGTCTGCGTGTGAACTCCACAGAATAAATACATATTTCTTTTCAGCACAGTTATGAACTTAATTTTTAATATCCAATGAGCCAGTATTTTATCCGGTTATTGAAACTGGGTGTACATGTTGTGCTAAGCATTAAATTTTGCGTTAAGACAACCTGGGCACAGAATTTCGTCCATAGCGTACTTTTTAAGAAAAGTTTATAGAGGAGAAATGTCTGTTTCTACGTAAATGCTCCTCTGGCCAGTATTGAATGTCTGGGACAGTACTTCGTGCAGTTACGTCTTCCTCTAGTACATATTCCAGCTGAAAATTGAGTGCGTTATATACGGTATGACTGTCGATACGAGGACGCGTTCGCTGTAATATCCCTTATCTTGCAGTAATTGTCTCTCCGCGAGGTAACCGATGTAGACTGCAAAACTGTTTTGCAGTATCTGTCGAATATGGCATTTTCAATCCAGCCCAAGAATGGTATGTGGTAATACGTTGTCTTTCTCAAAAACATTCCCATGTAAGAGTCCAATGAAAAAATTTTATCAGGATCAATTAATTATTGTTTCTATAGTTTCAAATCATAGTAGTTGTATGAAGTTTTTGAAGTATATTTGGATTTATTATTTCACTTGCTCGTTCAGTATGCTGTCAGGTTTATTCTGAATATTGCTGTATATTTCTAATCCCTCTAAAAATTCATCTGTACACGCTTTTCGGAAAAATGTAATATTTCTAAGTTTTCTTCGACGTTTGTGTCTGCGTTTCCGTGTTGGGCCAAGTAAGCATGGAAAGTTGACTTATCTGTATACATATCACTTTGTTTGGCACATCAGATCAGCAGCCGATGTAAGTAAATGTATCCGCCATATTGTTTCTAGTTCAGTGCATTGCTCAGTATGTACTGTAAATGAAAATCAAACCTTTGTATTATAATACGTAAATGAGGGCTTCTCGGGAAGTAAGTGCAACGTACAGGACATTTCTAAGTGTAAAACTACGTAATCACAAACCCTTGCTGTATTCTAGGACGCAAATGTTAAATCTTTTGTAAGCCACGCATCACAAAGATTTTGTTATATTTTGTGACACAAATGTAAAACTTGCAAAGAAATCAACACTGAAGTCTGACGATGGTCTCAGGCCCGAAATTAGTAACGGTATAGTAAAATCATTTCAAGAAAACTTATGGCTGGTTACAGTATTTCCAATAGTGTAATTTACGAAAAGAGCTGAGATGTTCTTCAACCAAAATGGATAAAATTTACCGTCCGGCTGATATTGTGTGTTGTTCCACTTCGAGTTGCTGCTCACAGTTGTCGTTGTTGTGGTCTTCAGTTCTGAGACTGGTTAGATGCAGCTCTCCATGCTACTCTATCCTGTGCAAGCTTCTTCGTTTCCCAGTGCCTACTGCAGCCTACATCCTTCTGAATCTGCTTAGTGTATTCATCTCTTGGTCTCCCCCTACGATTTTTACCCTCCACGGTGCCCTCCAATGACAAATTTGTGATCCCTTGATGCCTCAAAACATGTCCTACCAACCGATCCCTTCTTCTAGTCAAGTTGTGCCACAAGCTCCTCTTCTCCCCAATTCAATTCAATACCTCCTCATTAGTTATGTGATCTACCCATCTAATCTTCAGCATTCTTCTGTAGCACCACATTTCAAAAGCTTCTATTCTCTTCTTCTCCAAATTATTTATCGTCCACGTTTCATTTCAATACATGGCTACACTCCGTACAAACACTTTCAGAAACGACTTCCTGACATTTAAATCTATATTCGATGGTAACAAATTTTTCTTCTTCAAACGCTTTCCTCGCCATTGCCAGTCTACATTTTATATCCTCTCTACTTCGACCATCATCAGTTATTTTGCTCCCCAAATAGCAAAACTCAACTAGAAGTGTCTCACTTTCCTCATTTAATTCCCTCAGCATCACCTGATTTAATTTGACTACATACCATTATACTCGTTTTCCTTTTGTTGATGTTCATCTTATACCTTCCTTTCAAGACACTGTCCATTCTGTTCAACTGCTCTTCCAAGTCCTTTGCTATCTCTGACAGAATTACAATGTCATCGGCGGACCTCGAAGTTTTTATTTCTCCTCCATGGATTTTAATACCTACTCCGAACTTTTCTTTTGTTTCCTTTACTGCTTGCTCAATATACAGATTGAATAGCATCGGGGAGATGCTCACAGTTACGCATGAAAGAAGACTTTTTTTTTTACGCAGTCTCGAATGCGTTATCTTCGAGGTTATGTTTAATGCGAGATGACCTGCATTACACAAGATGCTAATTCTCTGCTAAGTTTCTTTGCAGTTCTTTAATTGATTTTGTTTCTATGGGGAGGAAGACACGAAAAACACTTTTATTAATAGACAAGGAATCTTTTTGGAAAACTTTCTGGAATGTCGAGATACAGTATCAGGCGTTAAGGATCGGATAACGGAGATACGGCAAGTAACTTTGTTACTGTAAAAGACTGAACTCCACCCAAACATGCCATGAAGGTACAACGGTACCGACCGGCCGCCGTGTCGTCCTCAGACCACAGGCGTCACTGGATGCGGATATGGAGGGGCATGTGGTCAGCTCACCACTATGCCGGCCGTATGTCAGTTTAAGGGACCGGAGCCACTACTTCTCAATCAAGTAGCTCCTCACTTTGCCTCACAATGGCTGAGCGTACCCCGCTTGCCAACAGCGCTCTTCTTACTCTCTAACATTTGTTTCCATATGTCTGACCTAAACTGCGGTCCGTTATTGAAATAACCTTCTGTACATGTCCTACTATTGATAGAAAATCTCTTACAAATGCTCTTGATACTGATCTAGCTTTTGCTTTCCGTGTGGTCGAACTTAACCGGTATGATGGGATACAGTGGTGGTATATGTGATACTGTAGAGGATTGATTTAGCTTTCTGGCATATCTTGCAGGATGCTATAACTTTGCGAATGTGTTTTTCCAAATTGTTGAAGTGACAATTTTGTCGAAGAATTAGAAAGCATTTCCTAGCACCGTAATGTGCATAGCTTAGGTGCGTATACCATATCATCACGATAAAGGATGACAGCCATAAACAGTTGCAGGATATAAATATACCTTCATCAGAAGTAAAAGATCCTGAACAGGAGGACACTTTCATTAGAAAAGCCATAGCATCGGCAGCGAGAAACAAAAGCTTAAGTAACAGTGAAATTACCAAAGTAATACAGGCACAAAATCTTTAGTTACTTACTGAAATTACATCATATAATGGAGATTAATAAAACAATTGTGCCAAAGGCGTCGTCAATAATTGAGACATCTTCTCCATTAGTACAACATGACTATGGGCACAGGGTCAAAGCGAACAGTTTAGCACCATTACTTCGCCTGTGAACTATCGAGACAAGAGTGTGAAAGCACTAGGGCAGATGGTTTCGCCGAGAGAGGGCACTTGTATGTGCCAGACACTCGCGCATATTAAAATCCATGAATACATACATAAGCGCATCAAAAATTATTAAAAGTTGTGTTAATTCAAACTTTCTGTCATAATAAATAGAACGTATCAGGCCATTTAAAAACATTTATGTAAAATAGAAAATATAGAACCAAATTTACCTGTGTCCTAGAGTCAAACAGATAAAGCTAGCGCTATGTAACATCTAACGAGAGAGGGCACTAGTGTAATGCGCGAGAATCTCGCGTAACGTAGGCGGTGAAATACGTACTAGCGAAAACAACCAAAATGTTATAATAAAACGAAACCGTCTGTCGTTGTGAATAAAAACACACTAGTCAATTAACCACACATACACATCGAAAATCACAACCAACAAACATCAAAAATACGTAAAATCCCAACAAGACAGGAAAAGCGCATGTCACCGGCATCAACAAGCAAGAAAATTAACTTCTAGTCAGCCAGACTATATTACATTAAGGCAAGGAGGGGTTTGAAACTGTCTAAAAAATTTTTGTTTCGAAGCTGCACCTGTTCATTAAGAACAAAACCATCTTTTAGAGACAGATGCTTGAAAATCTCTAATTCTTCGAGCAAGTCTAGTTTGTAACCTTTATTCTCTTCATGAAGCAGCTCTACGTCGTCCAGTTCACGTGGCGTATGCTGTAAGAGCCATAGATGTTCGGCAAACGTGGAATTATATACGTTTTCCCCATTTTTACCTAACATGTGTTCTTTATACCTAACTTTAATGGGTCTACCTGTCTGTCCAATGTAATAGTTTGGGCAATCGTTACAAGTAATTTATCCTGCAACTGTTTATGGCTGTCATCCTTTATCGTGAAGAATTTCAACAGTTGCTGTTGCAGCCATGTTTAAAATCTTGATATAGCATATCAGTTTGTTTCTGATCCGTTCTGGAATACATGAAAGCCAGTTGTTGCCGTCTGGGTACGAGCGAATAAACAGCGCGTAAATTCGGTGATCTGACGGGAACCGGTGTGACCCCCGCTGCAAGGCCGCTGGCCTTCGTTATTGTAAGCGTGACAGTATTAACAAGGAGCAATTCCCAGAAAATAATAATGAACCTATGGAAACGAGAATCTCTGTGTAATTGGTCAGGTGCTTAAACAAGTGGCATAGTGTAACGATAATAAAATGGAAACGATACCTAGAAGAGCTACAGACTGTGCTGAGATTGTTATCAAAAGAGATGACACGAAGTATAGAGGATGTACGTTAGTAAAAACGCCATACAACAGAGATGAATTATTCATGGCTAGAAGTAATCCAATGAACATGAGTCCAGAAATGGATGGTGTGCGCGCGACTTCCCGGAACACAGAGCTGAGCTGCATCGCATCCACGTCACAACAATGCACGCGTTCACACTTTTTCGCACGTTCTGGGTTCTCGCCGAATAGCGTCACAAGTTTCATGAAAACGCTGCTGAAGGGTCTCCATATCAACATACACATCGATTTTCAGATGCGACCAGAGGTAAAAATCCAGGGGGCTTAATCCCGGTGATCTAACAGGCTACTCTACTGGGCCTCCGCGTTCTATCCAACGTACGGGGAAGATGTTATTGAGGTTTCGGCGAACTGTAATGCGGATGTGGTGTGGTGCTCCGTCTTGCAAAAAGAACACAGCCTGTCGTATTGCCAAAGGCACATACTCAAGCACCCCAGGCAGTGTATTTCGCAGAAAGTCCAGTCCGTTCCTCTGTCAACGCGTTGTGGAATAATAACCGGTCGAGGCATGTGGTCGCCAAGAATCGCTACCCACACACTGACGCCAAACCAATGCTGATGAGACGCCTCGACCGTTCACCGAGTATAGTCGGTAGCCCACAGACCACTATTATGCAGATTGATGATGTCAGTTCTGATAAAGGTTGTTTCGTCGGTAAAGAAGACTAATTGCAGAAATCCCATAATTGTGATGGTTTGGTACAAAAACCATCGAGAAAATGCTTCCCGTGGAGTCCTGACAAAACTCTACCATCTGGTGCGCAAGATGTACGAGACAGGCGAAATAGCCCCAGACTTCAACAAGAATATAATAATTCCAATCCCAAAGAAAGCAGGTGTTGACAGATGTGAAAATTACCGAACTATCAGTTTAATAAGTCAGAACTGCAAAATACTGACGCGAATTCTTTACAGACGAATGGAAAAACTGGTAGAAGCCGACCTCGGGGAAGATCAGTTTGGATTCCGTAGAAATGTTGGAACACGTGAGGCAATACTGACCTTACGACTTATCTTAGAAGAAAGAGTAAGGAAAGGCAAACCTACGTTTATAGCATTTGTAGACTTAGAGAAAGCTTTTGGCAAGAAGAGAATAGAAGCTTTCGAAATGTGATGCTACAGAAGAATGCTGAATATTAGATGGGTAGATCACATAACTAATTAGGAGGTATTGAGTAGAAATGGGGAGGAGTTTGTGGCACAACTTGACAAGAAGAAGGGACCGGTTGGTAGGACATGTTCTGAGGCATCAAGGGATCACAAATTTAGCATTGGAGGGCAACGTTGAGGGTAAAAATCGTAGAGGGAGACCAGGAAATGAATACACTAAGCAGATTCAGAAGGATGTAGGCTGAAGTAGGTACTGGGAGATGAAGAAGCTTGCACAGGATAGAGTAGCATGGAGAGCTGCATCAAACCAATCTCAGGACTGAAGACCATAACAACAGAGGGAAATCCGCTGCTGATAATTCTTGCACTCGTTGCATGTGATAGGGATAGTAGCGTTTGTCAGACATGGTACACATAATCGTATTTTGCCATACAGCATGTTGGCGGGCCACTTTTACTCGGGTTGGTTTGAATGTTCTGTAGGACCCGGGCCTTCAAAGCTTGTGTATGCACAGTCCGCCGCCTCACCGCACGTTCATCTGTCCGAAGGAACCCATGATCACACAAACGCACAAAAAGGGCTTGAAATGCTGTGTGATATGGTTGGTGTTTTTGAAGGTACTTGTTTTTGTATAGCCGTGCTGCCTCTCGCCGTTTGCATCTGTTTGACTGTACACAAACAGCATCTTGGCTTGTTCCCGGCGCGAATTCCGGACTATTCTGCAGCTTATAGTACGCTGCGTCTATCTTACAGCCTGCAGCACACAACGAGCACGGGGCAAGCGGTCAGAGGAACTGTCATTCGTCAGCGCCACCTACCTTGGCAATGATGCATTTCCGGACACCTGTTTACAGAACCGTTTTTCTTTCATCAGTAGTCACAAATCTGACCGTGCAGTTCTATTAATGTTCAGCCAGTAGACCGTTAGGTTCCTTTCCAAGACCGGTTACTGCGATATGCTACGGTTTCCCTGAGTCGTTACACTTTGAGACGGGCTTACGTTTCCCCTTTGATGTCCTCGCCTTCATTACCTGATGTCCTGTCACTTAAACCTCAGCATCACTCAGGTACAAAGTGTAAAAATCCTAGCTTCCTTCTTCTGATCACGAAAAACTGATCTTAAATGATGTGTTTAAACTTTTTTGCAATTTTCTTCGGTCGAAACGTATTGTGCTGCGCTAGTATTACTATAAGTCGTAAGAAAGGGGAATTTTGTTAAAAATTCAGTAAAGGCACGGTTGGGCGATGAAGTCTGGGGCCGCTGGCAGTGTTTGGTAATAGTCGGTAGCCAGTAGGCCAGATAGGGTAAACATGGCGCGGAGCTGCATCGGCGTATTGCACGTACGATTTGTTTGGAGTGGAGCAACAGCAAGGTAGGGAACTGTAACATTGCTTTAAGTTATTGCGATGTATGAGGCTGGGCAGTAGGCGGGGAGTGGCGATGTGTAAGTGGCAGACACTACGTCAGAAGTGAGGGAAAAAGCAGGATAAATAGGCACGTTTAGCTTGAGAGGTTTGCCAGGTCAGTCGAGAGTCGGGTCGGATCTGTGCTGGTCTACACTTATAGGGATCAGTCTGGCAGCGATGTTGTAAATATACTGTGTAAATCTGTACTTTGTATCTATGTACTTGTTCGGGCTGTACTCCACCTCTGGGGACACAGCACCGGGGTGGGACGGAACGGCAGACGGGTACTTGGAGATTGCATGGTCTGCCTGAAGGAGGGCAGTGACTACGGTCTGCAGTGGATCCAGGACGGCCCGTGTTCGTTTCCCACCTGGGTACCAGGGTCTGGACGAGGCGTACGCTGGAGGAGGCGCAGCAGCACTGAAATAGCGTTAGGGACGGCGGCGGCTGTTGCTATCCGGCAAGCACCACTAGCGGCAAGTTGTGGCAGGGCGTCCAGGAGGACGCAGGTTCGAGTCCGGTCCTGTCCTGGGAGGAGCAGCGGCCGACGCCACGGGTGACCAGTACAACCACCTTCGTTCCATGGTCGGACAGAGCAGGCCAAACGGGGTGGAGGCGGTGGCGACCAGGGGCTGTAACAGTCTCCAGAACAGTAGGCAGCAGAACGACGCCAGTCGCTACGACTCGGCGAGCGTCGACCAGGCGAGCGCGACTGGCTTTCGTCATTGGGCGGCCACAGCAGCGGTGTCAGCAGTCCAGGAGTGCTGAGACGGCTGGACTCGCGGAACAGTGTGCGGGTGGCTATCTGACATTACGCCTCTGTAAACAAGCTGAATAAAGGAATACTTCCGAATAGTGCTGTATCACTCTGCTCTGCCCCTTGACGCTATTGAACTTGCTCGACCTCCTGACGAGAAATGGCGCGGTGGGCCCCGGCTTCATCTCTGCCAACTGGAGTCCCAGGTTCGACCATCAACAGTACGCAACAGTGATGTCAGAAGTGGTGCTGGCTACAATGCTGGTACCGGATTTCCACTCCCACATCTTATGTCGAGCAAGTAGCATTGAGGTGTGTCTGTGTAGAGGGGTAGTTGAGCTGTTTGTTTGCGTTCTTATAGGTGGTCGTACACTTCTTGTTAAGTCTTGTTACTCGGGAAGTGTTCGTCCATATCAATATAGGGAGCAAAAAGGACTGTCACCTGCACACGAGCACGATGGAGGTGGGTGAGTGACGTTTGATTTATTGTTTATGTGTCACTCTTTTGTGTTTTAAGGGGTTAAGTGTCAATTAGGATGGACTTTTGAAGGTGTCTTTTGTAATGCCAGAGGGGTCTGTAGGTTTATCAGAATTCAGATGTATTTATTCAGATGTATTTATGAACAGATTCACTAGTTCTTCACATTTCCTGCAGTTCTTTGTGCTAATGCAGCCAAGGATTACATCAGGAGGGATTCACCCTTTAGGAGGTTGCTACTTTTATCTTCCTTTCTTTAGTACTAAACCGTGGTAATACCTAACGTTAAAAAAATAGGACAGGAATGGATACCAAATCCGCAGTGTCAGTCTCGGAATGCGATAACCACTTCTGGAATTCTTAGTTCAGAATTCTGTGCCATAAAGCACGAGAACGAAATTTGGAGAAACATTTCGTTTAGATTCCTTTTCTTTGATACACTGTCGAGTCACATTAATGTGGCCACCTACAAATAAAACAGAAAAATCACCTTTTGCAGGACGGATCGCTGTGGGCCATGCAGGAAGAGTGATGTTCTGGAAGGTATCGAAACGGGTGTAAAGACGTGTCGACTCCAATGGGTTTCTTGTTTGAGGATTCGTGGTGCGAACGGCCCACTCGAGATCGTCCCACAAAATCTCTGTTGAGTCCGGGGAGTGTGGTAGGCCCATTCTAGTGCTTTTCGAACTACACACGTAAAGTGATAGCAGTGTAACACATTGCATTATCTTGCTGGTAGATGCTATTACGCTGAGGAAAACAAATCTGCCTGTAGGGGCCTGCCGGCAGCTGTGGCCGAGCGGTTCTAGGCGCTTCAGTACGGAACCGCGCTGCTGCTACTGTCGCAGGTTCGAATTCTGCCTCGGGCATGGATGTGTGTGATGTCCTTAGGTTACTTAGGTTTAAGTAATTCTAAGTCTAGAGGACTGATGACCTCAGAAGTTAAGTGCATAGTGCTTAGAGCCATTTGAACCATCTGTAGCAGTCGACATGGTCTCCAAAGATACACACCTACTTGTGTTTATCCACTGTGCCTTCCAGAACGGTGAGATCATCCAAGGAAAGGCACGAAAGCATTCCTCAGAGGATAACGCTCCCTCCTCTGGTATGGACCCTTCCAACGATGGTTGCATGGGGTTTGCCGTCAGTCCGATGGATCATATAACGTGATTCAGCTGAAAAGGCCAGCTGTCGCAACTCAGTGGGCGTCCAGTTGCGGTTCTGGAGTGCAAATTCCAGCCTTTGTCGACGATGACCAGCAGTCAGCGTGGGTGCACGAACCAGGCGCCTACTAAGGAGGCCCATAAGCAGAAACGCTCGTTGTACAGTGGTCGAGGAGACTGTCGGTAGCCCCTTGGTACATCGTGGAAGTCAGCTGCTCAACAGCTGCACATCTATTCGCCTGTACAAAAATCCACGGCCGTAGTTCATTCATACCTTTAACCATGGCTCGTGGTGCAACACAGTTGCCTCAGCGCCGGCTTTGGATAGCACCATTTTGCCATGCACGGTATACTTAAATCACAGGAGCATTTAGTCCTTTATGGAATGCTTCCTGTATTAGCCTTAAAACCAACGATCATGCGCTTTTAGACATCCGCACAGTACTACCACGACTGCACTGCTTTCCGAACCCCCCCCCCTCCCCCTCCCCCTCGCCCTCATCCGTTTTGTGTACCCTTTATTGCTAGTGCTGCCACCTGGTGTCTGTGAGTGGTTGTTGCACGTTGAGGTCGAACATACATTCCTGGAAATGGAAAAAAGAACACATTGACACCGGTGTGTCAGACCCACCATACTTGCTCCGGACACTGCGAGAGGGCTGTACAAGCAATGATCACACGCACGGCACAGCGGACACACCAGGAACCGCGGTGTTGGCCGTCGAATGGCGCTAGCTGCGCAGCATTTGTGCACCGCCGCCGTCAGTGTCAGCCAGTTTGCCGTGGCATACGGAGCTCCATCGCAGTCTTTAACACTGGTAGCATGCCGCGACAGCGTGGACGTGAACCGTATGTGCAGTTGACGGACTTTGAGCGAGGGCGTATAGTGGGCATGCGGGAGGCCGGGTGGACGTACCGCCGAATTGCTCAACACGTGGGGCGTGAGGTCTCCACAGTACATCGATGTTGTCGCCAGTGGTCGGTGGAAGGTGCACGTGCCCGTCGACCTGGGACCGGACCGCAGCGACGCACGGATGCACGCCAAGACCGTAGGATCCTACGCAGTGCCGTAGGGGACCGCACCGCCACTTCCCAGCAAATTAGGGACACTGTTGCTCCTGGGGTATCGGCGAGGACCATTCGCAACCGTCTCCATGAAGCTGGGCTACGGTCCCGCACACCGTTAGGCCGTCTTCCGCTCACGCCCCAACATCGTGCAGCCCGCCTGCAGTGGTGTCGCGACAGGCGTGAATGGAGCGACGAATGGGGACGTGTCGTCTTCAGCGATGAGAGTCGCTTCTGCCTTGGTGCCAATGATGGTCGTATGCGTGTTTGGCGCCGTGCAGGTGAGCGCCACAATCAGGACTGCATACGACCGAGGCACACAGGGCCAACACCCGGCATCATGGTGTGGGGAGCGTTCTCCTACACTGGCCGTACACCACTGGTGATCGTCGAGGGGACACTGAATAGTGCACGGTACATCCAAACAGTTTCGAACCCATCGTTCTACCATTCCTAGACCGGCAAGGGAACTTGCTGTTCCAACAGGACAATGCACGTTCGCATGTATCCCGTGCCACCCAACGTGCTCTAGAAGGTGTAAGTCAACTACCCTGGCCAGCAAGATCTCCGGATCTGTCCCCCATTGAGCATGTTTGGGACTGGATGAAGCGTCGTCTCACGCGGTCTGCACGTCCAGCACGAACGCTGATCCAACTGAGGCGCCAAGTGGAAATGGCATGGCAAGCCGTTCCACAGGACTACATCCAGCATCTCTACGATCGTCTCCATGGGAGAATAGCAGCCTGCATTGCTGCGAAAGGTGGATATACACTGTACTAGTGCCGACATTGTGCATGCTCTGTTGCCTGTGTCTATGTGCCTGTGGTTCTGTCAGTGTGATCATGTGATGTACCTGACCCCAGGAATGTGTCAATAAAGTTTCCCCTTCCTGGGACAATGAATTCACGGTGTTCTTATTTCAATTTCCAGGAGTGTAGTTGTAATTTGGATGTTGCTCCGTACCCACAGACACATGTAGTAGTTACATCTACATCTGCGAGATGTGGCAATAAAGAAACCGGACTCAAGCTCTAACTCTTTATTGAAGAAACTGAGATGTTGTTCTCTTCAACCTAGTCCCATCCCCGATCACTGTGCCGCTCCACGCGAATTTTTCACTGTTGGAAGCAGTGCTGCAAGTCTTTTCCAGTTATGCTGTTGAGGAAGCTCGTCGTTATTACCTGCACTGCATCCACGTACTCGAACCTGTTTCATTTGAAAGCAGACTTCAGTTTTGGGAAAAGTTCAGGCGAATACAGTGGATGTTCCATCCCTGTAATGTTGTTTTCCGCCAAAACATTCTTCACAGACATCGCTTTATGGGCCGGTGCCTTGTCATGATGAAGAATCCGTGAGCGATTCTTCCACATATCTGATCTTCTTCGTCGCACACTTTCACGGAGTGCCCTGATAACAGTTACCTAATTAAGGTTAAATGACAGTATGACTTAGAGGCACACAATCAGTGTAGATGAATCCTCAGAATTCAAGAATTCTTTTAATTTTGATTTGCTCAGCCACACTTTCTTCTTTCTAGGGGATTGAGGGCTCTTCCAATGGGTTGATTGTCGTTCAGTCTCTGGATCATATTTCATAACATGTAATTTGTTGTGGACTGACAAGACAGACAGTCCACAGTGACGGGTAACCGAAAGGCACGCGCTTAAACTCACGCAGGATGGCGTGAGGTCTGAAACAGGATACGCAATGAATGCTATAAAGAAAAGTACGTAGCTTCTGGAATACTTAACTTTAATCCATCATTTGTATACATCGTTTTTGATGAGACATGCTTCATACGATAACTATCAATTGCTATGGCACCGTGCTAGGTCGTAGCCATTGACTTAGCTGAAGGCTATTCTAACTATCTGCTCTGCAAATGAGCGAGCCTTCGTCAGTGTGCATCGCTAGCTAAGTCGTCCGTACAACTGGGGCGAGTGCTCGTAAGTCTCTCGAGACCTGCCGTGTGGTGGCGCTCGGTCTGCGATCACTGACAGTGGCGACACGCGGGTCCGACATGTACTAATGGACCGCGGCCGATTTAAAGCTACCACCTAGCAAGTGTGGTGTCTGGCTGTGACACCACATAATTACCTTTCTGAAGTAATCAGCTTCATTTTAAATGTTTTCAAGAGGGTCAGCACACCAGTCCACTTGCTTTTGATCATTTGTATTTTTGTCATCACTTCAGCACAAGTCTTTGTCATGCAGAGATCGTTGCGCAGAATCTGTCTAACTGTTTCCTTGCAGATGAAGAGAAGTTATGAAATTACTCAGATGCTCAGGCGGCAGTCTTCAAAAAATTTCTACTGACCTTCTCCACATTCTCTTCAGTTTTCGAAGCGGAAGGACGGCCGGATTTCGGATCGCCTTCGAAGTCTTCCCTACCATCATTGAACCTCGTATCCCACTCGAAAACTTGCGTACAAGGTAGACAATGACCACCACAAACTTGTATCAGCAAATCGTAAGTCTCTGTTACGGATTTTCCAAGTTTTGTGAGCAATTTGATGTTAACACGTTGTTTCACTTTAGAGCGTAGTGCAATTCCGATGGAGCTGACAAGGGAACCTCCCCATCGCACCCCCCTCAGATTTAGTTATAAGTCGGCACAGTGGATAGGCCTTGAAAAACTGAACACAGATCAATCGAGAAAACAGGAAGAAGTTGTGTGGAACTATGAAAAAAATTAGTAAAATATACAAACTGAGTAGTCCATGCGCAAGATAGGCAACATCTAGGAGCGCCGTGGTCCCATGGTTAGCGTGAGTAGCTGCGAATCGAGAGGTCCTTGGTTCAAGTCTTTCCTTGACTGAAAATTTTACTTTCTTTATCTTCGCAAAGTTATGATTTGTCCGTTCGTTCATTGACGTCTCTGTTCACTGTAATAAGTTTAGTGTCTGTCTTTTGCGACCGCACCGCAAAACCGTGCGATTAGTAGACGAAAGGACGTGCCTCTCCAATGGGAACCGAAAAAATTTGATCGCAAGGTCATAGGTCAACCTATTCCTCCACAGGAAAACACGTCTGATATATTCTATACGACACTGGCGACAGCATGTGCGTCACATGACAGGAATATGTTGTCGACCCACCTAACTTGTACACTTAGCGAATGGGTAAAAAGATTCTTCTACCTTTCCCGATTTAGGTTTTCTTGTGGATGTGATAATCACTCCCAAAAAAGTAATGAAAACATAAGAGGTTATCACATAAACTGAAAATAAAAAATTGCTCTTGCTAACCACGGGACCACGGCGCTACTTGACTCCCATTGTCCTTGATGTTGCCTATGTTGCACATGGACTACTCAGTTTGTATATTTTACTATTTTTTTTCATAGTTCCACACAACTTCTTCCTGTTTTCTTGATTGATCTGTGTTCAGTTTATCAAGGCCTATCCACTGTGCCAACTTATAACTAAATCTGAGGGGGGTGCGATGGGGAGGCTCCCTTGTGAGACACACGACCCGTTTCTAAGAAGGGTCACAGCCAGAGTAACCACCACAGCTGTGCAAAATTTTGTACGTGTGCAAGGGAGAGTCTGAAGACTGTTCCCCCCCTCTTCTCTTTGTCATCGAGGAAGCTAGAAATGTTCATAATAACCAGCCGGGTTTCTTTACTGCCACACCTCGTACATTTGTAAACTGCAAGTCACCAGACGTTGTGTGGCGAAGGGTACATCTAGCTTTCTACGTATTTACTATCTTTCTTTCTTTTTATTTTATGGCAAAGACTGGACCACTTTCGTTAATATTATGAATGAGGTTCTTCTGTTTTTTGTTGCCCCAATACATTTTTATTCTTTCAGATCGTACCCTTCTCTCCTCATCCGAAATCACCCTTCGTATTCTCTGTTTGTCAATTTTTATTGGTAGTGTGATACGTTTGACCTGAAGTATCTTGAGCGCTTCTGTTTTGCCATTCAGATCCTCCATCGTAATCTCTAATTTCATTATGCCCGCCTTGATCTCTCTGCGATTCATCTACTGCAGCTCTTACTATTCCATAACTTCTCAGCTATTGGCCAGCTAATTCTGCTTTCTGTTGTTTTCAAGTGTCCTAGGAATGAGATCCGTTTCTTTTCCGTTGTACTTGTCACTCGTTCTATTTCTTTACAATCTGTTTAGTTTGAAGCTCTTCCCCAATTCCGTCCTTTTGGTATTTTTTTATTTATACATGTTCTGACTATCCTAACTATTCTGTCTATTGCTACAGTTTGGCTGTTTTAAATACAGTTTCGCTGGCATGTGTTATTTGCGGCTGTATGACTGTTTTGTAGTGTTTCATTTTTGTGGCTATTGGGAGACATTTTTTGCTATATGTATTCTTGGCAATATGATGTATTTTAATCAATTCTTTTATTCTACTGTGCCATGATGGTTTCTTATTGAGGTTGTTTCAGATTGTGTGTTATAATTTCTCCCAAGTACTGAAACTTGTCAACAATTGTGTCGTGTTCTCCATTTCTAATTTTGTTTGGCCGGGTCGGTTCCGTTAGTATTATTTCTGTTTTTTCAATAGATATTTTAAGGGTAACACTCTGGGCTATTTCCTGTAATGATTGCATTTTTAGTTTGGTTTCTTGAATGTTGGGGGCGAGAAGAGCGAGGCCATCAGCAAATTCTAAACATTTCTACTTCATGTCATCTTTTTGTGTTCCATTTCTACTTCATGTCATCTTTTTGTGTTTCAGCCTTAATGTTCTTTGGATTGTCCTTGTACCATTCCCTAACTCTGTGTTATCTGATACCTTTTCTCTTTTCCATTCGAGAATGCTGCGTGGGAGGAATGGTTGCCGGCAAACCTTCTTAGTAACTACAATGTCTCGCTGTTTCTTGTAATTTCACGAGACCTATATTGGAGAAAGTAGTATGTTGTTCGACTCTTAACGCCTCTGCATTGCTCGAGTAAATGAGATTTTGTGCATGTTCCCTCGCCCTCTCGCGCCGATTAAACGACTGCACGACAAAAGGCGCCCCTCCCCGTTGGATCTTCTCCACCTCTTTGTTAGTGTAACTTCGTAAGGGGTGCAGACTAGTCTACGATACACACGGATTGGCCGAACAAGCCACTTCTTCCGCGGATGAATTATATTCTTTTAATATTATTGCTATGAATCTCAGCACCGCATGTACAGTACGTCTCTTACCATTTGTTTTATGTGGTGGTTGCTTCTCAGGTTGGTACGGTTGGTAACCTATAAGTATTTTATGCTACATGCTCCTTCCAGCGATCTGTCACCAATGGTCTAATTGTACAGTATTGGATGTCTTCGCCTATTTATGCGCGTTATGCTACGTGTTCAGAGTGAACTGTCCTCACTCCGCCATTCATCAGTCCTCTGCAGGTCTTTCTGCAGTTCGCTGCAGCTTTTTACCACATCATCTGCAAACAGCCTCACTGACTTGCCGACGTTATGCACTAGGTCATGGCTGCAAATGGCTGTCCTATCACACTTCTCTAGAGTACTCCTGAGATCATCTTTGTATATGTCGATTTTGTTCCTTTAAAGGCGTTAAGAGCGACGTGCTTCTCTTTGTCTGAATCCGGTCACTAACGTGTTCCGATAGCACGTAAGCTCGCATCATTTCACCAAACGACTTTGTGGAGCTGTATCGAATGCTTACCTGAAGTCGAGGAGCACGGCGTCAACCTGAGCGCCGAGGTCTACGGTGCTATGGGTATCATGGATGAACAACATCTATGTTGAATATACGGTGGATTAACTACATCTAAATAACGAAAGAAGTGAGGTCATCCACATGAGTGCTAAAAGGAATCCATTAAACTTCGGTTACCCGATAAGCCAGTCTAATCTAAAGGCCATAAATTCAACTAAATACCTAGGAGTAACAATTACGAACAGCTTAAATTGGAAACACGTAGAAAATGTTGTTGGGGAGACTAATCAAAGACTGCGTTTTATTGGTAGGACACTTTAGAATATGTAACAGATCTCCAAAAGAGAACTCCCTACACTATGCTTGTCCGTCATGCTTGTCCGTCCTCTTTTAGAGTACTGCTGCACTGTGTGGGATCCTTACGAGATAGGATTGACGGAGTATATCAAAAAAGTTCAAAGTGGGCCAGCACGTTTTGTATTACCGCGAAATACGGGAGGGAGTGTCACTGAAATGATACAGGATTTGGGATGATCATCATTAAAACAAAGGCGGTTTTCTTTGTGGCGGTATCTTCTCACGAAATTTCAAACACCAACTTTCTCTTCCGAATGCGAAAACATTTTGTTGACTCCGACCTACATAGGGAGAAACGATCACCATGATAAAATAGGGGAAATCAGAGCTAGTACGGAAAGATATAGGTGTTTGTTCTTTCCGCGCTCTACGAGACTGGAATAATAGAGAATGAATTGTGAAGGTGGTTCGATGAACCATCTTCCAGGTACTTAAATGAGATTTGCAGAGTATCTACGTAGATGCCGATGTACATCTAAACCTACATCTACGTCTACAGCTACATGATTACGTGGCAATTCACAGTTAGGTACCGGGCAAAGGATTCATCGGCCCATCTTTAAGCTATTTCTCTACCGTTCCACTCTCGAACAGCGCGCCTGAGAAACGAGCGCTTAAATCTTTCCCTGCGAGCTCTGATTTCCCTTATTTTATTTCGATGGTCATTTCGTCCTATATAGGTGAGCGCCAACAAAATATTTTCACACTTTGAGTATACAGCTGATTAATGAAACTTCACGAGAAGATCCTACCACAACGAAAACTGCCTTTGTCTTAAAGACTGCCACCCAAATTCACGTTTCACCCCAGTGAGCACTCTCTCCCCTATTTCGCGATAATGCAAAAGGAGCTGCTCTTTATTGGAATTTCTCGATGTCCTCCGTCAATGCTATCTGATGCGGATCCGACACCGAATATCAATACTCCAGAAGAGGGTGGACAAGCGTAGTGCAAGCAGTCGCTTTCGCACACCTGTCAAATCTTCTGAGTGACTCTACCAGTAAATAGGTCTCTGATTTGCTTTCCCCACAACATTATCTATTTGATCATTCTAATTTAACCGGTTCGCAATTGTAATTCCTAAGTGTTCAGTTGAATTTACAACCTTTGGATAGCTGTGATTTATCGTGTAACCGAGATTTAGCGGGTTTCTTTCAATACTCATGTGGATGAATTCAAATTTTTAACTACTTAATGTCAGATGCTACTTTCCGCATCATATAAATATCGTCTCTAAGTAATTTGGCAATTGCTTCTTATCTTCTAATTACTTTCCTTAACGGAAAATGACTGCATCACCCGCAAAACATCTAAGAGAGCTGCTCAGATCGTCTCCTAAATCGTTTGTATAGATTGGGAAGAGCAGAGTGCCTGTAACACGCCAGATATCACTTCTGATTTGCTTGATGACTTCCTTTAATTATTGCGAACTGTAACCTTTGTGACAGGAAATCAAGATTGCAGTCGCACAGCTGAGACGGTACTCCATAGGCAAGCAATATGACTGGATATCACTTCTCAAGGCCGGCCGGAGTGGCCGTGCGGTTCTAGGCGCTACAGTCTGGAGCCGAGCGTCCGCTACGGTCGGAGGTTCGAATCCTGCCTCGGGCATGGATATGTGTGATTCCTTCGGTTAGTTAGGTTTAATTAGTTCTAAGTTCTAGGCGACTGATGACCTCAGAAGTTAAGTCGCATAGTGCTCAGAGCCATTTGAACCATTTTTGAGTCACTTCTGAGGAACGGTGTCAAAAGCCTTCCGGAAATCTAGAAATGCGGAATAAATTTGAGGGCGCCTATATTTAGGACCATTAGATCGTAGTTTTAGGCAACGGCCTTGACGCAGTGGATACACCGGTTCCCGTCAGATCACCGACGTTAAGCGCTGTCGGGCGTGACCGGCACTTGGATGGGTGACCATCCGGGACGCCATGTGCTGTTTCCATTTTTCGGGGTGTATTCAGCCTCGTGATGCAAATTGAGGAGCTACTCGACCGAATAGTAGTGGCTCCGGTGAAAGAAAACCTTCATAACGACCAGGAGAGCGGTGTGCTGACCACACGCCCCTCCTATGCGCATCCTCAGCTGAGGATGATACGGCGGTCGGATGGTCCCGATGGGCGACTTGTGGCCTGAAGACGGTGTGTGTAACATGGTAGCTTTAAAGACTGTTTTTCACAAGAATTGTATTTTCTGCATCTGTGCTGACTTTGTGTCAGTCGGAAGTAAGAAATAGTGTCAGAGGTAATTCATAACATTTGAATATAGTACACTCCTGGAAATTGAAATAAGAACACCGTGAATTCATTGTCCCAGGAAGGGGAAACTTTATTGACACATTCCTGGGGTCAGATACATCACATGATCACACTGACAGAACCACAGGCACATAGACACAGGCAACAGAGCATGCACAATGTCGGCACTAGTACAGTGTATATCCACCTTTCGCAGCAATGCAGGCTGCTATTCTCCCATGGAGACGATCGTAGAGATGCTGGATGTAGTCCTGTGGAACGGCTTGCCATGCCATTTCCACCTGGCGCCTCAGTTGGACCAGCGTTCGTGCTGGACGTGCAGACCGCGTGAGACGACGCTTCATCCAGTCCCAAACATGCTCAATGGGGGACAGATCCGGAGATCTTGCTGGCCAGGGTAGTTGACTTACACCTTCTAGAGCACGTTGGGTGGCACGGGATACATGCGGACGTGCATTGTCCTGTTGGAACAGCAAGTTCCCTTGCCGGTCTAGGAATGGTAGAACGATGGGTTCGATGACGGTTTGGATGTACCGTGCACTATTCAGTGTCCCCTCGACGATCACCAGTGGTGTACGGCCAGTGTAGGAGATCGCTCCCCACACCATGATGCCGGGTGTTGGCCCTGTGTGCCTCGGTCGTATGCAGTCCTGATTGTGGCGCTCACCTGCACGGCGCCAAACACGCATACGACCATCATTGGCACCAAGGCAGAAGCGACTCTCATCACTGAAGACGACACGTCTCCATTCGTCCCTCCATTCACGCCTGTCGCGACACCATTGGAGGCGGGCTGCACGATGTTGGGGCGTGAGCGGAAGACGGCCTAACGGTGTGCGGGACCGTAGCCCAGCTTCATGGAGACGGTTGCGAATGGTCGTCGCCGATACCCCAGGAGCAACAGTGTCCCTAATTTGCTGGGAAGTGGCGGTGCGGTCCCCTACGGCACTGCGTAGGATCCTACGGTCTTGGCGTGCATCCGTGCGTCGCTGCGGTCCGGTCCCAGGTCGACGGGCACGTGCACCTTCCGCCGACCACTGGCGACAACATCGATGTACTGTGGAGACCTCACGCCCCACGTGTTGAGCAATTCGGCGGTACGTCCACCCGGCCTCCCGCATGCCCACTATACGCCCTCGCTCAAAGTCCGTCAACTGCACATACGGTTCACGTCCACGCTGTCGCGGCATGCTACCAGTGTTAAAGACTGCGATGGAGCTCCGTATGCCACGGCAAACTGGCTGACACTGACGGCGGCGGTGCACAAATGCTGCGCAGCTAGCGCCATTCGACGGCCAACACCGCGGTTCCTGGTGTGTCCGCTGTGCCGTGCGTGTGATCATTGCTTGTACAGCCCTCTCGCAGTGTCCGGAGCAAGTCTGGTGGGTCTGACACACCGGTGTCAATGTTTTCTTTTTTCCATTTCCAGGAGTGTATATGTTCCAAAACCTTCTGCAAATAGTCGTTAGTGATGTGGGTTTGTAATTCAACGGGTTACCGGTATTTCCTTTCTTGGGTTGTGGTGTGTATGGAGCTATTGTATCAGCATACTCTGAAAGGCACCTTACTGGTATACAATCTGATCTGGATGCCTTGAACTTGTTAAGTACTTTAAGCTGCTCCGCTGCACCAAAGATAAATGATTTTAATTTACTTGTATCGGCAGGTGTTCTTCATTAGAATTCTAGAATACTTACTTCATCCTCTTTGGTGAAGGAATTTCGGAAAACTCTGCTATGGTACTTTCATTAGTAACATAATCATTGTTACCGCGGAATGAAAATATTGATTGCATCTTGCCGCTGGTATATATTATATACGACCAGAATCTCTTTGGGTTTTTTGAAAAATTTTGAAACAAAGTTTCATTGTGGAAACTTTTAAAAGGATCTCTCATTGACGTTCGTACTAGATTTCAAAGTTCTGTAAAACTTCTCCAGTCTTGGGGATTTTGCACTGTTTTAAATTTATCATGCTTTTCTCGTTGGTTCTTAAAAGTTTCTGACCTGTTTTGTGTACAATGATGGATCAGTACCATTTCTTATTGGTTTATTTGGTATGTGTCTCTCAATTACTAAGAATTAGTATAGAAGGGTCATTAACTGAGTTGGTTTTTGAGTGCATCTGTATCACAATCACGTTGTCTGTATTCTGTTTCCTTCGCAGCATCATTTCTCTGTATTTGTTTTAAGTTGCCAGTTGTGATATGAAGTACCTTGACCTCAGTCTTTACAGATTTCTAACGATCGAAGGTTGCTCGTAAATAGCACATCCATGGCAATTTTTATGTCCATGGCTCATGTGAAGTCACAGTCGGTAAAGAAAGTCAAATTCATAGTGAGCAAAACATAAAAGGAATGCTAATAACGATATCTAGAATATTCAAATCCCCAGTTAGATCGGTGGCCAAACAGTGGCTAGGCGAGAGTCAGAGCAGCTAATAGAAAGTACTGCCATCTCTCAGCCGTGGCAGGCTGCTTACAAGGGTAAGGTCTGGCATGTGGGTCACCGTTTTTGATAAAGCTCTGTAAGGTCGTTCTATATTTTTGCTACACACTCCCTAGTCTTTGGAAAAAAATCGAGATCAAATTTTATGGCTGCAAATCGCATTTTCAGTGGTGTGCATCGGAAGATAATCTAAAAATAAACATTTTTATTAATAAAATATGGGGTCCAAAGGTAATAATATTCGAATTATCGTTTCCGGTTTCATGTTATAGTTTGGGTAGACCTGTCATTCGACTTGTCCGGCAGAGCGAGGTCAGTGGTCGATACAGGGATTATCCATAAACGTAATATTATAAAAAAACTGTAGCAAAGCATTTTAGACCATGTCTACAGCACGTCACAGTAAAATGGGACTTACAGACTTATTGTAAATGATGCGGAAAATATTTGTTACACACACATTGCTCTACTGGATGACTGCGTACGCTTTTCAAGGAAAGTGAGATGTGCAGAGTGGAGAGAGGCTAATTGATTAGGGGGCTGTATGAATAAATGTAAACTTTTACGCATACGCCAAGCCATTAATAGCGATGAAACTCCATTTTGTGAGTGGCTGTGGCTGTCATAGGCCTTGTCTGTCCAGTGAAGAAGTCTGTTTAGTTTTATAACTTCAGAAATTTAGCCAAGATTGATTTGAAGAAGGTAAGTAACTCACAACTTCTCATTGTACAGTTTATAAAACTGACCTGGTATCCGCTAGAGATTTCTTGTGATTTGTTAGAAATGAAAGATGTGAAGTAATTTGAGGTATAATACTTGATCCTTCCTAAGCTACAGTTGTGATTGCTGCTGCCATCTGTTAGTGTATTGGGAAACTAAGCTGCGATAGCATTTAAATGTACTTCGGGAGTATATGAATAACTGAAAACAGGTCTTTAAGAATAGTCAGTGGAAAACTAATTGAATATGAGATAAAGGAAGTAAATTGCATTTACAAAATATTTTATGTCTTTTAACACTCTGGTAATTGTTACTTCATCTGCTTCAGATGGAGAGAACCGATAAAAGGAAAGGAGGCATAATGGAATGAGACGAGGCGTTCAATGAAGGAGGCTGATGAATAAGTGAAGAAAGGGACATCAGTATTAGAAGCCAGTAAAACTTATGGTGGGCCATTTACAAATTAGTACTGACGTTAAAAAAAGAAAGGTCGTAACACTATGGGAATTAGTAGTGTTTTACCAAAAAAATATGCGAGTGGTAACCCTGCTGGACATCTAAATTATTATCTAGACATCTGGAAACCTTTCTTGCCATTAGAATAATATATTTGGGAAGAGGAGGATTTGGGCTGACACAGAAATATGTACATACAGCAACCTTCAGACTAACTGTCGAGACTAACGTCCAACACACATTGAAAGATAGAGCTGGAAAAGACTGGTGTGTTTTATTCTTCAACAGAAACCATCTTTCTTGAGAAAACTTGAGCAACTCTCGAAGCCAAAAGCAGCCGCTCTAAGCAGAGAGACTCTTAACAGCAGTTCGAACTTTTGAACCAGCTTCATAAAAATCTGTCCCTCTTTGACGAATCAACTCATATATATAACATGGACGAAACAGGATTCCCTGTCTAAAGGTTACTGCAGACAAAGGAACAAAAGAGATCCTTTCTTTGACCAGCGATGAAAGCGATGAGAACGTTGCGTCTATCGCTTGTTGTAACAGACCAGGCACATATCTACCACCACTTGTCTTGAAGGGCCAAAGACACAAGTCGGATGTGACTTTCATTTCATGCATAAGTGAAACTGGATGGATGAATGAGTAAATATTTCTGAAATGGCTGAGATGTGTTAAAGAAAATGAAGTGCAAAGAAAAGTATTACTTACTTTGGATGGGCATCTGTCTCATTTTTCACTTGCAGGATTCGAATTTTGCCAGGATAATGAGATCGAAAGGATCTGGTTACCGTCACACACTATGCATGTACTACAGCCATTGTGCCGATGTCTTTTCAGGACTCTAAAGACACAATACTTTGAGATGGCAACGAAGTGGAAGCAAAGAAAGCCAAACACCGGAATGGGCAAATTTCATTTCAACGGCAGTTTCCGAGAAGCGTGGATGTCAACTAGTCACTCCGCTTAGTCCACTTACCTGTAAGTGGATTTTCGTGTACGGGGAATTAACCGTTGAACCCAGATGCGATTGAGGATTGGCGGTTTGCTCCTTGTGAAGCCCTAAGGGTTTTACCGAGGAAACAACCACAGAAAATTGTGTAACAAGCGGTAATCAGTCAACAGCTCCACCAGAAGTCTCCACTAGGGATGCCGTACCGTCTCCGCAGACGCAACTTGAACGAAAAACCTCCAAAGCTTTGCCGAAAACTCGTCACACTATGTGTCCAGAACACATTGCTGTAGTAAGGGCAAAGAAAGTTTACTGATGCTGAAAGAAGCAAAAACATGAGCGTCTGAGCTTAACTGTGACGAAAGAAGCAGTACCGAAGGGCGAAAGAGTGCCAATGTAGGCCTGTTCAAGAAGACGGCTACCAAAGTTAAGAGAAAAGAAGTAGACACCGATTCAGATTGCTGTTTCGCTGATGTTGGGCCTCTACATGATTCTGAAGATGAGGCGATAGAATGCAAATGTAGGTCTTCCAGGGAAAATGGTCAGGTTTTGTATATGAAGATAATAGTGAGTGGATACAACGCAAAAAGTTTACCTTCTGGTATCACAAATAATGTGTCGGTGCAAGAGGCAGCAAGCAATTACTCTGTAGACGCTGCAAGTGATTTGTACGAGAACACGAACATTTCGCGAAGGTTAATTTTTATTAATGTGAAATTAGAATTGTGTCATTAGACCTAGCCAGTTGTTGATGTTGTGGTATTCAGTCCAGAGACTGGTTTGATGTAGCTCTCCATGCTACTCTACCTTGTGCAAGCTTCTTCATCTCCGAGTAACTACTGCAACCTACCTCCTTCTGAATCTGTTTCATGTATTCACCTCTTGGTCTAATTTTACGATTTTTACCCTGTACATTTCCCTCCAATACTAAACTGATGATCCCTTAATGCCTCAGAACGTGTCCTGCCAACCAATCCCTTCTTCTGGTCATGTCGGGCCACAAATTCCTCTCCTCGCCAGTTCTAATCAGTACCTCCTCATTAGTTACGTGATATACCGATCTAATCTTCAGCATCCTTCTGTAGCACCACATTTCGAAAAAATCGGATACTTGCTACTTTTCTGATGGTAACAAGTGCTTTTGTTTTTTTAACTGTGGCAGGCAAAGGCTCCACCTCGCCAGGAAGTGGTTCTGGAATGTGAATGTATTATATGTCACCATGTCACATATGTGTTGTGATAGAGTGAGAAAGAGAGAGAGAGAGAGAGAGAGACAGAGAGAGAGAGAGTAACATGTCAGAAGTAATTAGCGCACTTCACTAATGTAGTAATGCCTGGGGTCAGGTTTACGTGTATAGAGCAGAGAAAAATATCTGATTCCTCAACCCGCCATAACATAACATTTTTATAATCCATTGCATATGCCTGTGTACGTCGGAATAACTTTACAGCTTTTGCTTTGGTGACATGGTGCAGCAGCTAGTTGTTTATTACATTTTATACGGGAGTTGCTTAAGACTGTTTATCACACGATCATGACGTCACTTCACGAGATGACTCCTAAAATTAGAATACATATTGACACCACTCATGAAAAAAATGCGTTATGTAATTAGCTGCTTATTTCGTGAGGTCGCTTTTCACGTGTATGTCAGAGGCGTCACTGCTCGAATGATACAGACACTAAACGCAAGAACCAGGGAAAGAGGATGTGTTGTAACTCTTGTTTCCAGCATTTAAAACCCGATCATTTTATTGTTGTAGAGGGAAAGCATGTAGAATGCGAAGACGAGATTGTCTTCATAGTAAGACAGTTCATCTGTCATAATAAATTACCTACCTGATACGACTGCATGGTAGTAACACTGTATAATTTAACACTTGCAAAACACATTTCAGAAAATAATTCGTATTTTTTGTGGACTTTTCGTCGTGTGTTGCGTAAAAATGCATCAGGGTACTGGATTTGTTCGTCAGCCAAGTTTGATTAATAGATGCAATGGTGTTGGGATGTAAGTATCTCACAACCTATCTTAAACCTATGCAACCCAAAAATTATCCTGCAGGGTGTGAACTATAAAAGGAAATCATCACATGCAAGGATCACAGACACCTTTCATACGAATTGCCGCATTTACCACCTTCCTTTGCAACTTTTGAAATTGGTCTTCTTAGAGAAGTCCGTTCCTCTTGAACTGTTCTGCCTACTGAGCTATTCCTTATCGCAGTATACTTTATAGCATCGGGGAACGTATCTCCTCATTCCTTACTACTTACGTATCCCTCTTCTTTGCTCATTGATTTTTGCTGTCTCTTAAACTTCAGCCTACTCTTCACTACTACAAAATTGTGATGTGAGTCTATATGTGCTCCTAGGTATGGCTTACAATCCAGTACCTGATTTTGGCGTCTCTGGATGGCCATGATGTATCTAAATGAATTTCTTCCCGTATCCCCCAGCATTTTCCGAGTACACATCCTCCTCTTGTGACTCTAGAACAGAGTATTTGCTGTTACTAGCTGAAATTTATTGCAGAACTCTATTAGTCTTTCTCCTCTCTCATTCCTACTACTATGCCCGTATTCTTCCGTAACCCTTCTTGTACTCCTTCCTCTACAACCACGTTCCAACGCTCCTTGACTATTAGATTTCATATCCCTTTACGTACCGAATTAACTGTCTAATATGCTCATACACTACCTCTATCTCTCTTCATCGTCGCCTTGCAACGCTGGTACGTATACCTGTACTATCGTTGTCGCTGTTGCTTTGCTGTCGATTGTGATGACAATAACCCTATCCCTGAACTGTTCATAGCAACTCACAATATGTGTTGCCTTCGCCGGCCGGAGTGGCCTTGCGGTTCTAGGCGCTACAGTCTGGAACCGAGTGACGGCTACGGTCGCAGGTTCGAATCCTGTCTCGGACATGGATATGTGTGATGTCCTTGGGTTAGTTAGGTTTGATTAGTTCTAAGTTCTAGGCGACTGATGACCTGAGAAGTTCAGTCGCATAGTGCTCAGAGCCATTTTTTTTTGTTACCTTCCTATTCATAATGAATTCTACCATTCTACACTTTTCAGCTGCTGTTGAAACTACCATATACCCTTCTGGTCAGATATCCTTCTCTTCTTTCCATTTAAGTTCATTGACCCCCACTATATCTAGATTGAGCCTCTGCCTTCCCATTTTCAGATTTTCTAACTTCCCTATGACGTTCAAACTTCCGACGTTCGACACCCGACTCGTAGAACATAATCCTTTCTTTGGTTATTAATCCTTTTTCTCATGGTCACATCACCTTGGCAGCCCCTTCCCGGAGATCCGAATGGGAGACTATTCCGGAATCTTTTTGTAATGAAGAGATCATCACGATAATTTTTCAGTAACAGGCCATGTGTCCTGGGTTGCACATTATATGTCTGATACTAAAATGTAGACTTTCACGGCCGGAAATACCATGTCCATTATAATTATCCGGGCTGTTATGCCGTGGTCGGTTGATGAATTCTGTGTCGATTCCCAACGTTTCGTCTCCGACTGCGAGAGACATCTTCAAGGGGGTCCGTAGCTCGATGGAAAGTCCAACACACCCAGTAGCGAGCCAGTGGGTGTGTTGGACCTTCCATCGAGCTACGGACCCCCTTGAAGATGTCTCCCGCAGTCGGAGACGAAACGTTGGGGATCGACACAGAATTCATCAACCAACCACGGCATAACAGCCCGGATAATTATAATGGACATGACATTATCTGTCTGTAATGCAGTGTTTTGTACTGTCTTCTGCATCCTCATGCCATTGACCATTGCTGGTTCTACCACCAGTTTCGCACGCCAAAGGCAAGAGACTGCACTTAGCGTCTGCCCTATCCTTCATCTCGTTTGACAAGGCCGTTGGCTTAATGCGACCGACTTCTTTTGCCGGAAGTCTTAAGCAGCCGTTGCTGATGATTTTTGCTCAAAGTTTAAACGGTGGTGGGGTTCGAACACGGGATCGAGGACGTTTGCATTACTAATTAAATACGCTACCCCTAGAGAGATAGGAGTGCGTGTGACAGTCAGGGCGCACCATACGCAAGGCAGTGGCTTGAGGTGGGCACATCGCGCGTCGGCGCTAGCCCTTGGTAAGCAGCATTAGTTTTATTTACTGCAGAGTGTGTTTGTTACTCAAGTATTCAGTCGAGTCATGTATTCTTGAAAAAATGGGCATAGTCAAAATAATGTAAATAGCGATATGTGTTTGTACATCGAATTATATGTGCCATTGGTTTTAACACTATGACGTCGCACATTAATAACGCAGTGATTCTCAGGGCTTGGTACTTAAGAAGTTGGTATTTGTTGCTAGGTAATGCACTGCGTAATTTATTGAACATTCAAGCTTCTTGTACGTGTTCTGAAATTCTGGTTGGGGATCATGCGTTGTAGTGGGACAGAAAACATCGTGATATCGTTAAATTATTGTAATTCCGCCAGTAGGACTAGGCTCTCTTTTTAATGCACATTTAGGTGTCACACATACATTAATGATATGGGGTGATGTAGTTTTTTTATGTAGCGAGAGTTTATTTGTTTAAATATCGTGTCGTGGCAGGTCAATTGTACTTCCGAGTCTTCTTAGACTTTTTATTCTGCCTGAGGAGTGCTGGATAATCCCTGCTGTTGCTGCTCTTTCAAGATGATCCACTCTTTATGGTGAGCAGAACGAGAAAGATGTCACCCAGACAGTTCCTCAAGTAATAAAAGAGGGGGGAATGGGAGTTTGATTCTTACTGGTCCAGTGAGAGAGGGGGGAGGCGAGGTTTTTCTTGGGTGGTAAAATCCTGCAAGCATGTTTCAGGTTATAGCAGTGTCTCAGCAACTTCCAAGATATCAGTTACGAGCAATGGAGGGATGTGATCATTCATCAGTGAGCTTGCGTAAAGTACAAACAGGGATGCAATTGTCATCAAATTTTTGGCCAATAAGCCTATTGCTGACAAGGTGTAGTCTACATGTGGGGGAATACAGTACTTTCGTCTCTAGAGTAGTACTGTGCCACTCCAGCCCACATTTGAAGGCAGTATGCCCTCCAGCCTAACCCTAGCGAGGTGAAATGTGCATGGGGCTAGGCCTCCTGTCGTGTGAACTAGTCGCTTGCTGCAAGTCTTTATAGTTGACGCCACTTCGCTAACTCGCATGTCAATGAAGGTGAAATCATGATGAAGGAAACACAACACCCAGTCCCTGAGCATAGAAAATCCATGACCTTGCGGGAAAACAAACCTGGGCTCCTTGCATGGCATCACCCCACATTAACATTGAGCTTTCGAGTGGACCCTACCGTGGTAATGGACAGACACAATTCGCCTCGAGGAATGGATACACTAATATTTTCTATAATTTTTACAAGAACATTTAATAACTTACAGAATCATGTCATGCTTTTAAATGAATATGTTAGTCTTCCACCTTACTAGGCAAGTTTTTCAAAATTTTCCACCATTTTTCAGAACATTCTGTGATGTTATAACATTGTGTAACTCAGCTACATTACAATCACACATTGCGTTCTCAAATTGTCTTACATCAAAAACTACGTTAATACTTGCCTCCATTTTGCGTAATATACAACGATCTCATATTGATGAAGTTGTGATACTTACCACCATTTTCTTAAGTAGAATTTCTCTGCTGATGCTGAAGACACAGCACATACTTTGAACGGAGAGTAGCACCACTTGACTGATAAATACTTCAGATTCTTCGTATACTGCTGACAGGGGATGCATTATGACCAGCTGAGAAGATCATGAAGTTGATGTAACATATTATTGATGTGACATTCTTGACATGACGCCATGTTGACATGACGTGATATAGATGTGATGCGATGCTGTCATGATGCGATGTGCATATGACGTTGAAAGCATTGGGACAATAAATAATAAAATATTTTGTTATTGTTATTATTATTTATACAAAATACTTACACCATGATTCCATACAGAGAAAACTCGAATTACGTATCCTACCCATTTCCTCTAGTTGTAAAATATGAGAAGGGTCGGGATGGGCTTGAATCTTACTGGTAGAGAGGATGGTAGTGTATTAGGGTATAGGGTGCGTGGGCAGATGTGTAAACTGATACACAAGGACAAGGACATCAAGAACTGCCAGTGCCTCAGTGTGTGTAGAAAGGCCTTGATGAGAAGGAGAGGGGAGCGAGGAGAGTGTGAATGTACCACATACTAGAGCATGGGCAGACCTGGGAGGTGACTGACCTTGAATATACGACGGTTGCCGAGAAAGTAATGCACCGCACTTTTTTTTCTCAGCCGGAATCAATGCTAGGAATGCGAAACGTGTATTACTTGAAGTCTCGTGAGTGAGCGCGCTAAGTTTCCGTTACTTCCGAGAGATAGCGTAGCTGCAGGACACTTTCAAAATGGCGTCTGTAGGCGATACACAGTACAAGCAATGTGCCGTAATTGAATTTTTCACTGCAGAGAAAGAAACTGTGTGGAATATTCACAAACGCTTGTGCAACGTGTGTGGAGCATCTGTTGTCGACAGAAGTGAAGTTAGTCGGTGGGCACGGAGGGTGAGGTCTCAGAAGGCGGTTCACGGAGCTCCACGATTTTCAGCGGTCGAGGAGACCATCCACGGCTGACACAACTGATCTATCTCCCTCGGACTTCCACTTGTTTGGGTCATTAAGGGATACCAATAGTGGAAGACATTTCAAGGACGAAGAGGAATCACACAGTGAAGCACTGGCTCCGCCACAAGGACAAGGATTGTTACCGACAGGTCATATATGCCCTTGTTTTTCGCTGGAGGAGGGCCACAGAACGGGATGGAGATTACATGGAAATATAGGGTGTGTAATTGTCATTATGTTCAATGAAGAACTGTTGAAGAAAAAAATATGCGGTGCGTTACTTTCTGGGAAACCCTCGTATCTTCCCCAAAAGCCACAGTCGTAGCATGATAAACGCCCTATCTTATCACTTCCTAAAATTATCCTAAAATTTGCTGGAATTTAGATCATAATTGTGGCTCGCAACCATGCCGCCGTAGTGCTGCTTAGCTGTTACATGCTTATCTTGTCACACTATGTTAGTCTGATGCAGAATCCGCATTAAATAACTACTCATGTAATTGGTAGAGCAATACTTAGTGCCCCTGGTTGTTCGGCATGTTACACCCCCAGTTACACACATCAAAAAACGTTTTGCATCACCCCGATTCCCAGAACTCCTGAAGATAGACGTTGACTGTCGATACTGTATCACAGATACAGGCTCTTTGACTGTTCAGAGACGTTACTAAACCCGCCCAAAGATGTAAACAACCCAGCATGAGCAGCGCCTATTAGACGGAGGAGGTCCGACAGCCGATCAGTTCCAGTCATTCCACCAGGAATGAGGTACACGGCTCGTGTTGTCTGTAGTTCCACCATGTCTAGACGGTCAAAACCGCGGATTGATCGCGCCCGCATTGTTACTTAGGAAGGGCTCTCAACAAGGGAAGTGTCCAGGCGTATCGGAGTGAACCAAAGCGATGTTGTTCGGACATGAAGGAGACACAGAGAGACAGGAACTGTCGGTGACATGCCTCGCTCGGACCGCCCAAGGGCTACTACTGCAGTGGATGACCGCTACCTACTGATTATGGCCCCGAGGAACCCTGACAACAACGCCACCATATTGAATAATGCTTTCGTCCAGCCACCGGACATAGTGTTACGACTCAAACTGTGCGCAATAGGCTGCATGATGAGCAACTTCACTCCAGACGTCCATGACGATGTCCATCTTGGCAAGCACGACACCATGCAACGAACATCCGAATGGACCGCTCAGGATTCGCATCACGTTGTCTTCACCGATGAGTGTCGCATATGCCTTCAACCAGATAATCGTCGGAGAATTGTTTGGAGGCAGCACGGTCAGGCTGAACGCCTTAGACACACTGTACAGCGAGTGCGGATATGTTTTTGGGTGGAATTATGTGGGGCCGACACACGCCGCTGGTGGTCATGGAAGGCACCGTAACGGCTGTACGATACGTGAATGCCATCCCCCGACCGATAGTGCCACCATATCGGCAGCATATTGGCGAGGCATTCGTCTTCATTGACGCTACATCGTGCACATCTTGTGAATGACTTCCTTCAGGATAACGACATAGCTCGACTAGAGTGGGCAGTATGTTCTCCAGGCATGAACCATATCGAACATGTCTGGGATAGATTGAAAATGGCTGTTTAGGGACCAACCACTCTGAGGGATCTACGCCTAATCACCGTTCAGGAGGGGGACAATCTGAACCAACAGTGCCTAGATGAATTTGTGGATATTAATAATGAGCGTATGGCATTGGTGGCCGGGAGACCCCTCGCGGGGCGGTTCGGCCGCCGCTCCACAAATTCTTTAACGTCACTACGGTGACTTGCGAGTGAATGAGGATGAAATAATGATGAAAGACACACAACACCCAGTCATCTCGAGGCAGAGAAAATCCCTGACCCCACTGGGAATCGAACCCGGGACCCCGTGCGCGGGAAGCGAGTACGCTACCGCAAGACCACGAGCCGCGGACAGTTTGTGGATAGTATGCCACGACGAATCAAGAGGACGTACTACTGGTTATTAGAGGTACCGGTGTGTACAGAAATCTCGACCACCACCTCTGAAGGTCTCGCTGTATGGTGGTACAGCGTGCATTGTGTGGTTTTCATGAGCAGTAAAAAGGGCGTAAATGATGTTTATGTTGAACTCTCGGAACTAAGGCGATGCAAAACTTTTTTTGATGTGTGTAGTATCCCAGTCAGACCAAGTTCTGCCTTGGCGGCTCCTGGAAGCCAAGCTACCTGTATCAATGATTGATATACTACCAGCTATGGCGAAATGTTGAGCAAGTTGCAGCAGAGGAGCTGTTACTGCAATGGGGAACAACCGAGTTCCCAAGTCTGCAAGAAAAGCATAATGGCATCATGGGACTCGAGGGGTACCGTCATACTAATGGCAAAGCGGAGTGTTGTAAGGAGCTCTAGGTATAAGACAACAACAAGTATTCAGGTGCCAAATCATAACAATAGCCTCTGAAAGGTGAAGCTGAGAAAGCCTGAAGTCAATAGGAGAAATGACAGCGAGGTAAAAATAGGACTAGTGATTTCATTGCCATCCCCACAACCTCAGAGCAGCCTTCTTAACAAATGTATGGTTATTGGGTGCGGATCGCTGGCTGCCCAGAGCGAAGTTGTAGCCCTTGTGTCAGTTGCGGGTGCCCAGTGAGAAGCGAGGCTATAGAGGTCGAACCCTCAGAACCTCTGTTTTCGATCCATGAGTCTGGCTGTTGTCAGCTGCGCCTCCAACTTCTGAGGCAACACTGTTAGGGTGCAGAGGTCGCCATCACCCTGGAGGCTTGTTGGAGGCTTGACCTACCTGACCAGGATGCTGTTCATCTGCATTAGAGAGGGAGGGCCACTGCTGCTGCTCGTCTGCCTCCTGAAGCCGTCACCAATGCTGGTGGCTCCTTTCTTTCAAACAGGGCCTGAGAGACGAGTCCTGTGAAAAATCTTCGATGTCGAGTGCTTGGGTGGTCACTACGTTGAGCTAGGGGCCATCAGCGTTCACGAGTCGTGATCAAACCACCTATACCTGACACTCCACTGTAATGGGGGAACAGGGGCTCGAGTGCACAGTGGCGCTCTTCTGCTGATGAGGCCGCCACTCTGCCAGCCCAGCTGTGGTGCGACACTTTGGAAAAAAAAGGCTGTATTGCTGCTGAAGTGAAATTTCGTGTGACTGGGGCCTCCCGTCGGATAGACCGGTCGCCTGGTGCAGGTCTTTTGAATTAACGCCACTTCAGCGACTTGCGTGTCGATCGGGATGAAGTGATGATGATGATTAGAACAACACAACACCCAGTCCTTAGTGGAGAGAAGCTCCGATCCAGCAGGGAATCGATCCCGGGTCCCTTGGCATGACAGTCCGTCACGCTGACCACTCAGCTATCAGGGCGGACCAATATTATTGCTAAATACATGTGTTATTGTCAACGACATTTTCTTGACAATCTAGAGCCTAGCTAGGTCCTCATCACTATATCCTGCCCGGCTCTCTCCTCAGAACTGTGGGAGTCTGGGACTGGACTCTTATAAATAGTTACGTTTTACTATTACGAGATTGAATTAATCAAGTGATAACACTCACAAGGCTATAAATTTACCACGTTCGTTAAAAGAGTTAATCACTTCTGGGACTGTAACTGCTACCATTTTTCAGAGAAACAACTACAAGTGTCAACAGAATTTAAAAGTTATAGAATTTTACCTGCAGCGCGCTACAGCCACAAAGAGTGCCTATTTGCGAACGGAAAACACAAATTTACACAATTTTATAAATGACAGAATAACTTATTTAAGATTGGAAATGTTAGGATATTTCTCAGTATTTATCCCTTCATATGCTGGAATATGGTAGAATGCAACAGAAAGATCAGTTTTATTATCAGTTTAAACCACGAATTGTGTTTATAAAATCCAGCAGATGCTTGTACTACGCGATTCAAATGCGCCATTAGCTAAAATAGCAATAAAAATATAACAGGTACAGAAAGCGAGAGTACCCTGTTAGAAACGGAAAAAAAATTTAAAAAAAATTTCTGTGCATGATGAACTGAAAATTGTCAGTACTTTGTCAAGCATCACAGCATCCAGAGATTTACAACAGCTCGACGGTAGATGGCAAAATATTAAAGACTTAACAGGGCTTAAAGGCATCGACATAGCATTAGATCATTTATTACTATGAATTGAGGGGAAAGAAATTGCACAAAAATCTCAACCCGAGAAAGAAATCTTTAAAGTTCACATGTTTCTGGAGTATATCGGTTTTTTGTATCATAGTTGACTTAACCGGAGATATCAGTTAAATCCTGTGAGTAATAACGCAAATACAGAAGGGGTGGAATTAGAGAAATAACGACGCAAGGAGCTACTCTAGCATTAGGGTCTGAGACTAACAAATATTCAAATGTTCAAATGTGTGTGAAATCTTATGAGACTTATCTGCGAAGGTCATCAGTCCCTAAGCTTAGACACTACGTAACCTAAATTATCCTAAGGACAAATACACACACCCATGCACGAGGGATGACTCGAACCTTCCCCGGGACCAGTCACACAGTCCATGACTGTAGCGCCCTAGACCGCTCGGATAATCCCTCGCGGCAACAAATATTCCAAAGGGAACTGACTATCTCGTACGATGAATTTAAACCACAGAAAACATATGTGAAGATGTAATCTTCACTGAATCAGATACGTTGCACAAAAGTTTATGACAGAAAGTCGTTCCCTGGAAACAAAGAACAAGAGAGTTGGGACTTCTATGTCAGCAATGTGGATCCCGATTTTCAGCGAAACCAAATTGAAGTTTACTTAATGACGAGGCGCGTGACAAACAAAATCGAGATACGGTACACCTGACCGTAATAACGGAGTCCGAATGTGCAAACTATTTTAAATCCTTGTGTATATGACTGAAGAGGTAAGTCAAGTGAAAGTAAATATGGAGTGACATCGTGGAATCCCACCTCAGCAGGGGAAGTAAGCAAACAATTAAAGATAAGAAAAATAAGATCTAACCAAGTGCCGAAAATATCGATGCGGAGCTAATCAATCACACAGACTGTTACAGAGGTTTCTAAACATTATGAAAACCTGTCAGCATACAGGTTATGTATTGGGAAAGTGGAATTAATATTTACATTTTATACGAAATGTGATACGTCACTATATACAAATTACAGATGAATAAATATCCTCAACAGATTTTACAGAATATATTGCTAAATCCATACATATTACAAAAAATGTGTGTACGTATATGTGTGTATGTGTGTGTTTCTGTATGACGCATATCTCCTCCTAAAACGGCCGTACGTTTTCTACCATACTTGGTAAACATGTATCTTAATGTGAGGCAACAATTACCTGCCTAATATAATTCAGGAGATACGACGTCGTAAACAATGAAATACCTGAAACACAGCCACGTCATGCATGACCTTTATATTTATTACTATTACGCTACTATATTCGCAATAAATTGAGCAGACAGTATCCACATATGCCGCTAAATGCAACTACAAAACTATATCAAGGTACCACACATAGCTCAGGAGATAGGACATCGTAAACATGGAGATTCGTGAAAAACTCCCGCATTGTGCATGTCGTTTGAAATTATTACTTATTTGCTACTGGCTCTATTCGCAGACAGTATCCGCATAAGACAATCAATGTACCTACGTAGGTATGTTGTACGATGCATAATTCGAGAAATATGACATCATAGACATTGAGATGCGTGAAAAAGTGCTGCATCATGCATAAAGATTTAATACATACAATACTCTGAACTAATAACACACTCCTACAGTAGCGCCACCGTAAGGAAATCCTGGCAGCGCTTTTGACAGCTTTCAAATGCGAAGAACAAACGGCTTTAGGCGAAAACAATAGCCATCTATAGACTTATCGAGAGGCATTGCCAAAGAGACGTTTACAAAATGGCGAAGCAGAGACGCGAAGCAGCTGCCCCAGCGTTCGTCAACTGTCCGGGATACAGTTCTTATACATTTGCACATTACGCTTATTTCTTTGTACGACTGTTTAATAATTTCAAAGGAATTTTCACGAACGCATGGAAATGGAAATTTTCGGTATTACGTTACAAATACGTTTCATTTCCTTATTTGTTTTAGTTTCTAAATAGAAAATTTGCAAACTGAATACCAGGGCAATGCCAGGTTTGTCAGTTAGTTATTAATAAAAGATTATTTCCTATCATCGATGCAAAAATTTGAGATGTCCTATGCCAGAAACAGAAGATCGTGGTCAGACAGTGTATTTATCCTTACACAAATAACCCAATAAAGAACATACTACATGCCCATAGCCTATAGGAAGTCATTTCACAGGGTGAAACGCAATTTATCGTGGGATCACGGGATCCCAGCATGAATAATCTCACTTGTCCAAATAAAAAGATAAAGATTCAGCCAGTGAAAAGTGAACCGTTTGTCTTGGTGTCAGACCAGGCTATCATTTTTCATTCTCACTTTTTAAGTCTATATCGACGCATGTAAAAATTTTGGCCTAAAACACAAAACAACACTTTTGTAATTAACAATGTAAATTTTACAAGTATGCTGTTTTCTGAAATCTGGTAATAGTAGGTGACACTGAAAATGAAATTCAGACAGTAGTTAAATAAACTGAGTGGGGCTGCTGCTATATATGTCATGACAAGTGAAAATAAAAGTAATGCCACTTTAAGAATTATAACCAATAAGAGCAAAAATTGTGGTAAATGGATAGATAAACAAACAAACAGTGAATTTAAAAATCTAGGAAATTGTATTAAGTACACAAAATCAGAAGTTGTGAAAATGAAACCTCAAATATAAGGGCATTTCAGCAGAACAATCCGATTAACATGAAAACGCAACGTTGGAAAGGAAGTGCTACCAAAACTATGCAGACTTAGAGCTCTACCGTTACTGTTGTTCGCATGACAGCTGGTCTCTGCCGTCTGACGAAATAAGACAAAATGAATAATGGAAAATGGGATTTCGGCACTGTGTAGTGGGACGCTCACTCCTGTGACATAAAAAGGATGCTGATGTTAAACGCGTGTCAGTTACAGACGTTATCAGAAACAGATAAGAAAGTAGAGGGATTATGTTCAACGTATGGAATACAATAGAAACACTAAAAAAGGACTGAAATGTAATCTCAGAGGCAATTAAAACATTGTCCATCCGTTTAAAGGATATCGTGCGCGCTGGCAGCGGTGGCCGATCGGTTCTAGGCGCTACAGTCTGGAACCGCGCGACCGCTACGGTCGCAGGTTCGAATCCTTCCTCGGGTATGGCTGTGTGTGCCGTCCTTAGGTTAGTTAGGTTTAAGTAGTTCTAAGTTCTAGGGGACTGATGACCTCAGATGTTAAGTCCCATAGTGCTCAGAGTCATTTGAACCATTTTTTGGAAATCGTGTGCAATCCTGAGCCTAAACATGGCGGTGTGCCTGACCGTTGTTGTCGATGGTAACGAAATAAAACATTTCTGGTCTTCGGCCACAGTATTAATTTATTATTGAGACAGCTAGGTTTGTATTGTACAAATAACCAGGGGCCCATCCAGCCTCACTCAAGGCTGTAAAAATTCATTTTAACACCATTCAGGTCCCGCCAAAATCGATTTGTAACATGTTTCGCTTATCACCGGATACCACCGGCAGACTATAACTATATTAGGTGCGTGCTCATGTAGTTTGGATCTCACAAAATACTTTTTATTCAAGACATCCGGTTTCAACAGTCTTAGCTGTCATCTTCAGGTCTTAAACATTTCTTTTTTCTTTTTTTTGCGGTAGAATATGTTAATTTTATGCTGGCTTCATGTAGAAGAAGTCAACTGGAGAAAACTCACCACATTATAAACGTTTGTAATCGCTAAAATATGTAAAACACACAGCATCTTGTCCAGCAGGCCATGTCCATATACAAATTTCCCTCAGATGCTCGTTACATGATACAAATACGTACACAATAGCGCATCTGTTTACATATGCTGTACACATATTGAGTACGTGTACGTTTATGGACATGGCCCGTTGGACAAGATGCTGTGTGTTTTTAAATATTTTAGCGATCACAAACGTTAATAATGTGCTGCGTTTTACCCAGATGACGTCTCGTACATGACGTCAGCGCAAAATGAACGTGTTTTACTACAAAAAATGTTTAAGACCTGAAGATGACAGTTAAGACTGTTGAAACCGATAGTCTTGAATAAAACGTATTTTGTACGATCTTGGCTTTTGAATGGTTTTTAACAACTGTTACAGATCTCCAATGAGTATTCTAATAATGAGAAAATCCAATAGTTGGGATCTACTTGTCTGCATAGCCATAAAAGTAGCGTGTACACTGTATTCTTAGACAGCGCGAAAACGATGACCCTCGGTGTGTCTGTTGACTGCAGCCGATCTCAAGTGTACGCTTCTGGGTTTTAATAAACATGAAAGTAATTCTATTTGTGCACGTATATAATCCGTTTAATGACAAGGGGAATATTCATCTGACAATCAGTTGGTCGTCTTTTGCGATACGTCAAGCAAGTGAATAGAACCGTCAAACCACACATCACACGTACAGCAATTTATGAAATACATACGAGATTGAAAACAAATGCGCCAAATATGTTGAAATATAGGAGCTGGTAACATGTGTCAGTTGTTAGTTTTTCCTCCAAACGTTCGTATCAATTATATTACATTACTGGTAAACATTTTCCATCAGTTATCACAACTATGGATTTCTCATTCCTTCAGCGGTCTCTGTTGAAATCAGTTCGCATTAGTTTGTTTAAATCTAGCAAATGTTTGTGTACCTGATCAAGTTCATGCAATACTGCCTCGTACTAGGACTAGAACAGGAGACCGGAATTGAAAAACATGCTGTTAACTGTAGTTCTGCATCAGGAAGGCTGTTCTAGTAAGACAGCAGAAACAAAAGCTGGCCTTGCAGTGGTTCGCCCAAACTCCTGCCAATATAATGTGTCGAGGTCTGGAAGACCCCGAGTAACATCGCATAGAGAAGATCAGTTTATACGTGTACAGAGTAATTGTGAGAGGACTCGTTCTGCTCATGAAATTCGCGAGGAAGTAAACAGTAACATTTCCAGTCTCTGTCTCAACAGCGCAACGACATCTCCCTGAACAAGGTTCAGAAGGATGTATAGAGGCAAAAAAAAAAAAAAAAAAAAAAAAAAAAAAAAAAAAAAAAAAAAAAAACACCTTAATTAAGCAAACAGAATGAGTAAACAATTGCAATTGGCACAGCAACCGAAAAACTGGAGCGTAAAGCAACGGTCCAATGTGTTATTCATGGATGAACTAAGTTTGAAGTATTTAGAAGCCATCGTCGAATGTTTGTTCGTTGACTTCGTGGAGGTGAAGAGTGAATGTGTGACACCAGCGGTGAAGCACGTGGAGTGTCGGTCATGGTATGGAGTTGTTTTGCAGGTAATAAAGTCGGAGATCTAGGGAGAATTAATGAAGCAATAAAGAAACACTGATCAGCAGTGCAGTTCCGTCAGGTAAGACATATCGGCTGTGGGTTTGTTCTGCAGCAGAACAACGATTGCAAACATACTTCTAAATTGTGCAAAGGTTGTGTCAATAGGAAAGAGAAATGTGGGGAACTGAAGAATATGATGTGGCCAAGTCTGTCACCAAACTTAAATCCCATTGAACTCTTATGCGATAAACTTGAGAGTAAGGTCAAAAAATTCAGGTCATCTAATGTTGAAGGGTTATAATTTACACACATAAAAACACTACACAATCTTTTCTCTGCAATGTCAAGAATTTGTGCAGCTGTACTGAGGGCAAAAGGTGAAATGTGTGAAATCTTATGGGACTTAACTGCTACGGTGATCAGTCCCTAAGCTTACACACTACTTAACCTAAATTATCCTAAGGACAAACACACACACCCATGCCCGAGGGAGGACTCGAACCTCCGCCGGGACCAGCCGCACAGTCCATGACTGCAGCGCCTCAGACCGCTCGCCTAATCCCGCGCTGTGGCAAAAGGTGGATACCATGAAAAGGCTGATGGTGGGAAGAGAAAATATTTATTTTATTGGTCTATTTAGTATTTACAGTGCGCTTGTACACTGAAATAAACTATATAGATTTTTCCATGGCTGACAGAAAACTTTTGACCCGTATTGTACAGTACTGAGAATTAATTTCTTATGTAGACAGAAAAGAGCTTTGTTCCGAAGCTGCTAAGTTGGACGTCTCTTTGAGCTTTGTAATAAAAGATAGGTTTCCATGGCACAAACAGAAATTGGCCGAGAGCAAACTGCAAATCTCCCCTCTCCCTCTCTTCTGCCAGGTTATCATTTACAGCCTCTGGCGCCTGTAAAGAAACATCCTCGAACCGTTTTCAACAGCAGTTTCTAAAATTAAAAAAAAAAAAAAAAACTCAAAGGACGCCTTTCGTCTCTTCAGAAGACAATGTGTCTAACAACCCCTTTGAAGTTCTGAACGGTTTTGTGCTCCGCGTTTCCGCACCACTTGCTACCGGGGTAGCTTTTCGAAAAATCGGGTGCAGGACCGGAAGATGAATACGCCGGGATTAATAACATGGGCGGAGTGATTCATAGCGCGAACAGGTGTAGCGGCGGCAGCGCCGCCGGTGACAAACGACGGAAGGCGCGTGACGTCACAGGCACCTGTCGCAGCGGCCCGCCGGCCTCGTGGCGTGGGCTGCCGGCTGTGGGCTGCGGGCTGTGGGGTCCTGCCTGCTACACTGCTCGCTGGAGAGCGCGGTCGGTCGATGCGGAGGCGGACGAATAATTACGGAATAACGCGCCCCTCCCCGCGGGCTGCCGCCCCGTAATGCGCTACGTGACTGAATTAAGCGATGATGCAATCGTAATTAAGTTACAATGCACATGAATCGCTGCTGGAAACACTGCGCTGACGCGTTATTAACGGTGCGAATGAAGCTCGAGCCACCAAATTGACGTAATTTCTCCGTTTTTAGCGTCGGAAACGCACTTCGAATGCACTCGGAGCAGTCCCGGCACATTCGAGTGGATGGATTTGTATTTCCTGTACTGCAAAAAACTTCGCATAGACTACTCGAATAAAATATTATACTTAACATTTGTACCCATTCTTTCATAGCTGCTACTTCAAATATACAGGGTGGTCCATTGATAGTGACCTGGCCAAATATCTGACGAAATAAGCATCAAACGAAAAAACTACAAAGAACGAAACTCGTCTAGCTTGAAGGGGGAAACCAGATGGTGCTATGGTTGGCCCGCTAGATGGCGCTGACATACGTCAAACGATAATCACTGCGTTTTTTTAAATAGGAACCTCCATTTTTATTGCATATTCGTGTAGTACGTAAAGAAACATGAATGGTTTAGTTGGACCACTTTTTTCGCTTTGAGATAGATGGCGCTGTAATAGTCACAAACGTATAAGTACGTGGTATCACGTAATATTCCGCCAGTTGGGACAGTACTTGCTTCGTGATACATTACCCATATTAAAATAGACCGTTTATCAATTGCAGAAAGGTCGATATCGTGTTGAGGTATGGCTATTGTGATCAAAATGCCCAACGGGCGTGTGCTATGTATGCTGCTCGGTATCCTGGACATCATCCAAGTATCCGGACCGTTCGCCGGATAGTTACGTTATTTAACGACACAGGAAATGTTCTGCCACGTGTGAAACGTCATCCACGACCTGCAACAAATCATGATACCCAAGTAGGTGTTTTAGCTGCTGTCGCGGCTAATCTGCACATCAGTAGCAGACAAATTGTGCGAGAATCGGGAATCTCAAAAATGTCGGTGTTGAGAATTCTACATCAACATCGGTGGCACCCGTATCATATTTCTATGCACCAGGAATTGCATGGCGACAACTTTGAACGTCGTGTAGAGTTCTGCCACTGGGCACAAGAGAAATTATGGGACGATGACAAATTTTTTGCTCGCGTTCTATTTAGCAACGAAGCGTCATTCACCAACAGCGGTAACGTAAACCGGCATAATATGCACTATTGGGGAATAGAAAATCAACGATGGCTGCGACAAGTGGAACATCAGCGACCGTGGCGAGTTAATGTATGGTGCGGCATTATGGGAGGAAGGATAATTGGCCCCATTTTATCGATGGCAATCTAAATGGTGCAATGTATGCTGATTTCCTACGTAATGTTCTACCGATGTTACTACAAGATGTTTCACTGCATGATAGAATGGCGATGTACTTCCAACATGATGGATGCCCGGCACATAGGTCGCGTGCGGTTGAAGCGGTATTGAATAGCATATTTAATGACAGGTGGATTGGTCGTCGATGCACCATACCACGGCCCGCTCGTTCACCGGATCTGACGTCCCCGGATTTCTTTCTGTGGGGAAAGTTGGATATTTGCAGTCGTGATCCACCGACAACGCCTGACAACATGCGTCAGCGCATTGTCAATGCAAGTGCGAACATTACGGAAGACGAACTAATGGTTGTTGAGAAGAATGTCGTTACACGTATTGCCAAATGCATTGAGGTTGACGGACATCATTGTGAGCATTTATTGCATTAATGTGGTATTTACAGGCAATCACGCTGTAGCAGCATGCGTTCTCAGATTTGATAAATTCCCAAAGGTACATGTATCACATTGGAACAACCGAAATAAAATGTTCAAACGTACCTACGTTCTGTATTTAAATAAACATACCTGTTACCAACTGTTTGTCTAAAATTGTGAGCCATGTGTTAGTGACTATTACAGCGCCATCTTTCACAAAGCGAAAAAAGTGGTCCAACTAAAACATTTATATTTCTTTACGTATTACAGGAATATGTAATAAAAATGTGGTTTTCTATTTAAAAAAAACGCAGTTGATATCCGTTTGACCGATGGCAGCGCCATCTAGCGGGCCAAACATAGCGCCATCTGGTATCCCCCTTCAAGCTAGACCAGTTTCGTACTTTGTAGTTTTTTCGTTTGACGCTTATTTCGTGAGCTATTTGGCCCGGTGATGATCAATGGACCACCGTGTATTTATGTTGTACGAGTAGATTATGATCTAACGTTATAACTCTTTCGAAAGTGCCAAAAGAACTGGTACAGACACACGCATTCAAATATGTAAACAGGCAGAATAAAATGTTCAAATGTGTGTGAAATCTTATGGGACTTAACTGCTAAAGTCATCAGTCCCTAAGCTTACACACTACGTAACCTAAATTATCCTAAGGGCAAATACACACACCCATGCACGAGGGATGACTCGAACCTCCGCCGGGACAAGTCACACAGTCCACGACTGTAGCGCCCTAGACCGCTTGGCTAATCCCGCGAGGCAAACAGGCAGAATACGACGCTGCGGTCGGGAACGCCTACATATAAGACAACAAGTGTCCGACGCAGTTGTTAGATCAGTTACTGCTGGTACAATGGCAGATTATCAGGATTTTAGTTCGAACTTGGTGCTATAGTCGGCGCACGAGCGACGGGACACAGCATCTCCGAGACAGTTATGAAGTGGGGATTTTCCAGTACGACCATTTCACGAGTGTACCGTGCGATCATGAATCCGGTAAAACATCAGATGTCCGACATCGCTCCGGCCGGAAAGAGTTCTTGCAAGAAAGGGACAAACGACGACTGAAGAGAACCGTTCAACGTGACAGAAGTGCAACCCTTACGCAAACTGCTGCAGATTTCAATGCTGGGCCATCAACAAGTGTCAGCGTGCGAACCATTCAACGGAACATAGTCGATATTGGCTTTCTGAGCCGAAGGCCCACTTTTGTGCCCTAAATGGCTGCATGACACAAATTTTACGCCTCGTCTGGGCCCGTCAACACCGACATTGGACTGTTGATGGCTGGAAACATCTTGCCTGGTCGAACGAGTCTCGTTTCAAATTGTATTGAGAGGATGAACGTGTATAAAGACAACCTTATGAATCCATGGACCGTCTCAGCAGGGGCTGTTCAAGCTGGTGGAGGCTAATAGTGTGGGGCACGTGCAGTTGCAGTGAGATGGGATCTCTGATAGGCCTAAATAGACTCTGACAGGTGACATGGATGTGAGCATCCTGTCTGATCACCTGCATCCATTAGCGTTCATTATACATGCCGACGGACTTGGGTAATTCCAGCAGGGCAATGCGACACCTCACAGGTCCAGAATTACTACACAGGGGCCCCAGGAAAGTTCTTCTGATTTAAACAGTTCCAGTGGCTACCAAACTCCCCAGACATTAACTTCATTCAGCATATCTGGGATGCCTTGCAACATGGTGCTCAGAAGAGGCTTTTTACGGATTTACGGAGAGCCCTGCAGGATTCATGGTGTCAGTTCCCTCAAACACTACATCAGACATTAGTCGGGGTCCATGCCACCTCGTGTTATGGCACTTCTGCGTGCTCGCGGGGGCCGTACACAATATTAGGCAGGTGTACCAGTTTCTTTGGCTCCTCAGTGTAAACCCTTTGTTTTTAACTATATATACAGTGTATAACAGGCGCAAGTGTAGATATTTCTATTGGTGACTGAGGAATGTGTACTGAATACCGTTATATCAGTATTTATGTCATTTGCAGCCTAATAATTATAGCCATTACATGTTTTTTAGGTTGGTTGCTGCCTCCAAATACATGTGGCAAGTGTTCGCCGTTATGGTTATTTTCCCCTGGACAGAAGGTAAGGTGTTGAAGTGTTGACACGTGGACGCAAATCGGTTAGTGTATACTGACAGTTGTATCCACTTAGTGGTGCAATAAGATCATACTGAAAACATCAGGTCATAAAAGTTCGTTCTGTGATTTTGGGAAGACAGTAGCCACCCAGAAAAATCAGTTAATACACTGATGTGTGTATATATTAAGGTACCACATATAAAAATAGTTGCATCTATACCCATTATACAATGTATATTATCTATATGTATTAGGCATTGTCAATGGTGTTAAAAAAAGAAAACTTTTTAGCTACACATATTTTGTTGTGAGACATGTATTTTCTGAATACTTAGAACCAATAGCCACCCCCCACTCTCCCTTCCAGCACACTTACGGCTCTTTAAAGATTTGACCCGTCACATTCGAAACAGTTTCAAATGTATGATTGCTTTGTATTGTATTGTACTGTATGTTAACCGGGGGCCTAGAAACTACGGAGAGGCTCCGTCCCCGCCGCAGCCACAGTGGTTCACAACCCCACGACGACTACCGCAGTCCACTTCACCCCTCCGCCGTCCCACACCGAACTCAGGGTCATTGTGCGGTTCGGACCGCGGTGGACCTCCCCAGGGAACGTCTCACACCAGACGAGTGTAGCCCCTACGTTTGCGTGGTAGAGTAATGGTGGTGTACGCGTATGTGGAGAAATTGTTTGCGCAGCAATCGCCGACAAAGTATAACTGAAGCGGAATAAATGGAACCAGCCCGCATTCGCCGAGGCAGATGGAAAACCGCCTAGAAACCATCCACAGACTGGCTGATTCACCGGACCTCGACACAAATCCGCCAGGCGGTTTCTTGCCGGAGACCAGGCGCTCCTTCCTGCCCGGAAAGCCGTGCGTTAGACCGCACGGCCAACCGGGCGGGCCTATGATTGCTTTACAAACGTGTAAATTTGTTAAACTGTCGGCATTAAGCCTGTAAGCAACACAAAGTTTAGAAAAGATTTTAAATTATGTTCAATGCCTGTTGGAAGTAATTAAGTTCTCTAATTAACAAATGCGACTGGAATGCAGTTGTGGGGGGAGGAGTAGAAGAAAAGGTTACAGGAGAATATGGGCTTGGGACAAGGAATGAAAGAGGAGAAAGACTAATTGAGTTCTGCAACAAGTTTCAGCTAGTAATAGCAAATACCCTGTTCAAGAATCACAAGAGGAGGAGGTATACTTGGAAAAGGCCGGGAGATACTGGAAGATTTCAATTAGATTACATCATGGTCAGACAGAGATTCCGAAATCAGATACTGGACTGTAAGGCGTACCCAGGAGCAGATATAGACTCAGTCACAATATAGTAGTGATGAAGAGTAGGCTGAAGTTCAAGACATTAGTCAGGAAGAATCAATACGCAAAGAAGTGGGATACGGAAGTACTAAGGAATGACGAGATACGTTTGAAGTTCTCTAACGCTATAGATACAGCAATATGGAATAGCGCAGTAGGCAGTACAGTTGAAGAGGAATGGACATCTCTAAAAAGGGCCATCACAGAAGTTGGGAAGGAAAACATAGGTACAAAGAAGGTAGCTGCGAAGAAACCATGGGTAACAGAAGAAATACTTTAGTTGATTGATGAAAGGAGGAAGTACAAACATGTTCCGGGAAAATCAGGAATACAGAAATACAAGTCGCTGAGTAATGAAATAAATAGGAAGTGCAGGGAAGCTAAGACGAAATGGCTGCAGGAAAAATGTGAAGACATCGAAAAAGATATGATTGTCGGAAGGACAGACTCAGCATACAGGAAAGTCAAAACAACCTTTGGTGACATTAAAAGCAACGGTGGTAACATTAAGAGTGCAACGGGAATTCCACTGTTAAATGCAGAGAAGAGAGCAGACAGGTGGAAAGAATACATTGAAAGCCTCTATGAGGGTGAAGATTTGTCTGATGTGATAGAAGAAGAAACAGGGGTCGATTTAGAAGAGATAGGGGATCCAGTATTAGAATCGGAATTTAAAAGAGCTTTGGAGGACTTACGGTCAAATAAGACAGAAGGGATAGATAACATTCCATCAGAATTTCTGAAATCATTGGAGGAAGTGGCAACAAAACGACTATTCACGTTGGTGTGTAGAATATATGAGTCTGGCGACATACTATCTGACTTTCGGAAAAGCATCATCCACACAATTCCGAAGACGGCAAGAGCTGACAAGTGCGAGAATTATCGCACAATCAGCTTAACAGCTCATGCATCGAAGCTGCTTACAAGAATAATATACAGAAGAATGGACAAGAAAATTGAGAATGCGCTATGTGACGATCAGTTTGGCTTTAGGAAAAGTAAAGGGACGAGAGAGGCAATTCTGACGTTACGGCTAATAATGGAAGGAAGGCTAAAGAAAAATCAAGACTCTTTCATAGGATTTGTCGACCTGGAAAAAGCGTTCGACAATATAAAATGGTGCAAGCTGTTCGAGATTCTGAAAAAAGTAGGGGTAAGCTATAGGGAGAGATGGGTCATATACAATATGTACAACAACCAAGACGGAATAATAAGAGTGGACGATCAGGAACGAAGTGCTCGTATTAAGAAGGGTGTAAGACAAGGCTGTAGCCTTTAGCCCCTACTCTTCAATCTGTACATCGAGGAAGCAATGATGGAAATAAAGGTTCAGCAGTGGAATTAAAATACAAGGTGAAAGGGTATCAATGATACGATTCGCTGATGACATTGCTATCCTGAGTGAAAGTGAAGAAGAATTAAATGATCTGCTGAACGGAATGAACAGTCTAATGTGTACGCAGTATGGTTTGAGAGTAAATCGGAGTAAAACGAAGTTAATGAGAAGTAGTATAAATGAGAACAGCGAGAAACTTAACATCAGGATTGATGGTCACGAAGTCTATGAAGTTAAGGAATTCTGCTACCTAGGCAGTAAAATAACCAATGACGGACGGAGCAAGGAGGACATCAAAAGCAGACTCGCTATGGCAAAAAAGGCATTTCTGGCCAAGAGAAGTCTACTAATATCAAATACCGGCCTTAATTTGAGGAAGAAATTTCTGAGGATGTACGTCTGGAATACAGCATTATATGGTAGTGAAACATGGACTGTGGGAAAACCGGAACAGAAGAGAATCGAAGCATGTGAGATGTGGTGCTATAGACGAATATTGAAAATTAGGTGGACTGATAAGGTAAGGAATGAGGAGGTTCTATGCAGAATCGGAGAGGAAAGGAATATGTGGAAAACACTGATAAGGAGAAGGGACAGGATGATAGGACATCTGCTAAGACATGAGGGAATGACTTCCATGGTACTAGAGGGAGCTGTAGAGGGCAAAAACTGTAGAGGAAGACAGATATTGGAATACGTCAAGCAAATAATTGAGAACGTAGGTTGCAAGTGCTACTCTGAGATGAAGAGGTCGGCACAGGAAAGGAATTCGTGGCGGGTCGCATCAAACCAGTCAGTAGACTGATGACAAAAAAAAAAAAAAAAAAAAAAACAAACAATGGATGAATGTAATGTTTATGATATAACATCCTGAACTATAGGTCATGCAGTAATATAATTTTGCAAGTATATTCACTGATAAACCAGTCACATAACTGAAAGGCAGCAGCTTCTCAATTTTCTTTGTGGTGTTCCAAGAGGACTTGAAAGGTAGCAAGTCATTCAGACTTGCATTTCTTTTCACTTTAAATATTGTAGTTGGGTTAGTAGATGCTAGTAAGGCACTTGTTGTTCGGTAATTAAGTGTGCTGCACTATTAGATACATAAACATAAATATTGTAGTTGGGTTAGTAGATGCTAGTAAGGCACTTGTTGTTCGGTAATTAAGTGTGCTGCACTATTAGATACATAAACAAGCAGTTGACAGTGGCTGAGTTCTGGGTTTGGTTTGTGCGTGAACCCATTTTAAGTTGGCCGTAATCCTGTTTGCTGGGAAATGACCATGGACGTTGTGGTAGTTTCACCGTGACTGCGACTGAAATAACATTTACGACCCCTTAGTTTATCCTGCACTAATTGCTTTCTAACAGGCTGGTAGCCACTGAAGGGCGTGGAGTGAGGAATTCACGGCCGACAGTATAAGTTCTGCAGTACGAGGGACCTTTGGGCCGCCGGAAATGGAAGGTGTTCTCTTGTCTTTGGACTTACTCTATCAAGTCAGAAGCAGGGAAGGAAGGCAGAGTATCGCCAGGAGATTTTATGGTCTTAACGCAGCGCAGACATTCCCGAAGTAAAAACTGGCCTCCGTGCATCCCATCCTAATAGCTTGCTGACTGCCGCCACAAAAGACGTAGTAACAAGAGTAGCGGGCGCAGGGCGGAATAGTATGTGGAGCCTTGTGGTCTCTGGTATGTCAATGCTGGCTACAATCTTATTTTTAAGATACCGTCGACTCTCGCAAGTGTCCCTCTGGAAAAAGATAGCGGGTATAGCCACCAGTTGGGTACATACCATGTGATGTTAGTGTCATTTTTGTGGAGGGGATTTTTCCTGCAGCTAAAACAAATGTGACTGGCGTATGAAAGTGCAACAACATTAGCGTTCTAGCGTTCTTCATACGGTTCCACGTGGAGTAATGTCGCAAATGTGTGGGGCAAACAGAGGGTGATACCGACATTTGTACTTCGGCCAGGGGCCCGTCCAGAGGTGACCTCGGTCTGGGGGATCCATAGAGTGCAGCGTCGGTCACTCTGACTCGTGAAGATTCTGTGCCAGGCCACTCTCTGTCTGACGTGAGACTGTTCTGGGACAGTGCGCTGGGTGTTGTACCAGCTGTACTGCAGCCTGCTCTTTGGATGGAGGTGAGATTCTCGCAGCATAGGCAGATTAATTTCACCTAGGCATTAGTTCAGGCATAAAACGATCCATTTCTGACAGCCACAGCCGCTTTTCGTGCAAAGGACAGTGTACCTATAAGTAGTTAGGTTCACAACCATTGTCAGCCGTGTATCACCTTTTGTAGGACTGCGTTGCCCATTTATTTTTATCAAATGGAAAGTCGAAGACATCGTTCCGCCGCTATTTTTACTTTACCAACCTTAATTGAAAATTTCGCAATATTTATATTAGTTATCTATTTTATTTCTGAATGTTAGTTACTACTTGTTCAAAGTTGTGCTTAATTGGAAATAAACATTTTCATGGCCTATAGCACACTCTATTATTCCAGTAGGTGGAAACCTGATGAGTTTGTTTTGGTGAATTCGTGTTAACGGGAGAATTAGTTTTATCAATATTTTTATATGTAGGAGGCTACTCCAAGCACTGAGCTTAGACGAATAAATTACGTTTTGCCTGGATTTCAAGTCATTGTTTGGAGGGTGTTTTCCTGTGCCAATGTAAATAGCGGAGTAGAAAACTCATAGTGGGTACTCCCATGGCTAATTCTTAGACCACACCTCTGAGAGTGAAGGCCTGCACAAGGTTAGATGGACTGAGAGAGGAAGACATAAGAACAAACCCTGGAGTATACGCTGTAGGTGAGAAGATCAAGTCTAATCGAGAAAAATGGCTGAAACATCTGCATAGAGAGTCAGATTCTAGACTACTAGAACAAGCCTTAACTTTCAGACCCCTAGGTACAAGATCCGTAGCAAGACCAAGAAAAAGATGCAACAGTTCTATGTCCTAGAACATGATGAAAGAAGGAGGCGTTCTGTGGTGTGTGTGTATACTGACTGCAACGAATACATATCGTAGAACAGAAGTAATAAATTAAAAGGTCATCAGCGAAGTTTAAGTATTACTGCATGAATAGAGAAATTTGTAGTAAACGACAAACTTTTCTTTCTTTCTTTGTTCTGTGAGGAGTATCGGAGAGAAAATAAATTGAAAAGGTTTGAAATTATGTGTTAGGATTGTTGCAAGTCGCTAAGTGCTGCCATTCTCAAATATTGGATAAATTTAGTCTGGGTGATCTGCGCGCCTTGTCTTACACTGCTTCAAGACGTACACACTTTCTACCTTTAATACTTGATTTGTCGTGTTAAACATTTGACGTAACGTTATACCTTTTAATGAACAGATTATGATACAATTTATAATTCTTGAATTTGGTAACTAACGTTATCAATTATGGAAATAAAATTTTAATTGAGTCTGGAAAGTGTTAGACAAGCAACCTGTTACGGAGACTGGATATCGGGGTGTGGGGTTTAGCCGTTTACTCATATAGAGTGCAGGACTGTCTATTATGACTTGATTTTATTATTTACATGTAATGAGTGGTTCTCCAATAAGCACTAGGTTTTCCATTGATTGTATGCCACACTAATGCATTTTACTGTACAGATCTCTTTTTGCTGCACGCTATACGTGACCTTTCTGGAAGGCTGGATGAGGGATCCTTCCTGGAGATCCTTCCTGAAATTGTCAACTTGTCATGTCATTCATCTACTTGCTCGCAGTGAGTCGGGCAAGGAGCTCGGACACCGTTGTGCACCCACAATGAAGTAATCAAGGCAACCATGCCGATATACAGGGTGGTCCATTGATAGTGACCGCCGGTCGCTGGTGGCCGAGCGGTTCTGGCGCTACAGTCTGGAACCGCGCGACCGCTACGGTCGCAGCTTCGAATCCTGCCTCGGGCATGGATGTGTATGTTGTCCTTAGGTTAGTTAGGTTTAAGTAGTTCTAAGTTCTAGGGGACTTATGATCTCAGCAGTTGAGTCCCATAGTGCTCAGAGCCATTTGAACCGTTTTTTTTTATAGTGACCGAGCCAAGTATCTCACGAAATAAGCATCAAACGAAAAAACTACAAGGAACGAAACTCGTCTAGATTGAAGGGCGAAACCAGATGGCGCTATTGTTGGCCCGCTAAATGGCGCTGCCACAGGTCGAACGGATATCAACTGCGTTTATTTTAAATAGGAACCGCCATTTTTATTACATATTCGTGTAGTACGTAAAGAAATATGAATGTTTTAGTTGGACCATTTCTTTCGCTTTGTGATAGATGGCGCTGTACCGATCACAAACGTATAAGTACGTGGTATCACGTAACATTCCGCCAGCGCGGACGGTATTTGCTCCGGGATACATTACCCATGTTAAAATGGACCGTTTACTAATTGCGGAAAAGGTCGATATCGTGTTGATGTATGGCTATTGTGATCAAATAGTTACGTTATTTGTGGGAACAGGAAGTGCAACAAATGATGATGCCAAAGTAGGTGTTTTAGCTGCTGTCACGGCTAATCCGCACATCAGTAGCAGACAAACTACGTGAGAATCGGGAATCTCAAAAACGTCGGTGTTGAGAATGCTACGTCAACATCGATTGCACCCGTACCATATTTCTATGCACCAGGAACTGCATGGTAATGACTTTGAAAGTCAGGTACAGTTCTGCCACTGGGCACAAGAGAAATTACGGAGTGATGACAGATTCTTTGCACACGATTTAGCGACGAAGCGTCATTCACCAACAGCGGTAACGTAAACCGGGGTAATATTCACTATTGGGCAACGGAAAACCCACGATGGCTGTGACAAGTGGAACATCAGCGACCGTGGCGGGTTAATGTATGGTGCGGCATTATGGGAGGAAGGATAATTGGCCCCCATTTTATCGATGGCAATCTAAATGGTGCAATCTATGCTGATTTCCTGCGTTATGTTCTACCGATGTTACTACAAGATGTTTCGCTGCATGACAGAATGGCGATGTACCTCCAACATGATGCATGTCCGGCACACAGCTCGCGTGCCTTTTGAAGCGGTATTGATTAGCATATTTCATGACAGGTGGATTGGTCGTCGAAGCACCATACCATGGCTCGCATGCATGTGCAAACATAACGGAAGGCGAAGTACTCGCTGTTGAGAGGAATGTCTTTACACGTATTGGCAAATGTATTGAGGTTGGCGGACATCACTTTGAGCATTTATTACATTAATGTGGTATTTACAGGTAATCACGCTGTAACAGCATGCGTTTTCAGAAGTGATAAGCTCACAAAGGTACATGTATCACATTGGAACAACCGAAATAAAATGTCCAAACGTACCTACGTTCTGCATTTTAATTTAAAAAACCTATCTGTTACCAACTGTTCGTCTAAAATTGTGAACCATATGTTTTTGACTATTACAGCGCCATCTATCACAAAAGGAAAAATGTGGTCCAGCTAAAACATTCATATTTCTTTACGTACTACACGAATATGTAATAAAAAATGGGGGTTCCTATTTTAAAAAAACGCAGTTGATATCCGTTTGACCTATGGCAGCGCCATCTAGCGGGCCAACCATAGCGCCATCTGGTTTCCACCTTCAAGCTAGACGACGTCACCCGGCAGCAAACCTGTAAGATCTGTTGTTTGTAGGTTTTTCGTTTGACGCTTATTTCGTGAGATATTTGGCCCGGTCACGATCAATGGATATTCATAGAAGGCCCCAATTACGCAGATCATAAATTCCGATAACAGTCAACCACAATATGGATTTGCTTTCTTTCGAAGTGTAATTTTTTTGATCAGGTCACAACCATAAATCAGGATCTGTGAATAAGTGTGACGACCAAAACAGGAAGGGGATCACAGAAACCACACGGTATCACGGAAAATATATGAGATAGCCCGAAAGTGAAGGTTTGGTGCATTTTTCTTTGCTGAGGAGACTGTCACCGGAACAACGTATCTAGACAAGTTAGAGATGCTAGCCTTACGACAGGCTGAAGACCTGCAACCAAATCATTGGTTTCAACAAGATGGATTTGCATTTAACCTGTCATTGTATGTTCGGAAAACACTGAACTGAACATTTCCAGTGTGTTGGGTTAAACATGATGGACCAGTGAATTGGCCTCCTCGTTCTCCACCCCCTCGTACTCTTACGGATTTATGGACAACCCTACAGGATGGTGTCACTTCTCTCCAACACTACTTCAGACATTAGTCGAGTCCATGTAACGTCGTGTTCCGGCATTTCTGCTTGTGGATTATTTTCTCCCAGATAATAATGATCATGTCTGGGGACTTCGTTGCCAGTGGATGTGTTTAGACTGAGAAGAATGTTCTGCGGTAATTATGGACATGTGGGGTGTTGCATTGTGCTGCTGGAATTGCCCAAGTCAGTCGGAATGCACAACGATCATGAATGAATGCAGGTGATCACGTACGTGTCACCTGTCAGAGTCGTATATAGACGTATCAGGGGTCTCATATCACTCACGTCCCACACCATTACAGAGAATCCACCATCTCGCAAAGCCCCTGCTGACATGAAAGGTTATTGGATTCCTGACGCTGTCTGCGTACCATAACACGCCCATCCACTCGATACAATTTGAAACGACACTCGTCCGATCAGGCAACATGTATCTAGTCATCAATAGTCCAATGTCGGAGTTGACGGGCCCAGGCGAGGCGTAAAGCTTTGTCATCAAGAATACAAGAGTGCGGTCATCAAGAATACAAGAGTGGGCCTTCGGCTCCGAAAGCCCATATCGATGATGTTCCGTTGAATGGTTCGCACTCTGACACTTGTTGAAGGCCCAGCACTGAAATCTGCAGCAATTTGCGGAAGGGTTGCACTTCCGTCACGTTGGACGATTTTCTTCAGTCGTCGTTGGTTTCATTCTTGCAGGATCTTCTTCCGGCAGCAGCTGCATCGGTGATTTTATGTTTTACCGGATTCCTGATATTCACGTTACACTCGGGAAATGGTCGTACAGGAAAATCCCCACTTCATCGCTACCTCGGAGATACTGTGACCCATCGCTCGCGCGCCGACTATAATACCACGTTCAAACTCACTTAAATCTCGATAACCTCCATTGTAGCAACAGTCACCCGTCTAACAACTGCGCTAAATGCTTGTTGTCTTATTCGGTCGTTGCCAACGCGTGCTTACATCTGTATTCGAATACGCATACGTATTTCAGTTTCTTTGGCTCTCCAGTGTATATGTGTGCGTGTGTATGTGACTGAAGCATCCAGAGGAAATAATTGGACTTACTCTGTGACTGTTACAATGGTCACCAGTGGGTATTAGTATTATTCATTTCTAGTGTTGACACCAGACGTCATAGGGTATATAAGGGGCGTGAACCGTATCAGATGTTTTCTGGATGTTGCCCGTTAGTTTTTAGTTTCTCTGCAGCGCTAAGCATGTTTTATATTTTACACTTTTTCGCATGCTACTGTTTTCTGTTTTCTTTCGTACTTCTAAGTATGTATTGTAGCTTGTGTTTTGTAGTGTTGACAAATAACTTTGTCACCTATTTGTCTTTCACCTATACTCGATGTTTTAGTTTATTATATGTATGTAATTCTGTTTAATTATGTTAATGTGTATTTATACACTGTGTAAGAGTAGAGAAGGATTAGTGATGGAGGGCTTTTTTTTTTTTGTTGGTGGGGAGGGAGAAGCCATAATGAGTGGACAAAGTGCATAATAGTGTGAGGGAGTGTGAGTAGGAGGAAAAGGAGAGGAGCAAGAGTGAAATGAAATTGGGAGGGTGGTTTGGTGGGAGAATGGGAAAGGGTGAAGGATGGAAAATGCCCTTTTTTCATGTGATTTCATCAATTATTTTATAGAGTGTCTAGTTTCCCATATTTATTTGGTCATTGAGCAACTGTTTATTCTGTGTTAATGCTTTGTGTATGTGGAAATTTTCTTCGAGAGGAAGAAGATGTCTGTCTTTACAGGTTCTTATAATGTTCACATCTGTTTTCAGTGTTGCTTGGTCTATGGTGTTCTTGGCCTTTCCTTACTCTTACACAGTATATAAATACACAAATAGAATTACACATATAGAATAAACTAAAAAGAAAACGAGTATAGGTAAAAGCCATACTAGTGGCAAGGTTATGTTGACAACACTACAAAACACAAACCGCAATATATACAGGGTTATTACAAATGATTGAAGCGATTTCACAGCTCTACAATACCTTTATTATTTGAGATATTTTCACAATGCTTTGCAGACACATACAAAAACTCAAAAAGTTTTTTTAGGCATTCACAAATGTTCGATGTGTGCCCCTTTAGTGATTCGGCAGACATCAAGCCGATAATCAAGTTTCTCCCACACTCGGCGCAGCATGTCCCCATCAATGAGTTCGAAAGCATCGTTGATGCGAGCTCGCAGTTCTGGCACGTTTCTTGGTAGAGGAGGTTTAAACACTGAATCTTTCACATAACCCCACAGAAAGAAATCGCATGGGGTTAAGTCGGGAGAGCGTGGAGGCCATGACATGAATTGCTGATCATGATCTCCACCACGACCGATCCATCGGTTTTCCAATCCCATGTTTAAGAAATGCCGAACATCATCATGGAAGTGCGGTGGAGCACCATCCTGTTGAAAGATGAAGTTGGCGCTGTCGGTCTCCAGTTGTGGCATGAGCTAATTTTCCAGAATGTCCAGATACACGTGTCCTGTAACGTTTTTTTCGCAGAAGAAAAAGGGGCCGTAAACTTTAAACCGTGAGATTGCACAAAACACGTTAACTTTTGGAGAATTGCGAATTTGCAGCACGAATGCGTGAGGATTCTCTACCGCCCAGAATCGCACACTGTGTCTGTTCACTTCACCATTAAGAAAAAATGTTGCTTCATCATTGAAAACAAGTTTCGCACTGAACGCATCCTCTTCCATGAGCTGTTGCAACCGCGCCGAAAATTCAAAGCGTTTGACTTTGTCATCGGGTGTCAGGGCTTGTAGCAATTGTAAACGGTAAGGCTTCTGCTTTAGCCTTTTCCGTAAGATTTTCCAAACTGTCGGCTGTGGTACGTTTAGCTCCCTGCTTGCTTTATTCGTCGACTTCCGCGAGCTACGCGTGAAACTTGCCGACCCGTTGATTTCCCCTTACAGAGTCATCCAGAAGGTCTAAACTGCGCATACCATCGCCGAATGGAGTTAGCAGTTGGTGGATCTTGGTTGAACTTCGTCCTGAAGTGTCGTTGCACTGTTATGACTGACTGATGTGAGTGCATTTCAAGCACGACATACGCTTTCTCGGCTCCTGTCGCCATTTTGTCTCACTGCGCTCTCGAGCGCTCTGGCGGCAAAAACCTGAAGTGCGGCTTCAGCCGAACAAAACTTTATGAGTTTTTCTACGTATCTGTAGTGTGTCATGACCATATGCCAATGAATGGAGCTACAGTGAATTTATGAAATCGCTTCAATCATTTGTAATAGCCCTGTACTTAGATGTATGAAAATAAACAGTGCTGTGTGAACAAGTGTGCTATGTAAAAAGTAAGAAATGCATATTGCCGCAGAGAAACTAAAAACTAGACCACAACTGTCAGTCTGTAAAGAAGAAAAAGATCAACCATTTGCTAGCAGACGGCATTTCGCGATGTATTCGAGAAATTAAATGGAAATCACCATGAGTAAAACCCAATATATTGTTAACGAATTGTAAATAACTTAATTACAGACAGCTTATGATGGTTTACCTCAAAGATGCGAAACGCGACCGGTGGAAAAGACACGCATTTTTTTGTAGTTGCAACGACATAATGAAAATACCCTCAAGAACTGTAAAGCAACTAAGGACAAAACGATCACACAAAAGAAGAATTTAACAGATTTCAGAAGGAAAAACCAATGGGCGTGAAGTCGGGAGGAACGTGCGGACCACGCCACTGGCCAAGCGCGCCCTATCCAGTTCTCACCAAACATTTCATCCAAATAGATTCACAGTGCGTGTGCGAAGTGCACAGGTTGACCATTGTATTGCTTCCACTTTCTCTATGGCACGTTGAGTGGAACATGTTCCAACAACTCTGACAGTTTCTCGTGAAAAGGTTAAGTATCTGGTTGCCTTCAGCTGGGGAACATGTGTAGACCGAACAGATTATCACATACCTCCGTCACTGATAGCGAAGTGATCTTGGTGGTCACGAACAAAGGCGGCGTGCGGATTTTCCCGTGCCCACAAGTGTTTATTGCGCCTGTTGAACATACCTTCTACTGTAAAGGACACCTCATCCCTAAAAAGTACACGGTTGTATGGCACACCTTTGCAGAAACCACTGGCAGAATTCAGTTCAATGAGGAAAATCATCTGGGTACATGGCGTAAACCTTTCGAAGGCGGTAGGGGTGCAAATCTTCTTCATGCCACACACGCCAAACTGTGGAATGGCTTACACCCGTTTCCCGTGCAACGAACCGCGTGCTTGTTGAGGGTGTGTTTTCCAGCAGTGCTAATGCCTGCCCTTCGAACCCTGGTGTACGCACTGTTCGTTGCCGATCGCGCTCATTAGGACTTCGCAACTGTAACACAAAAAGAGTACACCAGTTTTAGAAGTAGGCCTTAAACGCGCAAGGGCCATTAGGAGAACGTACCAGTTGAAAACTTACATTACGCGAACCTGTCTCTCGTAGGGAGCTGTGGATAGCAGCAAATGTGCGTGGATCTTGCATTCGACGATGCGGAAACCGTCGAACGTAGAAATACTGCGCGGCGTGGGCATATCCATTCGCCAACCGGTAAGCGCTGTGCATTCCGCCCCTACCTCCCTGCATTTCCTGTCCGCCCCACACTGTAACAAAGGCTCGGGTGTCCCAGTTTGATCACAAACTGACACAGGGCGAACCAGACTCCGAAGTATGCAGAGGTGCTGGCCTCTGTGAAACACCAGCTACACGCGTTCACGTCCCAGTAATACGCGGAAAACTCGTGGCCTTGTCCCTCCTGGAATATCAGCAACTCTGTGACGGTTCGGATGGCATGTTGTATGCCTACCTTCTCGGAAGCGCGCGACGCTATTCAACGAAGCTTAGCATCGTACGCTGAGGGATGATGACAAGCACTGCTATACGAAATGTGCTCGTTGACCTAATCTACCAGTCCTCTCATTTTCTACATTCATTTCAGATACAGAACAGAATTCTGCTAGTCTCATAACTTAACTTATAGTTTTTCCTTACCGTAAGTTTAACTACCTGTTTGGAAGGCAACTCGAGCGTGTACCTATGTCATTAATCAGTATTCGGAAATTGTTCTGCCTGTCGTTCCTACGTCCCTGAAACTATCGGGCAGTGACTGCATTCACTTCTGTGACACAAGGCCTTTCTCATTTCCTAGTTTCCCGATTCAACTTGCGTACTTATGATACCTTGAAGATAGCTACCGTCTCTGGCTAGGAACGTCTCACCCTTGAGCAGAGATTGAATATAGTATGCAAAAAATGCACTTACAATCATAATGTCGAATGGTGGTGATTAGAGGGGAGTACTGACTACGCGTATCCATATTTGCCCTTTCTTTCTTGGGATTCTATGTCTTCAGGTGTAAAATTCTGACACTAGGCCACCCGGGCCAGAGGGCAATGAGGTACCAAGAGCACACCGCAGCGGTCACTCATTCAGGATGCAAACAGCGGTGTGTTTTCGTAACTGGGCCATGAGCTGACAACAAGACGAAACCGTCAGAACGGGATTTTTGTAGGCAGATGGCCAGGGGCTGCACGTCGGTCCCTCCTGACCTAGGACAACGTTGTAGGACACAGTTACGGTAGTAAAAATGCTGACCCCCCACTATTTTCCGCCAGCCCAGATTGCGAAAAACATAGAACGATAGCAGTTCGACGAGAAAAACACGCCGATGGCGTGAGGGAATTCTTCGCGTGCAGTAGTAAAGGCTCCCGATGTAGATAACGTATTTAGAAACGTCAGCGTCTGTGCCGTTATTGCAGGGCAGGTTAATTTCCCAACTGATGCTAAAAGAGCAAAATCAGATTTTTTCCCTTCGCTTTCCCACGGTGGCGAGATCGCGCTGGCAGGAAGGACACGTTTTGCCGTTGCTAGGCGCGTTATGACGCGTTGTGACGCCTGTCCTCAGTTCCACTTCCTGAGCAGAAACTGGCGTAAGAAATTAACTGCGGGAGGAGCTTTTACGGAAACGAAGGAGGGAGCAGGAGAGTGTTTATACCACTGTGCCATTGGCCAGTGTTGCCGGCAAAGTGGGACATTGATTAGAAAATTTTTGGCTCACGAAAAAGCTGTAGTCCAGCGCAGAGGAGTACGCTTTTTGCCGGTCGAAGTGGCCGTGCGGTTAAAGGCGCTGCAGTCTGGAACCGCAAGACCGCTACGGTCGCAGGTTCGAATCCTGCCTAGGGCATGGATGTTTGTGATGTCCTTAGGTTAGTTAGGTTTAACTAGTTCTAAGTTCTAGGGGACTAATGACCTCAGCAGTTGAGTCCCATAGTGCTCAGAGCCATTTGAACCATTTAGTACGCTTTTTAGAGACTGTCAGACTCCGGTTTCAGAATCGTATAGACGAGCGAGTGCAGTCAGATTCTGGATTTGGTATCCAGCACACGAATAAGTAGTAAGTACATGTATGCGGGTTCAGGCTATCGGATAAGCAAGTCCTTCCCAGAAGAGAGTGGAGTGGGACTGCGGTCACCTTGCAGTACCGTGAAAAAGGAGGAAGCCGTTCTCCTCTCCAGGTGCAGCTAGGCCACTTACTGAAAATTTGCAATGGAACATCTTATTGGGTAACAGTAATCATTTAGCAGAGGGGAGTAGCCAGACTCTCATTTCAAGAAAATCCAAACATGGAGCCCTGAACGTTGGCTGGTGAAAAAACTTGACTACAGAGAGCGGACGTCAGTCCGGATTGTTCAGAACTGTATCCTCCTGTAAGTTCACAGTGCAAATCTCTCGCTGACTCGGAAGCTTGTTTGCTTCTTTACTGCTGCCGCACCATTGGTCAGAATATTGTAAAATTGTCTCGTTGGCACACAGAACGCTGTGCAGGCTCAGAAGCCACACATTCTGGAGAGCGAGGGGGATTAATTTCTGCCTCGGTAGGCGGCGGGTAAGCAACTCTCCTCAGTGGGCGACGCGAATGGACGTCTTCCGGGCCAGCAGCAGGTCATGGCACGCGCTGTCTTCTGCTAAACAACCTTCAGAATCTGGTGAAACTTCCTGGCAGATTAAAACTGTGTGCCGGACCGAGACTCGAACTCGGGAACTTTGCCTGTCACGGGCAAGCGCTCTACCAACTGAGCTACCCAAGATTCTGTGGAGTTTGGAAGGTAGCAGAGGAGGTACTGGCGGAATTAAAGCTGTGAGGACGGGACGTGAGTCGTGCTTGGATAGCTTTAGATGGTAGAGCACTTGCACGTGATAGGCAAAGGTCTCGAGTTCGAGTCTCGGTCCGGCACAGTTTTAATCTGTCAGGAAGTGTCGCATCAGCACACATTCCGCTGCAGAGTGAAAATCTCATTCTAGAATCTGGTGAGCTTGTACAGCCTCAGGCCAACAGCTGACAAGATTTACTGATTATTTCTAGGTGCAATTACGGGAGAGTAACTGATGCGAATCTTGTCACTTCATGGATATTGTAGGCTCATTCATGATTCATTCTTTGATGTGGTATGCATATTTTAGTTAGCCATTCTTTTGGCATAATGACGCAGTCACTGAGAACGCACTGTGAGTTTTCGCTCTCAGATAATTTATTAGATGATAACCTGACATATTTCATTACCTTCCGGTCTTTGTTTCCCAAGACATTGGAATTTCTCACGTCTGTTGATTATTCATTGTGTGTTCTTGGCGTTTCTGAACTTCAGTTACATCGTTAAATCAAATTTCTATTCAAGTACCTTATCAGCAGACCTTTTGTCATAAATGTTGTTGCATATGGAATCAAGTACATCAGCCTATGAAAGTTTACAAATTACAAACGGTTACTAGTTTCTGCTCCTTTGCTAAATTTGTAGCTTATTTATCACGTACCTGGATCAACTTTTCTAACATCTGACAACACTTTTGCCGGCCGCTGTGGCCGAGCGGTTTCAGGTGCTTCAGTCTGGAACCGCTATACTGCTACGGTCGCAGATTCGAATCCTGCCTCGGATGTGTGTGATGTCCTTAGCTTAGTTAGGTTTAAGTGGTTCTAAGTTCTAGGGGACTGATGACCTCAGATGTTAAGTCCCATAGTGCTCAGAGCCATCTGAACTATTTTTGACAACACTTTACGGAATATTATTTTTTGTTTCGTCATTAAGACTACAGCACTATTGTATATATTTGGATTTGGAACGGATCGTACCACAGGTTACATAGTTTGAATCATTGATTTGAATCATTGACGATATGGATACACACGTTAGTTAAATTCTGTCAATATATTAACAAAAAGTACATAGTACACTACGATTCATCGATTTTTACACTTATAATTAAAATAGAAATTTGCCTGCTGGCGACAATGGAAAGCACTGTGTCAGCGTAGACGGTTTTACATACACTGGTGTCCAGGTATAGGCGTACAAAATGTCAATAGATGTCCGTACAATCGTGTTCTGCACGGAAGATGTCATTTTGTTCAATGAATAACCACGTCAACGATGACGTCAGAACACCTATCGAACGGGGTAGTGTTTGCCGGGTAGTCCGACATCCACAGTCGCTGTGTACAAGGTCACAGACAGTGCAGTATGGCACAGAGAAGACGTGGTACATTACCACAAATCATAGCTGAACACAGTACGAAGCTATTCACCAGCACCGAGTGAGATGGTGCCGTGGTTATCACACTGGACTCGCATTCGGGGGGATGACGGTTCAAACCCACGGCGGCCATCCTGATTTAGGTTCTCCGTGATTTCCCCGAATCACTTCAGGCAAATTCGGGGATGGTCCCTTTGCAAGGGCACGGGCGAATTCCTTCCCCATCTTTCCCTAATCCAACAGGACCGATGACCTCGCTATTTGGTCCCCGCCCCTCAACCAACCAACCAACCATTCATCCGCACTTTACGCTTCTCGATTACGGAAACACTACAAACGCAGCCGTTCGTGTTATGATATTAACTCCAGCGTATATATGGGATGGTAAGTCATCGGTCCGTCTGTTGCCAGTCTCTAATCAAAGGTGGGTGATGGGACAGAAAGTTGCAAGGAGTTCTTACTTATTTTCGGATGGTAGGTGTACGTGCGGAGACGTTATAATGTTCTTGGTTCACAACATGGCGATCCTCCCTTGTCATGTTCAGGCATGGTCGACCGGAACCTTGACAGCGGGGTGGCTACCCTCACCTTCTTGCGGAGTCCAACGTCGATCCACTGTCACGTCCCAAAAATTTGGATATTGCACGATTCGACCGACAACGAGCTCCTTCAAATTCCGGCAAGTGCTGATAACTCTGTCTTACGCGGCTAACCGTGATCTCCTTGTCATTCGCAGAGATCACTCTACAGGCTGACTTTCTCCACCGTGTACAAACTGTAGGGATTGATCCATGAGAAAATAGGAATGGCTCTGAGCACTATGGGACTCAACTGCTGAGGTTATTAGTCCCCTAGAACTTAGAACTAGTTAAACCGAACTAACCTAAAGACATCACAAACATCCATGCCCGAGGCAGGATTCGAACCTGCGACCGTAGCGGTCTTGCGGTTCCAGACTGCAGCGCCTTTAACCGCACGGCCACTTCGGCCGGCAGAAAATAGGAATAAAAAATGGTCTAATGAACTTATGTCCTGCAATGTATTATTTCGATGCTAGAGACCATTTACTCAGTCATACTTTGTTACAGGAACTGCGGTCTAATACAAACTGTACCATGTAGCCAGAGTTACAGAATGTATAGTTTCCTCCTACAGTACGATAGTGTTGATCATACTTCAAACTCTAACGCCTTCTGCTGCTATAATAATTAATAATGTTGTGTCCGATTTACTTCTCTTGCTGACTCAGCTTCTTGTCGATGTGATACAGCGTTGTACCGACATAGTGTTTACTTACGGATAGGCAAATGGCAATGCCGGCGGCCAGCAAGATTGTATCAGGAGACCTGTCCTCGCCGACAACGACCACAGCATTCAATGGTTGCAACAGTGTTTCGCCGTCTATCTGACACAGGGTCGTTTCAGGAAGAATTAAACCATGAAGGACGTACCCGAAATGTTCAGACACCAGATTTCGAGGAAAATGTGATTAACCTTGTGGAAGGCGACCGTCGTTTCGTTAACAGGTGATTGGTTCGCCAGTACAGGGTACGGCAGACGATTGAGTGGAACATTCTCCAAGATAATTGTTACTACCCCTAACAGCGTTGCTTGGCTTACTAGCGACAGGCTTTCCACATCGGAAGTAGTTTTGTCACTGCTTTCTTCACCGGGCAACAACGATTCATGGATTTGTGCCATCTACCCTATTCACAGATGAGTCGACCTACACACGGAGTGGTATCTCCAGCTTTCGCAATAGTCGTCTGTGGGATATTATGCAGAACGGCCGTGGCATGGTGACAGCGAAACATCAGTATCGGTGCAGCTGAAATGTGTGGGCCGGGGTAATTGGCCCTGAGGCACTATGGGACTTAACATCTGAGGTCATCAGTCCCTTAGAACTTAAGAGCTACTTAATCCTAACTAACCTAAGGTCCTCACAAACATCCATGCCCGAGGCAGGATTTGAACCTGCGACCGTAGCGGTCGCGTGGTTCCAGACTGTAGCGCCTAGAACCGCTCGGCCACTCCGGCCAGCCGAGGGTAATTGGCGACCGTATTATGGGACCAGTCTTCCTTTCACGTAGCCAAACAGGCCGGGGCTATCGGTATTTCTTGTACTTGGCTTGGCGGCTGGAAGAAGTGCCATCCATGACTCGAAGGGTTATGTGGCTGCTTCCTGATGGTGCTCCAGCCCACTTCGCCTTTTACGTCCGGATGTATCACCATCGTGTCTTGCCTGGTCACTGAATCGGAGAGGGGGTCCAGTTGCATGGCCGTGTCGCTCGCTGGATCTCCACCCGTTCGATTTCTGGTTATGTGATCATCTCAAAAGTGTCGTGTATGCAGAGCCCATTACAGATGTGGAGACAATGGAGCAGCGTATTCATGCTATCTTTGACACTGGCCGATGTGACCTTGTGATACAGAACATGCTACGGCGCGTACACGGATGCGTTGAGGGACACGGAAAGCATTTTTAACGCATACTGTGTGGCTGCGTGGTACAGCGCGTATTAGACAACAGCCTCTGTAACAATTTATGATTGAATATATGGTCTCTAGCATGAAAAAAGCGGATTTGGAAATTTGTAGTAAGTTCTTGTGACCCAAACCGCTGAGGTCATCGGTTCCTAAGCTTACACACTACCTAATCTAACTTAAACTACCTTACGCTAAGAACAACACACACACCCACACCCGAGGGAGGACTCGAACCTCCGACGGAGGGAGCCGCGCGGACCGTGCAAGGTGCCTCGGACCTTGCGGCTAACCTGCACGGTACTATGGATTTCCGGACATAATTTCACTAGATCTTTTTTCTTTCGTATCCTCTCATCGATCAATCGCTAGCGTTTGTACAAGGTGCGCGCCCTCTAAACACGAAAAAAATTAATGAACTGCCGTGGCCGTTCTACCCGTCAAGGACCATTGCAGTGCAATTACCTGTCTGAAATTACATTGACAGCCGATCATGTATTCTGCTTCCTTCACTCTTTTTGTCAGACTGTTTAACTCGTGAACGGATCGTAACGGGGTCAGGGATTTTCTCTGCCTCATGACGACTGGGTGTTGTGTGACGTCCTTAGGTTAGTTAGGTTTAAGTAGTTCTAAGTTCTAGGGGACTGATGACCATAGATGTTAAGTCCCATAGTGCTCAGAGCCATTTGAACCATTTTTAGGGATCGTAAGAATAAAATAACAGAGATTATGGCGCATACAATCAGGTTTTCCTCTCTCAAATATGCCAATTAACTAGGACTGGAAATCGATAATATTGGTTGCACTGCACAGAGGCTTCCGAAGTTTGTAAGCGGGAGCAGGTGTGTTATGTGAAGAGAGAAGTTCTTGTTACTACTCGGTGCCAACAGCTACGGTATCTGGCTGCCAAACCACTGGGACTCCAAGCGACTAAATGCTCAACTCTCCTGATATCCTGTCGAATTAATAGCTATTATGTGTCAACAGTATGAGCTGACAAGTACACCAGACCGTCGAGAGAACGCGAGGGAAACCGCAGAGACGCAGTTATCTCAGTGGCGATTAATGAAACGAGCGCCTGCTGTGAAAACAGCCAGCGAGGTGGAGCGGTATTTCAGCGGAGCGGCGGCGTGCCGCGCATCCGGTAGCTGGCGTCGCGACGCCGTCTGCGGCTGTGGCGGCGCCGCCTCCAGTAATGGCGGCCATCCGTCTCGTGACCGACGCCGGCGGCGGCGGCGTCGGTGGCGGTCCGCCAGCGGATGCGTCACGCCCCGCAACCGCCCCCACTGTGCGTCGGGGTCTGCCGTTGTCTCAAAAGCGGAGATGAGAGAGAGTCTCATCGCTCTGCGGAGACTTAGGGCTTGCTTGTTCTGCTCTGTCGTGTGGATTCAAATGGTCGGAAAGGGTGGAGCACAGGTCGATACAATGTTTCTTCAGTCTCTTTGAGACCACTTGAGACAAATGAGCACAAGGCTCTGGCAGGGGTCCAATCAACTGTTTCCCGACACGTTAGCTAATTTACTAGCTCCTATTTACCGAGAAAATCTCGCGCACCGAATTGTCACACGTTCCTGGGGAACAGTGCAGGTCTTTTCTGCTGTGGTGTTGTGCTGTAGAGCTGAAGCACATTGTAGGAGTGGGAATTGGTGGGGGCAGGTAGGAGAATAAATCTGTCAAGATAACAACTGCATTAAAAAAAACAAAAAAAAAAAAAACAACTGAGTCATAATTTCATTTTCTAAGAGCTGATGGTACGATTCGAGTGTGGCGCAGACCACAAGAAGTCATGGACCCAAATTGTCAACTAGGCGCTGTGCACGTTGGTGGTGGCTCCGTAATGGTGAGGGCTACATTATACATGGAATGGACCCGGTTCAAATGGCTCTGAGCACTATGGGACTTAACTTCTAAGGTCATCAGTCCCCTAGAACTTAGAACTACTTAAACCTAACTAACCTAAGGACATCACACACATCCATGCCCGAGGCAGGATTCGAACCCGCGACCGTAGCGGTCGCGCGGTTCCAGACTGTAGCGCCTTTAACCGCTTGGCCACCACGGCCGGCGGAATGGACCCGGCTTTCTGGTCAACTGAACCGAACTTTAGCACGAACTCCTTTGCACACAAGAAAAGGACATTTTAATACGAAAAACCAAAATGAACAAAATATTTCCGCAGATTAAAATTCAAGCAACAAAAAAATCTTTTTACAACAATTGTAACTGTCAGTTCGTAAGATACTACGACTCTGCTTTTAATGGGCTGCAGCATTCCCGTTTGTAAATGAAATCCGACCTGTAACAGAACAACTTACTTTACACAGGGCTTCCCAGGGGGAATGGTCAACATACAGCGTTATAAACAATCATTCGAAGCCAAAAAGTCCAATAAACATGGGCACTAAAATCCATACCTTAAGAGTGATAAGAACTTCTTCGTCTCCAATATTGGGAAAAAAATCTCTTCTATATCAGCCTCTTTGCTTTCCTTACTTTTAGAGCAGGTAGTACAAACCAAAACAAGATATAACTGCGGTAAACGTGAGCTTAAAATTACGTACCTTAAAAGTTGTTAGCACTTGTTCAATACAGGAGATGTGTTTCACAGTAGCGAAGATGATCAAGTGCTCATAGCTCTTAAGGCATTCGCTTTAGAACCCATGTTTACTGCACATTTTTCTTCTCGTTTAGCTTGTTTTGGTCCATACTACCATCTCTAAAATATGGGAAGCAAAGAGCTTGCAGCAGAAGAGATTTATTTCTCGTTTCTGCGAACACGTGCATCAAATTTCCTCTATGAGATACACTGACTTAACGTGTTGACTGAAAACTCCATTGAAAAACCAAATAATCTCGCCAATGAAGACAGATTATTTTCTTTCGCTTTGAAAAGTAATGAGACTAACTCCAATCTTCTCGCGAATGAGTTTCTTATGTGCCCACATAGACGGATTAACAAAAAGATCGAACGAGTGGAAAACTAGCGCGCAAGAGTCACTGGTTAACACTGAATAACTTTGCATAGGCCTGTAATACAGAAAAAGTAAATACAAAGCTGTCAGTCTTACATAAAAGAGCCCTTCAATGGACTACGTGATTTTGTATATAAAAACCCGGAGAAACAGTCGTATACACACTTTAACGCGAATAGTTTATAACGCGCGGGAAAGCAATGGGAGAGTAAGAGACTAATTGCAGACCCAGCTGAATGAACGGATATTAATTCCCAAATGTTCTGACCAATTTGTGGAACTGAACAAAGAAATTAACAGCGCTCACATGAAAAAGAGAAAGAAAGAGAGAGATCAGGTACGGTGTAAACACAGAAAGGCTTTGCTAACAAGCAGATACACGTAACAGTCACATTAATGTCACCACCGCCTGTTCGACGCCAACGTGCAACAACCACTCACAGACGGCGGGTAGTGTGTGTAGGGGGGGGGGGGTGTAGACACTGATCAGCCAGAACACTACGCTCATACGCCTACTATCGATAAAGCCCGTCCACGCAATAGCAGCGTCACCTGACGAGGAATGACTGGTAGTCAGACACAAACACAGTGTATGTAGAATTAATGAGAATGCTGTCCGTCTGTAGAATGGGGAAGACGCTCGATCTATATCAGTTCGACCGAGGGAGATTGTGATGGCCCGGAGGCTCGGGACGAGCACTTCGGAAACTGCCCGACTTGTCGGGTGTTCGAGGAGTGCTGTGGTGATTGTCTCTGACACGTGGCGAAACCAATGTGACCTGTGACGAAATGTCACGGTTGGTTCTCTGCGTCTCCTTCTTGTCCGTAGTGCGTTCCTTTTGAAATTACCACTTACAACTCTGTTTTCTTACCCTAGCCAGAGGGCGCTGTGGCGTTGCTGCGGCCGGCTGCCTGCCGTGTTTGCGGGAGAGCGTCGGTCGGAAGGAGGGACTCTGATTGTGGATGTCTGGGAGCGTACAGGAGACCACGCGTTCTGTTGATGGTTTGGCGTGACTCGTGTCAGGTGTGATGCATCGTTAAGGCCGTAATAGCAGCCAATGTTACTGTCGTGGTCGTAGGTGGATCCAAGGGGATGACGCCTGGTTGTACATTGAAACTCCTATCCTACGGATGTCGTCGAACTTAAAGTAAGACGTTTTGACCATTATCTTGCGTTATTTGAAAGCAACTGGACATACAGGCTTCTACAGTAATCCGGCGAATAGTATTCGTTTCGTTAGTGTGTAAATGACTGAACAAGGATTAACTTATTTAATGTTCACCTCATGCTCGTGTTCTGCGAGTGCTGCTTGCGAGTGTAAACTTGACTCTCACCTTTATCTGTTCATTTTGAGCGCATCGTCAAATACTGAATCCAAGTAGTGCCTTTCATTTAATTAACTGGATTCTTGCTTTTCCTCGTCACGACACGTGTTAAATGGCAAAGTGGAATTGTAGACCTTAACTTGCTACGTCATTTGCGTGGCATCAATAGAAGAGCCTAACCTGTTAACTAATTAAGGCCTGTGGTAAACAAAGGTATTTAAGTATGCTTTTTAAAATATTATCTGAAATGTGTCAATGGTTTATGTCGCGATACTTGATTCTGGGGTATGAACGGAAGTGTTGGCACCTCTTCCGTGTAAGGGAATTCTGCTAGTTTTGTTTGTTTTGGAAACTTAAGCTGAGAGAGAAACTAGTGTGCTTTAGTCCTGCCTTGAGTTAAGGCTATATTCGGGTTTTGGCATTTGTACTGCAAGCTGCAGTATCACCCTGTTGTTTCACGGTTGTTTTGTTCTCAAACTAGGTGTTTGCGCTAAACATTATACTTGGTTTTCAGCTGAGTGTTCCATCGTACGCCACATCGGTAATGGTCAACCTGTCATCACTTAATTTCAATGCTGTAGTTAATTGTAAATTAGTACTGGTTCCATTATCTTCTGACCAGGGCTCTATCTCGACGCTTGTCTTTAAATATGCCGCTAACCTGTTTGGCGTATGTTGTGGCTAGCTTAAATTAATCACTGCGCAATAGCCCAACAGAGTTTGTCGACCGTCAGAAGCCGTGAATGTGTTATTTATTCCTTTATTCTAGTCAATCTATAATCATGCTAGTCTTAATTTCGCTACTCTAGGTAGCCATTAAGTTACCATTTTTGGGCTCCTTTGAGTATAGATTTGTCATTTCCAATTCATTGTTATTCCACCAGGTATAAATGTTTCTTTTATTACTATTGAGCTGTACTTAATGCCATATTGTAAAGAGAGGAACTTACTGGAGGTTAACTGTCGCTGTAAGGTTTTGTGGACGGTGCACTTTCCTGTTATTCACCTTAATGTTCTAGTCAAACTTGCTAATTATTTTCCCTTTGAATGGAGTGTGCCTGCCTTGATGTTATAAGTGACTGTTTCATAACCAGTTCTTTAACGCGCCTACGCGCATATTTATATTTAGGGTAGAAATTAAATTGTGTTCGCCTGTTGAACTTTAACTAAAGTGCAGAAAACTGAATTAGGTGATTATTATTGTTCTAGTGCTATTATCTGTCAAGTGTAACACACGAAATTTTCTTGGTCTGTTATCAAATGTTACAATAAATGCAAATTGCAGTGAAGCGATGAGCTATTTCAGTTGTTCCCGTAATTTCCTATCTCGGCATTGGTTAATCTAAACTCACAATATTTAATTGTTTAAATATTTTAGGGAGGTGCGTGTATCCCACAAGGTGGAACCAAACCCAGGCGTCGTGGGCTTGGTCGTCCACCTCTCATTCCAGATGTAGGACGTCGCAGGCAGGGCAGACTGGTGAAACAGGACAGGCGGCGAACTGTGGCGGAACTAACATCAGAGTTTAAATGCTGGGCAGAGGACAAGTTTGTCTGAACACAGAGTGCGCTGAACACTCCTAAACGATGGGACTGCACAGCTGTCGGTCCATGCGTGTGCCAATGTAACCATGACGTCGGCAACTACGACCGGAGTGGGCACGTGACCATCGGCACTGGACGTTGGTGCAGTGGCAGAGCTTTGCATGGTCTAATGAATCCCTATACCTTCTTCATCATGGTGATGGAAGGGTGCGACTTCGTCGTCCTCCAGGGAAGCAGCTCTCTGACACCTGTGCGGCGGGACGGAGTTAAGCTGGCGGCGGCTCTACGGAACGTTCACGTGGGTATCCATGGGTCCAGTAGATCCGGTGCAAGGTGCCATGACGGCTGACGAGTATCGTACACTGGTTGCAGACCGCGTACAACCCTTCATGGCGATCCTGTTTCCTGATCGCGGTGGCAGTTTTCAACAAGATAATGCGCCATGTCAGAAGGCCAGGAGTGTGATGGAGTACCGTAGTTCAAGGAACGCAGCGGAGAGTTCACGTTGGTGTGCTGGTTCCCCAGCTCGCCTGACTACAGATCGCCCCACTCCCCGGAATTTACGGGAGTTAGGCGACTTGTGTGTAGAGATGTGGCTTCATCTCCCACCAACGAGCTACCACGGCCTCATTGCTTCCATGCCAGAACGCGTCGTTGATGTTGTCCGTGCCAAAAGTGGGTACACCGCTTATTGGGCGGGTTGTCATTATTCTCTGGCTGATCAGTGTATAAAGTGGGTCCAGGGGACGCGGAAAACAGTGCAGTCGTTGATATAAACGGAGTAATTCGGCTGATGTTAAAAAAGGGCATGATCACTGACTTTTGGCTAAGCTTGTAAACTGCCTGCGTGCCCCCGTGGTTAAAGTATACCGTGCATGGCAAAATGAAGCTGTCAAAAACTGGCACCGAGGAAACTGGTGCACCATAGGCCGTAGATGATGGGGGTGAATGAATTCTGGTGAGATGAGTAGACGTGAAACTGCTGAGCAGCTGACCGCCTAGATGAATCGTGGGGCTACCGATAGTGTATCCTCAACGACCGTTTCCACGTATGGGCCTCCGCAGCAGAGGCCTGATTCATGTACCAATCCTGACTGCTGTTCATTGGCGACGACGGCTGAAATTTGCTCGCTAATACCGCAACTGAACGCACACTGAGTGACAAAAGCTGTCCTTTTCTGATGAATCACGTTTGGGCTTCATCGGGCAGATGGCCGTTGGCGTGTACGGCGTGAAACGTCAGAAAGCAAACATCGTACAACAGTCGTCGGAAACTTATAGTCTGGGCAACGTTTTCGTGACATTCCCACGTCATTATGGAAGGCACAGTGAATCAAAGCAAGCATGCATCTATCCTTGGGGACCATGTCCATCCCTTCACGCAGTTCGTTTTACATCCGAACAATGGCATCTACCAGCAGCAAAATGCAAATCGTGACACAGCTCGCAGCGCACGTGCGTGGTCCGCAGAGCACATGATTTATTTACCGTACTGCCCTGGCTACCAGTCTCGCCTGATTTTAACTCTGACGAGAATCTGTGGGATCACGTCGCTCGGGCTGCTGGCGACATGTATCCTCAAACCTACCGCAGCTGGCAACGATAATGGAGTTTACATGGCTCCAAATCCCTATCGCTACCTCCCATGACCTGACGGACTCTCTTGCTGCACAAGAAATGATGATGATGATGATGATGTTGTTGTTTGGTTTGTGTGGCGCTCAGCTGCGTTGTTATCAGTGCCCGTACAAATTCCCAACCTTTGCTCAGTCCAATTTCACCACTTTCATGAGTGATGATGAGATGAGGAGGACAACAAAAACACCCAGTCATCTCGTGGCAGGTGAAAAATCCCCGCCGGGAATCGAACCCGGGACCCCGTGCCCGGGAAGCGAGAATGCGACCGCGAGACCACGAGCTGCGGACGCGACAAGAGATGGTTATTAGGGCTCTTGAAAGGTGGTCACATTAATGTGAATGAATATCGCACATCGCCACAATACTTGACAATGCCGCTTGAGTGTGCATATTACATTATGAAAAAGCAAACGTCTGTAATGACTACAATGTTATGCCAAACTTAAGAATGAAAGCAAATTTTGCATGAAATGTCACTGCCGAGTGACACTGTGAGACGAAACATGAACCATACATAGACGGAACTATTACAGTATAGCACAGAGGGTAATTGATAAAATTACCTAGTCAGATGAACAGAAATCGCGTTTTATTCAAAGACAATAATTACACCAAACTAACAGTGGTTCCTGATGGATCTTTGGGCACTGCAAAAGACTGCACGTGGTTCTTAGTAGGGTGTGAGATCTCCACAGGCGACAACGCACACTCTTCAACGTGCTACAAGCTGGGCGCAAAGCTGGTAAGGAGTGTGAGTTACGTAAAACTCGAGGTGGCACACTGACAGGAGTTCTCGCGGCAGGGCATCCCATTCTTACACCAGCGCGGCTGATAACTCTTGGATGCTAGTAGGTGCATGTCGACGTACTGCGGACTAATCCACCCTTGAAAAGACGCACGCATCGAGGAGTAGAGTGACATAGTATCGTTGGCCGGAGAGTGTAGCATGCTCAAAGATCTGAAGGTCAGTACGTCCATGCAACATTATGTCTCCCCTCACCGTAACACTGGGATCACCGAAAAAATTATGTTCGACCTCGCTGGACCTGCGCTTGTATGGCGAAAGGTAGGTACAGGTAGTGCACTGAGATAGATCGTCCGATATTTTCGCTTTGGTGGACCACATGTTACTATGTCGGGAGGTGTAACGTTTCATGGGCGTACAGACCACCAAATCTTTGAAGGCAGTAATCTCACCACTTAACGATATTGTATCCCTGTACCCATTCCCCATGTGCATCATTTTGAGGAGTGCATTCAGCCCTGACTTCATTTTCGTAGATCAAAACACCCGAACCCATCGACAATCACAGCCACATGTACCAACGTCATGCAGCAGTCGTCAACCGCGCTGGTGGAGGAGTGAAATGCCCTACAACACGAATTCCTTAACATCATCATCATATTGCAGAGCATTCATTGCCGTCCGTGATGATCACATACCCTGTTAAGAACCACGTGTCACTTTTTCTAATGTCTCGGGGACCATGGTAAATATGGTACTGACTTCAGCGTAATTATTGCCTTTAAATAAAATTTCAATTCTATTCTTAACATTGCGTATTTCTTCCAGTTACCTTCTGCATTATACGTAGCAGTTCTTTCTATGTACGATCTAAGTTTCATCGATATATACTACTTGGCAGTCACACATCATGAGAAAGTTACCTTTTTTCATAAGTTTTGCACACCGTTATTGTTCGGCATGTCGACGTAGGGAAATTAGAGGTGTTAACGGCATCGAGAGGAAATGTAGTGTCCTCTGTGTGCGTTAGAGATGCATGACCTCGCTAACCGATCCTCGACGATAAGCAATCTATTAGCTACTTAATCTCAGGTGACATACCGAAGACCTTCCTTTGCAACTGCCAACCAAAGACAAAGACGGAAGAACACTGTAGTTTCTTTGAGACATGTAAGTGCCTATTGATACACGTATGGACACGCAGTAAGGTCTATGTCTAAACCAGACACCTCCCAAAATGCAAACCGAAGCAACGATTTCTGTAACTAATTTCAACAGCATATCCGCACTATACTACAAACTAACTACAAATTCACTAAGTGAACTAAAGGAACATCAACATTTCGCATTAAGCATGGGAGGATGTCTCACATAGCAAGTTCAGTATTTGACGAAGCAGACGCGTGATTCACTTGTGGACCTAAGTACAAGGCACAGTGAACACGACACCAGCTCCACCAGGCGTAACCTCAGTAGGCACATTCAACGACCCTATGCCCTCTTTTCTACACGTAATTATAGTGTAATCTTATCGTCTTTTATTACGAGTGTGAGATCGCGCCTGTTGAGTTGCGTGACCTGCTAAAACATTGTCTGCCTATTGTAATGTATAACGTCGGAGTCGCTACTAAAACAGGAAATATTAAAACTTTTAACAATATTTTACGGTAACCCTAACTGTGTCGCTAATGTTAACCACGTATGAACCTGGCTGAATATTAATAAGTACGCTGAAGCGCCAAAGAAACTTGTATAGGCATATGTATTCAAATACAGAGATATATAAACAGGGAGACTACAGCTATGCTGTCGGCATGCCAACATAAGACAACAGTTATCTGTTGCAGTTGTGAGATCGGTTACTGCTGCTACTATGGCAGGTTATCAAGATTTAATTGAGTTTGAACGAGGTGTTATAGCCATGGGCCACAGCATCTCCGAGATAGCGATGAAGTGGGGATTTTCCTGTACGATCATTTCACGATCATTTCAATATCAGGAATCCGGTAAAACATCAAATCTCCGACATCGCTGCGGCCGGAATAACATACTGCAAGAACGAGACGGACGACGACTGAAGAGAATCTTTCAGTGTGACGGAAGTGCAACCCTTCCACAAATTGCTGCAGATTTCAATGCGGGGCCATCAACAAGTGTTGGCGTGCCAATCATTCAAGGAAACATCATCGATAGAAGAGGGATATTAGAAGTTCTTCATTGGTGTTTTTATTATTCCTTTTCATTGGTGGGAACCCGACGCTTTCATTGGAGTTTGCATTACTACTTATGACTTGTGGAAATCGGCGAATGAAAAACCAGGAGGCATTTGTGACGTGGTGTTTTCCGGCTTTCTAGCGCTGTCTTAGGCGCGCCAGTATTCTATGTACCTGAGGCGGTCTCCCGCGCACCTATGTGTATTGCTTCACATGAGCAATCGTCCCGTATCGCTGTTATTGCTGGCAGCCAAGACGTCTAAAGTCGGTACCCGTCTTTTCTCCAGTAAGTAAGAGGCTCTTTCGCCAGTGCGCGAACTTCACCTAAATATATCTGTCTGACACACTCATCCTGGTGTTCTGTCACCGCTGACTTGGTGTGTTGTCTCATTCAAATGTATCTTCCGTGTTCAGATATCCGTGTGCTGATGGGTCGCCCCGTCTCGCCTGCATACACTATTCCACATTCGCACCTGGTTTCGGAAAGTCCAGCAGCATGTAGTTTGTCAATTGCATCTTTCGTTGTGCGAAGAACATCTTTTATTCTGTTGCTGCTTCGGATGCCTGCTCGGTGGAGAATTTTGTCCACATCTTTAGTGACACTTTGAACGTATTGTACCAGAGCGATCTTTTGTTCTTCCTCCTGCTCTCCTCTCTAGCCTTCGAGGTTTTGTAATTCACTCTTTAGATATTCCTTATCGCTGATCCTGTGAGCCCTATTGGTTAAAGTGTGCAGGGTGAATTTCTTCTTCGTAGGTGATGATGAGAGGAGGCATGTAGGTACTTGTCAGTACTGGTTGGTTTCCTATACATTATATGATCCTCTTTATCATCAGGCTTTCTGTAACCGTCTCTTACTTTCCGAAGGAAGATCAGAGAGGCACTAAAAAACGCCAAGCGTCCCGCCAACATGAACAGAGAAGACGGTTATCGACTTCCGTCGTCTTGGCTGCCAGCAATAACAGCGATACGGGACGATAGCTCATGTGAAGCAATAAGTATAGGCGCGTGAGGGACCGCAGAGGCCGCAGTAATGTAGAATACTGGCGCGCCTCAGCCAGCGCCAGAAAGGAGGAAAACACCACGTCACAAATGCCTCCTGGTTTTTCATTCGTCGATTTCCACCGATCATAAGCAGTAATGCAAACACAAATGAAAGCGTCGGGTTTCCACCGATGAAAAGAAATAAAAAAAAAAAAAAAACACCGCTAAAGAACTTCTAATATTCCTCTTCTTCATCCTTAACAGCCTATCAGAATTAGATAACAACCAAGTCTTCAGGTACATAAGAAACAAAGTTTTCTCATTCAGTGGTGAACAAAAACACCCTGAAGAAGGTCACATGCAACAGTGACCGAAACTTCGGTAGTTTTACATATTGCCAATGTGGTCGCAAACCCAGAAAAATTTTTCAGGCTGTGACAATGTCAGCGGAAGCCTACGTTTATATTACTTCCCGAACTTATGCAATGACAAATTGATGTTAGTAATTGTTATTACACTACTGGACATTAATGTGGCTACACCACGAAGATGACGTGCTACAGACGCGAAATTCAACCGACAGGAAGAAGGTGCTGTGATATGCAAATGATTAGCTTTTCAGAGCATTCACACAAGGTTGGCGCCAGTGGTGACACCTACAACGTGCTGACATGAGGAAAGTTTCCAACCGATTTCTCATACACAAACAGCAGCTGACAGGCGTTGCCTGGTGAAACGTTGTTGTGATGCCTCGTGTAAGGAGGCGAAATGCGTACCACCACGTTTCCGACTTTAATAAAGGTCGGACTGTAGCCTATCGCGATTGCCGTTTATCGTATCCCGTTGATCTAGATCCAATAACTGTTAGCAGAATATGGAATCGGTGGGTTCAGGAGGGTAATGCGGAACGCCGTGCTGGATCCCAACGGCCTCTTATCACCAGCAGTCGAGATGACAGGCATCTTATCCGCACGGCTGTAACGGATCGTGCAGCCACGTCTCGAGTCCTGAGTCAACAGACGGGGACGTTTGCAAGACAACAACCATCTGCACGAACAGTTCGACGACGTTTGCAGCAGCGGGGACTATCAGCTCGGAGACCATGGCCGCGGTTACCCTTGACGCTGCATCACAGACAGGAGCGCCAGCGATGGTGTACTCAATGACGAACCTGGGTGCACGAATGGCAAAACGTCATTTTTTCGGATGAATCCAGGTTCAGTTCACAGCGTCATGATGGTCGCATCCGTCTTTGGCGACATCGCGATGAATGCACATTGGAAACGTGTATTCGTCATCGCCATACTGGCGTATCACCCGGCGTGATGGTATGGGGTGCCATTGGTTACACGCCTCGGTCTCCTCTTGTTCGCATTGACGGCACTTTGAACAGTGGACGTTACATTTCAGATACGTTACGACCTGTGGCTCTACCCTTCATTCGATCCCTGCGAAACACTACATCTCAGCAGGATAATGCACGAACGCATGTTGCAGGTCCTGTACGGGCCTTTCTGGATACAGAAAATGTTCGACTGCTGCCCTGGCCAGCACATTCTCGAGATCTCTCACCAACTGAAAACGTCTGGTCAATGGTGGCCGAACAACTGGCTCGTCACAATACGCCAGTCACTACACTTGATGAACTGTGGTATCGTGTTGAAGCTGCATGGGCAGCTGTACCTGTACACGCCATCCAAGCTCTGTTTGACTCAATGCCAAGGCGTATCTAGGCCGTTATTACGGCCAGAGATGGTTGTTATGGGTACTGATTTCTCAGGATCTATGCACCCAAATTGCGTGAAAATGTAATCACATGTCAGTTCTAGTATAATATATTTGTCCAATGAATACCCGTTTAACATCTGCATTTCTTCTTGGTGTAGCAATTTTAATGGCCAGTAGTGTAGATTGATGTTACTTCATGATCTTAAGACATTTAGTAACTTAACTTAAAGAAATGGAATTGTATTAAATACTTTAACAGAGCGTCCCCATCAATGTTGTGTGCCTCTACTTTCTCATTTTAATAAATCACATAACCATAGCACCCACTGTTGTTATTTTTATACACAGTAAATGGTAATTTTACGATAGCATTAAGCTAAATTAGGTACTTGAAATAAAATAACTGTGAATATTTTGGACAAAAGGCACTTTTTGTAACGGATTTTGTTAACACAAATCTGTACTCCCATACATGAATTGTTTGTATCCTGACTTACCAGGGGCAGTTCTGTTGAGCGTGCAGTGCAAAATTACTTTCACGGATTCTTCACAACTCTTATTAATGAGACTGGCCGCCCCCGGTAGCTGAATGGTCAGCGTGACAGATTGTCAATTCTCTGGGTTTGATTCCCGGCTGGGTCGGAGAATTTTCTCCACCCAGGGACTGGGTGTTGTGCTGTCCTCTTCATCCTCACCGACTGCAGGTCACCAAAGTGAAAGACCGGCAGCCGGCGAAAGACCCACCCAACGGGGGAGGGGGGGTTGGCCTAGCCATACGATTAAATAAAAAAATTATTTAGATAGACCAGAACATGTCATAATGTCTACCTTTGGTAATCATCTTCATCTGCGTCTATAATGCGGCAGGCACCGTGCGGTGTGTGACGGTAGGTACTGTGGCATCGGCTGCTATCCGGTCGGCCGCAAGTTTCAAATACCCGCGCTGCCAGTTACACCGTCGCGTTTCCTACGCTGCCACAAACGATTACGCCGCTGCCAATGAGATGCGAGCATCCCCTTTCCGGAGCTCCATTCTTGCAATGGCGCCATTTTGTGTGTTTGCCAGATGAACAATATTTACAGGCTTTCATAGCGGCCAGGACTCGACGTATTCTGAATAGACATTGTATTAAAGAGCGACAGACTTAGAAACCTTTTGCCTCTGTGTATATTCCGACATTTAAATCTACTGTTAGCAACTGACGCTAAAGCTATAACACCATAGTTACATATTATTTTTACTGTTTGATATTAGATGTAGAATAATTTAATATCTCAATTCTCTGTTAATCAACGGCAGAAACTCTCAACTTAACAAAAACCGGAGTCATCATGAGGCCAGAACTTATAGAATGAAAGATTCTCAGGAGAATATTAGTACCTTGGAGAAAAGAAGATAGTCAATTTAGAAACAGAGCAAACCAGCAGCTGTATACTAGGGTACAAAAAATTTCTGACGTCACTAGGTAAAGAAGGAGCATGTTCTTTGGACCATCCTCAGAATGGACCTGGGAAGGTTAACACGGCGAATCACACAATTTCTAATGAAGAAGAAAACCAAAGTACGATGGAACCATAAAGATACCTGGAAGAAATGAAAAAAAAGCACTCCGTCTTCAGGCCACGAGGGGCCTATCGGGACGATCCGACCGCCGTGTCATCCTCAGTAGAGGAAGCGGATAGGAGGGGCGTGGGATCAGCACACCACTCTCCTGGTCGTTATGATGCTATTATTGACCGACGCCGCTATTATTCGGTCAAGTAGCTCCTCAATTGGCATCACGAGGCTGAGTGCACCCCGAAAAATGGCAACAGTGCATGGCGGCCTGGATTTGTCACCCATCCAAATGCCGACCACGCCCGACAGCGGTTAACTTCGGTAACCTCACGGGAAACGGTGTATCCACTGCGGCAAGGCCGTTGCCCATCTGAAAGAAATGAGAAAACAGGAACCAAGATATACAACTAGGTGATTTTTAAATAAAAAATTTAGGCCTATAAAGCCTTCGAGAACGGAACGAGACCCAGAAAAAATCTCTCGGACAGAAGAACGAAGAAGGTTTCATAGTATGAGAGGGGAAGAATATTGGGAAAGAAGAAAGACCAGAAGAAACGAACCTGAAGCCAGTTGACGTGGTCCTAAGATGGACAAAACGAAAGAAGAAGAAGAATAACGGCAAGTGGAAGCAATTTATTTGCTGACTCTTCTAAGAACGCAGGCCCCCAGCACTTTAAAAATAAACCACACCCTGATGCAGAATACCTTGCTTGCAGAGTCTGCCACTGGAGTTCGCTGATCATCTCTGTGAGTTCATCGTACTTACTTAATGGACCTGCGCGCTGCTCTTCTTTGGATATTCCTTATTTCCCCTGTCAGCCCTGTCTGGTACGGATCCCATACTGACGAACAATATTCAAGTGTTGGCCGAGACTTCTTAGTTGGCAGACTATATGTCCTGAGGATACTTCTAGCGAATCTGTCTGGCATCTGCTTTACCCGCTGTTAATTTTACATGATCATTGCACTTCATATGGCTCCGTATGCTTACCCCCAGATATTTTATGGAAGAGATTGTTCTCGCAATCGTATAATCATACAATAACAGGTCTTTCTGTCTGTAGTCGGGTGTTTATGTACACCTTGGTTCTTTTGTCACACGTTGTTTTATATCGCAACTAACACAGTTCCTTCGCTTTGTCTACTACGCAGACCTGAACTGTTCCTGCAGATAACTTAATTTTTGGTAATCCAAGGAACTTTCGTGTTTCCTCTTTCTTTGGTATTTTGCGCTCAGAATTTATTCAGTATGTCCTGAAAGACTTAGTCGCTTTCACCGCAGGTAGCCATGTCACCAGCGAAGCTAAACTGATGGCCACCTAACACAACCACAATGTTCTTTTCCGCTCTTCTGTAGGGCCATACTATTCTTGTCAGCAATTTGCATGCATGAACTGTTAATCTGATTCTCCGATATGTCACACATTTATCTGCCTTCGATATCTTCTGGGTAGTAATGATGATAATCTTCCGAAAGTCCGACGTGTTGTCTCCAGTCATATACATTATAGACAATAAACTGAATAATTGTTTATTTGCCACTTCCATTCTGCATTGATTTTGATATTACGTAGAAGTGTTTCCCATTTCTTCAGCCTAGTTTGATGGCTGCAATTAAAAAGTTCTGTCAGATACTGAATATAACACTCCATCCCCTTTGTCCTCCACACCGTCACCAAATTCTTCTTCTGTCGTTTTTGCAGACAGTTCCTTCCCCGCGAAGAGGCCCTCAACGTACTCTTTCAACATATCCACTTTCATCTTTGTGTTCAACGATAGAATTCCTGTTTCACTCTTTATGGTTAGCTTTTACTGTCCCCAACTGTTATTTTGACTTTTCTATGGGCCTATGCTGAATTTGCGCTTTCGACGACCATTATAGTTTATATTTATTCACATTTTTCCTGCAGCATGACAGTTAACCCCTCCAACTCTTCCTACTGATTTCATTCCTAAGTGACCCGCGTTGATGTATTCCATTCTTTTTCTAACATTTTTGTATTCCTTTCTTTCGTCCATAAAATGAATTATTTTTTGCTGACGTCTAATGTTTATTTGTAATAACCCTACCTGTAACTACATCTGTCTGATGAAAATCAGAATCATTATCCGTACTTAACATGTATTTTCGCAACCATTTTCATTACTGCTATGCAGAGGTAATCAGGAACAACATGAAACTCTTTTGATATTCTTGCAAGTAAAAACTATAAACGACATTTCACGAACACAAGCTCATCAGTCAGAAGGATATATTTTCCGTATGTAGCTCCTGATGTATAGATATACTAAAAACTTCTAGGTGAACTGCTTTTATTTTACAAACCGTTTCTCCTTCTCGGATACCTCCCGGTATAAAAGTACCTCAGCAGGGCACACACAAGTTCACAGTATGATTTACAAACTCGTGCATCAAGTAAATCTATGCTTGAAATACCATACGAACGAAAATCTCACGTTAGATATATTTAATGAGTGATATGAACTGCTCACAGCTATACGTTCGTCAATTTCTTTGTAATTGTCCCATATAAGATGCTCGTGAACTGTCGAAAGCCGTATTATTTAACGTTTTGCTATGAGGAAATTATCATCTCCATCATGAATGTCATACACCCTTCTTATGTTTCGAAATGAATTATCTCTTATTGTGGTGGCCGAGCGGTTGTAGGCGCTCCAGTCTGTAACTGCGCGACCGCTACGGTCGTAGGTCTGAATCCTGCCTCGGACATGGATGTGTGTGATGTTCTTAGGTTAGTTAGGTTTAAGTAGTTCTAAGTTCTAGAGGACTGATGACCTCAGAAGTTAAGTCCCGTTGTACTCAGAGCTATTTGAACCATTTGAACCATCTCTTATTGTTGAGATAAACTTCATAGACAAATATTGTAAAGTGTCACCAGAAAGAAAGTGAATGCCGCAAGAAGAAACGATGTTTTAGATCCTCTTAAGGTCACTTTAACGAAGTAGTCACAACTTTTGTTGGCCTCTATGTAGGCGCCGTGGAATGTAAATTGCATGTGTTATGAATTTTCTTACGATATAGTTTTGCAAGAACTGGAGTGAATGATCTGTCAAATATTAGATACATATATCTCGAGATGAGGCCACTCCTGCATAAATAAAACTAATATTCCTAAAAAGTCAATTCATCTAATTAGAGGAATTACATTTTCCCACTGAGATACGAAAATAGTGGGTTAATAAATGTTACCTCGGCTAAAAATCGCGTGATTTCTAACACAGTGCACAAAAGCGAGACAAATGAAAGCTGCCTGGAACATAAATACAACGTGAAGGGCATCGGCCACTGCAGAACAATTCAGTCTGTTGCATTTTGTTCACTACCGATGAAATCTGAAAGCAAGATAGGGTCACTGGAATGCCATTTCTAAGAAAACACAAGGCGGCCTTATCTGGCTGATAAACTCAAGAAAGAACTCTGATGGAAAGAAAGAATTCTCGCGTTCAGTGAAAGGCTATATACATACGATAGCATCAGTACGTCGAGCGTTGAGGACTTGGAACAGAAGTGCAGAAAAGAGACAGGTGAATGTAGAAACACAAAGTATCTCCGAATTAAGCGCGGTGCTGAGAAGACAGGACTGGTTGAGGTTACAGTAGTGACTTGAAGACGGTAGTGCCTGCACAGCCGGCCGAAGTGGCCGCGCGGTTCTGGCGCTGCAGTCTGGAACCGCGAGACCACTACGGTCGCAGGTTCGAATCCTGCCTCGGGCATGGATGTGTGTGATGTCCTTAGGTTAGTTAGGTTTAATTAGTTCTAAGTTCTAGGGGACTAATGACCTCAGCAGTTGAGTCCCATAGTGCTCAGAGCCATTTGAACCATTTTTGCCTGCACACCTGTCCGCGGGCCATTGGTTCACGAGGCTGTCATCTCGACTACATAAGAAGGTGACTTAGGGTGTCCGTGCTTATCTTTCGCACAGCCCCATGGCGGAAGACGAAGCAGCTTCAGGTGAGGCGAAGCCGCTTTGCGAATGTGCAAGGTGGTAGCCAGTCAATGAATATTTTAGGGAACTTGTTTAAAAATTTTATTTCAAACGCGCCAGCCATATCAATACAAGTTTTCTTCCAGAGCACCTTCGGGGATCAAACTCGCCAGCCATATCAATACAAGTTTTGTTCCAGAGCACCTTCGGTGACCAAAGTTGCCTGCCTTTCAGAAACGAGACAGGTATTTCTGGTTAAAGGTACTGAAAACAGACGCCTTCAGCCCTCTCCTGAAACTGCTAGTGAATTCACGCCATCGGTTTTTAGCCAATAACGTGCCTGGGAGGCAGGTGACATGAATGAACTCTGGAGTGTTCTGCAGAGCAGAACACAGTTGCTTCGCTCTCTTCTAATCCCAATCTCAAGTATTTTTAACAGACGTCCTCCTATGGATGCAGAGCCTCCGGGTCTGCGCCCCAGAACCGACGACTAACAGAGCGCGAACCTCGTCCAGTTCCGTTGCCCGATTTATTTAATTGTTCGATTTCCTAGACTGGCCTACACATGGTACCTGCCTACCATTGGTGTGCCACTTATATCCCTTACACTGAAATGCATTGTCTTTCTGTGAGCAAGTTTCCTGTTCTATAGTTTTGGGCGGTATTACACTATCATATTTCTGTGACAAATATCATCAAATATTCGTCAAACTTCATTGACAAAGATCTTTGACGTGGCGCTGAAAAGGGGTATTACACTGTCATCATATTCCTCGTCAAAGTCCAAAATGGTGGACAACAATAACTCGTCATGATGCCCTGCAGGTGCTTGTACCACAATTGCATTTTGTATACATTTGGAAGAGAAGCGGCGGGAAAAACGAAATATACTTGGGTGACGCCGTGTGTCTTATGAAAAAATGGTTCAAATGGCTCTGAGCACTATGGGACTCAACATCTTAGGTCATAAGTCCCCTAGAACTTAGAACTACTTAAACCTAACTAACCTAAGGACATCACACACACCCATGCCCGAGGCAGGATTCGAACCTGCGACCGTAGCAGTCCCGCGGTTCCGGACTGCAGCGCCAGAACCGCTAGACCACCGCGGCCGGCTGTGTCTTATGACGAAAAGATAAAAAAAATACATCAAAATTCAGTAACAAAGCTGCAAGTCAAGTCTTGTATAAATCACTCACGAATAGAAGAGAGTGCATTTCAGTATTTGCTCAGTAAAGTGGCACCTAATATTACAAAGTAGAATACTCACTTGAGTTGTGATATACGTGCACAAGACAGGTTCACCGTAACACTGCGATTTCTTGCTACAGGTGAGAACTACTCTGACTTACTGTACTACATGCACCGTGTTTGTGTCTGACTAGCAGTCATTGATCGCCAGGTGATGCTGCTGTCTCCTCGACGGGTTTGTGTAAGCAGTTGGCTGGTGATCGTAATTTTCTGGCCGATCAGAGTTTACTTCGTTACTTTAACATTTATCTTCAAATACAGCACCCTTTGTATTCCTCCAATAATTATCCAAACATTCATCTAACGTTCATTTACAATTTTCAAAACACTTCGTTGTGTCTCTCAATATTTTCTTGTTTAACTGCTCTTTACTCAATGTCTTAGGAGGCGGATACACGGGTAGCGGGGGCTGTGTGAAAGGGACTAGGAGGCGTTTTAGGTTAGAGGGTCGCAGGGAACCACAGAAAGGGCGTCCGTCTACAAGGGGCCAGGTAAAACACAGTAAGGTAATTGTAGAAACGACCGGTATTGTAGATTGTCGTAGCTGTGTTGGGAAAGAACCAGAGCTCCAAGCCGTAATAGAAAGTACTGAAGCTGAAGTAATTATAGGTACAGAAAGCTGGCTACAGTCGGAAATAAGTTCAGCTGAAATTTTTTCAAACGATGTAACAGGTTTCAGAAAGGATAGATTATATACAATTGGTGGCGGAGTATTCATTGCTGTCAGAAGTAGTTTGTTTTGTAGTGAAATTGAAGTACATAGTTCCTGCGAAATAGTAAGGGTACAGGTCATACTTGACAATCGGACTAAACTATTAATTGGATCATTTTACCGACCCTCCCCCCCCCCCCCCCCCCCCCGACTCAGAAGATATAGTTGCAGAACAATTCAAAGAAAACGAGTCTCATTTCAAATAAGTACTCCGCTCATACAATTATAGTCGGTGGTGACTTCAGTCTACCATCAATATGCTGGAAAAATTATACGTTTAAAGCCTGCTGCAGGCATAAAATGTCATCCGAAATTGTACTGAATGCTTTCTCAGAAAATTATTTGGAACAATTAGTTCGTGAGCCCACTCGAAGCGTAAATGGTTGTGAAAGTATACTTGACCTTTTACCAACAAATAATCATGCTAAAATAGTGAGTATTGTGACGAATACAGGGATTAGCGACCACAAGGCAGTTGCTGCTAGGCTGAATACCGTAACACCTACAACCATCAAAAACAAACGCAAAGCATATCCATTTAAAAAAAGCTGATTAAAATGCTCTTAACGCCTTTTTAAGAGACAGTCTTCACTCCTTCCGATCTTATCATGTAAGTGTAGAAAAGTTGTGGAATGTTTTCAAAGAGGTAGTATCAACAGCAATTGAGAGATATATACCACATAAATTAATAAGTGATGGTACTGATACCCCATGGTACACAAAACGGGTCAGATTGTTGTTGCAGAAGCAACGAGAAAAGCATGCCAAAATTAAAAGAACGCGAAATCCTCAAGATTGGCAAAGTTTTACAGAAGTTAGAAATGTAGCGCGTACTTCAATGCGAGATGCTGATAATAATTCGCTGAATTAAAGGCCCACATCACTAACGTTGATTTGCAGTAAGGTTTTAGAACGTACACAGTATTCGAACATTATCGGGTGCCTCGAAGAAAACGATTTATTGCTACTTAACACTGATTCAGAAAATATCATTCTTTATACCCATGAGTAAATGAGTGCTATCGGCAGGGGACGTCAAATTGATTTCATATATTTAGATTTCAGAAGGCTTTCGACACCGTTCCTCACAAGCGTCTTCTAACCAAACTACGTGCCTATGGAATATTGCCTCAGTTATGCGACTGGATTCGTGATTTCCTGTCAGAAAGGGCACAGTTCGTAGTAATAGACGGAAGGTCATCGAGTAAAACATAAGTAATATCCGGCGTTCCCCAAGGAAGTGTTATGGGCCCTCTATTGTTCCTGATCTACGAGGCCTGTTCAGAAAGTAAGCTCCGATTGATTGCCAAATTGAAACCACAGCGAACATCAGAAATGTTTTACTTGTAACAATTAGCTACACCTTTCAGCTACTTCTCTACGTAGTCGCCGTTCTGACTTAGACTTTTGTCATAGCGTTGTACCAACTTTTCAATAGCCTCATCATAGAAGGCAGCCGCCAGTGCTTTCCGCCAATTCTCCACGCTGGCCTACACCTCGTTGTCTGTGTCAAAATGTTGTCTTCAAAGACAGCGGTTCATGTGACCAGAGATGAAATTCAGGGGGAGACAATTGCGGACTGTATTGTGGGTAATCTCACATTTCCATTTGAAAACGATGCAGGAGCATCTTCATTGCCCCTGCAGAATGCGGCTGAGAATTGTCTTGAAGAAGAAACAGCACGACAGTTATGTAATGTTAGCTGCATAGCTTCAGGCGAAATTTCTCACCAGGCCCTCGTACTTGGCGGCAGACACTATTTTCTAGACATCTTTACGCACTCACTGCGAGCTCAGAAATGAGAAGAGCGACGTGATGCTAACTGGGGTTATACTAGAGACACTACCCAACACATCTGTGCAAAGCTTTATCGGATTTTCATAGTCGTTTCCATTTCGCGACCGATCGGAGCTTACTTTCTGAACGCCCCTCGTATATTAACGATACAGGAAACAATCTGAGTAGCACTCTTAGATTGTTTGCAGATGATGCTGTCATTAACCGTCTAGTAAACTCATCGGATGACCAAAACAAATTGCAAAATGATTTATATATCTGTATGGTGCGAAAAGTGGAAGTTGACCTTGAATAAAGAAAAGTGTGAAGCTATTCACGTGAGTACTGAAAGAAATTCTCTAAATTCCGATTAGGCGATGTCACACAAATCATAAGGCTGTAAATTCAAGTAAATACTTAGGGATTACAATTACAAATAACCTAAATTGGAACGATCACATAGATAATATTGTGGGCAGAGCAAACCACAGACTGCGACTCATTGGCGGATAACTTACAAGGTGCAACAGGTCTACTAGAGAGACTGCTTACACCACGCTTGTCCGCCCTGTTCTGGAGAAACGCTGTAAACTGTGGGATCTGCATCAGGTGGGACTGACGGATGACATCGAAAAAGTGCAAAGAATGGCTGCTCGTTTAGTATTATCTCGAAACAGGGGAGATAGTGCCACAGACATGATATGTGAATTGAAGTGGCAATCATTAAAACAAAGGCGTTTTTCGTTGCGACGGGGTCTTCTCATTAAATTTAAAGCAACAGTCTTCTCTTACGATTGCGAAAACATTCTGTTGGCACTCGCCTACATAGGGAGAAATGATCGTCACGAAAAAATAATAGAAATCAGGGCTCGCGCAGGAAAAGTGCCCGTTTTTCCCTGGTGCCGTTCGAGAGTGGAACGGTAGGTTGACAGCTTGAAGGTGGTTCATTGAACCCTCTGCCAGGCACATTATAGCAGAGTAATCACGTAGATGTAGATGTCTTGGTTGAATTTTGATATTTTAGAACCCTTTATCAACCAGAACCATATATCAAAACATTTAAAATCATAATTTTATTTGCTAGATTTAAATTTTATTTTGTGTGGACTTGAAAACCCTGTTGACAAGCTGTTAACTATTGGTCTTTAAACAACGTGATAGGGGCTTCTTCAAACGAGCGTCTCGTGGATATTGAGACATTCCAATGAAAAGCTCCTGAAATGAACCATGACACGAATTACGAATAATGTGAGACATCGCGCAAGTTTTTTTTTTTTTTGGTCATCAGTCTACTGACTGGTTTGATGCGGCCCGCCACGAATTCCTTTTCTGTGCTAACCTCTTCATCTCAGAGTAGCACTTGCAACCTACGTCCTCAATTATTTGCTTGACGTATTCCAATCGCTGTCGTCCTCTACAGTTTTTGCCCTCTACAGCTCCCTCTAGTACCATGGAAGTCATTCCCTCATGTCTTAGCAGATGTCCTATCATCCTGTCCCTTCCCCTTATCAGTGTTTTCCACATATTCCTTTCCTCTCCGATTCTGCGTAGAACCTCCTCATTCCTTACCTTATCAGTCCACCAAATTTTCAACATTCGTCTATAGCACCACATCTCAAACGCTTCGATTCTCTTCTGTTCCGGTTTTCCCACAGTCCATGTTTCACTACCATACAATGCTGTACTCCAGACGTACATCCTCAGAAACTTCTTCCTCAAATTAAGGCCGGTATTTGATATTAGTAGACTTCTCTTGGCCAGAAATGCCTTTTTTGCCATAGCGAGTCTGCTTTTGATCTCCTCCTTGCTCCGTCCGTCATTGGTTATTTTACTGCCTAGGTAGCAGAATTCCTTAACTTCATTGACTTCGTGACCATCAATCCTGATGTTAAGTTTCTCGCTGTTCTCATTTCTACTACTTCTCATTACCTTCGTCTTTCTCCGATTTACTCTCAAACCGTACTGTTTACTCATTAGACTGTTCATTCCGTTCAGCAGATCATTTAATTCCTCTTCACTTTCACTCAGGATAGCAATGTCATCAGCGAATCGTATCATTGATGTCCTTTCACCTTGTATTTTAATTCAACTCCTGAACCTTTCCTTTATTTCCATCATTGCTTCCTCGATGTACAGATTGAAGAGTAGGGGCGAAAGGCTACAGCCTTGTCTTACACCCTTCTTAATACGAGCACTTCGTTCTTGATCGTCCACTGTTATTATTCCCTCTTGGTTGTTGTACATATTGTATATGACCCATCTCTCGCTATAGCTTACCCCTACTTTTCTCAGAATCTCGAACAGCTTGCACCATTTTATATTGTCGAACGCTTTTTCCAGGTCGACAAATCCTATGAAAGTGTCTTGATTTTTCTTTAGCCTTGCTTCCATTATTAGACGTAACGTCAGAATTGCCTCTCTCGTCCCTTTACTTTTCCTAAAGCCAAACTGATGGTCACCAAGCGCATTCTCAATTTTCTTTTCCATTCTTCTGTATATTATTCTTGTAAGCAGCTTCGATGCATGAGCTGTTAAGCTGATTGTGCGATAATTCTCGCACTTGTCAGCTCTTGCCGTCTTCGGAATTGTGTGGATGATGCTTTTCCGAAAGTCAGATGGTATATCGCCAGACTCATATACTCTACACACCAACGTGAATAGTCGTTTTGTTGCCACTTCCCCCAATGATTTTAGAAATTCTGATGGAATGTTATCTATCCCTTCTGCCTTATTTGACCGTAAGTCCTCCAAAGCTCTTTTAAATTCCGATTCTAATACTGGATCCACTATCTCTTCTAAATCGACTCCTGTTTCTTCTTCTATCACATCAGACAAATCTTCACCCTCATAGAGGCTTTCAATGTATTCTTTCCACCTATCTGCTCTCTCCTCTGCATTTAACAGTAGAATTCCCGTTGCACTCTTAATGTTACCACCGTTGCTTTTAATGTCACCAAAGGTTGTTTTGAGCTTCCTTTATGCTGAGTCTGTCCTTCCGACAATCATATCTTTTTCGATGTCTTCACATTTTTCCTGCAGCCATTTCGTCTTAGCTTCCCTGCACTTCCTATTTATTTCATTCCTCAGCGACTTGTATTTCTGTATTCCTGATTTTCCCGGAACATGTTTGTACTTCCTCCTTTCATCAATCAACTGAAGTATTTCTTCTGTTACCCATGGTTTCTTCGCAACTACCTTCTTTGTACCTACGTTTTCCTTCCCAACTTCTGCGATGGCCCTTTTTAGAGATGTCCACTCCTCTTCAACTGTATTGCCTACTGCGCTATTCCTTATTGCTGTATCTATAGGGTTAGAGAACTTCAAACGTGTCTCGTCATTCCTTAGTACTTCCGTATTCCACTTCTTTGCGTATTGATTCTTCCTGACTAATGTCTTCAGCCTACTCTTCATCACTACTATATTGTGATCTGAGTCTATATCTGCTCCTGGGTACGCCTTACAATCCAGTATCTGATTTCGGAATCTCTGTCTGACCATGATGTAATCTAATTGAAATCTTCCCGTATCTCCCAGCCTTTTCCAAGTATACCTCCTCCTCTTGTGATTCTTGAACAGGGTATTCGCTATTACTAGCTGAAACTTGTTACAGAACTCAATTAGTCTTTCTCCCCTTTCATTCCTTGTCCCAAGCCCATATTATCCTGTAACCTTTTCTTCTACTCCTTCCCCTACAACTGCATTCCAGTCACCCATGACTATTATATTTGCGCCCCCCTTTACATACTGCATTACCCTTTCAATATTCTCATACACTTTCTCTATCTGTTCATCTTCAGCTTGCGACGTCGGCATGTATACCTGAACTATCGTTGTCGGTGTTGGTCTGCTGTCGATTCTGATTAGAACAACCCAGTCACTGAACTGTTCACAGTAACACACCCTCTGCCCTACCTTCCTATTCATAACGAATCCTACACCTGTTATACCATTTTCTGCTGCTGTTGATATTACCCGATACTCATCTGACCAGAAATCCTTGTCATCCTTCCACTTCACTTCACTGACCCCTACTATATCTAGATTGAGCCTTTGCATTTCCCTTTTCAGATTTTCTAGTTTCCCTACCACGTTCAAGCTTCTGACATTCCACGCCCCGACTCGTAGAACGTTATGCTTTCGTTGATTATTCAATCTTTTTCTCATGGTAACCTCCCCCTTGGCTGTCCCCTCCCGGAGATCCGAATGGGGGACTATTCCGGAATCTTTTGCCAATGGAGAGATCATCATGACACTTCTTCAATTACAGGCCACATGTCCTGTGGACACACGTTACGTGTCTCTTTTGCAGTGGTTTCCATTGCCTTCTGCATCCTCATGTCGTTGATCATTGCTGATTCTTCCGCCTTTAGGGGCAATTTCCCACCCCTAGGACAAGAGAGCGCCCTGAACCTCTATCCGCTCCTCCGCCCTCTTTGACAAGGCCGTTGGCAGAATGAGGCTGACTTCTTAAGCCGGAAGTCTTCGGCCGCCAATGCTGATTATTTATCAAAATTTAGGTAGTGACGGGGATCGAACCCGGTACCGAAGACGTTTTGATTGTGAATCATAGACGCTACCCCGAGACCACGGGTATTCTCTCGTAAGTAGTCGCTATAAAAAGTATCTTCCAGCAAAGAAGAGAAAATTATTTTGTGATTGGATTCACCCGGAAATGGAGATAGATACATCTGAGAAACAAGTTATTAATATTTAAATATACCACCGTCAGTAAAATAAATGTGTGTGTACACCAGGTTACTGAGTACGTTGGGTGACTTCATTGCTCGATTATGTGCGACCGATAACTTGAGAATGAATATTATGCAGGAAATGACGTAAGAAAAACGGTCGTCAAATTAATCTCAATGGTGTTCAGCGTTCGATTAACGAAGAGATAACGATGGAACAGGGACAGTGTTCGGTGGTTCCATGATCGAACAGCCCTGTTCTAACTTCACACTGTTTGGAGCCGCATATCGCGAAAATTCAATGTAAATTATGTTCATGACGAAGGGAGCGAGGAAGGTAAATAATTTTTAAACAATTATAAACGATCAAGTGCAATAAACAGGTCTGTTACTGCCAGAAAGCAGAAAATACACTCCACTTACGTCCAATCTCTCCGAGCTCACAGAGAAAAAGGATACAAAAACATTTACCAGACCAATGAACTTCCTCATTCGTTTATCATAACCAAGACAGAGTAGCGATGCTTCGAAATTCGAAGTCTGACAACAATTTACTTTGATTACGAAGACAACTTAAATTCTTTGATTCGCTTTCTAATTATTTGACACAGAGTGCTTTATATTGTACTTAAAAATGTAGTGTTTCATCACCCCCTTGAATGCTGGAATTCATGGCGTAAGCGACATACACCTCAGGCATCCAATCACATCGTTGCGTAATAACTTTCAGTCTGATATACAATTCCAGTTTTAACAGAAATCCACAAATCATTGAATGAATGACTGCATTAGTTAGACAGGCGAATCGGTCGTCTACTAGGGAATAGGGAAACAATAGGAATGCCTGTACCCCTTTTGTTACCACTCGTTTTATTTAACAATCGTATCATCAGATTCCTTTACAACAACACTATCTTAATCCTGATTACTTTAGGTAATAAGAATAGTAAGTCACAAGAATTTAGTGAATCTGCTACCAATGTCTTTTTATGAAACGAAGTCTATCTCATACATAAGAAAATTTTAAAACCACTGACAATTATCGCCTGACGGCTTAAATTAAGACACACAATATTTCTGACTAGTCTTCGGACACTGAGAACTGATGTTCTCAAAAAACATTTACCTAAATAACAACCTGCCAGAGATGCACCCAATAAAATGCAGGATGAAGGTAATACAAAGGAGTCCATCTATATCGCTAAGGCTTACTAAGGTTTCAAACTTCGGCTCCAAGGCCCCGTAACACAACTAGTCAGCGCAAAATCTTACTAAGAGTAGCACAGCAACAACCTTTCGCAATCGTATGTTGCTCTTGAGACAAGGTTTAATAAAAATAATAAATACCCTAGTAAATATAATTAGCACCACAATTAATTAGCGAGGAGTGACGCCAAGTCGCTCGAAGGCAGAACGAAAACTTAACTTGCAGAAGCCAAGGCGGAAGGCGGCAGTTCGCACAAGACCCACTTCTTGAGATTCGACCCGGATCGTCACCTCCCGCTAGCCAGAATTTCACAGCCCCGTTACCATAGGTGGAAAGCTAGCGCTTACTCCAAAACACCAGCCAGCCAGCTGTCACGTTTAACAAGCACACAGAACAGGTCCGCAAGGACAATTTAAACAACCACCAAAAGTTATTAAATAACATGCTAAATGATTCACTAATAAGACGCTACAATGCCTTTGCCCCACTGCAAATGAACTACACAGGCAAGGTACAACCAACAGCGCAAATGTTATCAATAACATTAAGGAGACGTCTGCTATTAAGATATTTAAAAATCTTACAATTAGTAGCAATGCCAGCGGGCACTCCAAATAAAGTAATTGAACTTCACTCTTCAGTAAAAACAGTAACGAGCACATTTCTGAAAATTTCATTATAAGCTTTACTGGGGCTCACTGCGCTAAGGCTACCAAACACTCGAATGCAATATATTTGATAAACATATTACGGCCTTGCAGCTGATTACGTATTACATCAAACAACAATTTCCCACGAACTGGAAGAGGCACGCTCGTGCATTATATTAATATTTAACATCTGTCTTGAACACCATGAACTCTTCATAGGGAAACCTTTGCTCCTATGGTAACACACATGCGCTTACAGTTACCAGCCCTCAACACTTTCACACAAATGCCCTAAGTACAATCTCAATTAACTTTTCGCTAGACGTCCGATATGGCTTCCGTCGTGTACAACAGGCAATGGACGACCGTGGACAGCCGTGTCCGGAACTGCCAGCACGCAACCCAAGGCAGCAAGCCTCCTCACAGGCGACAGGAGAGGCTCTCGACCAAGCTGCCCCATACACGTGGTCGGTTCCCGCTCCACTACAAGTGCGCCTCAGGTAACGTCGAACGCCAAATGTCCACGTACTTGGCAAGAGCCTTCAGGCAACTTCTCCGGCAAAGACAAGGCAGCCAAGACTCAGCACGCGCCACAAACAAAGATAAAAGCGCGAAGGCGAGGTACTTGCAAGTACGCTGGCGCGCCAGCAAAACGCCACGGCACAATAGGTATTGTTAGAAATTTTCATTGACAATGATTATTTGCAATCGATTTTGACAAGTACTGTTACGCCACGTATGTTCATGTTGCCACAGGCTTTCTAGCATTTTAGCGCATAGATATTTTATTTAAATTGGTGACCGGTTTCGATCTACTGTACTTTGATCATCTTCAGACCTTGTATATTCGACGATAGTTACAGGAGCTGGGCTGGCTGGTAGAGCAGCGCAGCGTAGCTCCTGTCACCATCATGGAGTATAACGTCTGAAGATGATCAAAGAACAGTAGATCGGAACCGGTCAACAAAACAAAACAAAATATTCATGCTGTTTTAGCAAATTTTTCGCTATACCTGAGATCGCTGTTTTCCTAGACCGACGTCCCAGAAAATATTTTAGCGCTGTATGAGAATTTAGAAATGAACTGACTTATACCATTCACGCAAATATTGCACTTCAGGTTCTGGTTCTGTCCCTCTCTAGCTGGGCGCAGCTCACGGGAAAAAGTCTCACGTTAAAGTCTTTTACACATTATATTGATAGACGAGAAGTTAGATGTGTCAGGCAGTAGCAGCTGGCCGACACAGTAAGCGATTTTGTGACATTTTACAAGTTCCTAACCAGGAACGAATTGCATAGTTTTATTTGTGTGCTTTGGTAGTTTACTTTCTTCAATTTCTAATTTCATATTTAATAGACACAGTTCTCGCGTTTTGTTTGTGGTACTATTTAGTCTCACCTCAGTGCCTTGGTAGTTCAGTTTTTGAATCTATTTGTTTTAATCTAAATTACTACGCAGTTCTTGCGTTTTCCTCCGTGTGTACAGGAGAGTTCTGTAGTGCATGTCACTTGTACTTCTTTGTCTGAGAAGTATAGTTTTCCATGCAAGCTGAGTTAGTGACACTTCGTTCTTAGCTCCAGACTGTGATGACTTTGGATACACAGTTTGAAGATGCAGTAGATGTGCATCACCGTTGTGGGCCAGGCGTGGGGATCCAACAGATGTCCAGCACATCCAAGTTCTCTGGTTGGCCCACGCCACTGACCTGACCACTTACATTTCGCACTGGGGCTGACCCGTCACCCATGATTGAGCAAGTGGTCGCCTCATGGCGTGACAAAAGACTTCTCAGGGGGCCGCAATTGTAACCTCTCAGCTTGCAAGATCTGGGCAGTCACAGAGGTGGGGTATTGGTAGTTGGAAACTCCAAAGTGAGGCGCGTTGTGGGGCCCCATAGGGTCATGGCTACCAAGGAGGGGAAGAAAGCCAATGTGCACTCCATGTGCATGCCGTGTGGTGCCATTCCAGGCGTGGAAACGATCCTTCCGCATGCCACGAAGAGCACATTGTGCAGCCAACTGCTTTGGGGGGGGGGGGGGGGGGGGGCTCACGTTGGTGCCAGTGACGTGCGTCACGCAAGCAATTCTCTCTGGTTTCGAGCGGATAACAAATGGTAAAGGCTATTACTCCTGCTTGTGAGACGAGAGCAGAGTTCGCCGTTTGCAGCATAGTCGACAGGACCGACTGCAGACCTCTGGTACAGAGCCGAGTGAATGGTGTGAATCAGAGACTCAGACGGTTTTGTGGCCGTGTAGGCTGCAGATGCCTCGACTTGTGCCATAGGACGGTTGGATTTCGGGTACCGCTGAATAGCCGGGAGTCCAATGCACGCAGGAAGCGGCTACACGGGTAGCGGGGGCTGTGTGGCGTGGACAGGGCCGTTTTTTAGGTTAGAGGATCTCGGGAAAACACAAGTAGGGCTTCAGTCACAAAGGGTGCAGGCTGAACGGAGGAAAAACGTAGATACAGGAACCACTGGTATAACAGTTGTAAATAGTCGTAGCTGTGTTGGGAAAGTACCAGAGCTCCAAGCGCTAATAGAAAACACTGATGCTCAAATATTTATAGGCACTGAAAGCTGGCTAAAGCCGGTTATAAGCTCAGCCGAAATTTTTGTGAAGAACCTAACGGTGTTCCGAAAGGATAGGCTAGACGCAGTTGGCAGCGGTGTATTTGTTGCTGTTAGAAGTAGTTTATCTCGTCGCGAAATTGAAGTAGATACTTCCTGTGAGTTAGTATGGGCAGAGGTCATTGCTTGCAACCGGCATAAAATAATAATTGGATCCTAATACCAACCTCCAAACTCTGATGATATGATTGCTGAAAGTTTCAAAGAAAACCTGTGTTTACTTTCAAACACGTACCCGACTTATACACTTACAGTTGGTGGTGGTTTTAATTTACCCTCGATATGTTGGCGAAAATACACGTTTAAATCCGGAAGTACTCATGAAATACCATCCGAAATTGTGCTAAACGCATTCTCTGAAAATTATTTCGAGCAATTAGTTCAAGAGCCCAAGCAAACAGCAAATGGTAGAGAATACACATTTGACCTACATCTACATTTATACTCCGCAAGCCACCCAACGGTGAGTGGCGGAGGGCACTTTACGTGCCACTGTCATTACCTCCCTTTCCTGTTCCAGTCGCGTATGGTTCGCGGGAAGAACGACTGTCTGAAAGCCTCCGTGCGCGCTCTAATCTCTCTAATTTTACATTCGTGATCTCCTCGGGAGGTATAAGTAGGGGGAATCAATATATTCGATACCTCATCCAGAAACGCACCCTCTCGAAACCTGGCGAGCAAGCTACACCGCGATGCAGAGCGCCTCTCTTGCAGAGTCTGCCACTTGAGTTTATTAAACATCTCCGTAACGCTATCACGGTTACCAAATAACCCTGTGATGAAACGCGCCGCTCTTCTTTGGATCTTCTCTATCTCCTCCGTCAACCCGATCTGGTACGGATCCCACACTGATGAGCAATACTCAAGTATAGGTCGAACGAGTGTTTTGTAAGCCACCTCCATTGGTGATGGACTACATTTTCTAAGCACTCTCCCAATGAATCTCAACCTGGTACCCGCCTTACCAACAATTAATTTTATATGATCATTCCACTTCAAATCGTTCCGCACGCATACTCCCAGATATTTTACAGAAGTAACTGCTACCAGTGTTTGTTCCGCTATTATATAACCATACAATAAAGGATCCTTCTTTCTATGTATTCGAAATACATTACATTTGTCTATGTTAAGGGACAGTTGCCACTCCCTGCACCAAGTGCCTATCCGCTGCAGATCTTCCTGCATTTCGCTACAATTTTCTAATGCTGCAACTTCTCTGTATACTACAGCATCATCCGCGAAAAGCCGCATGGAACTTCCGACACTATCTGCTAGGTCATTTATATATATTGTGAAAAGCAATGGTCCCATAACACTCCCCTGTGGCACGCCAGAGGTTACTTTAACGTCTGTAGACGTCTCTCCATTGATAACAACATGCTGTGTTCTGTTTGCTAAAACCTCTTCAATCCAGCCACACAGCTGGTCTGATATTCCGTAGGCTCTTACTTTGTTTATCAGGCGACAGTGCGGAACTGTATCGAACGCCTTCCGGAAGTCAAGAAAAATAGCATCTACCTGGGAGCCTGTATCTAATATTTTCTGGGTCTCATGAACAAATAACGCGAGTTGGGTCTCACACGATCGCTGTTTCCGGAATCCATGTTGATTCCTACATAGTAGATTCTGGGTTCCCAAAAACGACATGATACTCGAGCAAAAAACATGTTCTAAAATTCTACAACAGATCGACGTCAGAGATATAGGTCTATAGTTTTGCGCATCTGCTCGACGACCCTTCTTGAAGACTGGGACTACCTGTGCTCTTTTCCAATCATTTGGAACCATCCGTTCCTCTAGAGACTTGCGGTACACGGCTGTTAGAAGGGGGGCAAGTTTTTTCGCGTACTCTGTGTAGAATCGAATTGGTATCCCGTCAGGTCCAGTGGACTTTCCTCTGTTGAGTGATTCCAGTTGCTTTTCTATTCCTTGGACACTTATTTCGATGTCAGCCATTTTTTCGTTTGTGCGAGGATTTAGAAAAGGAACTGCAGTGCGGTCTTCCTCTGTGAAACAGCTTTGGAAAAAGGTGTTTAGTATTTCAGCTTTACGCGTGTCATCCTCTGTTTCAATGCCATCATCATCCCGGAGTGTCTGGATATGCTGTTTCGAGCCACTTACTGATTTAACGTAAGACCAGAACTTCCTAGGATTTTCTGTCAAGTCGGTACATAGAATTTTACTTTCGAATTCACTGAACGCTTCACGCATAGCCCTCCTTACGCTAACTTTGCCATCGTTTAGCTTCTGTTTGTCTGAGAGGTTTTGGCTGCGTTTAAAGTTGGAGTGAAGCTCTCTTTGCTTTCGCAGTAGATTCCTAACTTTGTTGTTGTACCACGGTGGGTTTTTCCCGTCCCTCACAGTTTTACTCGGCACGTACCTGTCTAAAACGCATTTTACGATTGCCTTGAACTTTTTCCATAAACACTCAACATTATCAGTGTCGGAACAGCTTTCTGTACCTATAACGATTTCAGCTTCGGTGCTTTCTATCAGCGCTTGAAGTTCCGGTACTTTACCAACGCAGCTCCGACAGTTGACAATTACAATACCGATTGCTGCTTGGTCCCCGCATGTCCTGACTTTGCCCCGCACCCGTTGAGGCTGTTGCCCTTTCTGTACTTGCCCAAGGCCATCTAACCTAAAAAACCGCCCAGCCCACGCCACACAACCCCTGCTACCCGTGTAGCCGCTTGTTGCGTGTAGTGGACTCCTGACCTATCCAGCGGAACCCGAAACGCCACCACCCTGTGGCGCAAGTCGAGGAATCTGCAGCCCACATGGTCACAGAACCGTCTCAGCCTCTGATTCAGACCCTCCACTCGGCTCTGTACCAAAGGTCCGCAGTCAGTCCTGTCGACGATGCTGCAGATGGTGAGCTCTGCTTTCTTAACAACAAGTAATCCTGAGCTACTAAGGCGCATCAAAATGGATACAGGGATTACTGAACACAGGGTGGTCGTAGCGAGATTGAATATTGAAACCTCTAGACACTCCAAAAATTAAGGAAAAATATACGTGTTTCAAAAAGCAGCTAAAGATTCATTTGATACCTTCCTGAGAGACAATATCCACTCCTTCCAGATTAGCAGTGTGTATGTAGACCAGATATGGCTTAAATTCAAAGAAATAGTATCGACAGCAATTTAGAGCCTTATACCATATACACTAACAGACGACGCAGATGATCCCCCTTGCTCTACAAAACGGGTCAGAACACTGTTTCAGACACTATGAGAAACGCATGCCAAATTTAAATAAACTCAAAATCTCCCACATTGGCGATCCTTTACAGAAGCTCGAAATTTAGCGCGGACTGCAATGCAAGATGCTTGGGATAGTTTCCACAACGAAACTTTTTCTCGAAATTTGGCAGAAAATCCAAACAGGTTCTGGTCGTATGAAAAGTATGCTAGCGGCAAGACACAGCCAATACCTTCTCTCCGCAGTAGCAATGGAAATACTAACGACGACACTGCTACCAAAGCAGAGTTTCTTAGCACAGCCTTACGAAATTCGTACACCATAGGAGACGAAGTAAGTATTCCAGAATTCGAATCTACAACAGCCGTCAACGTGAGTAGCTTGGAAGTAGATGTCGTCGGAGCAGTGAAGCAACTTAAATCACTTAATAAAAGCACGCCTTTCGGTCTAGACTGTATACCAATGAGGTTCCTTCATATATGGTGATGGAGTAACTCCATGCTCAACAATCATATACAACCGCTCGCTCAATAAAGATCCGTATCCAAAGATTTGAAAGTTGTACAGGGCACACAAATATTCAAGAAAGGCAGTAGGAATAATCCACTTAATTACAGACCCATACCATTAATGTCGATGTGCAGCAGGATTTTGGAACATACACTGTTTTCGATCATTATGAGTTTCCTTGAAGAGAACGGTTTATTGACAAGCAGTCAACAAAAATTTAGAAAACATCGTTCTGTGAAACCAAATAGCTTTTTACTCTCACGAAGTGAGTGCTGTTGACGAGGGACTTCAAACTGATCCCGTATTTACAGATTTCTGAAAGGCCTTTGACACTGTGCCCAACAAGCCGCTTGTTGTGAAACTACAAATCTTATTTAATATCGTCTCAATAATGTGAGTGGATTTATGATTTCCTGTCAGAGAGGTCACAGCTCATTGCAACTGATGGAAACGCATCGTGTAAAACATACGTGATTTCTGGCGTTCCCCAAGTTATAGGCCCCCTGATGTTCCTTATCCATATAAATGATTTAGGCCACAATCTGAGCAGCCGTCTTAGGTTGTATGCAGATGATGCTGTCGTTTATCGTCTAGTAAAGTCGCCCGAAAATAAAAAAAAAGGCTGCAAAACGATTTAGAGAAGATATCTGTATGTTGCGGAAATTGGCAGTTGGCCCTAAATAATGAAAAGTGAGAGGTCATCCGTATGAGCTCTAAAAGGAATCCTTTCAACTTTGGTTACACAATAAAACAGTCAAGTCTAAAGGCCGCAAATTCAGCTAAATACCTAGGAAATCTAATTACAAACAACTTAAATTGAAGAGAACACATAGAAAATGTTGTGGGGAAGGCAAACCAAAGACTGCGTTTTATTGGCAGAACACTTAGAAAATGTAACAGATCTACTAAAGAGACTGCCTACACCACTCTCGTCCGCCCTCTTTTGGAGTACTTCTGCGCGGTCTGGGATGTTTACCGGATAGGATTAACGGAGCAGACCGAGAATGTTAAAAGAAGAGCAGCACGTTTTGTATTATCGCAAAATAGGGAACAATGTGTCACTGATATAGTAAAGATTTTGAGGTGGATATGATTAAAACAAAGTTTTTCGTTGCGGCGGAGTCTTTTCACGAAATTTCAGTCCCCAACTTTCTCCTTCAAAAGCGAAAATGTTTTATTGACGTCGACCCACATAGTGAGAAATGATCAACCTATTAAAATAAAGGAAATCAGAGCTCGCACGGAAAGATACAGATGTCCGTTTTTTACGCTCGCTGTTCGAGACTGGAATAGTAGAGAATTATTGTGAAGGTGGTTCGATGAGCCCTCCACCAGGCACTTAAGTATGATCTGCAGACTGTCCATATACATGTAGGCGTACATAGCGGAATCCTATGAATGTGTTTAGACCATGAATTTACATATTTCTGTAAGCATTTTTGTCAAATTTTCACAAAATTCATTTGACAAGCCACACTTCGTATTATTAAAAATATGTTAAAGAACTGAAAATAACGACGTCACTTATTTGTAAGAAAACCATTTTTCTTTTAATATTTGAGTTCCTTTATGATTTTATACAAGGTGATGTTTTATCGACATTGGTTGATCGATGGCTGCGTATGTGTGACATGGTGGCGTGGGTGCGAGATGAACGTCCGGCGTTGATAGACGCCGACAGGTCTTTGACCCCGATGCCCTTTCACAGATTGGTGCAAACCTGGGAATTGATGTAGCAGCAAACAGCTGACGATCACACACCAAGTCGGTCTGGCAGGTCCTGTTTCCGTCTTCAAACAGCTCGTCACAGAAAAGCATAAAACAATCAAAAGGGAAGTATCAATGCTGTACAGAAATGTGGCTTATGCTGTGCTACTACCCTGGTTAGTAACTCATTTTACGAGAAAATTTTAAATTACTTCGTCTTCTTCTTCTTTCGCTTGTGCCTTTATCCCGCGTTTCACAGGGTCAGCATTGTTAGAATCGGATTTGGCAAGTTTAATGTTAAGGGGTGGCTGGGTGCCCTCCCTGCCGCCACCCCTACCCCCTGGGACGGAAGTAGTGTACCCCAGCTGTCTGTGTCCAGTGTAATCCATGGAAGAGTGTGAGTGACTTCACATGTCTGCGAGTCGTGTTACTGAGGCGGGACGTGGGAACCAGCCCGGTATTCAGATAGTTGGATGTGGAAAACCGCCTAAAAACCACATCCTGGCTAGCTAGCACACCAGACCCCGTCGGTAATCCGCTGGGCGGATTCGATCCAGGGCGGCGCGCCTACCCGAGTTCAGGAAGCAGTGCATTAGCGCGCTCTCGGCTAACCTGACGGGTCCGAAAATTTTAATTTACTTAAGTGCACATTAATACGATCTGCAATCTTTAGCGACTTAAATTTGTCTTCGTTTGTTAGTTGGTAACTCGGTTTACTGTCTCTAATTTGATACATCATTTCAAACTAAACTTTCGTGCCGACGAGCGTGCTCTGCGCATTTTGCAGTTTTTACCCGATATGCACGTAGATTGACACGCGATGACAATTGGGTCTGTAGCAATTATAATTACTGGTCACCGACATGGTATTCGTTGATTCGTTGCTGCAGTTGTAGAGTTCTCGAGTGTAAAATGAAATCCTTGCGATTAACTTAGACAAAATAGGTATCCATGGATGAAGCACATGATTACACCGTACTTCCAGTTTGGCAGAGGTGAGTGAACCTCAATTAGGGCGATTCACAAACAACAACTTCAGTACACATGTTATTCCAAAAACGTTATCGTGCAAGTAGGGGCCAGGAGGTGCTGGTGAAAAAACACACATTGATAAGGTTATCTTTTATTTTAAAAAGGCTCTCTCAGTAATAAATTTTTAAGTCTGGCATATCTTTAAAAAAATAATTTCTAAACAATTTCAAATAGCTTGACAATTTTCATTATGAAAAGGAGGTTGATTACCAGGTATCACATTAACAACTTTCCAATAATGAGATTTTAACTTGACATTTATATATGTATGACAACAGTAAAAAAACTTTTAAAAATAGCTCTATGTGAAGGATATTGCAAGGTTTGACGTTAACAATAAGAAGATTTTAAACTTGTCATATCAATAACGAAACAATTCAAAAAAAAAAAAAAATCTTCAAGTATCTAGCTTGTACTAAGCAAAAATAGTTGTCTCTCGCCACTCACATAACTTATATATGTTACAAGATAAATGTGATTAAGCCAGCACACAAATATTCACATTAAAAGTAGTTCAAAAAAAAAATCTTTTCCTTAGCTCGGTGAGGGAGTGACATGCGTAAAGGGACCCAAATCACAATAGGCGGAATAGTTACTGGTGGTCTGCAGTGCCACAGCAGATCAGCCCCAAAACTTGCATTACAAGCCACCATCTCCCCGAGTTACCCAAAACCAGAAGATGTAGCAAGGGCGGTGCCTGTACACACTCTGAACCACAGAGACACACGACACCAATCCTAAATCACCCAATCGAGGTGTGAATGAAAACGGCCCGACCAAGAAGCAATTACCACATTCCCGTGGACAGGCAAACGAAAACTGTGGTGGGACGACCCCAACAAAACCAATGGTGAAGAAACTCATACACTTCACTAGAACTTGAAAACCTTATCTGTTACATAAAACAATACTCAAATTCTAACACTCCACCCAAGCGCCGGGAACACGTCGCACTTCCAAATGTTCGTCAGAGTCAACCGCTGCCAGTGGTTTCAACGGCCGATAAGAAGACACACGGTCCCACGCGCTGATCTCCTGCACCACGGCTTCTAAGCTTTATAAGCCACGTACATGCGGGTAAGGCAGACTTAGCCCCTGACAGCCAAGAGGTCGACCAAAGTACGTGGCGAGCAGTTGACGACCCCCAACAGCAGGACCTCGCTCGCGCCACCACCTCTCTCGGTCACCGCCCAGTACGTACTCCTCGATCGTCACGCGACCGTACACTTGCTCCACCTCCCGCCAGAGGGCGGGCGATCCAAACAGCGCGCCAAACCGAAAGCGCCACCGCAAACACTGGACGCGAAGCGAAAGTACTCCGCCTGGCGCGCTTTTCGAAGAGCCGGACACAACTATGGCTCAGTAAGTACACATTCAGTTTGAGTCTTCAGACGACAATACTAAGTGAGACTAAGTGTAAACATTTCCTTTCATTCTCTGTAATATACTTACGAACATATTTTCTTTCGTTGGCTTCCAGTGCTGCATCAGACCGGAGGACGAATGACCGATAAGTCTCTTGCGCATCAGAATATTCGCCACATTTACCGTTGTAACTTAGGGAAGACTGCACCTCGATAAACAGGGTGACAATTACTTAATGACCACGTTTACACTGGGTGTTTTGTGTTACTCATTTATTTTTCTGTTTCTTCTCAACTGAAGGTTAAGCCCAACATTTGCGACATTTAGTGGTATATCATGGAAAGGTGGAATTTTATGTGCTTGCAATTACTCAGTTGTAGCTCAAAGAAAGTTCCGCGCTACATTTGGTGGGCATGCGTGTTCTTCATGAAAGTAAATTCTGCGACGTGTTGAATCTCACAGAGCTAGAGGCGGTATAATTGATAGAGGCATAGATTTGCATGCGATGGAGAAACCACTGAATGGGCGTGCGCTGCAGTCACAAACAGTCTATAGAAATATATAAGACTGTTGTCACAAAAAAATTGTGTCAATAGAGAAACAGCGCTCAACATTCTGAGAAAAAGTCTGAACTTGTTTCCATGCAAACTTCAGGCGTGGCACAAGCTGAAACCAGCTAATTTTGAAATTCGTTTGTCGCTATTCATCACGATGCTTGGGTTTAACTTAGCCAATCAAAGACATAACCAGAGAGACTAATAATGACAGATGACTGTTACTTGAATACACAGAATGTGAGAGTGTGGACGGAACAAATCCTATGAGTTTCAAGATCGTGGATAAGAGGCCGACCTTTTTTTTTGGAAACATACTGTAACTGTTGATGGTGATGCTTAGAAACAGATTGTTTTTTATTCCTGGCTTACAGCGTTGGAGCCGCAATTTTGTGGACACGTCCTTTCAGTAAGAGAGCTCAAAAAGCAACACGAGGCTTGAAATGAGAAAATTATTCAATCTACATTTGCCATTTTGAGGTTAAGTGATACTGAATAGACACACCATACCCCAGGTTTAACTGCTCCAGATCTTCTTAGTGGGTTATTTACAATGTAAAGTGAAACTCAACAAACCAAACGACTCAGTTGATGTAAAATGCGCCATATGAAATGAAATTCCATTCATATCGAATGAAACACTTACCACAGTTGTGGGTGAGGTGTCATTTCGTAGTCACGAACGCATACAATTCAATGGAAGATAGCTAAATACCGTTTTCTTCTTCTTTCTGCGAGGTTTCCAGACCATGTGGCGTCTATCTCATCCGAGTTTCCATCTCCTTCTGTCTTGCCAGTTCCTTTCTTAGATGGCTCTGTCGTGCATCACACACATAACTCCATTTATCCTATTTAGCCGGGGTCTTCCTCATTTTACTGTGGTGTGGAGGTCTTCACTGTTATGTGTCTTTCCTCTTGCATTGTCCTAAGATGTCCATGCCACATAAGTTGCTTGATTTCAACTGTATCTACAATTTTCTGCGTAACTTCTATCTGTTCGCGTAGCAACTGATTTGTTATTTTGTCTGTCCTTGTTACTTCGCAACTTCATCTTCAAAACTCAATTTCCATTGCCTTTAAATATTCTCTACGACATCCCACAGCTCTGCACCATACAGATCACTGCCTTCAGCTATAGTTTTGCACATATCCTGTACATATTTTTTGATGTATTTTTAATGCAAATAATTGATCTTACCTGCTTAATTCCCACCTTTCCCACTGTGTGCTTCTCGTTGAGTTCCGATCCAGTTCCGAAGCTTCACTCTGGTTCTCTCTCTCTCTCTCTCTCTGTGGCCCTTTCTCTCTCTCTCTCCCTCTCTCTTTTCCCAACGTCTCAATCCCGAATCCAATTTGGACTACCAGTGTACCTCGAGTGTTGTTGTGGATTTCGGACGCCGTCAGCCATGTTTGTAATTAAAAGAATGACACTGCAGCAGCTTAATTGTCACGTTTCCCTTTCCTGTTCTATGTTTTCGGTTTAATTCCGATGTTTCAGTTTTGAATTTTTTACAGGTTGAAATTTTCCAAGTGATGGGGAGCAGGTCGACCGATTGACCCTCCAACCTGGAGCACCAGGTAATTTTTAATCTAGATTTTGTTCCTCTATACCGACTGTCGTTAGTGGAATTAAGGGCTCGGTACTCCCTACCTGTATCTTTCAAGAAAAGCAGACAGTGTATGTTATTCTCCGGTATTGCTACTTACTACTTCACTTTTGTGGCTGAGGGTTTAACTCGAATAGAATCACACTAAGTATAAATGAGGTGGTTAATTTTATTTGCCAACCTGTGTTCACTTGTTCTGGATGTAACTGGTGGTCTGCCTCAGCGGCCCCACGCTGTGTGCTGTCTGCTGATAGAGGCGGCATTGCCCGGTGTCAGCCGCCGATGGCGCTGTATTGTGTCAGCGGAGCGCTCCGGCAATTTGTAAGGAAGGCCGCGTTTGTTTAGCGCCGGGATATAAACGGTGACGCGGCGCGCGGAAAACCCCCGGCGGGAAATTTATGACGCCTGCGCGGCGGGCGGCCTCGGAAAACAGGCGGGGTGAGCGAGCGCGTCCGCCGTAGGCATAAGCCGGACCCTGCCGGAGCTCTTATAGCCACTGGCAACACTTACGCACTTTCGCCCAGAGCGCAAATGTTTGCTTGCTACTCCGCGCCGGATGAATAAATAGTACGCTCGCCTTGCGTGCTCGTCCAGAGGTGGCCGCGCTCAAAGGAGACTTATTTCGGGATGCGCCACGCCTCTGATCCGGCGCCTAACCTCTGGGAATTCGTTCGCGCGAGGGGTCAGTTCATTAATCAAAACGCTTCACGTGACGTGACTGCGCTCGCGGAAAAATGCTACCAGCTGTTTTCTGCGCGGTATTTCCGTTCTTCACAAGACCTTTACGATATCAATCACAGAGATTCCGAGACTACCTCGTTCGTACTACTGTTTATCACAATGAAAAGAAGCGTTCTTCAAATTAATATGCAAGAGGGATCCAAAAAAACGGAATTATTTTTAAAAGATATGTATGTAACGCCTGGTTAAATCCGCAGGATAGAACAGGTAGTTGGAATTGTGGAAAGGGGCCAAAAATGAACGGCTGTCAGTTACACTGCAACACATATAACTTTATTTAGTTGCCCAAACATTACAGCGCAAATTTCCGAGCTTCACTATCGACTGAATATGTCACAAAATCTTATGGGTTAAGGACTGAAGGCCCATGATTTAAAACACAACTACAATAAATTTTTAAAAGGCAGAAAGCGCAGAGTTTTATCCTTAAATAATATTTCAAATGAGGCTGAAGGTCCAAACAATCTAAGATTTAACAAGTAAGGAATTTTAATTTTAAAATGAATGAAGGCCCATGATTGAAAAACAGACTGCAACAAATTTTCAAAACGCAGAAGGCCCAAAGCTTCATCCAAAAATATTTTAAATGAGGCTGAAGGCCCAAAGAATCTAAGACTTAACAGGTAAGGAATTTTAATTTTAAGACGGCTGAAAGCCCATGATTGAAAAACACAATTCAAAAGGCAGAAGACCCATTATTTAAAACGCAACTAAAAGCATACAAATTCAGACCGTCGGCAATGAGCCATTAAAATACACGATCAAACACCAATAAGAAAAGGCAGTACAGCCAGTGGCGCTCAGAACTTTCTGGGGGTCAGTCTGCACTTGAGCCAGTGTGGCCTAGCGGTTCTAGGCGCTTCAGTCTGGAACCACGCGACCGCTACTGTCGCAGATTCGAATCCTGCCTCGGGCATGGATGTGCGTGATGTCCTTAGGTTAGTTAGGTTTAAGTAGTTCTAAGTTCTAGGGGACTGATGACCTCAGATGTTAAGTCCCATAGTGCTCAGTGCCATTTTTTTGCACTTGAAATACACTCCTGGAAATTGAAATAAGAACACCGTGAATTCATTGTCCCAGGAAGGGGAAACTTTATTGACACATTCCTGGGGTCAGATACATCACATGATCACACTGACAGAACCACAGGCACATACACACAGGCAACAGAGCATGCACAATGTCGGCACTAGTACAGTGTATATCCACCTTTCGCAGCAATGCAGGCTGCTATTCTCCCATGGAGACGATCGTAGAGATGCTGGATGTAGTCCTGTGGAACGCCTTGCCATGCCATTTCCACCTGGCGCCTCAGTTGGACCAGCGTTCGTGCTGGACGTGCAGACCGCGTGAGACGACGCTTCATCCAGTCCCAAACATGCTCAATGGGGGACAGATCCGGAGATCTTGCTGGCCAGGGTAGTTGACTTACACCTTCTAGAGCACGTTGGGTGGCACGGGATACATGCGGACGTGCATTGTCCTGTTGGAACAGCAAGTTCCCTTGCCGGTCTAGGAATGGTAGAACGATGGGTTCGATGACGGTTTGGATGTACCGTGCACTATTGAGTGTCCCCTCGACGATCACCAGTGGTGTACGGCCAGTGTAGGAGATCGCTCCCCACACCATGATGCCGGGTGTTGGCCCTGTGTGCCTCGGTCGTATGCAGTCCTGATTGTGGCGCTCACCTGCACGGCGCCAAACACGCATACGACCATCATTGGCACCAAGGCAGAAGTGACTCTCATCGCTGAAGACGACACGTCTCCATTCGTCCCTCCATTCACGCCTGTCGCGACACCACTGGAGGCGGGCTGCACGATGTTGGGGCGTGAGCGGAAGACGGCCTAACGGTGTGCGGGACCGTAGCCCAGCTTCATGGAGACGGTTGCGAATGGTCCTCGCCGATACCCCAGGAGCAACAGTGTCCCTAATTTGCTGGGAAGTGGCGGTGCGGTCCCCTACGGCACTGCGTAGGATCCTACGGTCTTGGCGTGCATCCGTGCGTCGCTGCGGTCCGGTCCCAGGTCGACGGGCACGTGCACCTTCCGCCGACCACTGGCGACAACATCGATGTACTGTGGAGACCTCACGCCCCACGTGTTGAGCAATTCGGCGGTACGTCCACCCGGCCTCCCGCATGCCCACTATACGCCCTCGCTCAAAGTCCGTCAACTGCACATACGGTTCACGTCCACGCTGTCGCGGCATGCTACCAGTGTTAAAGACTGCGATGGAGCTCTGTATGCCACGGCAAACTGGCTGACACTGACGGCGGCGGTGCACAAATGCTGCGCAGCTAGCGCCATTCGACGGCCAACACCGCGGTTCCTGGTGTGTCCGCTGTGCCGTGCGTGTGATCATTGCTTGTACAGCCCTCTCGCAGTGTCCGGAGCAAGTATGGTGGGTCTGACACACCGGTGTCAATGTGTTCTTTTTTCCATTTCCAGGAGTGTATTAACGTTCGTTTAAGGGAAACTGGTAGTCGGCTCAACTATATCCGATCCGCCTGCAACCCAACCAAGAGACAGTCAACGGACCCACCAACAAGACGACTTGCTTTTCACCCGACCAGTACACAAGGAACTCCAAAGCCAAAACGTAAAAGGCGTATCTGCCCACAACCAAGTACACATAAGCTGTCAAATGTACACACATGTGTTGGACAGCGAAAACATGGTGAGGAAAGGACACTGACTGAATTTTACGTCAGCGGCCAGGGCAGGTAACTGGAATGCTAATGGCCCCAAGGCAGAAAATTCTGCTTGTGCACTTGGACTTCAAATAACCAAAGTACAGTTAAGTTCCACCGGATCGTGGACAAACTTTCACCAACTCGAACACTGGCTATTGATCATGGGAATACCCCTAACAGACAATCATGTAAACCAACGGCTCAATGTGAACAGACTGGCTTCGGTAATTAAATCACCACTCAAATTTGGTGTCCTGGGTCGGTGAGCCACGAACCCCGTAGCAATCGGAACAGCTCCCACACACTCCGACACTGCGTAGAGACCGCCAGCGGGCCCAGCCCACTGCGCCGCACGGAGATTTCCTGGCTGATACACACCAACCGACCGACTGCCACACAGCAGCACGGAGACAGCACTAAAATAACTCAGCAGACGACTTCACAAGCTACACACAGTTTCGCGAACACCTGCATGAAGGACTAGACAATACTAATTGCAGAAACTGTGCAATAACAAGAACGCATCACGAGTCGGCACACACAGGCACCCATAAGCGATCACCAGCCAAGATACACGTCATCTGACAAGACAACCGACCAACGACCATTCAGGGTAGTCCACACTCAAGTGATTTGTATCAGAAACTGTCAGGCGAGTCATGAATGTCCGGACATCACTGCCGCTGCGCCCTGACCAAACTTCTGCCGCGTCGTAAGTCAAACACTGCCAGGTCCGAACTGCACTGCTAGCGTCTCCCAACTCACTGGCAGCCCCAACTAAATCCGAACACACGACAAGTGGGAAGTAGTAGCCGTCAGAAAAGATAATACGCCAGGGCTTATAACGATAAGCGCCGCTGCTGCCGCTCACAGGCAGGCAAGGCAGCAACTCAGTGACACCAGTAATTGAAATTAACATAGCGATGTCATGGTACAGTAAAAAGAGGATGTCAAATGAGATATGGCACGAACACGAGCCGCGCATGGCTCAATATATTTTCAAATTTCTTACAAAGAACCCTTCAAAATATTCTCCATTACAATAACACATTTGTGCCACCGGTGCTTCCATTGTTCGAAACGTTTCTTGTAGTCATCTTCAGAAATGGCTGAAAGTTCTTGCACCGTTTTTTTTCTTGACTTCTTCAATGTTGACAAATTGGTGTCGTTCCATGAGCCTTTTCGTGTGTGGACATAAGAAAAAGACGCACGGAGCCAGGTCAGGCGACTACGGTGCGTGGTGCAGCGGAACCATGCCATTTTTAGCAAAAAAAAAAAAAAATGTCAAACAGAGATGACTGTGTGTGGAGGTGCGTTCTCATGGCGCAAGAACCAGTCTCCTGTCTGCCACAAATCGGGTCTTTTTTTAACGAACACTGTTGAGCAAACTTCTTAAAACTTCCAGATAAAAGCTTTGATTGACGGTCTGCCCTGGGGGGAACCATCTCTGATGGGACTACGCCCTTCGGATCAAAAAAGTGTCATCTTGGTAAGCTGTTTTCAACATTAAAACAGTTTCAGCAGCCTTTTTACATAGTACAAAACAAAATTTCACAGCTGCACTTTGTTCAGTTAAACTTGTCAGTATAAAAAAAGAACAAGAAGAGAACAGCGCTAGCAAATACCATCACTGCACGTGAGCAGAACAGAGTTGTCCTGTTCACGCCTAGCTGTCGAAATGCATACTACAAAGCTCCACCCAAATTAATGTTATTCATTTTTCTTTTCTTTTGATTGGGCCCCCTAGTATTAAAGGGCTGCCAAATGTTTTGTCTAAAACTGTAGATCGGTTTTCCCTTTCGTATGTACATGAGAGTGTTTTTCATGTAGAGGAGAGAGTTGTTGCTTCAAACACTTTTCAGACGTTCGTCTCTAGCCAGAAGTATAATGTACACCTATTTTTTACTCCATTTTTGAATGACGAGATTCCCTTTTTGTGTGCTGCAATATCTTTCAGAAATTACAAAAATTACTCTAGGAAAGTAAGGTTATTCCAATTGTGAAAAAAATGTATCAAGGTACTGCATTGTCACGACCTAGGAACACATATTCTGGAATTAAAAAAATTGCTCCTGAAAACTGAAGTTCATCTACATCTACATAATTTCTCTGCAATTCACAATTTAGAGCGTGGCAGAGGTTTCAACGAATCATTTTCAAGCTATTTCTCTACCGTTACACTCTTGAACAGCGCGCGGAAAAAACGAACACGTCAATCTTTCTATGCAAGCTCTAGTTTCTCTTATTTTATTACAATGATCATTCCTCCCTATGTAATTGGGCGCCAATAAAATATTTTCCTCTCGGAGGAGATCCTGCTCCTTTGTTCTAATGATAGCCATCTCAATTCACCTGTCATATGTGTGACACTCTGTTCCCCATTCCTCGATAATGCAAAACTGTCTGTCCTTCTTTGAATGTTTTCGATGTCTTACGTCAACATTACCTAATGCGGATCCCACATCGCACAGAAACACTTTGAAAGAGAATATACAAGCTTTTTGTAGGCGGTCTCCTTAGTAGACTGATTGCATTTTCTCAGTGTTCTTCCAATAATCGTAGTTTTTGGGCTGTTTCAATCTGTTTGATCGCTACAACTTAAGTTATTCGTAATTGTAGTCCCTAGGTATTTTGTTGATTTGTGATATTTATCTTGTAACCGAAATTAAACGGGTTCCTTTTGATGCTCAGGTGGAAGATTTCACACTTTTCATTATTTAGTCAACTGCCACTCTTCGCAGCATACATATATCTTGCCTAAATCGTTTCAAAATTTGTTTTGATCATGTGACTGTTTTACGAGACGTTGAATGACAGCATCATCGGCAAGCAACCTAACAGTGCTGCTTATAATGTCTCCTAAATCGTTTTTGTATGTGAGGGACAGCACAGGGCCTCCTTCAACACTTCTGTGGGGAACGCCTGATACGAGTATTACTTCTATTTTACTGGATTGCTTTTCGGGAATTATTACGTATTGTGGCTTCTCGGACAGGAAATCACGATTCCTGTCGCAGAAATGAGATGATAATTCAAAGGCAAGCAGCTTGTTTTGAAGTCGTCCAAATATGAAAACATGTGCCAAAGTACACCTGATAACAAGTATACTGTTGAAAATTTGAAAGGGTTGCAACCGAGAAAACCTTATCATCGCTGCATTTAACAGTATATCTGTTACATTATTACTCTTCTACATACTAATAATCATTGCCGGCCGCGGTGGCCGAGCGGTTCTAGGCGCTCAGTCCGGAACTGCGCGACTGCTACGGTCACAGGTTCGAATCCTGCCTCGGGCATGGATGTGTGTAATGTTCTTAGGTTAGTTAGGTTTAAGTAGTTCTAAGTTCTAGGTGGACTGATGACCACAGATGTTAAGTCCCATAGTTCTCAGAGCGATTTTTTTTAATAATCATTAACTGAAGTAACAGTAAGGACAGTTACACGTTTAATACATTTTGCAATAGAAACTATTGAAAACTAAAAGAAATTTCGTACAAGAAATTTATTCGCAGGTGCGAATATTTCCAAGCATCAGCTGTATAATGGAATGACGACAATGAATCAATTCGTGTCGTACGGGGACTTGAACCCAGATTTCCCGTTTATCGCGAGCGGTTCTTTGCTTTTGGCCTGGCAAGCACGCCTGACGGCCAGGCCAAATCTTCTGCATCAAATTATAATTAAATCAAGACCCTAAGCTGTCGGCAGGCGTTGATGTACGTCAACGGGGACAGTTTATGCACCTCAGCCACCGAGATCACAGAGGATAGTGCGACTGCAGGGATTTATCCCTTGCACGCTCCCCATGAGAACTACATTCCCAACTTAAAGTCCACACACTACATTCGTAGTGCCCCTATCTATTACACTTACTACTCGCGGCAGACAATCTTACCGAGTCCCGTAAGAGTTCAGGAAATTCGTGTGCATCCAGCACAGAAGAAGAAGGTCAATGGCCGGTTAGCCTTAACTACATGAAGATGGTATCTGTTCTTTCGGACATGTCCGAAACAACAGAAAACATCTTCATACAATCCTCCACATGTCGTCAACCATGCAATGAAGTCACTTGTCCGGTTTCGGTTTTTAAACACGATGTTGTAGTACCTACGTTATTCCGAATTACGAGTATGATGCAAAGTTCTTTCGGACGTGGATGCATGTCTGAGGGAACGTTGCCTCGTAATTCGGAATAACAGAGGCACTACAATATCGTAAAACTAATTTCCATTTTCAAAACAGGTAAAATTGGTAAGACGTTGAAAGAACTCTGGTCATTTGAAAATATCACGAGTCCCTTGATAACAGAACTTCTTCCGTTTCGGGATACAAGTTTGGTGCACAGCCAACGAGGTTTAGCTCCACCGTCATCACATTATAACTGATACACTACTGGCCATTAGCCGGCCGAAGTGGCCGCGCGGTTCTGGCGCTGCAGTCTGGAACCGCGAGACCGCTACGGTCGCAGGTTCGAATCCTGCCTCGGGCATGGATGTGTGTGATGTCCTTAGGTTAGTTAGGTTTAACTAGTTCTAAGTTCTAGGGGACTAATGACCTCAGCAGTTGAGTCCCATAGTCCTCAAAGCCATTTGAACCATTTTTTTTACTGGCCATTAAAATTGCTACACCAAGAAGAAATGCAGATGATAAACGGGTATTCATTGGACAAATACCTTATACTAGAACTGACATGTAATTACATTTTCACGCAATTTGAGTGCATAGATCCTGAAAAATCAGTACCCAGAGCAAGCACCTCTGGCCGTAATAACGGCCTTAATACGCCTGGGCATTGAGTCAAACAGAGCTTGGATGGCGTGTATAGGTACAGCTGTCCATGCAGCTCTAGCACGATACCACAGTTCATCAAGAGCAGTGACTGTCGTATTGTGACGAGCTAGTTGCTCGGCCACCATTGACTAGACGTTTTCAGTTGGTGAGAGATCTGGAAAATGTGCTGGCCAGGGTAGCAGTCGAACATTTTTTGTATCCAGCAAGGACCGTACAGGACCTGCAACATGCGGTCGTGCCCTATCCTGCTGAAATGTAGGGTTTCGCAGGGATCGAATGAAGGGAGAGCCACAGGTCGTAACACATCTGAAATGTAACGTCCACTGTTCAAAGTGCCATCAGTGCGAACATGAGGTGACCGAGACGTGTAACCAATGGCACCCCATCCATCACGCCGGGTGATACGCCAGTATGGCGATGACGAATACACGCTTCCAATGTGGGTTCACCGCGATGTGCGACCATCATGATGCTGTAAACAGAACCTGGATTCATCTGAAAAAATGACGTTTTGCCATTCGTGCACCCAGGTTCGTCGTTAAGTACACCAGATGCCTGTCATCTCGACTGTTAGTGATATGAGGCCGTTGGGATCCAGCACGGCGTTCCGTATTACCCTCCTGAACCCACTGATTCCATATTCTGCTAACAGTCATTGGTTCTCCACCAACGCGAGCAGCAATGTCGCTATACGATAAACCGCAATCGCCATAGGCTACAATCCGACCTTCATCAAAGTTGGAAACGTGATGGTACGCATTTCTCCTCCTTGCACGAGGCATCACAACAACCTTTCACCAAGCAAAGCCAGTCAACTGCTGTTTGTGTATGAGAAAACGGTTGGAAACTTTCCTCATGTCAGCATGTTGTAGATGTCGCCACCGGCGTCAACCTTGTGTGAATGCTTTGAAAAGCTAGTCATTTGCATATCACAGCATCTTCTTCCTGTAGGTGAAATTTCGCGTCTGTAGCACGTCACCTTCGTGGTGTAACAATTTTAATGGCCAGTAGTGTAGTTTTAAAAACGTATGAAATTTTACTCACCCTAAAATTTGGAACTGAAGCATTAATAATAGCTTTAAGTTATTTTACGGCATGCCAGGTCGCCAGAGGATTGAACTAACGAAATGACGTAGATATTCTCAGCAACGCATAATGTAAAGTTCAGCCAGTATTTCTTACGCGGACGCCGCGCAGTGAAACCCGGAGTTCCGCAGACAAGGAAGGGAGAGTGTCACACAGTACAAATAGCCTGAGGTAGTAAAGACGTCGAGGATACGAACAGCGCATCTCCCGGACCTTGGAGGGCGAGAAGACCGAAAAATAAGCTAGAGAAAGCTGATGCGAGGGCTGCGTTCGAGCAGGGCAGACCTTCAAAATGGGTATTTAAGGGCATCCACGAGCAGCAAGGAGCAGAGTCGCCGCAGAAGTTGAATAGGGCACAAGCAGACGAGACCTGGCATCATCGAGAAGGTAGCAGCCGCTACTGATCAGTCTATGGGAACTGCAACTACGAGAAGATGGCTAAAATGGCTCTGAGCGCTGTGAGACTTAACATCTGAGGTCATCAGTCCCCTAGAACTTACAACTACTTAAACCTAACCTAAGGACATCACACTCATCCATGCCCGAGGCAGGATTCGAAGCTGCGATCGCAGCGGTCGCGCGGTTCCAGACTGAAGCGCCCAGAACTACGAGAAGGCGGTGATGCTCTGGTGGAAGCAACTGCAACTGTCAGTTAAGTGGAAGTTTTGTACTGGAATAATTTTGAACAGGGACAGTTTGTCTTCGTCTCAAGTAGCCTCTACAGTTAGTTTCAGCAATAGAATGAACAATCCACTGGCTGGTGCTTGTCTCCTGTGAGATAGGACAAGGGTCCATTACTTAAACGAAGAGTGAATTCAGAGGTGGTAGTTCTCGCGTGTAGTCGTTTCCGACATAGAGTGAGAAATGGAGATTCTGGCTGAATCTATAGAAGTGTACAGAGTAAGGGGAAGAGTCTGACACCTCACATGTCCTTTGTGATATTAGTTCAATAAATTGCGTTAAAGGAGAAATCTCACCTTACTGTTTTGACAGTTCAGTGCTGCCAATTCCCCCCTTGTACCCGCTACCTATTGGAGGTATTGTCTAATGTATCTACACCTCCTACACGCCCTTAGACAGTCCAGGGGATTCTACTCCCTCTCACCTCCGTAATAAAGCCTAGGTAAAGGGAACCACAAACCCATAATTGTCGCCAACGTCCCGATTGCGCCACACAGCCTCTGCCAACTCTATATCGGTATCCGAGACCATTGCCGGGACGCGACAGGCACTTGAGTATGTAGATTTAAAAATATTCACAATTTCTGCACAAAACTTCATCTCACGTCTCACAACAACAAAAGAAATAGAAAACTACGGTATCTGCTGATGGCGGTGTCCAGTGCGAATTTCTTCATGTGATTCTAAAAGCGGTCACCAGATCTGAACACCGACCACGTCACAGCATGTGTACCTAAATATACTATCCCAAAGGTACAACACTCTGACTTTCTGACATAAATTCTAAATCAAATACAGAAACAAATACTGTAGGTGGAATAAATGATGACTAGGGTGTCCCCAATCCCAACTGCTCAGAACATAAAGAGGCGATGTCTGAACTTGACAGGAATGCTCTGCGGGTCAAACTAACACTGACTGCTAAATGATAGGACGGGACTGATGACTACGATGGCACTTCATAGACATGCAGAGAGTGGTCGCGTTAATTTTAGGATCTAAGGTTTAGGTGCGCTATTAGATATTATAGCAAAGCGCACAGTAATGGCGTGGTTTGTCGTTGTTCACGAGACACATTAAAGTCTTTTCTCGATTCTGAGTGTGCTTATTAAATGGCGTAAATTATTCATTGTCGAACGTTTCGTCCCCATCTGTGAAGGCCAACATCAAGGGCCATTGTAGCTCCTACGCTGAAGCCCCAAAGAAACTAGTATAGGCATGCGAATTCAAATACAGAGATATGTAAAACACGCAGAATACGGCGCTGCGGTCGGCAACGCCTATGTATAAGACAACAAGTGTCTGACGCAGTTATCAGATCGGTTACTGCTGCTACAATGGCAAGTTACAAAGATTTAATTTACTTTTAACGTAGTGTTATAGTCGGCGCAAGGGAAATGGGACACAACATCTCCGAGGTAGCGATGAAGTGGGGATTTTCTGGTACGACCATTTCCCGAGTGTACCGTGAACAACAGGAATCCGGTAAAACATCAAATCTCCGATATCGCTGCATCCGAAAAAGAACCTACAAGAACGGAATCAACAACAACTGAAGAAATCGTTCAAGTGACAGAAGTGCAAAAATTCCGCAAATTTTTGCACATTTCAATGCAGAGCCATCAACAAGTGCCGTCGTGCGAACCATTCAACGAAACATCATCGATATACGCTTTCGGAGCCGAAGGCCATCTCGTGTGCCCTTGATGACTGCACGACAGCAAAGCTTTACGCCTCGCCTGCGACCGCCAACACCGACATTGGACTGTTGATAACGGGAAACATGTTGACTGGTCGGACGAGTCTCGTTACAAATTGCGTCTGGCGGATGGGCGTGTACTGGTGTGGAGACAACCTCATGAATCCACGGACTCTGCATGTCGGCAGGGGGGTCTTCAAGTTGGTGGAGGCTCTGTAATGGCGTGGGACGAGTGAAGTTGGAATGATATGGGACTGCTGATACGTCTAGATTCGGCTCCGACAGGTAACACGTACGTAAGCATGCTGCCATGTCCATTGTGAATTCCGACGGACTTGGTCAATTCCAGCAGCACAGTGCGACGTCCACAATTGCTACAGAGTGGCGGCGGGAACACTCCCCTGTGTCTGAACACTTCTACTAGCCACCAAACTCCCCAGGCATGAACATTATTGACCATATCTGGGATGTCTTGCAACGTGCTGCTCACAAGGGAACCTCCCCATCGCACCCCCCTCAGATTTAGTTATACGTTCGCACAGTGGATAGGCCTTGGTAAACTTAACACAGATCAACTGAGAAAACAGGAAGAAGTTGTATGCAACTGTGAAAAAATAAGCAAAATATACAAACTGAGTAGTCCATGGGCCAGATAAGCAACATCATGCACAAAGGGAGCTCAGGAGCGCCGTGGTCTCGTGGTAGCGTGAACCGCTACGGAACGAGAGGTCCTTGGTTCAAGTCTTTCCTCTAGTGAGAATTTTACTTTCTTTATTTTTGCATAGTTATTATCTGTCCGTTTGTTCATTGACGTCTCTGTTCACTGTAATAAGTTTAGTGTCTGTGTTCTGCGACCGCATCGCAAAACCGTGCGATTAGTAGACGAAAGGACGTGCCTCTCCAATGGGAACCGAAAACATTTGATCGCAAGGTCATAGGTCAACCGATTCCTCCACAGGAAAACACATCTGATATATTCTATACGACACTGGTAACGGCATGTGCGTCACATGACAGGAATATGTTGTCGACCCACCTAACTTGTACACTTGGCGAATGGGTAAAAAGATTCTTCTACCTTGCCCGATTTAGGTTTTCTTGTGGATGTGATAATCACTTCCAAAAAAGTGATGAAAACAAGAGTTTGTCACATAAACTGAAAATAAAAAATTAAAACTTTCATTCGACGGAAGATTTGAACCAAGTACCTCTCGTTCCGTAGCTGCTCACGTTACCACGAGACCACGGCGCTCCTGTGCTCCTAGTGTCCTTTATGTTGCCTATCTTCCCATGAACTACTCAGTTTGTATATTTTGCTTATTTTTTCACAGTTCCACACAACTTCTTCCTGTTTTCTCAATTGATCTGTGTTCAGTTTTTCAAGGCCTATCCACTGTGCCAACTTATAACTAAATCTGAGGGGGGTGCGATGGGGAGGTTCCCTTGTCAGTAGAGATCTCGACCCCCTCGTAGTCTTACGCATTCATGGACAGCCCCGCGGGATTCATGGTGTCAGCTCCCCCCAACACTACTTCAGACATTAGTTGAGTTCATGCCACGTCGTATTGCGGCCGTTTTGCGTGCTCTCAGGGCCCCTACATGATATTAGGCAAGTGTACCAGTTTCTTTGGCTCTTCAGTGCATAAACGAGCCACACCAGGGCTCACTACTGAGTGCGCTATTAGTTCGCTTCAGTGTGATCTCCGCAGAGGCTTGATAAATTACGTATTTTTAAAACCCGTGAGCAGATTACTATCGGCCGCTATTGCTAATCGCACCACGGCTGAAGACTCTTCAACACCTGAATCCGGGTATTGTTCATTTTCACGTCTCCTCCTTGTCATCAAAATTATTGGTATGTCTAACAACCTCTGTAACCGCTCCGGCTGTCGTAATACCTGCTCATGGCAATCTGCTGGGTTTCTCTGTCAAGTTAATTTGACCACGCATAAGAGCCCAGAATATTTTAATGGGTGTGATATTTCTGGTTGTATAATTTTAAATTTCATAAGGCCTGCAGTACGCGTACAAGTTCCTGGGACACTGTTACCATCTAGCTGAAAGAACATAGAGGGTAGTGAAGTCAAGCAAAACAGGACAGAGTTTAGGGCTGTGGGGTACTGCTCCGACGGCGTGCTGTAAAGTAATGCCTCCTAATTCTTTATGTGAAAACGTTTGAAGCTTTTTAAATCCAACAAACGTTATTTACATTCTAAACCTTTATTCGACACATCTGCATATTTGTAGCCCTCTGTCGTAAGAGGGTTTCGAATTGTAGCGTTTATCATAGCGGGTGTAACGTAATTACGTCGGTGTATGAGAAACAGGGTGATGCAATCGAACTTCGAATTCAAGGAGTTCGTACACATGGAGCAAGTTCTCCTTCAGCATGAGAATGCCAGACCACAAACGAGTGCTGCGACATGCACAACAATACAGTGCTTTGAGTTCACTGCTATCGGTCATCCTCCTTAAAATCCCGACCTGGCCCCATTCGGTTGTCATCACTTCCAGAACTCAGAGAACACCTTCGAGGACTATATTTTGATAGTGATGAAGCGGTACAAGCAGAGGTTAGGTTGTGACTACCTTAACAATGTCAGACATTCTACAGTGACGTTATCAACAAACTGGTCTCTCGGTGGGAGAAGTGTGTTTGTCTTCATGGTAGCCGTGTTGCGAGATAAATATGTAGACATGAGGAATAAGGGTGTAGAATGATAACAACGTTTGTTTTATTTGAAAATCTTTAATAACTTTAACACAAAAAAATCGGAGGCATTACTTTTCAGCATGTCCTCGTACAAATTGTATACTGGAATGCGAAGGGCAGCTAACCCAGAAATTGTTAAAAAGTAAGTTATTTGCATATTTAGATTGTATGATTATGCACTGCTTGACAATTACTGAGGATCAACTGGCACTTGCTAAGGAACAACAGCCAAGTGCTGCGGAACAACCGACAGTTGCTGCTGAAGACCCTACCCTACCAGACATCTAGAGGGCCGGACTCTTAACTGCAGCTAAGTCCGTGCAAAAGCTTTGTGTGCAGTCGACGGTTGATGGAGTATCCCACAATATATGAATATGAGTACTCGCATTTACTCTTCCTCTGTAGAAAAGAAAGAACTTGGTATATCTCTGGATTTTAATAAAACCTGAAGTATCTCAGTTCCTTGTATCTGTGTCTGTGTGTGTGTGTGTGTGTGTGTGTGTGTTAGCTCCGTCTTCCGTTCTAGTACTGTACTCAGTTAGTACACAGAATGCTTATTATCGATATGAATTTGAAGTAAATAGGTTTGTGATTAATAAATAAGATTTACTATCAAATGCTACAAAATGAAAGGTCGTTTGTATTGTGCCACATGATTTTCGCTTCTTTTTACTTGTGAAGCATCTGCAATGAGCTGTAATACATGTTTGATTTTGTACACAATAATTTAATCATATAGTGACTGCATATTTGTTACTACTGTAGGTGGAATTGGGGTTATGTTAATCATAGATATGCAAGTGGCTCTGCAAACAGCCTTTCATTTCGATGAGTTAGACGAAACACATCTCCAACAAAACATTAATTCCTATGCTTTCTCATTTGTTACAAATTTTTTCAGTACACTTTTATATGCTGCCCGTGTTCTCTATTTCCATCGTCCATAGACTTCTTGGGTTCCTTCTATATTTAGTATTTTATTCTTATTTCATTTTTTGTCTGTCATTTCCGATTTCTGATATAGGTCTGTTTCCAGTTCTTGTTATCAAAGTTATTGTCGACTTCCGACATACGCGAAGATTTCATTTGTTAGTCTGCCCTCTTGTTTCAATTACTATGTCCAAAAATTATCTTGTTCTCTGCCATTACTTCTAATTTCTTGTAGGTATTATCTTTAATTAATTAATTAATTTAGTTCACCTATAGACTCCCTCTTAACTATCCATAGTAAGAGTTATCAGTATAATATAGTTATTACATCTGCAGTCCTTCAAGATGATAATAATAATAATAATAATAATCATCATCATCATCATTCTTGAAAAAATTATCAGGACGTGGGAAAAAGAAGTCAAAGGAATCCAAATTGGCATTAGAAAAGATAATAGATTCAATGTGAAGTGTTTAGCTTTTGCGGATGACCTTGCAATCCTCACAAATAATAGAAAAGAAGCCACTAACGACATAGAGAAGTTACACGAAATTGACAAAGAACTGGCCTGCAGATCTCATATGAGAAAACCCAGTACATAGAAAGAGTGCCACAAGACAAATTGCCTATTGTGACAACCCATGGGAAAATCGTACAAGTACCACATTTTAAGTACCTGGGAGAAACCATCCAGCCATCAGGGATCAACCTAAAGGCCAATGAGGAAAGAATAAAAAAATTACAGAAAACATATATACTCACGTGGAACTATTATAACAAAAAGTCCATATCCATTAACGCAAAATTGAGGCACTACAACACTGTCGTACTTCCGGAGGCACTGTATGCATCTGTAACAACACAAATAGGTGGGAAAACTAAAATCAAAGAAATAGAGAAACAAGAAAGGAAAATTCTCAGGAAAATTTTTGGCCCGATACAAGAGCAAGGAATCTGGAAGAAGAGACCAACATCAGAATTATATAAATACACAGACAAGATTACGGATACAATAAGGAAAAGAAGAATGCAGTTCTACGGACATATCCACAGGATGAATGAAAACAGAATTTCAAAGCGAATTCTTAAAGTCATCAACTCAGGCAGGGGAAAAACAAAATGGATTAAAGAAGTTGAAGAGGACCTCAGACAAGCACACATAACAGTAAACGATGCAGAAAATAGAACTGAATTCAGGAACATCATCAAAAAACATAAATTTGACACCACAACACAGAAGAGACCAGGATGCAAATGGACAGCGGAGCGAAAGAAACAACATAGTGAACACATGAAGAAAATTTGGGCTCAGAAAAAACATAAACAATTATCATAAAGGAATTCAAGTTCAAACGCTCTCTTAAATGGGAATAATCGAAAATAATAATAATAATAATAATCCCGTGGAGGCCCGGGAAAAGTATAGGCCTCCGGTATGATCTGTCAGTCGTAAAAGGCGACGAAAAGAACAAACCACTAATAGGGCTAACCCTCCTTTTAGTGTGATTGGTTGGTTCAGGACAGAACTAATGAAGCCTCGGACAAGCGCTGTCATGGTCGGGGACGACGCTTGAACCCTATGCCCGTCCACAATGGTAACGACACTGCTAGCCACACGGAAAATGATTTAAATCCTAATAGAGGTGTTTTGCAGGATATGCTTCCTGCAACCACTCTAGAAGGAAAACAAAGACAGAGGATGAGATGGTCAGATGAAGTTAACCGACACCTCATGTTCTGTTATTACCAAGCAACAAACTTAGGAACCAACACAACTGAATACAGATCACAAGTATACACAACATTTATTACCAGATACCCAGAATTAAAATTTTTAACAGAATAACGACTAGCTGATCAGATCAGTGTAATAATAAAAAACAACAGGATACCCCAGTCAGAATTAGAAAACATCAAACAACAAATACAACAAATACCGGAACAAAATAATGTGCAATCAGAAGAAGAAGAAAATACAGTAATGGTCTCAAACATCCCAGAGCAAACAAACAAAGAACAACACGCATCAATTAAACAATCAGAGGAAAACGAATCTTAAGACAGCCACCAGAACAAGCACAAATAGAACACGAAGTGACACACATGTTAGATATAGAAGAAAAATTTCAGCTGACATATATAGAGTACAAAGACACAAATACAGACATTAGACCATTCTTGCATAGACCCCAAAATAACCCACTAGTCGGAACAACGGTAACAACTATCAACACAATCATTCACAACAAAATAAATGAATATACAACTATGGAAGAGTTACAACTACTAGTTTATATAGGAGCACTCACTACACTAAATATACACACTAGGCCGAGATCAGAACCAACCAACACACAGAAGAAACCCACAAAACCAGCATGGCAACACAGGCTACAGATCAGAATAGAAAAACTGAGGAAAGACATCGGACAGCAAACACAATTTATAAGAAATCAAATATCAGACAAAAAACGAGAAGTGGTAGGAAAATCTCACAACAAGAAGCGATAGAGGAATTAGATGAAAAGAAGCAGGAATTACAAGCATTGGCCAAACGACTTAGAAGATACAAAAAAAGTGAAAATAGAAGGAAACAAAACCAAACATTCGACACAAACCAAAAGAAATTTTATCAGACAGTAGATAACACACACATTAAAATAGACAACCCACCAAACATAACAGACATGGAACACTTCTGGAGCAACATATGGTCAAACCCGGTACAACATGACAGACATGCACGGTGGATACAAGCAGAAACAGACACATACAAGAAGCTACCACAAATGCCTGAAGTGATAAGTTTGCAACATGAAGTCACCCGAGCAATTAATTCTACGCTCAATTGGAAAGCCCCTGGAAAAGATAAAATAGCAAATTTCTGGCTAAAGAAGTTCACCTCAACACATTAACATCTAACTAAATTATTTAACAGTTACATTGCAGACCCATACACATTCCCTGATACACTTACACATAGAATATCTTATCTGAAACGTAAAGATCAAGCAGACAAAGCAAACCCAGCAAAATATCGCCCCATAACATGCCTACCAACAATATACAAAATATTAACTTCAGTCATTACACAGAAATTAATGACACATACAACACAGAACAAAATTATAAATGAAGAACAAAAAGGATGTTGCAAAGGAGCACGAGGATGTAAAGAGCAACTGATAATAGATGCAAAGGAGACATATCAAGCTAAAACTAAACAAAGGTCGCTACACTACGCATACATTGATTACAGAAAAGCTTTTGATAGTGTACCCCACTCATGGTTACGACAAATATTGGAAATATACAAAGTAGATCCTAAATTGATACAGTTCCTAAACCTAGTAATGAAAAATTGAAAAACCACACTTAATATCCAAACAAATTCAAATAATATCACATCACAGCCAATACAGATTAAGCGTGGAATATACCAAGGAGACTCATTAAGTCCTTTCTGGTTCTGCCTTGCTCTGAACCCACTATCCAACATGCTAAATAATACAAATTATGGATACAATATTACTGGAACATACCAACACAAAATCACACGTTTGCTATAAATGGATGATCTAAAACTGCTGGCAGCAACAAATCAACAACTCAACCAACTACGAAACATAACAGAAGTAATCAAAATATCCACGGGTGTACTGCCGGTCTACAGTGTCCAACTGACACTGTAGACCGGCAGTACACCCGTGGATATTTTGACTATCAAATACGCCGGGAGAAACTCAAGAATCACATAACAGAAGTATTCAGCAATGATATAAATATGGCTTTTGGAACAGACAAATGTAAGAAAAATAGCATAGTCAAGGGAAAACACACTAAACAAGAAGATTACATATCGGATAACCACAGCGACTGCATAGAAGCGATGGAAAAAACAAATGTCTATAAATATCTAGGATACAGACAAAAAATAGGAATAGATAATACAAATATTAAAGAAGAACTAAAAGAAAAATATAGACAAAGACTAAAAAAAATACTGAAAACAGAATTGACAGCAAGAAACAAGACAAAGGCTATAAATACCTATGCTATACCAATATTGACCCACTCATTTGGAGTAGTGAAATGGAGTAACACAGACCTAGAAGCACTCAATACACTTACACGATCACAATGCCACAAATATAGAATACATCACATACATCCAGCAACAGAAAGTTTTACATTAAGCAGAAAGGAAGGAGGAAGGGGATTTATCGACATAAAAAACCTACATTATGGACAGGTAGACAATTTAAGAAAATTCTTTATGGAACAAGCAGAAACTAGCAAAATACACAAAGCAATCACTCATATAAATACATAGGCTACACCATTGCAATATCATAACTAATTCTGCAACCGCTTAGATCACATAACATCAACAGATACTAAGGAAGTAAATTGGAAAAAGAAAACAGTACATGGCAAGCACCTGTATCATCTAACACAGCCACACATCGATCAAGACGCATCCAACACATGGCTAACAAAAGGCAATATATACAGTGAGATGGAAGGATTCATGATTGCAATACAGGATCAAACAATAAACACCAGATATTACAGCAAGCATATTATTAAAGATCCCAATACCACAAGAGATAAATGCAGACTTTGCAAACAACAAATAGAAAGAGTACATCACATCACAAGCGGATGTACAATACTAGCAAACACAGAATACCCCAGAAGGCATGACAATGTAGCAAAAATAATACATCAACAACGTGCCACACAACATAAACTAATAAAACAACAGGTTTTTGCATACAAGTATGCACCACAAAATGTACTGGAGAATGATGAATACAAATTATACTGGAACAGAACCATTATAACATATGAAACAAAACCACATAACAAACCTGACATCATACTCACCAATAAAAAGAAGAAATTAACACAACTAATCGAAATATCCATACCCAATACAACAAATATACAGAAGAAAACAGGAGTAAAAGGTGAAAAATACATCCAACTGGCTGAGGAAGTCAAAGACATTTGGCATCAGGATAAAGTTGACATCATACCAATTATACTATCAACTACAGGAGTCATACCACACAATATCCACCAGTACATCAACGCAATACAGCTACATCCAAACGTATATATACAACTACAGAAATCTGTGATTATTGATACATGTTCAATTACCCGAAAATTCCTAAATGCAATGTAACATATACCGTACAGTTAAAAGGAAGTCACGCTTGATCAAGGTCCGCGTCACTTTCCATTTTTAACCAGACATAACGTCTGAGACAGGAAAGAGAAATAATAATAATAATGATAATCATAGGCATAGTAGTCATTAGAACATACATGTTATAAGAGCGGTACTATGGTATTTAGGTACGGATTTTCGTACAGCTTCTTATCACCGTTCGTTAAATCACTATACCATTAAATTGGCTGCAGACAGTTTTGATTGCTAATTCATTTAAAATTTCTCCCTCTCCGTTTCCGCAGACATAATCTTTGCTAGAAGTGGTTTTCCGGGATTTATGGGGCAGGATCAGGTGAGTTGCGAAACATACGAAACATGATTCAGAAAAAAATGATGATTTATGCAAGAAAAAGAGCTTCATTATCCAGCAGGTCAATAATGCTTGGCCCATCTCTGGTCCTTTTGCAAGCAGTTATTTGGCTTGGGACTGATTAACAGCTGTTGGATGTCCTCCTAAGGGATATAGTGCCAAATTCTGTCTAACTGGTACGTCACATCGTCAAAGTCTCGAGTGCGTTACATCGTCAAAATCTGGAGATGGTTGAGGTGCCCTTCCCATAACGCTCCAAGCGTTCTCGATTGGTAAGATCCGGCGACCTTGCTGGCCAAAGTGGGGTTTGGCAAGCACGAGAAAAAGCGGAAGAACCTCTCGCCTTTTGCGGGCGGGCATTATCTTGCTGAAATGTGAGCTCAGGACGAAGGACAAGGAAACGAAGCGTAGAATATCGTCGAGATGCCACTGTGCTGTAAGCGTGCCGCGGATAACAACCAAAAAGGTCCTGCTATGAAGGGAAATGACATCCCACTCCATCACTCTTTAATTGTCGGGCCGAATGGCGGGCAGGCGGCCGGGGTGGCCAAGCGGTTAAAGGCGCTACAGTCTGGAACCGCGTGACCGCTTCGGTCGCAGGTTCGAATCCTGCCTCGGGCATGGATGTGTGTGATGTCCTTAGGTTAGTTAGCTTTAAGTAGTTCTAAGTTCTAGGGGACTGATGACGTTTGAAGTTAAGTCCCATAGTGCTCAGAGCCATTTGAACCGAATGGCGGTCGACAGTCGGGAAGGTGCCTCGCCACTGTCCGGGCAGTCTCCAGGCACTTTTTCGCAGGTCATCGGGGCTCAGTTCGAAGCGGAAATCATTACGGAACACAATTCTACTCCAGTCAAATAAATTTCAATCCGAAGACCGTCTGGTGACTGCTCCCCGTGCAGTGGTCGGATACCAACCTGATGGTCGCACGCCATACGAACCCACAACCGGGAGTGATGGTCTTTGATGCTACTTCTTTTCAAAGCAGCCACCGTTTGGTTATCATAAGCGGCACTCTACGGCGCAGCGGTATATCGACGATATTCTACACCAAGTTTTGTTGCCATTCATGAACAGTTGTCCGGAGCTTACATTTCAGCAAGATGATGCCCGCCCAAACACTGCGACTGTTTCTAAAGCTTGTCTTCATGCTTGCAAAACCCTATCTTGGCCAGCAAAGTTACCAGATCTCTCGCAACTGAGGCCGTTTGGAGCGTTATGGGCAGGACCGTCCAACCAGCTCCGGGTTTTTGCCAACTAACGCGCCGATTGGAGAAGATGTGGTACGATATCCCTCACGAGGGCATCCAACAATTGTCAATCAGTGCCGAGCCCAATAGCTGCTTGAATAAGGGCTTGAGGTGTAACAATGCGGCGCCGATGTGGCCCAGCGGTTCTAGGCGCTTCAGTCCGGAATCGCGCGACCGCTACGGTCGCAGGACCCATAGTGCTCAGAGCCATTTGAACCCTTTTTAAACAATGCGCTAGTGACATACTCTTTCTTTTGAATAAATGATCCACTTTTTCTGAAATTGTAATCATTTGTTTGTCTGTAAATGTATATCATGTGTCGATTTCCGTACCAGCCGGGTAATTTCTTCGTCGCTTTTTTGTCTCAGAGTGTACTTGGCTTCTGCCACTCCATTGTGACCCAAGGGATTAACGTTATCAGTTTTTCGGTACGAGTATGACAAAGAGAACGTAGTTTTGCGTTTGTGCTGTAGTGGGACTATGATCAGACAGTCATCAGGGATTTTAGTGTTCACAGTTGGCGGATTTTCAGTCGAGTGGTCATATGATTTTTGGTTTTGTGCTAGTGATTCGTTAGAATCGAGTGGCTGCGAACGGAATTTTGAATTGTTCGTACGTAATAGTAATCGATATGAAATATTTAATGTCAACGATGAAAAAAGAACGATTGAAAATAGCTCAGTTAGGTAAAATAAACCATCACGTGTGAACTAGAAGAAAATTTAACTTTCAAATACGCTATTACAATAACTTTTTCGAGGTTTTCTTGGCGAACAAACCTGAACAACAAAGACCACGGTGAAAATGGTAGTGCAGATATTGTATGAGTGCGAGTGCGATCTGCCACTACTGGGACTGAAAAAAGATTGTCAGTCAGACTATATTTACATGTTTTACTCCTTTCGATTTATCGAGAACTGAACGTTCTCCGACTGATAAATTAAATTTTAATAATAATCGAACAATTGAAATCAAACCATGGGATGGGCTAGCTTACGGTCAGACCTCTTGACCCCCCCCCCCCCCCCCCTAAATAAATTTGCGATTCCTAACGTCATTGAAATATAGCAGACAGTGGGAACGGAATTTTACATACTGCTCTCTAAAGGAACTCACCACATGCGCCTACACTGAACAGATGAACTCACGAAACAAAGGTGTCATTTAGCGCTAGGAAAGAAAAGGATTTGCTATTTGTCAGCTAAAGAGGCCGTCAAGGATCTACTAACCAAAAATGGCACAAGTTCTTATCTTTTTTCCGAATTTTCAACTCAGGAGATATGAGTACAATAAACGACCCGATTTAAAAAAGTGACTTTCGGCGTCTCTTGGTCGCGCACGATCATTTCACGTTTAAAACGATTCTGTCATACATTATGTTGTAACTTTGCGATAACAGTGTACTTGACACAGTCTGTGAAAGAAGCAGTTGTGATGCTGCCAGAAGTCGGTTAAATTCCTCGGACTTACTGTCCCTCTCACTAATAGTGACACTAGAAGGAATAATATCTGACGAAATGAAAAGTAGTTGGAATTGATCATGTCGATGCCTCATGCATTTCAAGGATTTCCGTTCGACGGCACCTTTGCGTCACTTTCCTTCATAGTGGCCACTGTCGTGTTGTAGATGTAAGTAATGTGATAAGCTCAATGGCTCTGAGGACTATGGGACTTAACATCTGTGGTCATCAGTCCCCTAGAACTTAGAACTACTTAAACCTAACTAACCTAAGGAGAACACACACACCCATGCCCGAGGAAGGACTCGAACCACCGGCGGAAGGGGCCGCGCAATCCATGATACTGCGCCGAAGATCGCGCGGCCACTCCGCGTGGCTACGCTTACTTGTTGCATGAGGAGCCACGTGGACGTTTTTTCTCTATACACATGTCTCACGAGGAATAGTAAACATTTTAGGAGGTGGTAATTTAGAACTGGAAGGGAAGATGCATGGAGTCGTTAGCATCTTCAAAATGGTTCAATGGCTCTGAGCACTATGGGACTTAACTGCTGAGGTCATCAGTCCCCTAAAACTTAGAATTACTTAAACGTAACTAACCTAACGACATCACATACATCCATGACCGAGGCAGGCTAGCATCTTCAAAATAGATTATAAGATGCGGGGTCAGGGATTTTCCCTGCCTCGTGATGACTGGGTGTTGTGTGATGTCCTTAGGTTAGTTCGGTTTAAGTAGTTCTAAGTTCTAGGGGACTGATGACCATAGATGTTAAGTCCCATAGTGCTCAGAGCCATTATGAACCATTTAGATTATAAGACGAGTGACAACAAAAGTATAACAGGTGGTGGAATTTAGTCGAATTGAATCAGGCGGTGCGGATGTAATTAGATTGTCAAATGAGACACTAAAAGGAATAGATGAATTTAGACATTTGACCAACAAAATAACTGGTGACTGCCAAAAATAGAGAGGGTATAAAACGCAGACTGGCGATAGGAATCAAAGTAGTTTTGAAAAAGAGGAATTTGTTAACAAATAATACTAATTTTCGTCTTAGAGAATTTTATTTGAATCTGTTTTATCTGGAACGTAGCCTTGCACTGGAGAGAAGCGCACACGATAAGTAATTCCGACAATACAGTAGCTTTTGAAAAGTAGTTCCATAGAAGAATGGCGAATATTAGATGGGTACATCTAATGAAGATATACTAAATAAAATTATGAAGCAATGAAATCTAAGGTACAATTCGACTAACAGGAAGGATCGTTAGGGGACACAGCCTGAAGCTTCGAAGAATAATCGGTTGGGTAATTAAGGCCACAGTTGGAACAAAACTTGTAGAGTGAAACCTAGGCATGAATTTAGTAAGCAGGTTGACATGGATGTAGCTTGCAGCAGGTATTTGGGTATGGAGTAACTTACACAGTATATAGGGTGTCCCGTTTATCTTGGACCCCCTAAATAACTGTTTGTCCAGTTGCAAATTGCAAAATATTTTAAGCAAATATTCCTTAGCTGTCAGGGGGACATATGAACAGCGGTATGACTTTTTTAAATGGCACCTTGCATTTTTCCACTCCCAAAGACCTATCCAAAAATGTGTCACAGTGTACCATTCACTGAAACACAACGTTATGAATTACATAACACAACATTGAGCCCGGGATCAGAAACTCGCCCACTTGCTGGATTTGTCAGAAAACAAATGAAAACCAAGTAAAAACATAACACAAAATTGAATTTGACTCTCCTGTACCGTTGCCCTGGAGTAGAACATTCAAAGGTGCTCGAAGTGGTGACCCTGGACATCGATACACTGGTGCACTCGTCGAATGAAAGAATTATTTACTGCTTCCAGTGTTGCCTGCTGAAGAGAATTACAGCAAGCTCGATACTTTTCTGCATGTCCTCTGGAGTTGTTGGAATATCGCGATAGACAACGTCTTTACTGCATCACCAAAGAAAAATATACGGAGGATTTAAATCAGGAGACCTAGCAGGCTAAGTAACTGTTCCTCCTCGACCAATCCATCTGGCAGGATACCTTCGGTTCAGAACACGACGTGCACGCAAGGCATTATGTGCTGGACATCAAAAATGGTTCTAATGGCTCTGTGCACCATGGGGCTTAACTTTTGAGGTCATCAGTCCTCTAGAACTTAGAACTACTTAAACCTAACTAACCTAAGGACATCACACACATCCATGCCCGAGGCAGGTTTCGAACCTGCAACCGTACCGGTCGCGCGGTTCCAGATTGTAGCACCTAGAACCGCTCGGCCACTCTGCCCGGCTGCTGGACATCCATCGTGTGATACCACATAAGCATTCTGATTCTTACCGGCACTCCATCCAGAAGAGGAGGAAGAATTCGTCTGAGGAAATTGGCATACACTGTGCAGTTTAGACTACCACTGATGAAAAAAGGGACCAATAATTGTAGTACCAAGCACTCCGCACCAGATGTTAACTCTCCATTGACGCTAATGTTCCGCCTGTCTAAGCCATCGTGAGTTGTCGCTGGACCAATAATGCATGTTGCTTGTAATGCCTTTGTTTGAGAAGGAACATTCATCGGTTAATAGAACGTGGGAAAAGGAATTCGGGTTGGCGAGGATTTGCTGCTGTGCCCACTGACAGAACTGTACACGATTCTGGAAACCATTCCCATGCAATTAATGATGTATGTGTAGATGGCAAGAATGGAACCGGTGACGTGTAAGAATACGATGTACACTGCTTTTAGGAATGCCAATCTCGTGTTCAATCTGTCGTGTGCTCACATGTGGATTCATAGCAGCGGAAGCGAGAACAATAACTTCGGCAGCTTCGTTTGTGCGAGTGCTACGACGATTGCGTTGTTGTGGGTTGAAACTTCCAGTTTCCTGAAGTGTCGAAAGCAGACGAGAAAAAATTGGTCGAGAAGGTGAGTTCTTGTCAGGATATCGCTCTCTATACAGTTTCGCTGCCTCGCCTTCAACAACAACAACAATAAAAGCAACGTTATGTCGATGCAGTTTGTAGGTAGGACAGCCTTTACTGTATGCCTACTCTGCGCAACGGTATTTAAAAGGACTAAACAACTGTACTAAATGTACCCGTACATAAGAAAGCAGGATTGCAATTACTGTTCTGCTAACTTACATTCCCCATAGATGAGTAGCATTTCTACCTTCTCTTCGCTTGTGGACATTCTAATCACACAACTCTTCAATTGACAATGATTGACGAAATGACGGGTGTGCATTCTACTTATGTTTACATTTGTCCTCTGTCAACATCAGCACGTGGATGCGTTACATTACCCCGAGTACCTGCTGGGACCGTCAACGTCAATGTTGTGTTATGTAATTAATAACGTTGTGTTTCAGTGAATGGTACACTGTGACACATTTTGAATTGGTCTTTAGGAGATGAAGTGAATTACCGAATATAAAATACAGGGAGCCATTTAAGAGAGTCATACCGCTGTTCATATCTTTGTAAGAAAACAAATTTACAACGAAGGCAATCGAACTGATTGATGTCCCCCTGACGGCTAAAGATAATTTGCTTGAAACATTTTCCAATTTGCATCTGGACAAATAGTTACTTAGGGTGGTCAAGGTAAATGGGACACCCCGTATATCAGGATGACGAGCTGCATCAGATCAGCCGTCAGACAGCAGATCATTGCTACAACGACAGTGTAGACTAATTCCAGTAAAACATGCCGTGTAACACTTGCTACAACTTTAATGGTTACTGGGAAAGAAACGTTAGCTATACAAGTACACAAGCGGCAGCAAATGATCAAGTTCAAAGTTGGTTTTAATGAATTCCGCTTCCGGCTTGAATGCACTTTCGAATTCTCTTGTCAGCACCATGTATAGACATTCCGAGGTATTCTTGGCCTGTTTTTATAATAGCAGCTCTATTCATAATCCAGACGATCAGTTCACCTCTTCACTTTCTCTTTGTGGCCATCGCCTTTCAAACATCGCCGAAGGCAAGTATCTAAAGTGGTACGGTGTGGGGGTCTTCGTGGGCAAAAAGAGTAACAATTTCTACCGAAGGTTCATTAGCAAACAGTACTAATGCGATTACTCAGCGATTTGCAGTTAACTAACAACAAAATTCGGATCATCCACGTACTTGAAAAGCGTCAATCCATTCGGTTTGTCTCTCCACATTTGTTTATGATAAATAATTCGACTGGGTGGGAGCCGAGGTAGACGGGATCTGTCAATGTAAAATTTTAGATGGATTACTGAGTTTGCAGTGATGGTGTGTACTAACATCATTTACTCCTTTTCAACATTCTTTAATTTAAGCTGGTGCTGGCTATATTCATTGCTTTCCTGGGTGAACTTCAGAACTGAGTAGTGCTGCAGGTATAGGATAGGAGTTGTAAGTGGCATGGGGAAAGCGGCCGCCTGTGGGGCGAAGAAAAGTGGTCTACCTTCCCAGAAATGTAAGCGGCGCAGCTAGCCATCGTGATATCGTCTTGGGAATGTTGCCTTGGCTAGTGCCATATTTGCATCTGGCCTATTTTGTAGCTTATTGGACACATCCAACTTGGACAGCTGAACTGAGAGCCTTTCTCCTGGATGACGAAACTCTGCCAGCTGAGGCAGGCCACGTTAAGCACATTTAACTGATAAGCTTTTCCTGGCTTTCGGATAAAAGAAAAAGAAAGCCAAACAGCTCTGACATACTGCAGATTAAGAAGGTACCGCAGAGTTGGTAGATAGATTGTTGCACCGTCTTTCAACTTTTCCCAGGGTTTGTCACGTGACATGGTTAGCTACTGCTTGAGAGGGCTCAAAATGAAGTGAGGCTAGGACGAGGTAACACATAGCGCAAAGTGTTACGATAGTTGGAAGGAAATCGAGGTTATTCATTTCTCGGTGCTTCGTCTCTAGGTCGTGGGATATTTTGTTAAGGAAGCAATCACGCCATTGGCTGCCCGATATAGCTTATAAGGGGATTAACTGCCGAGATTATGAACAGGAATAAGGGTCCAATCAGTTCTTTACTGACTAGAAAGAAAGGACTTAGTGTCAGGAGTTGGCACTGAAACGCATCGGATCGGTACTCCGACAGCTGCACAATCAGCTGGAACAGCAGACGCCGTCAGTAGAGACGGGGTCCAAAATTCGAGTCCTCAGCTAAGCGTTGTACCCAATGGCAGCCAGGCATCGTGTCACCTTCCTCCCCATATGGCAGTGACGATAGTCGTGAACGTAATTAGTATCTCTGGCATGTTAGGACCATAACGATCTAGAATTTCAGATTAATGATCAGTTTTCCTTTTCTACGTTTGTCAGTGGATTCTCTTTTTCGGCGATTTCTTTGGCTTTCTGTGCTGACAACAATGGCTGTAGTTGATGTGTTGGCATGGCAAAATAAATTTCAAGAAGTCTTGTAATAAACTGAAGAGTTCATTTAAATCATGTCTTTGATTGGAATAGATGTTGCCTCCCTTTTCACAGTTGGTATTATTCAGTGATAAAATGCAAATTGCCCTCCTTAAGATTCACTGCTATGGCCGCCCTCTTCCGTGCTGTTAATCAATAAATTGTATAAATTTGCCCTACCATTGGTTCTTAGCGGTGAGTCTGTGTAACGATTTTTCTGATTCAGCTAACTTAACTCTCACAACCACGTGATTTCCGCAACGTACTTCAAAAAGTTGTTGGTTCCAAAAGACATTATGAAGTTGGAGGTCGTGCAGAGTAATGTCTGCATATTCTTGTACGTGGAAGTCTGATACTTGTAGAAGGACTACTGAACCATCTGACTGGTGCAGTTTTCTTCATTCACACTTTGTTCATTTGCACGTTGAGACAAATTATGACTGACGGGCATCTTACCACACTCCTGCAGTTTAGTGAAAACATAAGTAGAGCAGCCTTGAATGTGATTCTCTGCGACTGCGTAGTCGTTTAACGTATTCTCCACATACCACAACATCGTTTGTTGAAGGTATCCTCGGGTTTTCTACAAGAACCTACAATAAAAATGACTCGACATTTTGACAATCCATCTGTCCGCCATCTTGAGGAGAAAGCTGCTGCTGTCGAGTTCGGTTGACAGCTTGTCAGTTAGCATCTCGACTCACCAGCAGAAGCTCTCTCCTGAAGATGGTTGACAGATGGATCACCGAAATATCAAGTTATCTTGATTTTGGGATCCGGCATCAAATCCGAGAATACGGCCACGAATTATTACGCACGGAGAGCCTACGGAGTTACAGCAACATTACATTTCCTTACACAAAATTGCTGTAATCATCACCTACAATTAGGTGCGACATGCTTAAATAATACGGTACAAATGACCAAGAAATCACAATCGCAATTGCAAATTCAATTGCGCAAACTTAAGGACAACTTCACAATTTGAATTTCAAACTAAAAATGGGAATCGATATGTAAACCTACAACAACTGCATTACCAACACGAGAAATTAAATCTTATAGTGTGTAAACAGCTGCGTCTCCCTAATCGCGTAAGCAGCCGAATCTCCCTAACCAATACAATTTGTTTACTTACTATATGCAACGTATATTTTTGAAGAAGTCTATACTACTCACTTCTAATAATATATTTACTTTTCCTCCGGAAACGCAACATGTATATCAACTAGGAAATTTGTGGTGAGGTCTTATGGGACCAAACTGCTGAGGTCATCGGTCCCTAAGCTTACTCACTACTTAATCTAACATAAACTAACTTATACTAAGGACGACACACACACACCCAAGCCCGAGGGAGAACCTGCGACGGGGGAAGCCGCCCGGACCGTTACAAGACGCCTGAGACCACGCGGCTACCGCGCGCGGCCGTATATCAACTCAGAGACGTTTTATTCTGTGTAATCCTGGCACATACGTGTGATAGCAGCAGATGTGGTCAGTGACAGGTCGAGAGTAACGGACTGAAACTGAACTACTGGGTCGAATTTTCGGATGAGGTCGGCACGAGCGAGCCAGCAGCGGCTGCCAGAGAATTCCTCGCCAGTGCCGAGACGTCATTTTTCTTCCTGTTTTACGCATGGCGAACGAGTATACGAGACGTTTACGTTTCCAACGAGATGTCACTATGCCACACACGAGCAAAATTTGCACTCGTTCATTGCTACGCTCACTTTATTTTGTGTCATTATCAGGTGAATTAGTTCCTTTCTTCGTTAACATCTTTAGACTAGTACATTCCAGAGTCGACAAATACCTGGGTAGTAACGTTGGATTGACAGCACAACCTGTTGTCAGATGCAGCAGGCCAATCGGGTCCCGTGAAGCTTGCCAGGCTATCTTATTGTTGGTTTCCGGTGGCTGCAGCAATCCCACGGGAAAAAGCTTACAACACTGCATCACTGTATTCATTACACGTTTGTAGATATCTCAGTTAGTGACGAACAGTTGAAAACGTACTGAAAAATTGAAATGATTATGGTTAATTTCATACATAGAAAATAAATACTTACATTTCAGTAAGATAACCCCCATACCTCCCCCCCCCCCCTCCCAGCACACACTGAGAGTTTCTGCTGTTTGTCACAGTGCTGGCAAGACCTACCTCGGCCAGCAAGGTCGCCGGATCCCTTCTCAGCTGGGACCGTTTGGTACATTATGGGCAGGGCCCTCTAACCAGCTACGGATTTTGACCATTTACCACGCCAGCTGGACAGAATTTGGCACGATATTCCCCAGGAGGACATCAACAACCCTATCAATCATTTTCAAGCCGAGCCTGCATAAGGGCCAGATGTGGACCCACATTTTATTGAATAGCCCAGTTTGTGAAGCTCTTTCCCTTGAATAAACCATTACAATTTTCTCAAGTTGTCAACATTTGTTTATCTGTACCTGTACATCACCTGAACGCACATTCACACGTTATTTTCTTTATAAATTCGATCCGTCTAGTTCTATGAATATTCACACTCCCAAATTGTCAATGGATCCCAGATTACCGGATACTCACAAATTAACAGAGCAGCCATAAATGCATTCACATAGTAGTTTAACAATGTTCGATGGCTTCAGTTAACATTCCATACCAATAATCACACATACAGGCATACGCACAAGCATGCACGCACTCACACATATCTCAAAGTATCATTCATAACCTGGTAGACAAAGATAATCAAAATTGATACAACATAAGTAACATGTCGACAGAACGAAAATAATATTAACTAGCCAAAAGAAAATGTTAAAAGAGGTGCCTGGTTGTGATAAGTAGGATTATAAGACGTGTAGAATAGGCTGAGTTTATTTGGCAGTGTCGTTCGCTGAAAAGGTTTTCGTTTTTACAGAAAAAGATCAAGGAAAATGCTTAAAATAGCTTAGGTAATATGTACTTCACTATAAACTTCCCAACAAAGCAGCGTCTTTCACTATGTCAAGAGGACTTCCATCTGGTATCAAATAACGAAACACGTTATTTTCTTTGGATGGAGGAATGATATATAATTCATCTTTATGTTTCTGTCGTATGTTCAGAGTTGATGAAGAATCAGAGACGGATTAAGCCCCAGCATCTACAACAAAGCAACAACGCAATGGAAGCACATGATCCGACCGACCATACGAAGACAGAATGCAAGTTTCATCATTACTGTGGGGGCGTGTCTTCATTAAAAGAAGAATTCGCGTGCGAACATAAATTAACTACAAATGACCTATCCTTCAGATACATGGTGATGAAGAAGTCATTTTATGAAACAACTCTATTTTCTTACAATTTATCCTAATACAACTGGGTTAGCACACATCAGAGTAAGGAATAAGGCAAATCATTGAAATGATTAGATGGTAAACGGAATAGAGGCTGACTGTTAGGAAATGAAAATCACGCCAATCCTTCTTCCGTATACTCACGCTTGGTTTAGTTTTTGTTTTCTTTCTTCTTTATTTATCCCAGTTCGGCAGCCCATTGCGGTCTTTGCTGGTATCTGTAATTTTGACGGTTACTGCCTAATCCGTGATGCACGGTCTATGCTTCCTGCTGTAAATTCACCTTCATTGACGCGAGTGCGTAATCAAAATTTGTTTTGCACAAAATGGAGAACATATTTAAATAAAGCTGAGCCGCCACATCTAGCTTAACTTTGCAGGACCTTGCCACATGCTCCATTAGATCACCCTAACTTTGATTTTCTAGGCCTTCACTCACTGCAAGGAGCCGGCCGGAGTGGCCGTGCGGTTCTAGGCGCTGCAGCCTGGAACCGAGATACCGCTACGGTCGCGGGTTCGAATCCTGCCTCGGGCATGGATGTGTGTGATGTCCTTAGGTTAGTTAGGTTTAATTAGTTCTAAGTTCTAGGCGACTGATGACCTCAGAAGTTAAGTCGCATAGTGCTCAGAGCCAAGCCATCACCGCAAGGAAAGGAGTGAATCTTGTTGCTACACAAATACCCTGCTACGGACTCCTAAGCAACGAGCATAACCTCCCACGTCCGCCTTATTCCTCAAGGTCCCGATGCTCTCTGAGCTGAAACACACACAAATACTAGGGTCCGGCGTGCTTTTGAAACGGACCATCCTGTTGTAGACATTGTAACACAAATAAGAGATAGATGTAGGTGTATTTCATACAAGTTGTCTGCTGACATTGTACACTAGTTTATCTGTGTATTCAAGATCTTTGGTCGTGTAACTATGTAATAATTATGTTAATTATTCTGGCGTTTTACGAAATTACGCAGTAATCGTACACTTGGCTTTATATCTAATGCTCTGTGAATGTAATAATTCGTAAAAACTATATTTTAGTGGTTCATAAGTAGGGAAGCTAAATGTAAAATCAGTAGTAAAGGGTCTGGAAAAGCTGGACGTGGTGCGCAAGGCGCTTGATTCCTTCGTGGCGACTGTGATATTCCAGTTCTGACTGAGTCACTGCGTGGACAGCGGCAGCCTTGCTCAGCGATTGTGGCTAATTTGAGTGTATAAATTGAGGCCAAAAGAGCTTGCGAGCATGTAAATCAGCCTCGGATGGAATGTAAAGTGGCCTGTCGACCACGGTGTCATTCTTGGTACTGTTTGGTTAAATTTACGACTCCAATAAGAATTACATCAGGGCGTGGATAACATCAAGATCCATGGTTTCTTATTACTAATTTTATAGCTGCTGTAATTTTCCGCGCCAGCCGGGGTGGCCGAGCGGTTCTAGGCGCTACTGTCTGGAACCGCGCGACCGCTACGGTCGCAGGTTCGAATTCTGCGTCGGGCATGGATGTGTGTGATGTCCTTAGGTTGGTTAGGTTTAAGTAGTTCTAAGTTATAGGGGACTGATGACCTCAGAAGTTAAGTCCCATAGTGCTCAGAGTCACTTGAACAATTTTTTGTAATTTTCCGCAAGGGCCACCACCTTCAGCAAAACTGTTATCCAAATATGTACATCTAATGGACCAGATATTATGTATTGAATAATAATATTTCGTTTAACTCATAACATTCATGTGCAAACCAATGATTATCCCCAGTCACATTCCTAGACGGGGTCCACTTTTTATTAAACTCACAACTTCGGCAGTAAAACTGTTTGCATTTTATTAACTGTGTGGAGTATGAAGTTTGGTTATATTTCTGTACTGTAGAATATGATTTACCCATATAATTTTTCATATCAAACTCTCCTAAAGGTTGTTCATGAAGCTTTTCACTAAATAACAGTTGCCATTAGAGTAATCAATGACAAAAGTATAAAGTGCTTATAGCTGTCTGTTAGTAAAGGTTATAAAGAGACAGCAGTATTATTTCACTTTGAACAGGTTCGTAAACTTTTAATTGTTTGTTTCTTTGTATATGTTGTTTTAAAGTAGATTTTCAACTTGTGTAGTCATTTGCAAAGCCAGCATGACTTTGAGTTCATTGAGAGACTAGTTCCTAAGTAGAAGGTTGAAATTATCTGGGACCGCCAATCTGGTAAGGAACGGTGGTTTTAAAACATCAGCACGAAAAGATGAAAGAGGTAATTCAAAGACATTCATTTAAAAACGTTACAAATACGTCTTAAATAACGCATGCAACTGAGCTGAAGCCTGGTTAAATGGATAAGATTATCGGCTGATAAGAAGAATGATCACTAATACAGCCGTGTCAGTTTTTAGCGTACTTCACCAACGTAAGCTTTTTTGCAGAGACATCTTACACCCAAGTCCAGAGGTGTTATGATCCTAATTTATCACCATCTTCCTCAGCTCAACGTCTCACTGATCCTGGCGGAATGCTCAGTCACGTGTTCAGAGCGGCAGAAGCAAAGACCTGAAGATTTAACGGGGGTGCATAAGTGTGATCGTGGTCCTGATGTCCAAGTGTGTGTGTGTGTGTGTGTGTGTGTGTGTGTGTGTGTGTGGTTGTAGGCAAAGAAAAGTAGAGAAAGACAGAACGGTGTTTAATTCTTTTTTATGTTATTAATTAACCTCTGTCAATTGTTCCAACGCAGAGGGACTGTAAATTAGATTCAACGACTGAGGCATTGCACTTTTTATCCAGACAATGGCGTAAGGTTGTGGGGGTTGGAAGGTCACGTTGATTTAGGTCTTGCTTGGTTTGCACTTTTGGCAAATGCAGACTCATTCCTCAACGAAGGCTCCGGCCAACCACCTGTTCCATCTTCGTTGAACATAAGTGTATAAATATTTATACGTTATTAGGATTCTCTGTCTCAGTCGATAAAAAACGAACCTTTATAAGACCACTTCGTTGTTTGTCTGTCTATCTGTCTGTCTGGCAAAGTTTACGAACCCTTTTTCTCAGAAACGGGTGGAGGTGTGAAGATGAAAGTTATATAAAAAAGTAAGGTCTATAGTCCCCTGACGGGGTAAAAACTTTAAATTTCTGAATAAATGCAATAATAAGATATGGTCCTTTATGTCTCATACTTTGTTTTTCCCAAACTGACTCATCAAAACCTAAAGGGTACTTCACGTTGATCTAGAACCATGAAATATGGCGGGCAGCAAAGTTTCACAGAAAACGTAATAAAAAAATTGGAAAGTTGTTAATTTGTATTTATATCACACGGAAAAAATATTTCTTACCACTCGTTATCCATCTGTCTGTCTGTATGCTGTGTACCAAAACAACTTTTTATCAGGAGGGGTTCAACTATCAAGTCTAAATTTACGTTACATACGAGATCCACAGGCCCTTGGTGGCGTTAAAATTTTAAGGTTTTAAGTCAATGTAATGAAACGAGGCGTCCATTTTACTCGCAAACTCGCATCAAAACCTACAGAGCAGGCCCTACTTTTCGTTGAGTTTGAATCATGATATTTGACAAGACTCAAGGTTTCACAGTATAAGTAAGGGAAAAAATCCTAAAATTATTAATCTGCAGTTATATAACATGAAAAAAAATACTTTTTGCTTTCGTTATCCGTTTGTCTCTCTGCCAGCCTGTTAAGACCATCTTTCCTCAGAAATTACGATGTTAATTGCGAAGTTACTCAAAATATTCAAACTTAAAACATTTTCGAAAGTTTCGGTATTTCTGTGACGGATATCTTTCAAGTATCGACTTCGATAATAGGCAAAAAATCGAGTTTCTCGATTATCCAGATAAATGAAATATCTACATGCATAATTATGTTTGTACGGAAGCCTCAGATGGTGAATCCTATTCGCAATTGGGCAGTTTTTTTGCATATAACTTGCATTTTCCTAGTACTTACGAATGCTACATTAATGCAAGATGGCCCTTGGACGAATAAATTATTATGTGAAATCTTATGGGACTTAACTGATAAGGTCATCAGTCCCTACGCTTACACACTACTTAGCCTAAATCATCCTAAGGACAAACACACACACCCATACCCGAGGAAGGACTCTAACCTCCGCCGTGATCAGCCGCACAGTCCATGACTGCAGCGCCCAAGACCGCTCGATTAATCCCGCGCGGCAGTAAATTACTAATCCTTATATTAATTCTATGTGTTTCACCTCCTTACTCTTAACTAAGATCATGTGTTCATCGTATTGAATTTAATTTTATAAGACTGCGCATAATGCCCAAGCGGTGTGAGTGGCTACAGAAATTCACAACTGAGGTTGTCAGACGATGTGATAGCACGTGTATTCTGTTGTGTACAAGCGTCAATGTTGCCTCTATTTTAAAATTTCCGCTAGAACGTTAGTTAGAATTTTTTTTTTTTTAAATTCATGCATAAACAGTTTGGTCATTTACATGACATATCTGTGAATAGTATGAATAGTACGTAATTTGAGGACCAACATCTTCAGAATCCCCTGCATAGTGATGTTTGGGTTCTGAATTGTTTTACAGTTCCAAAAGTCGTGATCCCAAAATGTGTGCATAACACTATCAGTAAACAATTGCGGCGTGCTCTGTCATTCACAGCTATGTTGTTTAGTAATGATCGCTGGGAATGTTCGCAACAATGCGGAGTCGGTGCAAGCGACTTGTGTCGTTGCCTAGCAATACTGCGATTTCTGACGAAGCTATAACAGTGTCGTTACGAAATCGTGCGCTTACTTAAACCGAGGAGAAACTATCGATATTCTTTTGTGAAGTGATAGACCTTTTCTTACAGCACAAGAGCAGCTGTCAAAACCTCATTGTGAGCTTGTGAGCTTCGCGAGAAGTCTTAGCTCCAGTTTTGAGTGCAAGAGAGGACACAAGTGCTAACAGGTATGACCCACAGTTTTGCTGTCACTCATTACTCGTCTTAAAGCACGCAATGTAATGCAATTACAGTCACTATAACGCAGACGCTTCTGTCTGAGCGTGTAAGTAGAGAATTAGTGTGGCATACTGAAGCTTTGTTTCCCAATGCTGATGCGAGTTGCCGACACCTGTTTGCTGCGTGCTCTACCTATCGGAGGTAAATCTCTCGGTGAGATTTTTATAGAGCAGCAGTTGCTGTCAGCTTGCCACGTAGTTTAAAAACTTCGTTGAATATATTTGTGTAACCTGCTTACTGCATAATGTGATGGTGTACATGTAGTGGATTCGCGTATTCTCAGTGTGTGTCAGAAGCTTAATGGGATAAAGTAGTGATTCTTATACTATACGTCTATTTTGACCAGCGATGTAATGATCAACTCACCTATGCATAATGCAGGATGCATAATATACATGACGTCACATTCATGAAAATATTTTAACAGTTAATGAAAGAGAAACTTTTCATCACTTGAGTTACGCAAGGGGGTAAAAAGTAGCACCAGTTACAAATACGATACTCAGTCATAGACTGATAATGTAGTACAGTTACCAGAGAGGGGACCGGAACGTATCGCAGAGAAAGCTGTACAACGGTACAAATTTTTATTTCTAGCACGCCGCAGTATTACTTCTGACTCACTGCACGGACTGAAAAATGAAACCACCGAAAACGTTAAATCAGCCTTCGGTACAGAGCAATTAAATTCTAAACATACTACAAGAGGAGACGTCATAGCAAGTTATTACTATTACATCACTGGTGAAAGCTGCCTTTACAGTAGCATCGTAAATTCCTCCCGATCCGTTGCATGTTGCCAAATTACCTCCAAACTTTTTCCCTCATCGATGACATATCTGTACCGTCTCTTATTACTCTTTCATCGTGAACTGTTATTTTTTGCCGTCTGTGAAGTGGTAGTCGAGTTGAACACTGTTGCCCGGTGCATATAGCGATGCTCAGTACACTTACCCGCCAATCTCTGGGGTGTTCAACATAATTTCAGGTAACTTTGCTCAATTTTCACATTACTGGGCATTTTCTCATTGCGAAAAGTAATTATTATGTCGTACGCGTAAGTGTTTTGCCCACGTGGTGGTTAGCATTTAATATGGACTTCGAGCTGAATTTGTGCTGCGAAATTCAGTGCGCTCTGTTGCTATAGACAACGGCGCTCAGGTTGGTGTCGTGTTCCTTGACTTTAGGGGGACATTTAACATAGTCGCGCATTGTAGATTACTGGGGAAGAAATACGAGCATACTGAGCACCGGGCTAGAGTAGTGACAGGATTCAGTATTTCCTCGCAGATAGAAATCAACATGTCGAGCCTGACGGAATACAATCTACACACGTCAAGGTAAATACTTGCGAAGAAGGAAATGTGACAGGACACTCTGTTACGGCTTCCACTGTATATAAATGATCTAATAGAAAACGTCCGGAGCTCTAGAGGACTGTGCGTAAGTGATGCAATTATCTATAATAAAGTAGCAACGCCAGCAGCCAGTCTCTGGCAATTGACCACGAACGTAAATAAATGTAACACATTGCGGATACATAGGAAAAGAAATCCACAACTCTACAATTACACTACAGATGACAAATTACTGAAAACTACACACACCGTAAAATATTTAGGAGTAACTATCCGTAGCGACCTTAAACGAAAACGACTACTTAGAAAAAACAGTAGGAATAGCAGACGCTAGACTCATCTACGAAATAAATGGCTACCAAGCCACTTCTTCGCCTGATTCTTGAGTATCGTTCATCATTACTTTCACAAGCAGACACAACCCACGTCGTAAACCATCATATTGCGTTTCAACCAAAATCATTTGGTCCTCTAGAAAGAACGTGGTGGCTATAGTAGTGTTATATATTTTTAAGTGTTTGATACTGCATTTACTTTATCTATGACACATAAACGAAAGAGTCTGTCGTAGAGGTTACTGTCATTTAATCCCTAGATTATTGCAGATTCCGACGTTCCGTTATAATTTTAGTGTATGTTGTGCCATATGTACTTTTCATTACTCTTGCCAACTGCAGCGGAAGATCCTTATGCTTTACATCTTCCAGTAATTTATTTGGTTTAAACTTGTAAAATAATTTATATTTCTAGTAGCTGTTACCCACGTTGTGATGAAAACGATCTGTGTAGATCTCCCTTTACATGATCAGTTTTCTGCATAATTCACAACTGTTTCTGCTCTTACACCAACTGTTCTCTGTACTTTGTACGAAACGAAAGAGGGAGGGTTAGGCTTTAATGTGCCGTTGACATCATTACACAGAAACACGCTCGCAATTTTTTAAGCACGGGGAAGGATATCGGCCGTGACCTTTCAAAGGAAGCATCCCGGCATCTGTCTGGAGCGATTTAGAGCTTTCACGGAAAACAAAATACACGGCCGCGGGTGTGATCCGTCGTCCTCCCGAATGCGAGTCCTGTGTTCTAACAGCTACACCACCTTGCTCGGTACTGTCTACGAATATATTTCATAAGTTGTGCAAAACGAAGCTGCAATCCTGGTTTTCGTTATGTGTTCATTTTCAAATACCGGATACACTGATGACACACTACATTCCTATTGCACCTATTCCAATAACAGTTTAATATCTTGAAATTCTATCTTTCAGCTTTTTATGCACGCTTAAAAAATGCAGAATTTCTACCATCACATCCAGGGATTTTTTCTTTCTCAGGAGGAAAATTTTGAGCTCGAACGCTCAGAACCGCAAGAAACCATGCTTAGACTTAACACTCGACTATAATAACAACAGCGGTCTGTGTCATTTCCATGCAAGCCTCCGGACTCGCCTGCTAGCACCATCAGATGGTGACGTGTTGTAGCTGCACTAACAAGTGCTCGACTTGAGTGAATGGTACGGTTGCAGTGCGAAAGAGTCACTTGGAGTGTTCGCATACGGGTTACTGTGTATGCTGTGTACAGGGATATCATGAAGGGAATTAATGCTACGAATGTGATCCAAATATTAGGGAGAATGTTCCAATGTGCTAAATACGGGAATTAATTCGGGATCGAGGACAGAGAATGCGCGGATGTGTTATATAACTTAATAATTCAGAGATATAATGGGGACGACACAGAAATAAATGACGTTACGGTCAATAGATATCCTGATTTTGAGGAGCAGGAAGAACCCGAACCTAAAGGTGGCTGTTCAAGCAGTAGCCGACGTTCATCTCCAGAGCAACAGGAATAGTCCAGGCAGGAGTGAGTACCAACTGTCTCCACCCGAACAGTCGAGGCCCAGTATTAGAAGATATTGATGACAGCGTCCTGAAGAAAATTGATGAAGACTGTTACAGTCGTGGCTTCAGTTCCCATAGCAAACTAGTGAGACGTAAGAAGTGCATAGAAAGTAAATCAAACTGCAAGGTAAACCTAAATTATGTGTCTTGTAAAGACGAGCAGGATCTCTTTTTAAAGGAAACAGATTGTCGCCATTACATTTTATAGAAGATCACGCAATATCGTAATTTAATAGTGCATGGTTGTATGGGTCTAAAAGTTCACTATTGACATCAGCAAATGTGGGCTCTAGAAGCGTCTCAAACAGTTGCATTGGTCAATTTGAAAGCTTCTGTTTCTTTTATCGAGAATCTTCAGGCTAGCATTTCATCCAGGTATATTTTTAGTTTTGTTACGCATAAGGACGTAGAAGACGATAATAGTATACGTCAGAAGACACGACAGTTTGTGGAGGAAGTGAATGTGTTTATGGCAGAACGGGGTGGGAAAAGAAGGTGTTTGCAACAGTGGCCAGAGTCATGTCCTGTGTGACGTGTTGTCTTCATCATGAACACTGCCTCACAAAGGAGAGAAAATTACAAAAATGTTTTTGCAATTTGTACATAGCTCTGTCCACAGCTACACAATTGATGTGGCTTCACAATGACAGGCAGGTTAGCAAACAAGTTGTACATCTCTTTTCAAGAGGCACAAGGCGCTTTAGGACCAAATATTTCAAAAAAACCTCAAACAACCTGCCCACGATGCAATCAAGAGCAGACAAGCAAGTGTATGAATGATTAAAGAACACCTGAAACGTTTTCCAACTTCAGTCCTCGGTGGACATGTGACACGTGAAAAGAGCCTGTTTCTGTGTGATTCCTGGTCAGGTCATACAGATCGTAGCCTTCTAGATGCATGTTCTCCAGGCAAAGGTGTTGTGCTCAAGATATTTCCACCGAAAAGAGCAGAATGTTGCCAACCCCTTGACGTTTACTTCTTTTGGCAATATAAACTCTATTATTATTATAACTACTGATTTTGTAACACTTCAACGTGAGAAATCCCAAATGAAGATAGATGATCCTTATTAAATCATCAGACTTCACTCTGTGATTTACGATCTGTTTTCTGTACCAAAGTATACGAGTATATTGCAGTACCCTTGGCTAAAGGCAAGCTATGACTCTGACATACCCACGTCATCATTCGAAAATGTAATTGGTGTGAGTTTTCATATTGGATGGGTTGCACGCGAAAGTGATTTTGAATGTAGAAACGTGGCTCTACTGATGTGTGTACACTGTTCTCTTCCACTTTTTTGAACCACTTCAGTCAAATCCCGCATTTGCACTGTGAGGGCTAACATATACAGTACCACCTGTGTACGATATGCGTATTTTGCGCCATTATAATTATATTAAGCAGACAGTTTTTGGCACTATTGATTGAAAATGCTTCACTGACGTCATTGAATTGCGATGCGTGTTCTTTAAGTAAGTACCGTTTTGAAATTAAAAAAAGACGTGCTAAGATGTCTGAATAATTTTATTTTAAAATGAAAGACTGTACCTTCATTTACCTTTCTACATAATTTCCGTCAATATTGAGGCACTTGTCATAACGGTGTACCAGTTTGAGAATACCCTCCTCATAGAAGTCTGCCGCCTGACTTGTTAACCACTCCACCACCTCTATTTTGACTTCGTCATCGTCTTGAAGACGCTGACCGGTCTGGTGTTTCTTCAAGTGCAGGAACAGATGGTAGTCACTGGATGCAAGATCGGCGGGGCTGTACGGAGGATGATCTAGAGTTTCCTATCGAAAAGATGTGATGAGATCTTTGGTCTGATTCGCCACATGAGGGTGGGCATTGTCGTGCAGCAAAACGATTCCCTTGCTCAAATTCCATAGACTGTTGCTTTGATTCTGGTGTGACGTAGGCCACCCATGTTTCATCGCCTGTAACAATTTGGCTTAAGAATTATCACCGTCGCTGTGGTACCGCTCAAGGAAAGTCAATGAACGGTCTAAATGTTTGGTTTTGTGCACATCCGTCAACATTTTCGGTAGCCAACGTGAGCACAATTTTCGGTAATTCAAGTGCTCGGTCAAAATTCCATACAAAACACTACGAGAAACATTAGGAAAGTCATGCCGCAAGGAGGAAATCGTAAAGCGTCTGTTTTCTCTCACCTTATTGTCCACTTTCTGCACCAAACTTTCATTAACGACCGAAGGACGCCCACTCCGTTGTTCATCATGCACATTTGTGCGGCCATCTTTAAATTCTCTCACCCACTTCCTTACCATTCCATCACTCATAATCTTTTCTCCGTAAACTGCACAGATCTCACGATGAATATCGATCGCTTTTAGGCCTTTAGGACTAAGAAATCTTATAACAGCCTGTACTTCACAGTCGGCGGCACTCACGATTATCGGAGGCATCTTAAACACTTGAGTACACAACGTAAACAAGGAAGAATCAGACTGTAATGGCGTCAGTGCGTAGATTAAGGTACAGGCTTTCATGTAAAAATAAAATTATTGACATACCTTAACACGTCCTTTTTTAATTTCAAAACGGTACTTACTTAAAAAACACGCCTCGTATATGTAATTTCCCTCCTATGGTGCTGACATCTTCTTACTTAGTCTCCCCTTTTAAAATATTACCTTTTTTAGTGTCGTTCTAATCACCGTTTCGCGCGGTTCCCAGCGTTCTATGTTAAGGGTGTCGCTGACTAGTATTTATTAGTTTTATTGTGATCATGTGTTGTTATTGGATCTACATAAATATCTGCACATGCTGTTGTATCTACTTCTAAACCTTTTCGTTGGTATTTACCCCAGACGTCAATACAGAATATTACTTACAAATACAATGACAAAGTTTTTAGTATTCGCAGAAGTCATAGCAACGCCGCTACTCAACACGGTTGGCGCACTTACTTGACAGTTCGGCGTTGACTCAGTAACAAGGTCGGAGAAGAGTGTAAGGAACTCAGCGTGCGAATTGATCTACGGAGGCGGAGTATCCGAACCCACGTAGATACGCGCTCGCCAGTACACTCAACCCGGGAGGCTGGCCACTGAGCACACGACAGCTGCCGGCACGAAGCGGCTGCCAAACTAAGCCGCAGGACTGGCCTGGTCTGCTTACTGCCGCTCGGAAGTACAGTAAACACTTCCGTCAGAGGGTCTGCCAATATGGCGTGTTCTCCCTTCGTGGCAGCTTTCTGAGCTACACCGTTGTTCTACCCCTGCCACCTCATCTTTCTTCACTGCGGATACTGAAAAGTCCTTGGACCGAGAACTGTTAGCAAAAGTAAACCTAGGAGATACTTATTCCGCAACGATTACCCCACATGTAACCCTCAACTTCAGGTCTGAAAGAACAGTCATTTGCTACAGTACGTCGACGCTCAATGTGTAACTGCAGATTGTGAGTCTTAAGGTGCGTTTACACCTGTGCGCCTGGCGTCTGGTCGCTCTTCACCTGTAGCTTGACGCATACTCAAATACAGGGTGTTTCCGTAAGTGCGTGCTAAAATGTGTCCGGACATAGACAATGGTCCACTGAACAACTTGAGATGGGCAACATCGGGTCAGAGAAGTCAGTTTTGCCGGCCGAAGTGGCCGTGCGGTTAAAGGCGCTGCAGTCTGGAACCGCAAGTCTGCTACGGTCGCAGGTTCGAATCCTGCCTCGGGCATGGATGTTTGTGATGTCCTTAGGTTAGTTAGGTTTAACTAGTTCTAAGTTCTAGGGGACTAATGACCTCAGCAGTTGAGTCCCATAGTGCTCAGAGCCATTTGAAGTCAGTTTAAGGAGATGTGGAAGTAAACTTGTCTACAGCTTTGTCTAGCATTATTGGTTTTCCGCTTATTTACAACTGACATGCATAGAAGTTTACACATACTTTGCTGTTTATTTACGTCTACATTTTTTATTTTCTGCAGGGGAAGAATGAGGATGAGCCTGATTACTAGGAAGGCATGATGCAGATTTCTGTATACTTTACTTGTCCATGAGATGGCTCTGTTGTATTGTGTTTACATTGTCCCATGAGAGAACTAGCTATGAATCAACGACGGACCCATTCATTAGTCAGTGCTATTCAGAGACTTACAGTACAATACGACGGAGCAGTACCGGTACAGTATTTCCTGGTCGCTGGAATGTAAGGGGAGGTCCCATTCCACTGCCTGCGAAGTCACCTAACCTGACTCCTCTTCATTAATTCCTATGGGCATATCTAAAGTCACTTGTCTTTTTGGCCCCAGTGAATACCGATATGGAGAGCGAATTAATTCTTTTTCTATTTCTGTCATTTCACTATGGGACTTAACTGCTGAGGTCATCAGTCCCCTAGAACTACTTAAACCTAACTAACCTAAGGATATCACACACATCCATGCCCGAAGCAGGATTCGAACCTGCGACCGTAGCGGTCGCGCGGTTCCAGACTGTAGCAGCTAGAACCGCTCGGCCACTTCGGCCGGCAATTACTTCTTTGAATTGTGGTTGCCTGTGACATGATTCGAAACACACCAGGGATGTCTGTCAGGGTGAGTCAAAACCTTGTTCGCCGATGTCTTGCTTGCACTGAGGTTGATGGCCTTCAGTTTCAGCACATTTTGTAAGATACAGTACAAAGGTTACGTTCATTGTGTCAGCGTTGGTATTCGCAGTTATCTGTAACTAATGAAATTGAAAAGTTACATAGTAATATGATTCTATTCCTGTTACCTCCTTAAACTGGCTTGCCTTGGGCATGGGTGTGTGTTATGTCCTTAGGTTAGTTAGGTTTAAGTGGTTCTAAGTTCTAGGGGACTGATGAGCTCGGATGTTAAGTCACATAGTGCTCAGAGCCATTTTTAAACTGGCTTCTCCCATCCTAGGTTCTATACTTCCAATTGTTCATTGAAGCATCCTCTATGTCATGCGTGCAAGTGCAAGCCTCTTCCTCAACATGTGTGGGCGAGTGATTCCATTCACACCAGTGTTCACAGTGGGCGCCTCCGCATCCGCGTGGTCAAGCTACAAGCAAGCGGTGACTAGCCGCAAGGCGCACAGGTGTAAACGTACCTTTAGGAGTAGTGGTTCAAATGGCTCTGACCACTATGGGACTTGACATCTGTGGTCATCAGTCCCCTGGAACTTAGAACTACTTAAACCTAACTAACCTAAGGACATCACACACATCCATGCCCGAGGCAGGATTCGAACCTGCGACCGTAGCAGTCGCACGCGTGTCGGCCTGAGTGCCTAGAACCGCTCGGCCACCGCGGCCGGCTTTAGGAGTACTGCTACTCAGTGATGAACTCTGTAAGGAACGGGTTTCAGCAGTGGGTAATACAAAACACAAGCACTGGTGCTCAAATCGTTACAGGCACTGAAAGCTGGCTGAAGCCGGAGATAAGCCCAGCCGAAATGTTTGCGAAGAACATAACTGTGTTCCGAAGGGGGAGACTAAACACGTGTGGTGATGGCGTGTTTTTTGCTGTTAGAAACAGGTTATCTTGTAGCGAAATTGCAGTAGATAGTTCCTGTGAGTTAGTATGGGCAGATGTTGATATTGGAAACCGGAATAAAATAATAGTAGGATCCTTTCACCGACCTCCAAATTCAGATGATACAACCTATTGAAAGTTTATTTAAAGTCAATACCACCATTAGACTGTTGTTCATTTACAGTGATACATTTACACTTACACAACCACGATTTTTACTTCAAAGTGCCATTATCAAGTGATAACACAATGGCACTTCGAGGCCGAAATCATGATTGTGTAAGTGTAAATGTAACACTCCAAATAAACAACAGTCCAATGCCGGTAATGACTTCTAAGAAATACATTATGACTGTGGCCCTGCCGAAAAAAAAATTGTTAACTGATGAAAGGTTCAAAGAAAACTTGAGTTCGATTTCAAACACGTACCCGACTCATACTATTATAGTTGGTGGTCACTTTAATTTACCCTCGATATTTTGGCGATAATACGCGTTTAATTCCGGAGGTACGCATAAAACATCAGCCGAAATTGTGCTAAACTCATTCACTGAAAATTATTTCGAGCAGTTAGTTGATGACCCCACACGAATGTGAAACGGTTGTGGAAACACACTTGACCTCTTAACAACAAATAATCCTGAGTTAATAACGAGCATCAAAACGGATACAGGGATTAGTGAACACAGTGCTGACGTAGCTACATTGAATACTGTCAACCCAAATCCTCCAAAAATAAACGAAAAATATAGCTATTCAAAAAAGCAGACAAGAATTCACTTGACGCCTTCCTGAGAGACAATCTCCGTTCCTTATAAATTAATAATATAAGTTTAGACCAGATGTGACTTGAATTCAATGAAATAGTATCGGCAGCAACTGAGAGATTTACACCAAATAAATTAAAAGAAGACGGAGCCGATCCTCCGTGGTACACAAAACGCGTCACAACAGTATTGCAGAAACAAAAAAACAAACATTCCAAATTTAAACAGGCGCAAAATCCCTAAGACTGGCGAACTTTTACAGAAGTTCGAAATTTAGCGCAGACTTCAACCCGAGATGCTTATAATGGTTTCCACACCGAAACTTTGTCTCGAAACCCGGCAGAAAATCCAAAGAGATTCTGGGCGTATGTAAGGTATGCTAGCGGCAAGACACAATTAATTCCTTCTCTGCTCGATGGCAATGGAGATACTGTCGAAGACACTGCTGCCAAAGCACAGTTATTAAAGAGAACCTTTCGAAATGCCTTCACAAAGGAAGACGAAGTAAATATTCCAGAATTCGAATCAAGTACATGGCTCTGAGCACTATGGGACTCAACATCTTAGGTCATAAGTCCCATAGAACTTAGAACTACTTAAACCTAACTAACCTAAGGACATCACACACACCCATGCTCGAGGCAGGATTCGAACCTGCGACCGTAGCAGTCCCGCGGTTCCGGACTGCAGCGCCAGAACCGCACGGCCACCGCGGCCGGCGAATCAAGTACAGCTTCCAACATCAGTAACATATTAGTAGATATTCTCGGAGTAGTGAAGCAACTTAATAAAAGCAAGTCTTCTGGTAAAGACTGTATACTAATTAGCTTCTTTTCAGAGTATGCTGAGGCAATAGCTTCATACTTAACAATCACATACAACTGTTCGCCCAACGAAAGATCCGTACCCAAAAGCTGCAAAGTTGCACAGGTCACACCAATATTCAAGAAAGGTAGTACGAGCAATCCACTAAATTACAGGCCCATATCATTAACGTCGATATGCAGCTGGATTTTGGAACATATTTTGTGTTCGAACGTTATGGATTACCTAGAAGAAAACGGTCTATTGACACACAAACATGGATTTAGAAATCATTGTTCTTGTGATACACAACTAGATCTGTACTCGCATGAAGTGCTGAGTGCTATTGAAAAGGGATTTCAGATTGATTGAGTATTTCTGGATTACCGGAAGGCTTTCGACACTGTACCACATGAGCTGCCTGTAGTGAAATTCCGTGTTTATATACTGGATTCGTGATTTCCTGTCAGGGAGGTCACATTTCGTAGTAATTGACGGAAAGTCATCGACTGAAACACAAGCTATTTCTGGCGTTCCCCAAGGTAGTGTTATAGGCCCTTTGCTGTTCCTTATCTATACAAACGATTTGGGAGACGATTTGAGCAGCCGTCTTAGGCTGTTTGCAGATGACGCTGCCGTTTATCTACTAATAAAGTCATCAAAGGCCAAAACAAATTTCAAAACGATTTAGAAAAGATATCTGTGTGGTGCGAAAATTGGCAATTAACCTAAATAACGAAAAATGACAGGTCATCCACAAGAGTGCAAAAAGGAATTCGTTAAACTTCGGTTACACGATAAATGAGTCAAATCTAAAGGCCATTAACTGAACTAAATACTTAGGAATCACAATTACGAACAACTTAAATTGGAAGGAACACAGAAAATGTTGTGGGGAAGGCTAACCAAAGACTGCGTTTTATTGGCAGGACACTTAGAAAATGTATCAGATGTGCTTTAGAGACTGCCTACACTGCGCTAGTGCGTCCTCTTTTAGCATACTGCTGCGCAATGTGGGATACTTACCAGACAGGATTGCCGGAGTACATCAAAAAAGTTCAAAGAAGGGCAGCACGTTTTGTATCACCGCGAAATAGGGGAGAGAGTGGCAGAGAAATGATACAGGATTTGGGGTGGACATCATTAAAACAAAGGCGTCTTTTGTTGCGCTGGAATCGTCTCACGAAATTCAAAATACCAACTTTCTCCTCCGAATGCAAAAATATTTTGTGGACAACGACGTACATAGGGAGGAACGATAACCATGATAAAATAAGGGAAATCAGAGCTCGTAAGGAAAGATATAGATGTTCGTTTTTTCAGTGCTCTATACAAGATTGGAATAATAGAGAATTGTGAAGTTGGTTCGATGAACCCTCTGCCAGGCACTTAAATGTGATTTGTAGAGTATCGAAGTAGATGAATATATAAATGTAGAAAATGGAATCTCATTTTCACGAAATATATCACTAACGTATATCAATCAAAGGCAGAGGCTACATAGGCATAATTAGGATCACGTCCTGCAAAAGTATGTGAACTGACGTTACAAAAGTCATGGGATACTTCCTAATATATGTCGGACCTCCGCTTGCCTGCCATAGTGCAGCGACTCGACGTGGTGCGCTTCAGTCTGGAGCAGCTCGACCGCTACGGTCGCAGGTTCGAATCCTGCCTCCGGCATCGATGTGTGTGGTGTCCTTAGGTTACACTACTGGCCATTAAAATTGCTACACCAAGTAGAAATGCAGATGATAAACGGGTATTCGATGGACAAATATATTATACTAGAACTGACATGTGATTACATTTTCACGCAATTTGGGTGCATAGATCCTCAGAAATGAGTACCAAGAACAACCACCTCTGGCCGTAATAACGGCCTTGATACGCCTGGGCATTGAGTCAAATAGAGCTTGGATAGCGTGTACAGGTACACCTGCCCATGCAGCTTCAACACGATAGTGACTGGCGTATTGTGACGAGCCAGTTGCTCGGCCACCATTGACCAGACGTTTTCAATTGGTGAGAGATCTGGAGAATGTGCTGGCTAGGGCAGCAGACGAACATTATCTGTATCCAAAAAGGCCCGTACAGGACCTACAACATGCGGTCGAGCATTATCCTGTTGAGATGTAGTGTTTCGCAGGGATCGAATGGAGGGTAGAGCCACGGGTCGTAACACATCTGAAATGTAATGTCCACTGTTCAAAGTGCCGTCAATGCTAGCAAGAGGTGACCGAGACGAGTAACCAATGGCACCCCATCCCATCACGCCGGGTGATACGCCAGGATGGCGATGACGGATACACGCTTCTAATGTGCATTCACCGCGATGTCGCCAAACACGTACGCGACGATCATGATGCTGTAAACAGAGCCTGGATTCATCCGAAAAAATGACGTTTTACCATTCGTGCACCCAGGTTCGTCGTTGAGTACACAATCGCTGGCACTCCTCTCTGTGATGCAGCGTCAAGGGTAACCGCAGGCATGGTCTACGAGCTTATAGTCCATGCTGCTGCAAACGTCGTCCAGCTGTTCGCGCAGATGGTTGTTGACTTGCAAACGTTGCCATCTGTTGACTCAGGGATCGAGACGTGGCTGCACGATCTGTTACAGCCACGCGGATAAGATGGCTGTCATCTCGACTGCTAGTGATACGAGGCCGTTGGGATCCAACAGGGCCTTCCGTATTACCCTCCTGAACTCACCGATTCCATATTCTGCTAACAGTCATTGGATCTCGACCAACGTGAGCAGCAGTGTCGCAATACGATAAACCGCAATCGCGATATGTTACAATCCGACCTTTGTCAAAGTCGGAAACGTGATGGTACGCATTTCTCCTCCTTACACGAGGCATCACAACAACGTTTCACCAGGCAACGCCGGTCAACTGCTGTTTGTGTATGAGAAATTGGTTGGAAACTTTCCTCACGTCAGCACGTTGTAGGTGTCGCCACCGGTGCCAACCTTGTGTGAATGCCCTGAAAAGCTAATCATTTGCATATCACAGCATCTTCTTCCTGTCGGTTAAATTTCGCGTCTGTAGCACGTTATCTTCATGGTGTAGCAATTTTAATGGCCATTAGTGTAGTTAGGTTTAAGTAGTTCTAAGTTCTAGGGGACTGATGACCTTAGATGTTAAGTCTCATAGTGCTCAGAGCCATTTGAACCTTTTTTTTTTTTTACTCCGTTTCTTGTACAGGAACTGGAATGTCCATTATACTTGAGACAGATGACTCTCACTGCCAAACTGTTACTCAGAGCCTATCGACACTAGCTCAAGAAAGCGCAGAAACAAAGCTGTATTTAGATAGGACCTTATAGCTGCTGGATTTCTACCTGGCTGACTCAACAATTTCATTGACATACGACGGTTGTGATACGACACTTCCTGCTGAGATAACACCCTGTACGAAGATAAATCCGGAGAGAAGTTAAATAGATGTGCAAGAAATGCTCAGAATACTAACCGTTGCTGGCTGGACAGCACAAACTGCTTTAGGAGCTGCGAGCGACGTAAGCGCAACTTGCTGCAATACTTGCAGGTCTTAAAAAAAGTGCAGTACACTAATGCGGAGATATACCGCCACGTTGTCAGTGTCCCATCATGCCTCGCTGCTACTGGAACGTCAATATAAGCAACGACAAAGTCATCGTCCTGCGTTTACTATTCTCAATGCAACGCGAAGAAATGCTGACTTTGGATAAAGGATATTATGAAATAGTTAAGAGAGGATATTAACATTCCAGGTTTTCATGTTCCACACGAAGAATTAGGTAACGCGTGTCTACTCATTTAGCTCTACAATAGAAAAACTTGACTGTCTGCAGTAGAAAGGACTACAAATCTGTTATTATTCAAATACTTCACCAGCAATGGTGCAAATGTTGCAGAAGATTCCCAATAGCGGTTATAGTACAATTAGCTCTTCTGGACAGGTGTGTCTGATACACGAAAGGGACAGGAAGAAGAAAAGACCGGAGACATTGTTGGCTGCAGATACATAAAGACGACCTTAAATCATCTCTCAAGGAGATTATTGGATGTAGGCTATATGGCACGTGCAAGCTGACATTGTCAGATCCAAATAATGTAAGCATATATATATATATATATATATATATATATATATATATATATATATATATATAAGTATGTGAGTAATGTTTCTTTTCAGCATATAACTACAGAACTAATTTTCAGTTTTATTTGAAATGAATGTAAGAACGAAACTGCAATGGGACAGTCAATGGATAATTGTGTGGTGAGAGTGTTTCTCTTTCTCGAAAAATGGACCATTTGTAGCTCTGCATCTTTTGATATTTAGTTTTATAATAATGGCTGTTAAAACATGCAGTACAAATAAGTTAAGTCTATTTACCAACTGTGACAACTGTCGCCCTGCAACCATCGTAAATTACTTATCGATCAGTAGAAGTAAATTTTTTGGAGGAGAAAGTAGTGTAGAAACTTTTAGTGCATCTGTTAAGTCGAAATGCCATCTCAGACATGAAGAGTTTCTGTCAGCTTCACTTATTGAAATGGTTCAAATGGCTCTGAGCACTATGGGACTCAACATCTGAGGTCAACAGTCCCCTAGACTTAGAACTACTTAAACCTAACTAACCTAAGGACATCACACACATTCATGCACGAGGCAGGATTCGAACCCGCGACCGTAGCAGCAGGGCGATTCCGGACTGAAGTGCCACAGCGGCCGGCCATTCTGTAATCACCGAATATTATCACAGAATACTTCTCCCTCGACACATCACGTACATTGTGAGGTACTATTGTTAAGAGCCAGACATGGTCATTATGAAATGTTTAGCTTCTTTTCCGGCTGCTTTCACGATTTTTTCACAGCTGTCGTACGATAAATATGAGGAAGAAGAAGGCGATTCGGATTAAAAATTGATGTTGGTACGTTATCATCAATTCAACTTGTGTTATCATGCTTCTATGTGAACAGTGTTGACAGAGAAAAAATAGGGCTACAACTGGAATATCGCCTAATATTTAGACATGATTCATCGTGTTTGTAATTTATCAAAGTTATGAAAACTTATGAAACCTTGTATTTATGCTACAGATGTTCTTTTATAGACCTGTCTGTAATGGCGAATAGTTCAAATTATCCTCAGACAAAGTGAACTGTGACGAAATTCGGTACAAAATGTCTTGTCAGTGGAAACACCATTGTAAAATAAATGTGTGTCCTTCTGTATCTATGGAAGTGGAGTAAACATTCACGAATTCATGCGAACCACAGAAATTCATCTCAGCAAAGAACAGTTCCAGATCTTAGGAAACAGTCATTTGAAATCAAGGCGTTTCATTCATTTTGCAAACGTTGGATTCATATGCAGCATGAAGCTACAGCTATATTGTTGCGTACATAGTTCCGCGTAGTTAGCGCGTACACAACTTTCCCACTAGAGCGCGCCCCGCTAAGCACAACAGCGCAGGCGCAGCGCTCGTCCGTCTCCGCACTACGATATGGCGCTGTCTTAGAGACGGACCAAATTCTGCTTCCGCCGATCCGCGTATTAATATGTAAGGCAGCCAATGAGATTGCTGCTAAGGTAGAACCTTTTCTCCTCGCGGATCACTCTTGCGCAGTAATACCTGAACGCTCGAGGTATTATAACGAGTGTACAGACCTCCGATTAGTCAGTTTGCATTTGTCTGCACCTGTCTGTACTAGTCTGCATTAGTCTGCATTAGTCTGTAGTCAAGTTTCAGTCTGCGCCTAATAAGATTATAATATTCCTGTACATAGCCATGAAGATAAATGTATAGACACTTTGTCAAGTATCAGAGATATGTGAGAATAAAATTAACGCACAAAGACCAATGGAATGTCAGATTGTCAATTGTAAATAGCATCCAGAATCAAGTTAAGTAAGGTTTATGATTGTTATTATTTTAATAAATGTGTGTGAAAATTAATCAAGTTCTGTTTAAAGTGGGTCACCGTCAATCGGCTACTCTAAGGGTGCAAGTGGCATTTCTATCGTCTCACCTAACGGCAGAAGATAAACACGCCACGATAAGACCACGAGACATATTGCTCACACTCGCCTACTTCGTTAGAGCGACAAGCCAAATAATCTGATGGTGTGTGTATGGAAGGTCTTACAGTACGCACACCACATATATCTACATGGTTACGCTGAGATTCACAAGTACGTTTCTGGCAGATGGTTCATCGCACTTTGAAGTTGTTTTTCTACCATTCCACTCTCGAACGGCACGAGTGCGAGTTCTGATCCCTTTTGTTTGATCATGATGATAATTTCTCCCTATGTAGTGGGGACCAACAAATTACATTCACATTCGAAGGAAAAAGTTTGTGATTCCGATTTCACGAGACTATTCTACCAGGACAAAAATACGCCTTTGATTTAATTATTGCCATACTAATTCGCGTATCATATTCGTGGCATTCCCCCCCCCCCCCCGCCCCCGCCCCCACACACACACATCGATATTAGAAAACGAGCTGCCCTTCTTTGAACTTTTACGATGTTTTCTCCGTCAGTCCTACCCAATTCGCATCCCATACTGCGCAGCAATAATGCAGAAGAGGACGGGAAAGCGTAGTGTAACGCTGTCTCATTTGCAGACCTGTTGCATTTTCTAAAAGTCCTGCGAATAACTCGCAGTCATTGCTTCACTCCCCTAGTACATTAAATATGATGCTGTGTCATTGGCAGACCTTTTGCATTTTCTAAAAGTCCTGCCAGTAAATCGCAATCATTGCTTCACTTCCCCCGTACATTATATATGTCTGTGTGCCAAGTTAGATTATGGTAGTTTGTTTTGTTTTGTTTTAGGGCGCAAAAGTCACACGCACCCATGTCAGAACCGTAGAACATGAGGACGAATAAGGAGTGGAAAGCAACTACACGTTAAACCCAGTCGGCGGAAGGAAAGACAGCTAAAATCAGGGACTTGGAGTATGGTCTATAAAGTCCGCCATAGAGACAATGGAGGTTCTGAACTAAAGATTAAACGCTTTTCGCCAAATTGCTAGGGCGGATAAAAAGTAAAACGTGGTCAATAGATAGCGTGTCGTTCGCAAAACGGCCGATGACTCGGAGGGAAAACGTAAATGAGAACGTTAGTCGTTAAGTAAAGGACATTCTGTCAGGAAATGGCGAACCGTCAAAGGTTGAGGACAATGAGCACAAAGTGTTGGCGTAACCTATCTAAAATGATCTCCTCGCGGAGAAAGGGCCTAGAGGAGGTCGGCCAAGCCACTGCGAGAGGTTTGATTCCCCGGAGCTCATTTCCACGAAGAGAAGACCAGTGGTGGTGCCGAAGTGATCTGTCTTTAGATTTCTGTGATCTATCGTGCAATCAAAATGTAACAAAATTCTTTTTGTATTCTTGTGAATGACCTCACATATTCATTATTCACAGACAATTGTCACTTGTCGCATGATGCACGTATGTTGCCGTTCTTATGATGACTTTTATAGATGATAAATAACAGTCTCATCTGCAAACAATCTAAGAGAACTGCTCAGATTTATAGTAAATCGTGAGAATAAAGAACAAGTTGTGTTTCGTGGGAACGATATTTTCCTTACCCGTGTTCGCTGTTCGTCAATGAATTTTTTCCTGTCGGTAATTCATAATGTTAAAGCAGAGTGTTAGTTCCAAAAGGCTATTGCAAATCCACGTTAGTGATACGGGTCTGTAAGTTAGCGAACAACTCTCATATCCTTCCTTGAGTATTGGTGTGGCCTGCGCAACTGGACAGTTTTTAGGTACGGATATTTCGATTAGCGAGCGGTTGTATGTGATTGATAAATACGGAACTATTGTTCAGCATACTGTTAAAGTACCTTAACTGGTATGTAATCTGGATTCTAGACCTTGCCTTTATTACGTGATTTAAGCTGCTTCGCTACACCGCAACTATCCATGTCTAAGTTACTCCTGTACGCAGTTATTCTTGATTACAGTTCTCGAATATTTACTTCGATTTTTTTTTGGAGGCTGTTTCGGTAAACCGTGTTTAGTATGTCTGCTTTAGTGGCACTGTTATCAGTAACATTACCATTGCTGTCGCTCAGTGAGGATACTGATTGAGTCTTGCCACTGGTGTACTTTACATACAACCAGAATCTCTTTCGATTTTCTGCCAGGTTGCGAGACAGAGTTTTCTTGCGGAAACCACTAACATCATCTTACATTGACGTTCGAGCTAAATTTCGGACTTCTGAAAACTTAATCAATCTTGGGGTTTTTGCGTTCTTTTAAACGTCTCAACTGCCATCGATGCTACGTCTTTGAATCTAAACCACACCTACGCTACGTTTATATTGTCAGTTTGGATGGAATGGAGACTGTCTCTTAGGAAAGCGTCAAGCGAATTTTTGTCTGCTTTTTTAAGCAGGTATATTTTGTGTTTGTTTTTGGTTAATTTGGACATTATGGTATTCAGTCTTGCTACAACGACTTTGTGATCAGTAATCCCTGCATCCGTCGTGATGCTACCTATTCGCTTAGGACTGTTTCTTCTTAAGATGACTCAAGTGTGTCTTCGTAACCATTTACACTTGCACTAATTATCCATGATAACTTTCGGAGAAAGCATTCAGTACGTTCCTACGAAACACATCTATTTTTTCCAACATGTCGAGGGTAGAATGAAGTCACCACCAATTATAATTGCACCAGTGGGGTAGGTATCTTAATTGAGACTCAAGTTTTTTTATTTTTCAGCAACTGAGCAATTGTAAAGTCCGGGGTGGTGGAGGGTGTCAGTAAAAAGAACCAAATATTAATTAACTCCGGTTGTTTAGCATAACCCCTGTCCACACTAATTCATCGGAACTTGTAGATTCGTCGACCTACGTAATGGGGTGGAAGGTTGTAGGACACCCCTCGATAGATCAGGAAGCAGCTACATGGGTAGCACAGTACTTGTGGCGTGCACATTATTTTTTTTTTTTTCGGTTAGGTGCTTCCCCACGGGAAAGAAACTGTTGGTCTGAAATATTACCAGACCATGATACTGATTTAGGTGGGCCAACTGTAATAATTGTTCGTTTGCCTAAACAGGTCATTCTAAAGGATTTAAATATACTAAATCTCATGTTAGCAAATTATCGAAGTGTCTGTAGCAAGACCCTGAGCTACTCTCCGAAATAAACAGTAACAACGCAAATATTGTATTAGGTACCCGAAGCTGATTGAAACCAGACATAAATAGCAGTGTAATTTTGAAGTCGGATTGGACAATGTTTATGAAGGATAGGACTGACGCTACGGGAGGTGGTGTGTTCATTGCAGTTAAAAGCTGTTTAAGCGCATTTGACATCGATATTGGGTCGGACTGTGAAATAGTCTGGATAAAGCTGTCAATCAGACAAGGATTGACCATTGTATTGGGATGTTTCTATAGACCACTAGCATCCGTAACAAACGTTGCAGAACGTTTCAGGGAATGTCTTGAGTACATAGGAAATAAATATCCAAATTATCCATTAGTTGTAGGTGGAGACTTTACTGTGGCATCCACTGACTGGGAAAATTACACTTTTATCACAGGGAGCAGAAGCAAAGACTTGTGTGAAGTTATTCTAGGAGCGTTCTCAACATACAACCTTGAGCAACTGGTTAGAAAACCAACTCGAGATGGGAGCATATTAGATATCTTTTCGACAAAGAGACCTGATCTTTTTGAGAAAGTTAATCTAGAAGAAGTTATTAGCGACCATAATGTCATTGTAGCTTCTATGCCAGTGGAAGTTGTAAATAAATAAATAAATAAATAAACGAAAAAATAAAAAATTGAGTTTTCTTGTTTGGAAAAACAAATAAAAGTGTCATTAATGAATATCTTCATAGTCAGCTCCAAGATTCACCGCGGGACACAAAGATGTTGAGCATCTTTGGTTAGAATTTAAAGCCATTGTCTACCACATGCTAGAGAAGTATGTGCCTAGCAAAAATATAGGGGAGGGAAAGGATCCACCTTGGTACAAAAAACTTATTAGGAAGTTGCTGAAATAGCACAGAATTTTGCACAGTCGTTTTAAACATAGTCACTGCCCCATTGACAAACATAAATTATGCGAAATGAAAGCAGCTGTCGAAAGGTCAATGAGATATTCTTTTAACGAATTTAAAAGTAATATTTTATCTGCAGATTTTAAAAATAGACCCGAAAAATTTTGGTCGTACGTAAAATCTATGAACGCTACAAATAATTCAATACCTTCTCTTGCTGACAGTACGGGTAATGTGACGGATAATGATAAAAGAAGGCCGAAATTCTAATCCTAGCTTTCAAAAACTCGTTTACGTTAGAGGACTGCAGCACCATTCCCCCTTTTCAATTATCGAACAAACGCAAGGATGGGTGACATAGTGTTTAGTGTATCTGGGATTGTAAATCAGTCAAAATCTTTAGATGCCAGGAAGGCATCTGGCCCAGACGGTATCCCCGTAAGATAATATGTTGACTATGCTACAGATATAGCACCATTCTTATCCATCATCTATTAGAGATCATTGGAACAGCGGAAAGTTCCACTGGACTGGAAAAAAGCCCAGGTCATAGCAATCTATAAAAAGGTTAGAAAATCGGATGCACATTATTACCGGCCAATTTCACTGACATCGATTTGTTGTAGAATCATGGAACATATTTTGTGTTCAGACATGATGAACTTTCTAGACTCTGAGAAGCTCATCTGCAGAAACCAGCACGGTTTTAGGGAACAGCGGTCATGCGAGACACAGCTGGCCTTCTTTGTGCATGATATACAAAAGGTTCTAGATACCAGCTCCCACGTTATGCCATATTTCTCGACTTTCGAAAGGCGTTCGACTCAGTTCCACACATTCACATTTCTTTACGTACTACACGAATATGTAATGAAAAATGGGGATTCCTATTTAAAAAAACGCAGTTGATATCCGTTTGGCCTATGGCAGCGCCATCTAGCGGGCCAACCATAGCGCCATCTGGTTTCCCCCTTCAAGCTAGACGAGTTTAGTTCTTTGTAGTTTTTTCGTTTGATGCTTATTTCGTGAGATATTTGGCCCGGTTACTATCAGTGGACCACCCTGTATAAAGCAAACGGGATTTGCATCCTCATAGTAGAGCTGCTAGCATCTAGCGCAAAATTAGAATAGACTTCATCTCTCAGACGCAGTCTCGGTGCTACGATGTTTTTTTTTAATCGTTAGTGTACAGTCATGTGGAGACAATTCGTGCTCATGTAGAAGGGTACTCCGGTAGACAATCGTGGTCTTTATTTGCGGGCTAAGACTCAGGATTGTATGACCAGTAGAGTTTTACAATATTTTTTTGGATGTGGTAAATTCATTTCATAGGACCGATACAGCATCTTTGTAATGTTAAGCGTTTCCTTCTAAAACAGTTATGTACGTTACTGTACTGAAGTTATAGGGATAACCCCGCGCTATGAGGTACCTTTTAACAGAGATGGAAGCGGACGAACTACTTGTAGGAAGAAGCCCGTAGAGTAGAGCTAAACTGTAACAGTTTTATCCGTCGATGTTACATTTTCTGATGCTTTTATTGCAACAAACAGTATCATAAACAACGCATTTCAGTTTGCAGCATCTTTTCTTAGTGAGGAAGCAAATGTAAAACGAAAACTTCCTAGGAGATTAAAACTGTGTGCCGCACCGGGACTCGAATCTGGGACTCTCGACTTTCACTCTACCGACTAACCTACCCGAGCACGGCTCATGACTCCCCTCACAGCTTTGCTCCTGCCAGTATCTCATCTGCCACCTTCCAGATCTCAAAGGAGTTATGTTTGCTTATCTTGAGGGAGTAACGCTCCTAGAACCAAGGATATTGCAGACACATTGCTTAGTCACGGGCTGAGGGATTGTTCCCGGATGGAATTTTCACTCTGCAGCGGAGTATGCGCTGATCTGAGACTGATTTCGGAAAAAAGGAGTTGTTACATATCTTATGATAGAGCACTTGTTGAAAAATACTGAGACACGTAGATTTTGTAGCGTTCAGCACGCAGATATGTGTGCTTGTGAACTAATATTGAAAAATAGTTTATTTTTAACTGCATACATAATGCTACTGGGATATTTTGAACTGTTTGCGAGACATCTGGATTCCTTACTGTTCTGTTTGTCAGACAGCAGGAAGCAGTTGATAGTCTGATTTTCTGAAGAATTCCGATGGCAAAAATGATCTGGAAACATTTTCTGAATCCGACAATTTGATGTCAATAATTAACTTTCCAACATGGGTGAACAAGGACAGTAGTGCCGTAACTGTTCATGTTTTCTTAGTTGAAGATCAAAGCAAGAAAATAACTTTTACCTAGTAACAAATGCTCTCTCTGGTCATGATGAACAGTTAGTTAGGATTAATAATATAGTACTTGAGATATGGATACTCCTCAGTGGAAATTAAAATAATTAATGACTCCATGACAATGGTTTTTAAGAATACTTTAACAAATGCTCTCTCTGGTCATGATGAACAGTTAGTTAGGATTAATAACATAGTACTTGAGATATGGATACTCCTCAGTGGAAATTAAAATAATTAATGACTCCATGACAAATGTTTTTAAGAATACTTTACAAGAGAAAACCTGCTATGAAATTTATAATCAACCAAATGTTGACACATAATTTTATCTACTCCTTGATAAATTCGTGTAATTATTTGAAATCTGCCACACAAGTTAATCAGAAAGTACAATAAAAACCATGTAAGAAACCATGGATCACTGCAGGGATTGAAATACCTTGTGAAATAAAAAGGGAAATGTATCTGCAGGCTAGAACAAGCAGAGGTCCTGCAATAGTTGCATATTGCAAGATTTTTTTAAAAATTACTGAGAAAGGTTATTAAAAAATGAAGGAACATGAGCATAATGTCATAAGTCAGTAATTGCAGCAACAGACTTACGAGTAACGCTGTATATAATGGAGAGGCGGGACAAGCAGCCACAGAACAGGATAACACCGAACGCTAACACAAAATTTAATCTATTCCATGATAAATTCGGCCCGCATCTCGTGGTCCTGCGGTAGCGTTCTCGCTTCCCACGCCCGGGTTCCCGGGTTCGATTCCCGGCGGGGTCAGGGATTTTCTCTGCCTCGTGATGGCTGGGTGTTGTGTGCTGTCCTTTGGTTAGTTAGGTTTAAGTAGTTCTAAGTTCTAGGGGACTGATGACCATAGATGTTAAGTCCCATAGTGCTCAGAGCCATGATAAATTCGTGTTATTATTAGCACATTTCTTAATTATTGTAGAAAATATCGCAACAAAGAACTCAAGAAGAAAATTGAAAAAGCGTGTAGAAAAACTAACTCTAATAAAATTTAATCATATGAATATACCACTCACTAGTCCTTATGAAATTAAGAAAATTATACATTGTCTCAAAAATAAAAGATAATATATTATTGATAGTGTTTTCAATAAAGTACTAAATCTTTGTTCCCATAAAATAAGCACGGTCATATATGAAATTTGTAATGCATCACTAACTCAAGGCATTTTTCCAGAGAGACTCGAATATCTCATTGTTAACCCCCTTTAATAAAAGTGACAAGAGTCATAATTTCCCAAAAACTTTGAGAAGGTGATATATTCTAGAATAGAATCTCACCTTCATAATAATAAAGTTGTCAGCGAATAACAGTTTCGGATTCAAATTAGATTGTCTTCTGAGAATTCCATTTACAGGTTGACTCATCAGATTTTACAAGCATTAATTAATGAAATAGCAGTGGTTCGTATTTCCTGCTATCTATCTAATCAATTTGGCTGTGTGAATCAAAGTATTGTCCTAGATAAATTGAAGTTTTATGGGATTCATGGTATAACCAACGAATGGATAATTCCATATCTAACAAAAAAAAAATGCAGAAAGTAGTACTTAGCAACTCAGCCAATATAGTACTCCATGCATACATACAGAAAGAGAAGACGCGGTAAACAATGTCCCATTGACTGGTTTTCTCAATTTAAAAAAGACGCAACATATTCAGTTCTGCATAACACCAATGATAAGTGCAACACAGTGGCGAAATAATAAATATGGTGGAAAAGTCAAAATTCTTTGGTGTCCAAATCGATCAGATTTTTAAAATGAATAAAGCACATTTTTTATGTCCAAAAACAACTTATTTAAGCCACATTTGCACTTATAATCGTTGCAAATCTTTGGGAGAGAGACATAAATAAATTGACAATTTGTGGTGCTCAACCACGATCGTCTTGCAACACCTGTCTAAGAGTTTGGACATTCTGACTACTGCTAGGCAGTATATTTATTCAGTCATGGAATTCGCTGTAAACACTCGACTACAGTTCAAAAGGTACATAATTCCCATAAGAAGAATAACATCCAAAATCCTACATCAAGGTTGTCTTTAGTACAAAAAGGTTTGCACAATAATGCAACAGATATTTTTGATCACTTTCCTGGTGATGTAAAGTATCTGACAGACATAAAAGCAAATTTCAAAACAAATTGATAAACTTTCTCCTTGACAACTTCTTCTACTCCGTGGAGGAGTTTCTTACTAACTGACATCCGTAAATTCAAAAATTAAAAAACTGGCCAGATGGGGGTAGGACTTGCTCACTGAGGGTTCCGTAAAAATTTAATTATGCATACAGACAGTTTATCCTTTCTGGGAATCGAGCATATTGACGATACTAGACTGTTATCGACATCTATACTGGCAAGATATCTGTCCCAGGGATTCCGAGACTTTAGAGAGTGTTTTAATTTGAAGTTAGAAGTTGCATAACTAATGAAGAATGAAATATTTTTTCGTGTGATTAAAAGTTAACAATTTTCGACACTTCCGTTTATTTGTCTACTGTGAAACCTTGCTTCTTGTCAAATTTAATGATTCTTAGTCAATGGGAGTGCCTTATAGTTTTTGATGAGGGAGTTGTATCTTTTGACTGAATTGACTTAAAAGCTTAATAGTTTACACAACTAAGGGACCGTACACCTTAGTATAGACCTTAATGTGTGCCAAAAATTTGAAGTTGATACTCCAAATTGTTCCAGAGAAACGCGTATTAATAGGCGAACAGACGAAGAGATAGAAGAATGAAAACTGGCAAAAAATATTTAAATCTATATAGTTTTCGTGTTATATAATTACGAATTAACAATTTTCAATTTTTTTCTTGTACTTGTAGCGTGTAACCTTGCTTCTTGAGAAAATTCGTGATTCTAGGTCAAAGGGAAGTACTGTATAGGTTTTGATGAGTGAGTATTCGAGTATCAAAATATGTGACAGAAATGGCCGTACGTTCTGACAGAATAGATTTTGAAGCATAAAAGTTTTACAGCGCCGAGGAACCATCGACCTTAGTTTGTGGCAGAAAATTCCAATTTAATACGCCAACCTGTTCCTGAGAAAAAATTGGTCTACATAGGTGGACAAACAGATGAATGGAAAAAGGATAAAAAATATTTTTTCGTATTGTTTAACTACAAATAAAAAAAATACCGATTCTTTCTTCACATGTACTGTGAAATCTTGCATCTTGCCAAATTTCGTGATTATAGGCCAACGAGTTAGTCATCAGTCTTCAGACTCGTTTGATGCACCCACCACGAATTCCATCATCCTCAGTTATTTACTAGCTATATTGCAATCTCTGTCTTCCTCTACAATTTTCATCCTCTACATCTCCCTCTAGTACCACAGAAGTTATTCTCTGATGTCTTAACTGGTGTCCTACGGTCCTGTCCACTCCTCTTGTCAGTGTTTTCCAGATATTCCTTCCTCTCCCATTCTGAAGAGTAGCTCCTCGTTCGTTACCTCATCATTCCACATAATTTTCAAGATTCTTTTGTAGCACCCCTTATCAAATGCTTAGATTATCTTCTTTTCCGATTTTCTCACAGTCCATGTATCACTATCATACAATGCTGTGGTCCAAACGTACATTCTCGGAAATTTCTTCCTGAATTTAAGGATTGTGTTTCATACCAGTGACTTTTCTTGACTAGGAACGCCTTTTTTGCCATTGGTAACCTGTTTTTTACGCCCACCTTGCTCCTACCATCATGGGTTATTTAACTGGTTAGGTAGTGGATTTCCTTACCTTGTTCTACTTCGTGTACATCAATCATGATATTTAGTTTCTCACAGTTCTCATTTCTGCTACTACACATTACTTTCGTCATTATTCGATTTACACTCTGACCATATCTATACTCATTTGACTGTTCTTTCCATTCAGCAGATACTGTAATTCTTCTTCGCTTTCATTGATGATCTACATTTACATGGATGTCTGCAAATCACACTTAAGCGCCTGGCAGAGCTTTCATTGAACCATCTTCACAATAATTCTCTATTATTCCAGTCTCGAACAGCACGCGGAACAAATGAACACCTATATCTTTTCTTGAGAACTCTGATTTCCCTTATTTAATTATTTACCTCCCTATGTAGATCGCCGTCAACAAAATATTTTAGTATTCGCAGGAGAAAATTAGTGATTTAAATTTCGTGAGAAGACCCCGCCGCAACAAAAAATGTCATTGTTTTAATGATGTCCGCCTCAAATCCTGTATCATGTCGGTGACACTCCCTGCTTTATTTCGCGGTAATACAAAACATGCTGCACTTCTTTGAACTTTCTCGATGTACTCCGTTAATCTTAACTGGTAAGAGCCCCATACTACGCGGCACTACTCCAAAGGAGGACGCAGAAGCGTAGTGTTGGCAGTCGCTTTAGTAGATCTGTTTCATTTCCTAAGTGTTCTCCCAATAAAACGTAGTCTTCAGTTTGCCTTCCGCACAACATTTTCTATGTCTTCTTTCCAATTTAAATTATCCCCAATTGTAAACCTTGCTATTTAGTGGAATTTACGCCTTTAGATTTGAGTGGTTTATTGTGTAACCTAAGATTAACAGATTCCTTTCAGCACTCATGTGAATGATCTTACACTTTTCATGATTCACGATCAATTGACAATTTTTGCAACATTCAGATATCTTATCTAAATCGTTGTGCAATTTGGTTCGATCTTCTGACGACTTCGTTAGACAATAAACGACAGCATCATTTGGAAACAACCTAAGACGGCTGCTCAGATTGTCTTTCAGTCAATTATTACGAACTGTGACCATTATGACAGAAAATCACGAATCCAGTCACATAACTGGAACGATAGTCCTTAAGCACGCAAATTCACGAGAAGCCTCTTGCATGGTACAATGCCAAAAGCCTTCTGAAAATCTGGAATTACGGAATCAATTTGAAATTCTCTGTCAGTAGCACCCAATGCTTCGTGTCTGTAAAGAGCTAGTTGTGCTTCACAAGAAAGATTTTGTTAAAATCCGTGTTGACTGTGTGTCAGTAAACCATTCTCTCGAGGTTATTCATAATGTTCGAACACAATATATATTAGAAAATCCTGGTGCATATCGACGTTAATGATATGCGTCTACAAGTTTGTGAATTATTCCTACTGCCTTTCTTGAATATTCGTGTGACCAGTCTTTGGGTACGGATCTTTGGTCGAGCGAGCGGTTCTGTTTGCTTGATAAGTTTGAAGCTACTGCATTAGCATGCTCTGAATGGAACCTAACTGGTATACAGTCTGGACCGGAAGACTTGCTTTTATTAAGTTATTTAAGTTGATAAACTACACCGAAGGTATCTACTTCGAAGTTACTCACGGTGATAGCTGTTCTTGATGCAAATTCTAGAATATTTACTTCGTCTTCTACGGTGAGGGATAGCAATGCCATCAGTGAATCTTATCACTGATATCGTTTCACCTTGAATTTTAATTCCTCCCTTGACCCATTCATTTATTTCCGTCATTGCTTCTTCGATTTATTGATTGAACAATAAGGGCGGTGGACTCCAACTCGTACTTCTTATTGTTCGCCTTTGGTTCTTGTACACGTTGTATATTAGCTGTCTTTCCCTATAGCTTACAACTATTTTTTCTCAGAATTTCGAACATCTTGCATCATTTGACACTGTCGAAAGCTTTGTCCAGGTCGACAAGTCCTATGAACGTTTACTGATTTTACTTCAGCCTCGCTTCCACTATCGGCTGCAATATTAGCACTGCCTCTCAGTTGACTTTACCTTTCCGTATGCCAAACTGATCGTCAGCTAACACGACCTCAGTTCTTTTTCCATTCTTCTGTCTATTTATTTTTTGGTCATCAACTTAGTTGCATGAGCCGATTGTCCGCATTTGTCGGCCCTTTCAATCTTTGGAATTGTGTGGATGATGATTTTCCGAAAATGGGATGGTATATCGACAGACTCATACCGTCTACACGGCAAGGTGAGAAGTCGTTTTGTTGCCACTTCCCCATTGGTTTTAGAAATTCTGATGGAATAAGTCTTCCACAGCTCTTTTAGATTCTGACTGTAATAATGGGTCCCCTATCTCCTCTATATCTGTTTCTTCTTCTGTCACATTATCGGTCAAATCTTCCCCGTTATAGAAGCTCTCAGTGTATTATTTCCACCTGTTCGCTATTCATGTGCAATTAACAGTGGAATTTCCATTCCGCTCTTGATGTTACCGTCATTCTTTTAGTTTTAGCGAAGATTGTTTTAAATTTCTCATATGCTGAGCCAATCCTTATGACCATCATTTCGTTTTCGTCTTCTTTAAATTTTCCATACTCTATATTCATCTGACCAGAAATTCTTGTCTTCTCTCATTTCACTTCTCTGCCGCCCAATCTATTTAGATGGAGCCTTACCATTTTCCTTTTCAGAATTTCTAACGTATCTTCCACTGAAAACTTGTGACGTTCTGCTCCCCGTCTCGTAGAACTTTATCCTTTTGTTTTTTATTCAGTCTTTTCCTCATGGTCACCTGCCATCCCTGAAATCTTCATAGGGTTATATTCCGGGATCTTTTACAATGGAGATATGGTCATGACACTTTTCAATTACAGACCACAGGTCCTGGTGGATACCCACTATGTGTGAATAATGCGATGGTTTCCATTGCATACTGCATGCACATGCCATTGATCATTGTGAATGTTCCGCCTTTGGGGAAGTTTCCCACCCCAATGCCGAAAGAGTGCCCTGATCCTTTGTCCGCTACTCCGCCTTGTTTGACAAGGTCGTTGGCTGAATGAGGGGTGATTTTTCCTGCGGAAACTCTTCGGCTGCCTCTGCTAATGATTTTAATCTGTGGCTGAGTTCGAACTGGGAATCGACGTTATGATTACTTATCAAAGACGCTACCGCAGACCGCGCGTGTACTGGGTACAAAATATATGACATAAATAGCCGCATATTTTGATTGGATTGACTCAGAAGCTCAAAATTTTTACACTGCAAAGGACCGTAGACCTTAATACGTGACATAAATTTGAACTTGATACATCTACCGATTCCTCAGAAAAAGGGACAGAGAGAGAGAGACGTAATTGGACAACCAAGCAATGTATAAGAGTTCCATTTTAGCAGCCTGATGCACGGAACAATAAATTTAAACGTTCAGTATGTAGCCACGACACGTTTAGAAATTAAACTGCGATGGGAATGTTCCAAATCATTCGGATTAAAATGACCCACGGAATTTGAAACTAACTTTCTTGCAGGTTAAGTCTGGGAGTTTGGGAGTGGAGGAAGGAAAACTTTCAACCACAGTACCACACCCACTCGGAAGTGTAAATATTAGAATACGTGTAGTATGGCACTTCTGACTAACAGACACGTAAGATAACTGCAGCTGCTTAGTTTCTTCACCGAGTCATACCTCATGCTATGCACATATCAAGTTGTCACCATGAACTTTTTTTTTTTTTTTTTTTTTTTTTAGAACACTGATTAGGGGCAAGCTGTACCCTGGTACATAGGCTTACACCTGTCATGTGACGCTATGTAGGTGATTTTCGTGTCAGTTCTGACGACACGAGGACAAGGACATTTATAAATTTTTTATTGGTCGAATAAAGACCTCCTGCCTGTTGGTGTATAGCAGGTCGTGTATTGTGTGATTTTACATGTTATACCAAACGAATTCAGTCTTATTACTATTACATTTTTCGTTGAAAATTTTCGAAAAGGATAAAATAAAACAAAAAATAGCAAATAAAAATTTACATAATAATTACAAATTTACATACACAATTATATTTCAACTGGTTGCTAACTTAGGTAATGATGAAAAATAAGATTCATAATAGATTGTGGATGTATTTTAAATCAAAATTAAAAGTGTATTTAACGGAGGAAACAAGAGATGGCAATTTGACTTAGATATGATTAGACAGTTTTTACCTTTATACCGTCTACGTGTATCGTTACGTCTGTCACATATTTCCTCTTGTCAGTGGTAATAAAAAATTTAATGTATTATTTATATAGTTTGTAATGTGTTCCCGAACTTAAGGAAACAATGGAGACTGGGAGTTGATTTAAGATGTGTTAGTCAGTTGCATCAAATGCGAAGGCTCGGTAAAACTTTGCGCTAGTCACACATGATGCAATGAAAGAAGAAGATTTCTTGAAAGATTTAGTGATGCCCTCAGCTGCCATTCACTTATTTCGTGTACGATTGTGCATGTTCGGCCTTAAGCCATTTTCAAGAATTTTATGTATGATTTTTTTAATAATAAATTATGTCATGTACGTCGTTGCTTTTGTAATACCAGCTGGCCGGAGTGGCCGTGCGGTTCTAGGCGCTGCAGTCTGGAGCCGAGCGACCGCTACGGTCGCAGGTTCGAATCCTGCCTCGGCCATGGATGCGTGTGATGTCCTTAGGTTAATTAGGTTTAATTAGTTCTAAGTTCTAGGCGACTGATGACCTCAAAAGTTATGTCGCATAGTGCTCAGAGCCATTTTTTTGTAATACCATCTTACGCTCATAAAATAAATCAGAGATGTGCTACCCGTACAGTTTAGCTGCAAGACTTTCACAATGAAAATTTTGTAAAAACAAAGAACTTCGGCCTGTTCTGGGTGTAATCGTGGGAAACGCGTCCGTGCCCCCTTAACAGGTCCTCTTAGACTTTGTCAAGGTTAAGGTGTTCATTTATTCGTTCAGATGATTTACCTAAAAGATTCCAGAGTTTATCTGTTGGTAGGTTTTCGATTAGTAGAATCATTCTGTCTGTTAGTTTAGTCGTGGGGTAGCACATAGTCTCGCCAGTGGGTGATTCAGTCATGTAACCAGTCTTAACACAGTTCGAAAAACATTTCCAATTGTCTTATTCGCGAGTTCTCTTGGATGTCATCGTAGTCTGTTTTGATTCTTACTTCGTGGCGTTGTGAGTGTGTTTGGGATACTGGGTCGTGGTGTTTATCTCTTGATGTAGTTTCCGGTTAAAAAAAAAAAAGAAAAGGCTCTGAGCACTATGGGACTTAACTTCTAAGGTCATCAGTCCCTTAGAACTAGTTAAACTTAACTAACCTAAGGACATCGCACACATCTATGCCCGAGGTAGGATTCGAACGTGCGACAGTAGCGGTCGCGCGGTTCCAGACTGTAGCGCCTAGAACCGCTCGGCCACTCTGGCCGGCGCAGTTTCCGGTATTGGGTGATTTGATGTCGCGTCAGTTGATGATTGTTGAGACTTTTCATTGTGAGGTTTTAGTTCAAATGGCTCTAAGCACTATGAGACTTAACATCAGAGGTCATCAGTCCCCTAGACTTAGAACTACTTAATGCTAACTAACCTAAGGACATCACACACGTCCACGCCCGAGGCAGGATTCGAACCTGCGACCGCAGCAGCAGCGCGGTTCCGGACTAACGCGCCTAGAACCACGCGGCCACAGCGGCCAGCTGAGGCTTTAGTGTGTTCACGTTGTTTATTAATGTCCATACGGTGTGTGACCACTTTCTGTTGTGTGAAGTTTCCTGTTTGCGTTTGTTTCTCACTGATAACTGTTTCTTGAACCTGAGTTGTCCTTTCCTGCATATTGCCACCGTAGACGAAACGCACAGTTTGCATGTATGGCCACGCGGAGTGACAGCACGGTTAGAGGCGGCATATCACGAGCCGCGCGGCCCTTCCCACTGGTGGTTCGAGTCCTCCCTCGGGCATGGGTGTGCGCGTTGTCCTTAGCGTAAGTTAGTTTAAGGAGTGTGAAAGTCTAGGGACTGATGACCTCAGCAGTTTGGTCCCATAGGAATTCACACACATTTGAACATTTTGCATGTACGCTTTACATTTTGATGTGTCATACTCATATTTTCCATCGTTTTTGTTTCATTATATGGTCACCATTGCTCTGGGAATGGAAGAAGTAATTTAGGTTTATGTTGTTTCGGTGAGTTCAGATGTACTGGTGTTATGCCCACTACTCTAAGAAAGATCGCCTTTCGCACTTAGAAACACCCATCGTCTATGTTATCTGTTAGGATAAAATACTTTCCTTTCACAATGTTGCAACTGTAGAGAAGATTCATGTCTGTTGGATTGTCTGTGGTCAGCAGCAGCCCAGGTTGTTGCCTGCAGGCCACTACACGTGGCCACTCTCTTGTTTTGAATGCTGAGGATTTGCGTTTTCCTTTGCGAGATGGGATGCTGGTGTTTATATACGTGTTTCGTTGGGAGGACGTCTGTATATTTCCATAGTTAATACTTGTATTCATAGCCCTATCTAGATGTGCAAAGACCGAGCGGTTCTGGGCGCTTGAGTCTGGAACCGCGCGGCTGCTACGGTCGCTGTTTCGAATCCTGCCTCGGGCATGGGTGTGTGTGAAGGCCTTAGGTTAGTTAGGTTTAAGTAGTTCTAATTTCTAGGGGACTGATGTCCTCAGATGTTATGTCCCATAGTGCTCAGAGCCATTTGAACCATTTGAACCTAATCCGTAAGTTTTCAGATTGTACGTACGCCCTATCCCTCTGTAATAATAGCGATCTGACCCTTGGCGTTACCAATAGTATATTATTTACGGTTAACTTCCCTTTCGGACGTGTTTTGAATCGTATTTTGACTTTTTTAAAATTCCTGTTTGGTGAATTGTTCGCTGAGATTTATTTCAATCAGTTCATCTAGAAAGTGAGTGTTGTTGGAACTCTGTGTACTGGCAGTAGTGGTCTTAGTTTTCTGGGTTCTTCGCATCGAATGTCCTTTAAGTATGATATTTTTTTCAATAATCTTCGTCTTGTCTGCTTGTCTCTCAGTTTCAAGAATTATAGCGTTTGTTGTACTTCTTACTGCTTTAACTTTTATTTTATCAAGTCTAGGATTTATTGCTTTTGTTAAGGTTTCCCTTATGGTTATAGCGTCCTGGTTGTTCTCTGATTTAAAAAAGAGGACAATTAACTGTTTATTTTTTGCCAATTCAATTTGTTCTTCAACCCTGGTTTTCGGCATTTGGTCAGGACAACCTGCCGCGAATGCAACGAAAGTCAGTGGTGTTGGCCTCATGTCAGTGCATAATTTTGATTTTCTTCCTTTAGGGCTGCGATCTCCATTTACAAAGGCTGAAATCTGTTTGTTACGGCAGGGGCATTTCCTACGTAGTCTTTCGGTCTTTCGTAGGACAACGCAACTGCCCGTCCCCGAGCGGAGAACATCTCCTACTCGATTGGGAATCGGAACAGGGCCCTTAAGTTAGGGATATGCCGCGCCTACGCTTAGAGTTTCGTGAAATACTCAGATATTTTGAGTGAATACTGAAAGAAATATTTCCAGTATTCTGCTGTACTGGCAAAATCACATTCGTCTGTTGTCACGTGTTTACTGTGTGAATGACTTTCAGAAGAAAATCGAGCATGCGCCATACTGACTAACAAATTTTTTAAGCGAAAGTCCCATATTTGTTCAGCTCCCGATTTTTACTGGCATGGTACTGTTACACGAAGTTTGACTGATGCACGACATTAACAGCTACAGAGGACGAGACCGTTTACGTACGATTATTGCAGAGAAAGAGACGGTAAATGCGACCCCGGTAGAGTACACAGTTACCTCTATTTCGAGTTAATACGTCTTCAAGATGCACTTGGTACTGTCGGGAAAGGAATGCTGATTGTGCAAATCTTATGGCTGCCGTCCCATCCAAGTCTCTTTCGACAGCAGTGGATCCTTGTCTCATGTCTAGGACGACAGTGATAAACTATGTACAGGTTGATCCCGTGATGATGTTACAAACTTTTGACGATGAAGGAAAAATAAATCGACCAATCGAAAGTTATTCGCGAAAATGTTTCTGATGTCTCTTACAGTGGAATACGTACACCGGTAGTGTTGTTGCTAGGATTACAGGGTAGGTAACTTTCAGGGGCCCAAAACAGCAAACAATGGCTAAGAAGCATGTACTGTGAAATGAATACCTTAAGACCTATGAGCACCTAATCACCTTCGATGCTATGAAACGCATCTTACCTACTGAGGAAGTGCTCATTCCTGCTGAGGTATGCATTTTAGAGCCCATATTACAACACGCTTTCTCTTGGTTTGGTCCATGATTTCCCCTGAAAAAAATATGAAAACCAAGGAGCTTGCAGTAGAAAGTATGTGCTCCACAGCATCAAGTGTGAGCAAGTGCTCATAAATCTTACGGTAAGCATTTTTGAGCTCTTATTTAACAGTCATTTTTTTTTCTTATATTGGTCCACACCACTATCTCTGAAAGTTTCCTATAGTACAGTCTTAGCAACAACGGTAGCAGTACATGTATTCGAATGTCAGTTGTGTCAGAACGATTTTCGTTCATCACTTCCGACAGGAGCCGTTTCGTGACCAGCGTCTCTTACGTCAAATTCACACAGATCGCTTCAGAAGTTAGAGGAAAAGTAGCTACATGCCAGCAAAAATATGCACATTAGGAAATTTGTACTGTGGTGCTTCCATGTTCACAAAAACACTCAGGGTGGCTTGCCTTCACACTGTAGCGACGATTTGGCGGATCGGCAGCTTAATTTCTGAGGAAAGCATAAAAATTTTGAAAATGTTACCCTTTGGAAAACTTCAAACAATGTACTTCTTCGGAATTCTATTTTTTTTGTACTGATTACATTTAACAAATTTAACATGAATTATTCATTTCCTTCAATCATGGAAATAAATTTGATGTTTAAAATGGTAATGTAATTCACAGGGATATTTTCATTTTGATCTATGTAGAGCAATGATATAAGAAAGAAAGCAACAGACGTGAAAAACACTCGCGATAAAGTAACACCGACAATGGTCTTAACAACGGAATGACTCGATGACTATCACGTGGTGTCCTCTTTGCAGAGATGTTTGCACGTGTGAGGAAGTGGTTCTGCCGTCCTTCAGCAGAAGAGGGCAGGGGGGAGGAGACCCGCGTCGAGAACTCCAACGTCCACGTGGCGGCCAGCTCGCAGGTGAGTTACATCCTAATACTATGCTCGTGAGAGTGAAACCAAAACACTGCGAAATGTTCGATTGTTCCTCAGTGTTTGAGTCTGTTAAGTCTAAGCCGAGAGACATAGAGTTATAATGTAAAAAAAGGAAATGAAGAGACCAAAAAAGCACAAAATGTAGTTATGTAAGGCTTCAGCTACGAATAACTACATTGTAATGACGCTGCGCCGGAGGGTGGGAACAGTAAGTGTCCGAGTGCAGCACCTGGTGGAGGTGTCGCATGTTTTGTTTCTGGGGGCGCCACACTCATGAGACCTGATTTAGGATCCGCCGTTGGATGGCGCCAATGCAGAGTGTCTGGCCAATCAGCAGGTGGTCAGCTGCTCCATTGCTGAGTGGAAGCCTGTGTCAAGCGAAGAGGATGCCCAGCATGTCCTCCTGTTGGGAATCGACTCCTTTCGTGAAGGGTGAAGACATGTAATCAGGCTTCTGACTTGTTTGAAGAGGCCGTCACGTCTTCCGAAAATACGCCTACCTGTTCAGCTTAGAGTACCACTTACCCCCACCGCCGTTGATTATTTTTTCGTTATATTACAACTTCTATTTTCTGTTACGAATTTCGCCCTCTTTGCCTCGCTCTCATAAAATGGAAGACATTACCTGACGTCAACACATGTCCATTCCCTTCTTATGATCATTTCTTTCATATATTCTTGTTCCCCCTGCGTACAATATCCTCATTTCTTACCTTATCAGCCTCCTCAATTTTCTGCGTACCTCTGCAACATCACATAACAATCGATTCTGTCCTTTTCAGATTTTCCCTGAGCCCAATAAGTATTCCCTTTCGCACAATATTCTTAGAAACTTCTTCTTCAATTTAAGAGCTGGGTTTAATGTTAGTTGACTTCCTTTTAGCGGTGAATGCATCTTTACCTGCCCTAGTCTACTACTTAAATCTTTGCTTTTTACGTCATACGTTGTTTTACTACCATTGTACCACAATTCCTTCACCTCGTCTGATACAAGGTCTCAAATCTGATCTCCAGTGTGTCTCTAATATCATTTTTGATGATGTACACTAATTTTTTCATTCATGAGTTTCCTCTCAGCCCATGTTCTTTGCTCATTACTCAGTTTAGTACGTTCTACATGTTCTGTAATTCTTCCTGAGTTTCACTAACGATGTTACTGTCATCTGCGAATCTTATCATTCATCCACATTGCAAAGGTCCCGAGATCGAGTCTCGGTCGGGCACACAGTTTTAATCTGCCAGGAAGTTTCATATCAGCGCACACTCCGCTGCAGAGTGAAAATCTCATTCTGGAAACATCACCCAGGCTGTGACTAAGCCATGTCTCCCCAGTATCCTTTCTTTCAGGAGTGCTAGTTATGCAAGGTTCGCAGGAGAGCTTCTGTAAAGTTTGGAAGGTGGGAGACGAGATACTGGCGGAAGTAAAGCTGTGGGGACGGGGCGTGATTCGTGCTTGGGTAGCTCAGATGGAAGAGCACTTGCCCGCGAAAGGCAGAGGTCCAGATTTCGAGTCACGGTCGGGCACACAGTTTTAATCTGCCAGGAAGTTTCCTTATCATTCATGTCCTTTAACCCGGAATATTAATTCCGATCTATTCTTATTCGACGTAAAGGATGACAGCTGTGGAGAAACAGTGCGTCACTGGTTTGTGCCTTTTTTTAACTCGAGTATACGCCTTTTGATATTCCGTTACAACAATTCCCTCTCACTTTTGGTAAATATGGTATATACCAGCCTTTTGCTAGAGCACCCATGTAGTTGATACGTATAACCGTCCTTGCATTCAACGCTGTGAGCTTCCAAATAACAAACGACCAATGATAACTCGAAGCGACGAATATGTCTTTCATACTTTAATCAGACAACGTAGACATCGATACTATCGAGGCTCTAAAAAGTATGATTTCTGATATAGTGCCGCACTATCTATACTTGTTAACTATTACAACGTCCAAACACTTTAATTAAATGCTCGTTGTCTAAAACGGCATTCTCTTTTCCAACAGGTGCGAGCGTTCACTTTGGACGAGTTCTTTCTTCTGTTGATGGAAAACCGCCTGCGTGGAGAGGAAGAGCGCGGAGGTGGTGGGGTGAGTACCACAGATCCGCTACCCTTCCATTATAGGCGTGGTCTGAAGACAGTTGCTGGATATTCCTTCCCTTATTTATGTTAGCAGTGGAGTTGTCATCTTTCACTCATGTAAGGAATTTCTTTCCTGACGTATCTATTCTGCAGCCGTTGATGATAGGCGCCATTCTGTGTATGTGCGTGTGGGGAGGGATAAAATTGTATAAGGAAGTCGTAGCATGACTACGGTAAGCACGTTAAATTGAATGGAACACGCAGTAGTTGTGCTCAGATCAAGAGTTTTACACACTACTGATTAGCTTCGAGAGCTGTATCAAAGAAGTCTATGGCCTGAAGATAACAACAATAGGAACGACAACAAGTACAACAACAACATATACCCCGTTGTATTAGCTAACTACTGACTCATTGCTAGGACAACACTAATTACAATGATAGTGCCATAGCTTTAATTACAATTATGCCACAATAACTGTAACCCGACATGCCATTACAGGCACAACTTGTTGCCAGGTCTGGATTCATTTAGTCGCTAACAAATTATTTTCAGAGCTATTGCAGAGCCTTGAGTTCACCGTCACCATCAAATCCTTGCCAAACCCATTAAGCCATCACGCTACTGCCTGTTGGCATTCGTTCATAATTTTTAATTTCTTCTCCAGGACGCTGCTGTCGCCTCGTCTGCCAGCTCGTCTAGTCTGGACACCGAGCCGTCCCGCTCTTCAGAGACACCACATCGGGTGGCGCGCCAGTGGCGTTGGCGCCCTCAGCCCACCGGAAGGGGAAGACTCCACAAGGTACGTCCCACAAAACAGCTGCCGTTATCGTTCGAATCCTCAGTTGCAGTTGAGATTAAGGCATAGTCAGAGAACCACACGGCCTTACTGTTTAGTTGTAACGGTGAAGTGAAAGAAAAACAGTCGCACGGTATTGTTGGGTGCGAGACCTTCTGGAACTGTTGAGCATATTGCATCGATGATACAGAATATACTGGAATTTCTTTACAGGAGATAAATGCTGCTTGCTAATAACACTGTTGCTTGATCTTCATCTTCAACGTTTATTTGCAACACTGACAGTTATGTACTTCACGAAATTATGGTTCCACACACTCTGAACGCAGTCACGTGCTTTTCATTAGAGAGAAGGATGCACTTAATTCTTGCAGGACCTGTTCTGTGCAGCATCACCCGGAAATATTACACCGCACCACATATCGCGTGTTAAACTGCGCTGTAGCGTTTACTTACACACGACGTCTGGACACTGCCTCACACGTTGTTCTCTGTACACAGATCTTCCAGCGCCTGAGGAAGATGAGCTGCCTGGGCGCCAGAGACCAGGAGACGGAGGAGGACGTGGAGGAGGAGGGGCAGAGCGTCGATGTGCTGTCCGACATTCTGCAGGTGAGGCCCCTCGTGTTACGTCACTCACCAGAGGGGCGAACAGAACAATGGGAACCGAGGCCAACCTGATTGCATTTAATACGCCTACTAGTTACTAAAGGCAATCACGATTTACTGTAACTCCACCAAGTCTTTGATAGAATGTTTTTCCGACACGTTGGTAGAAACAACACGACTCGAGTTACATTTCTCCTTTGTGTTCTCATCGCACCAATTTATATTCGCATGTGTAGTATCAGTCTGCAAATTACTTTCTCCAATTAGTGCTTGCCTCCCGAAGCACTTTAGTCTCGCTGCTTCATCAACATCTATATCTGTGCTCCGCAATCTACCTTGCGGTGTGTGAAGGAGTACACATCCAGTAGGCCGTTTCTACTAAGTTTAATGTTTCACCGTGCCTCACTCAACAGTAGTGAAAGAATACAATATACGTAAGGGAGGTGTAGAACTGCGTGATACGATGGCTACGATATATCGGCTAAGATATACCGGCTAAGATACACCGGCTAAGATATACCGTTCTAACATCAAAATTCGTTCCTTCTACCTCAGAAAGATATTTCATTTGATCAGTATGGTAAATGCCTACGGGTAGCCCTTGTGTGCATGACACACTGTTCGATAAAATATGTTGCTGAAAGCTTGTCAAAAGGGAGAGGAACGATGCAGAGGAAAGAGGGGGACCATCACGTCAGAGTGATGAGAAGAACAGAGAATCAAACGCACCTCGTCCTATAAGTGATGTTTGCTTTGTTAGCGGCCGTCACAGGCTTGCATAGTTACACAGATGTAAATGGAACCGATATTAAAAGTTATAGATGTCGGAAATGTAGGACGTGTATTATTTGCTTCGATCCATCATGGTGAATAATAATTGTTATAAATTTTCCAGGCAGTTTTCAGAAACCGAAAATGGTTGCATTAGAAAAAAAAACACTTAATGAAATTATAGGCTGCCAGTCATTAACCAACAAAGTAGATATGAAAGGAGACACCGTTTTACTTGCATTATCAAACACCTTACCCTGACGCAAAGAAGCGAATTCAAATCACTCAGGATTTATAATTGAAGTCTCTTTTTAAGAAAAAATTTCATATTTCTCTCTTCTGGCACATAAAATTAATGTTTATACAATTTGAAAGAGAAACGTCTTTCAAGTAGAAAGGCGAGGAAAAGCATCTCCTTAGAAAAGGATAATAATAATTTCGGTAAGGCTGTAAAACACACCAATGTTGCTACCATGGCATATAGTCTACATATGCTAAATATTAGAGAGCCCTACCTCTTCGACTACATTTTCTGTATCTAAACTTTTGTGTTCTTTTTCAGCATTGGCGCCTTCTCACTCTGGTCAAGTTCCTGTTGTTACTGGTGGGACCCGGACAGCAAGGGGAGGATGTTCGAGACACTGATGGGGTGAGTACCGTAGAGTACAGCTTACTTGTGACAGCGGCTCGGAAATAGTTACATGATTCCCTCGTTCGTACCCACCGGCAGTAATTTGTTGCAGTAAGCAGAATAACCACCATTACGCCCTCAGTGCTCCAGTACTATTAAACTTGGAGTTGAAAATATAATTCAGTATGAATTTGCATCTATGTATTAGTAGGAAAACTAGTCGATTCTACGGGATCTGATGTACTGATACCTGATGTGGTGGCAGTTACGTTTTTAACCAAACAAACGTATTCTGTTACTATCCCCATAGTATTCACTGTTAGCTTGATGTCAGGGTTCACCGACGGTTTCAGTGATGTTTTCGTATACATCCATACACTGGAAATTACTCTGAAGTGCATGGCAGGAAGTGCTTGTCATTGCACCATTGTCTTACGTTTCCTTTACGTACCATTCACATTTGGAGCGCAGGGACAATGACTGCTTACATGCCCATTTGCGCGATATAATTATTGCAGTCTTTAACATCATTACGTAACACGGGAATCTTGTTTAATGTCTTAATAGTACGCAGTAAAGATCACAATAATTTTTTATTTTAAATTTTGTTTAATGCTTTCGGTCTGCAAGACCATATTCAGACCAAGGCTCCAGATGACGTGAGGGTTCAGTGCACGGATATGCTTGTGGTACCGACTGATACCTGTCACGAATTGCAGTTGTCAACATTTTACTTCGTAAAACTTTTATACTTCTGTAGATCGAATGGTTCACTGTCTAACAGCCCCGAGTGATAGTGAAGTCACCACACAAAAGTGTCTCAACCGTGAAGCCGATCAAACAGTATGCTTTCGGCAGTTTGAAATTCTGAACAGCATCGTTCCGACATTCACGCTAGCTCATAGCCGTAGAAGTTACCGTATTTTTCTGAATTTCTTGATGTAATTTACTGTGTTGGTGGCGAAATTCTGAAGGTTCTGTATTTCGCTTACCAGGACGCCGCAGACCCCCTTCCGTCCACTTCTGGGGCTGTCACCATCTGAGCGGCCAGCACATCTGAGCCGCCGACACGCCCGATAAGTTTACGAGGGCGTCGACGTCGTTATCGTCAGGGGCGCGTCATGTGGAAGCGAACCGGACACCAGACGTTTCGTCTCAGAAGCCACCATTACCACCTGTCTTCGCGGCTTCAGTTGTTGTAAAGGAAATGTGGGGAGGAGGGGTGGGGAAGAAGAAAGGGAGAGGGAGAGACGAGAATCGGGGGGGGGGGGGAGAGTTGGGGTTGTAGGGGGCCAACTCTGTCTTACTCTTCAATAAAGTGTAATACAGACTTACTACCGCCTTTTCTTTATTATCTATCTATTTATTTGATCTTTCACTTTTAAAGTTTTTACTAACAACCGCTACTTGCTGCTATGGAGATGCCACGATACTATTGTTCTAAAATGACTGTTTCGTGCTGCGAAGATGAACAGAAATCAACAAATCTTTCTGAATACGCCTTCCAAGAAAATTATCGATTGTCTTTTTCGTTTCACTAGACCTGAACGTAATAGGATTAAAGAACAGTTAATGCTGTATCAACCCAAGTTACAGGAAAGTTGTAACAAATTATTCCATGATACTGCAAAATTGTAAACAAACATACACATTCCACATATACACACCTTATCACAATTGGTGCCATCCAGTATAACTGTCTTCCAGTGTACCCATTTCCAGTATAAGCATTTCCCAGTGTAACTGTTTTACATTGAAACCATTTTCTTGTGTAAAGACTTTCCACTGTTTCAACTATTTCCATTCTAACTGCTTGTCAGTGCAACTTTCAGTGTAACCATTTTTCACTGTAATAATTTTTCAACTGTTTCCAGTGAAGGCATTTCCGATCTAACTGTTCCCATTGCAATACTTTCCAAGGTTACTATTTTCTAGTATGAATGTTTCCAAAAAATCACTTTTTCAGTCAACTCATGTTCTGGAGTTACTTTTTTAGTAGAACAATTTTCTTGTTACTGCGACCCAATGCTGCCACCTTCAAGGATCAACATCTAACATCATGATGACTTGAAACTTATGAGCTGTATGGCTTCTGACAACAAGGATAGAGTGTTGAAATGAGTATGTAACATAATGAAACTAAGTGTTTTATTCGTTGGAACAAGTCATGACGAAATAATTACACTGGAAATTGGTACACTGGAATTTCAGTGAAAATCAGTTACATTAGAAGTTTGTTATCCTGGAAGATTCTTATACTTGAAATGGTTACATTGGAAAACAGTTACACCGGAAATAGTTACATTGGAAAACAGTTAGAAAGGAAATTTTTAGAATGAAACATTTTGTACTAGAAGAATAGTTTGGAAATGGTTATGCTGACAAAGGTTGCATTGAAAGATGGCTACATTCAAAAATGATTGTACCAGAAAATGGTTGCACTAGGAATGGTTACATGAGGTAATGGTTTCATCTGAAAATGTTTACACTGCAAGTTATTATAGAGGAAAACAGTTACACTGGAATATGCCTACAATGGATTACTGTTACACTGGAAATCATTTTTCAGGAAAATGTTTAAACTGGAAAATACACTGCAAAATAATTGCACTGGAAACTGATTAAATGGCGAAATGGTTACAATGGAAAATAGTTACAGGAGAAAATGGTTATACTAGGCATGGTCAAACTAGATAATAGTTACACCGGAAAATGATTACACTGACAAAACAGCTACACTGGAAAATGGTTAAAATATAGAACTATTACACTGGAAAACTGTTGCACAGGAAAATATTTACACTGGAAAATATTTCCACTGGAAAATGGTTAAACTGGGAAATGGTTACACTGGGAATAGTAAGATGAGGTAATGGTTACAGCAGAAAATAGTTACACTGGGAAATGGTTAAATGAGATAATGGTTACATCTGAAAATGGTTGCACTGGCAAATTATTACATTGGAAAACAGCTACATTGGAAAATAATTGCAGTGGTAAACTGTTACACTAGCAAACTGTTTTACAGGAGTATACTTATACTTGAAAATGCTTACACTGTAAAATGTTTACACTGGAAATAGTTACACTGGAATATAGTTGCTCTGGAAAAAACTTCCAGTGGAAAATGCTTCTACTAGAAAATGGTTACCTTGAAAATGGCTACACTGGAAAATGATTAAACTGGGAAATGGTTACAACAGCAACGGGTATGATTACACTAGGTAATGGTTTCACTAAAAAATAGCTACACAGGCAAATCGTTACAGTGGAAAACAGCTACACGGAAAAAATTACACAAGGAAGTGGTTAAACTGAGAAATGGTTACAGTGGAAATGGTTAAACTGGAAAATGGTTACAATAGAAGCTGCTTTTAGTGGGAACTGGTTCAGCAGGAAAATCAATGAACTCGAAAGTGGTTACACTGGAACTGGTTACACTGGAATTAGTTGCACTGGATAGCGGTTAAACTGGGAAATCGTTACACTGGAAAATGGTTACACTTGAGGAAGGGTATACTGGGTATGGTTACAATAGGTAATGGTTACATTGGAAAATAGTTACACTGTCAAATTAGCTCAGTGGAAAACAATTGCATAGCAAAATGGTTACAATTGAAAAATATTATACTGAAAACCTGTTGCACAGAAAAATGCTTATCCTGGAAAATGCTTAGAATGGAAAATGGCTAAACTCGGAAATGGTTACACTGGAAAACGGTTATACTGGAATACTGTCACACTGGTAAATGCTTGCACTGGAAAATGCTTACACAGGAAAATGGTTGCAATGGGAAATGGTTGCGGAGGAAAATGGTCACAGTGGAAAATGGTTACAGTGGTAAGTAGTTATCGTGGAAAATACCTACAGTCGAAAAACGTTACACTGGAAAACTTTACACGGGGAAATAGATACACTGGAAAACAATTGGCTACACTGTATTATAGTTTTATCCCAAGGTACAGACAACAGATCCCCTACAAGTTGTCTCTCTAATGGATTTAGGAGCAACAAATTTGATTTTAACCATCCTGTATGAATACTAACAGAATTTAGAATTTTTAAATACTACTCATTGAGTGGTATAACCTTATGTGAAAGTTCAACGAAGTGAGACAAGTATTGTAGTTACACACTACAAATATGTCTTGAGGCAGTGTAACGCATTTTGTGGAAATACCCAGAGTAAATTCTCCCAGTATATGTGAATGAGAGTACTTATTGACTGGCAACAAACTTTACACATCCTTTCAAACCTTTAAGAAAACTTATCCTCTCTCATCTAGCACAAAACGGTGTTCATGCAGTAAATCTACTGTATCAGGTCTGATGATGAAATTTATTTCTTCTTTACGACTAACTGTATGCATAACACATTTCGCAGATCGAGTCCACGTATAGCACTGAGTTTACCTGGAAAACTATTTCATCGTACGCCACATTGTCGGAAAGAAATGACTATTATACCACTGAGATGCGTGAAAAACTAGGTTTTGCTCTGAACAGAGCACAAATAGCCGAGAATACACTTATCCATTGTCTCATAATGATAGCAGTTAATAACATCTACAAACTTTAAGCATATTTTCTAACCTGTCCTAAATTTCTTCGCGACAACATCTACATCAATAATCCGTAAGCCACATGATGGTATGTGGCGGAGGGTACTTTTGGTGCCACTAATAAATTCCCCCGACCACACCCTGTTTCATTTGCGAATGGCGTGAGGGAAGAATGATTGCCTGTAAACCTTCATATTATCTCAAATTAGGTACGCCTAATGCTGGTTCGCGCGAAGCACCATCAGGGAATTTTCGATTATCTATTCTGTCATTAGTAATCTTCGTCGTTGCAAAGGGGTTTTCTACTATGGAAATAAAAATAAAGTCCGCTGTGGTCAGGTCTGGAGAGTACGAAGGATGAGGTAGGACTCTGATTTCACAAGTAAAGGTCTTTCTGGTCTCGACTCATGTGCCGTGGGACGAACACGGCGGCAAGACCGTGAATTCCAAGATGCTGCATCAGTCTTTCATGACATGATCCAGTTGAAATGTTACATTCTTCTCCAGTCTCTCGTACAGACAGTCTTCGATTGGCACGCACAATTTCGTTGACGTTCCTGACATGAACGTCTTCGGCGGACGTCGAAGGGCATCCTAAACGAGGTTCATCAACTTCCGGCTGGCCATTTCTAAGCCGTGTCAACTATCCATAACACCAAGTATAGCTTAATCACTCATCGCAGTAGGCTCCCTGCATCATTTGGTATGTCTCTGTTAAGGTGTCCTTTTGTTTCTCACAAACATTAACGCAGATGCGTTGCTCGTTTAACTCTGCCATCTCGAAATTCCTAAACTGTGCGACATAAGTTTCTACTTAGTGCAGCATTGAATAATAACTAATAGACAATAACTAATCTTCCGGCATCTACGCATTCAACAAATGCGTGTGTAGCCATGCTAGTTTCATTTCTCACCAACACACTATAACATAAAAATGTTAGAGGACGTACAATCTTTAATGTGTGATTGCGAGAGACAGGCTATGTGGTCTGTGGTGCGTCGGGTTCTCTCTCGAGTCTGCAAGTATGCTATGAAGGAAACGAAATAACACACTCTGGTGTTAATTATTTGATTGGAAGGGCGTGAACTGAATTTTGTATGACGATACTGAAATCATTACTTAGACAACTTTCGAACGTTCTACTGCGAGGAAATCTGATTTCCTTTCGAGTTATGGCCTGTGGCGAACTATGCAGTTGGACTTCGGGCAGCAGAAGAGCAACTCCGCGCAGTTTCAGAAAGCAAATAGCATAGTTAACGTTCCGCGAACTATAAGGGCGTTACCCTTGGTATTGTTACCAATTTCCAGGTCAAATTAAACAAGTAACATCGGCTAAATTTTAGAGTATTAGATAAACTCTCTACCTCCCCCCCCTCTCTCTCCCTCAATATAATGATTTTTATTTATGACAATGGAAGCGAATTATGTTATCTCTGTTATCTTTACTAGTGCGTGAACAAGGATCACAGCTGCAGCAACAAATGTGAATCAGAAAACCATTTCATACAGTTTTGAGAAAATACTTCGAAACTACAAGGTTCCCCAAATTCCTAAGGTGCACGTACTCTTTGCGGCCTTCGTAACGAAATGGTTGTGTACTCAGAATTCTCCATCACATGCGCTGCGTCGTCCGATATGAAAGGTTAGCCAACGTCAGAGTGATGAAAGAAAGAAGATATTCATTTAAAAAATTGGAAGCAATCATCAGTTATTTTACTGCAGCTTCTGACTTATGCACAAAGAAACAAGCCGGCCGCGGTGGCCGAGCGGGTTTTAGGTGCTTCAGTCCGGAACCACAAAGAAACGATACAGGCCATTCATCTATAGTGAAAGTTCAAATTTCTGCCGGGTAATGAATTCTATCCACATTAGCTCCAAAAGGGACTCCTGGACTCCATACTTTTCAGTTTTCATTGGAGGCGCATTAGCCTATCTTAAATCAGAGCGTTTATTTGTTGCTATTTGATAACACACACAGTAATCGAATTTGCAGTGGTTGGTGTTCAATCAATAGCAGAGCTCTGCACGTATATCTTGTTAAAAGGTTTGTAATCAGCAATTATCTATCCTGTGGCAGCTTGGAACTTTTGTTCTAATTTCATCTCAACTCACCAGTGTTGCTTTTATTATCATCCGAAATAAGCAGCAACTTGACACTTCCGATAACAACATAATTTATGTGTTCTTCCACATTTTTCTCTGTAATTAACATGTGTTATATATCGTGTATTACCTGACAGAGCACCACGTCTAGATTTTAGTCTCCTAGTCAAACATACGTGAGGCGAGAGATAAATAACGCGGTATTCATTTAATCCTCGGCAGTCTCTTGCCCTGGTCAGTCCAAGTGAGGCGGTCAGTTTCATCGGCCGCCAAACACATCCTCCATCTGGGGTTTGAAAATTTGGGTCCACACTATTGCATATCTACGTGGTTTTCTTTCAAAAATTCTGCCTCCATTCCACACTCGCCTCGGCTGTCTGTCTTCTTGCAAGAGTACAGAACCTCCCACTGTGCCCTTAAAAGAGCTTTACTTCATGAAATTTCCTGTGCTGGAGCAGTTATCCGTTCTCCCATCTCTGCACGAAATTATTCTGCAGCCTTCGTCGCTCTTTCGCCATCATCCCGTGATATCGGTCGCGAGCTGATCGTGGCTTCCATTTTCACCATTATGGTCCTCAGTGATTCCTCATCCACTAGCAATTTTTGCAAAACCTTTCTCAAGCAGCATTTCTTTGCTACCACATGGTCCCACCAGCCCCCCCACCAAACAGCAAGTGATACAATAAGCTTCCAAGACAAAATTTCTTGAGCGTATTGTTGGCTGACCTTAGTGTCCTCGAAGGAATGAGAGAGGTCTTTTATTTCTGTGTTCGTGGTTGGAAATGTTTTTGTTCTCAAAGTAAAGCTTCGAAATGGCATCTAAAACTTTGTGTTCATGTTTGAGTCATGTTCGAGACGAACAAGTGCTGTTCTAGCACATGTGAAGAGTAAGTTGTAGTTCTTCTGCAACAAGACAACGAGCTTGACTAAAAGTGGATAACCGAATTCTCCGCCTATTACAACAAGCGATTTCGTGAAATGAATGCACTCAGGCGGTAGAAAAGTTTCGCTCTCCCATCTGCGAACTTTTCTGCATAATATGCAAAGGAGACACATTTATATCACCTTTTTTGGTCATTGTCTCTCCTTCAAGATTCAAAATTCGTTGCGTAGTTCAAATAGTACTATGGCAATTACTAGGTGGTATGGAAGTATGTGCGTACTGTAGTGGACTGACAAAGGCAGCCAGTCCACAGTGACGGGTAGCCGAAAGGCACACGTACACACACGCCGACTGGCGTGAAGTCTGAAACAGGATACGTGATGAAAGCTATAAAGAAAAGAACGGAGCTTCTCGTATACTTAACTTTAATGTCTTGTTGTACATTGCTCTTGATAATACAAGTGAGACTCTCTCCAGATATGGTTAATGGCGCCTTGCTAGGTCGTAGCCATGGACTTAGCTGAAGGCTATTCTACCTGTCTCTCGGCAAATGAGAGAAAGGCTTCGTGCGTGTAGTCGCTAGCAATGTCGTCCGTACAACTGGGGCGAGTGCTAGTCCGTCTCTCTAGACCTGCCGTGTGGTGGCGCTCGGTCTGCGATCACACAGTGGCGACACGCGGGTCCGACATGTACTAATGGACCGCGGCCGATTTAAAGCTACCACCTAGCAAGTGTGGTGTCTGGCGGTGACACCACACGTACGTATATGAGCAGTTTTGTGAATAGCTAAGAACTGTCTAGGTGTAGTGAGCGCTTCTGTTGCACGTCACAACTCCAAAGTGAAGTGGCCCTCCAAGTTGTATAAGCCAAAAATGACGTTCGTTTTTAGATTGCATTGGGAACTTGGATATTTTCCCAAGCGCGTGATATTCTGCCGGAAAGCCTTCATGCTGGGCCAACCGTATCCAACAAGGTTTTGCTGATTCTAGTTCATAGGCGGTGGATTTGCTATTAATCTTTATTGGATAACGAAGATTATGGACGAAACCCAGAATTCATGCGGTTATTTGCATTATTGTCCAGAATGAACGCTATTTTTACGAGTCATTGTGTGACACCCACACAGTAATAGTCAAAGATTGTGGGTATATCTTTCGTGCCTCTGGAAGAGAATCTTACGAGATGTCTTGCTGAGACCGTGTGTCAGGTGGCTGAGTTAGCCATGAAGACCCATTCCACCACAGCGTTCTCGCTTTCCGCGCCCGGGTTCCCAAATTCGATTCCCGGCGGGGTCAGAGATTTTCTCTGCCTCGTGATGACTGGGTGTTGTGTGCTGTCCTTAGGTTAGTTAGGTTTAAGTATTTCTAAGTTCTAGGGGACTGATGACCTTAGATGTTAAGTCCCATAGTGCTCAGAACTATTTGAACTATTTGAACCACCACAGCAAGCCACACTGTAATTTTTTCACTGGCATTCCGCGAGATGCCGAATCTTCCAGGTCGGATATGGTGGGGCAGTGTTACTCTCTTGGATTTCAATTACTCTGTTACCGACAATCGTATTCCAGCGATCTGGATCGCCTAGTATCCAGTCGAGAGCTACCATGGAATCACTCCACATTTTTTCGGTTGCGATGTCAGATGCACAGAATTGACATTTCTACCTCAGACGTTGCGAACGCAGTAAGGCAGCTCATAACTCAAGCCGCGGAAGCTCCACCCTTTAGATAGAAAATACTCTGTTTTCACTGAAGCTGAAACAAACAGAGGTTGCTTGAGCCTCGGAGATTCTGATGTGCAGCACCGCTCCGTATATCCTACCGTGGCGTCACACAACACACGCATTTATGAAAGCTCTGGCGACCTTTTCTTCTGAGAGTTCTGAAGGACTGCCGATGAGTGAGTTGCGAGTTACAAATGAAGACCTATGATCGTAAACGTGCTAAGAACCATTTTTTTCAAAATCTATTACATTCGCTTAAAGGCATTTTATCCATGCGAGCATGTCGTATTAAAAGCGCTTCATCATATGACAAAGGTAATCAATCAATCGTAAAAGCGACGAACTGAAGGAGCCAGTATTAGCTCCAGGGTCATCTTCATTCTGACCATGGAAATCCCCACGTGCGCCTACACTGAAGAACTCACGACACGTACACATCGCGAAACAAAGGTGTCATTTTCCGCTAGGAAGGAAAAGGCTGTGTTATTTGGTAGCTGAAGAGGCCAGCAGGACTCTACTAGCCAAAAATGCCACACGTCCTTATCTTTTTTCCGAATTTTCAAGTCAGAAGACATGAGTACAATAAACGACCCGCACTGATAAAGTTACTTTTGGCTTCCATTGGTCGCGCACGACCATTTCACGTTTAAAACGGTTCTGTCATACATCATGTAGTAACTTTGCGATAAGAATGCACTCCGACAGTCTGTAAAAGAAACAAGTGTGATGCTACCAGAAGACAGTTAAATTCCTCAGCGATTTGCAGTTAACCAACAAAAAAATTCGGATCATCTACATTCATCTTGAAAAGCGACAATCCATTCGGTTTGTCTCTCCACATTTATGATAAATAATTCGACTGGATGGGAGCCGAGTTAGACGGGATCTGTCAGTGTAAAATGTTAGATGGATTACTGAGTTTGCAGTGATGGTATGTACTAACATCAGTTACTCCTTTTCAACATTCTTTAATTTAAGCTGGTGCTGGCTATATTCATTTCTTTCCTGGGTAAACTTCAGAACTGAGTGGTGCTGCAGGTATACGATAGGAGTTACAAGTGGCATGGGGAAAGCGGCCGCCTGTGGGGCGAAGGAAAGTGGCCTGCCTTCACAGAAATGTGAGCGGCGCAGCTAGCCATCGTGATATCGTCTTGGGAAAGTTGTCTTGGCTAGTGTCATACTTGCGCCTGGCCTTTTTTGTAGCTTATTGGACACACCCAACTTGGACAACTGAGTTGAGAGCCTTTGCCGTGGATGACGGAACTCTGGCAGCTGGAGGTAGGCCACGTTAAGATAAGCACATTTAACTGAAAAACATTTCTTGGCTTTCGGAAAACAGAAAAAAAAGCCAAACAGCTCTGACATATTGCAGATTAAGAAGGTACCGCAGAATTGGTAGATAGATTGTAGCACCGTTTTTCAACTTTTCCCAGGGCTTGTCACGTGGTATAAGGTTACCTATTACTTGAAGGGGCTCAACATGGTTAAGCTGATGTGAGGCTAGGACGAGGTAAAACATAGCGCAAAGTGTTAGGATAGTTGGAAGGAAATCGGAGTTATTCATTTCTCGGTGTTTCGTCTCTTGCTGGTGGGATATTTTGTTAAGGATGCCATTACGCCATTGGCGGCCCGATATGGCTTTTCAGGGGCTTAATTGCCGAGATTAAGGACAGGAATAAGGCTGCAATCAGTTCTTTAGTGACTATAAAGAAAGGACTTAGTGTCTGGAGTCGGCACTGAAACACATCGGATCGGTACTCCGAAAGCTGCACTGCCAGTTGGAACAGCAGAATTCTGCAGCAGAGAGGGGTCCAACGTTCGAGTCCTCAGCAGAGCGATCCTAGCGTTGTACCCAATGGCAGCCAGGCATCATGTCACCTTCCTCCCCATATGGCAGTGACGATAGTAGTGAACATAATTAGTATCTATGGTATGTTAGGGCCATAACGAACTAGTAGTTCAGATTAATGATAAGTTTCCTTCCCTACGTTTGTCAGTGGATCCTCTTTATCGTGGCTTTCTTTGGCTTTCGGTGCTGACAACAATGACTGTAGTTGATGTTTTGGCATGGAAAAATAAATTTCAAGAAATTTTGTAATAAACTTAAATCACGTCTTTGATTGGAGTAGATATTGCCTCCCTTTTCACAGTTGAATTATTCAGTGATAAAATGCAGATTCCCCACCTTAAGATTCACTGCTACGGCCGCCATCTTCCATACTGTAAATCAATAAATTTACCCCAGCATTCGTTCTTAGCGATGAGTCTCTGTAACGATTATTCTAATTCAGCTAACTTGGTTGTTTCGAAACGTACTTCTCAAAGTAGTTGATTCCAAAAGAAATTATGCAGCTGGAGGTCGTGCAGAGTAATGTCCGCATATTCTTGTACGTGGAAGTCTGATACCTGTAGAAGAACTACTAAACCAATTGAATGATGCTGTTTACTTCATCCACACTGTGTTCACTTGCACGTTGAGAGAAAGTATGACTGACGGGCATTTTACCACACTCCTGCAGTTTAGTGAAAACATAAGAAAAGCAGCCTTGAATGTGATTCTCTGCGATTATGTAGTCGTTTACCGTATTCTCCACAAGGCGCAACATCGTTTGTTGATGGTATCCTCGGATTTGCTACCAGAACCTAAAATAAAAAAGACTCGACATTTCGACAATCCATCTGTCCGGCATCTTGAGGAGAAAGCTGCTACTGCCGAGCTCGGTTGTCAACTTGTCAGTTAGCATCTCGACTCACCAGCAGAAGCTTTCTCCTGAAGATAGTTCACAGATGGATCGCCGAAATATCAAGTTATCTTGACTTTAGGATCCGGCATCAAATCCGAGAAGACTGCCAAGAATTATTACGCACGGAGAGGCTACGGAGTCACAGCAACATCAAATTTTCAAACAAAAAATTGCTGTAATCGTCACCTATAATTACGTGCGATATGCTTAAATAATACAGTAAAAATTGCCAAGAAATGCCAATCCTAGTCACAATTGCAAATTCAATTGCGCGAAGTTATGGACACCTTCACAATTTGAATTTCAAACTAAAAATGGGAATCGATATGTAAACCTACAACAACTACATTACCACCACAAGAAATGAATTTTATATGTGTAGACAGTTGCGTCTCCCTAACCGCGTAAGCAGCCAAATCTCCCTAACCAATAAAATTTGTTCACTTCTTATATGCAACGTACATTTTTGAAGAATTCTATACTACTGACTTCTAATAATATACACTCCTGGAAATTGAAATAAGAACACCGTGAATTCATTGTCCCAGGAAGGGGAAACTTTATTGACACCTTCCCGGGGGTCAGATACATCACATGATCACACTGACAGAACCACAGGCACATAGACACAGGCAACAGAGCATGCACAATGTCGGCACTAGTACAGTGTATATCCACCTTTCGCAGCAATGCATGCTGCTATTCTCCCATGGAGACGATCGTAGAGATGCTGGATGTAGTCCTGTGGAACGGCTTGCCATGCCATTTCCACCTGGCGCCTCAGTTGGACCAGCGTTCGTGCTGGACGTGCAGACCGCGTGAGACGACGCTTCATCCAGTCCCAAACATGCTCAATGGGGGACAGATCCGGAGATCTTGCTGGCCAGGGTAGTTGACTTACACCTTCTAGAGCACGTTGGGTGGCACGGGATACATGCGGACGTGCATTGTCCTGTTGGAACAGCAAGTTCCCTTGCCGGTCTAGGAATGGTAGAACAATGGGTTCGATGACGGTTTGGATGTACCGTGCACTATTCAGTGTCCCCTCGACGATCACCAGTGGTGTACGGCCAGTGTAGGAGATCGCTCCCCACACCATGATGCCGGGTGTTGGCCCTGTGTGCCTCGGTCGTATGCAGTCCTGATTGTGGCGCTCACCTGCACGGCGCCAAACACGCATACGACCATCATTGGCACCAAGGCAGAAGCGACTCTCATCGCTGAAGACGACATGTCTCCATTCGTCCCTCCATTCACGCCTGTCGCGACACCACTGGAGGCGGGCTGCACGATGTTGGGGCGTGAGCGGAAGACGGCCTAACGGTGTGCGGGACCGTAGCCCAGCTTCATGGAGACGGTTGCGAATGGTCCTCGCCGATACCCCAGGAGCAACAGTGTCCCTAATTTGCTGGGAAGTGGCGGTGCGGACCCCTACGGCACTGCGTAGGATCCTACGGTCTTGGCGTGCATTCGTGCGTCGCTGCGGTCCGGTCCCAGGTCGACGGGCACGTGCACCTTCCGCCGACCACTGGCGACAACATCGATGTACTGTGGAGACCTCACGCCCCACGTGTTGAGCAATTCGGTGTTCGTCCACCCGGCCTCCCGCATGCCCACTATACGCCCTCGCTCAAAGTCCGTCAACTGCACATACGGTTCACGTCCACGCTGTCGCGGAATGCTACCAGTGTTAAAGACTGCGATGGAGCTCCTTATGCCACGGCAAACTGGCTGACACTGACGGCGGCGGTGCACAAATGCTGCGCAGCTAGCGCCATTCGACGGCCAACACCGCGGTTCCTGGTGTGTCCGCTGTGCCGTGCGTGTGATCATTGCTTGTACAACCCTCTCGCAGTGTCCGGAGCAAGTATGGTGGGTCTGACACACCGGTGTCAATGTGTTCTTTTTTCCATTTCCAGGAGTGTATTTACTTTTCCTCCGGAAACACAGTGTGTATGGTCTTATGGGACCAAACTGCTGAGGTCATCGGTCCCTAAGCTTACGCACTACTTAATCTAACTTAAACTATCTTACACTAAGGACGACACACACACACACACACACACATGCCCGAGAGAGGACTCGAGTCTCCAACGGGGGGAAGCCGCCCGGATCGTGACAGGACGCCCTAAACCACGCGGCTACCCCGCACGGCCGTATATCAACTCAGAGACGTTTAATTCTGTGTAATCCTGGCACATGCGTGTGATAGCAGCAGATGTGGTCAGTGATAGGTCGAGAGTAATGGACTGAAACTGAACTACTGGGTCGAGTTTTCGGACGAGGTCGGCACGAGCGAGCCAGCAGCGGCTGCCAGCCATTTTCTCGCCACTGCTGAGACGTCATATTTCTTCCTGTGTTACGCATTGAGAACTTGTATACGAGACGTTTACTTTTCCAACAAGATATCACTATGCCATACACGAGCAGAATTTGCACCTGTTCGTTGCTACCCTCACTACATTTTGTGTTATTATCAGATGAATTAGTTCTTTTCTTCGTTAACATCTTCAGACTAGTACATTCCAGAGTCGACAAATGGCGACGTATTTATATAGAGAGAGAAGAGGGGCGACCCAACTGCTTTCGAAAGCAGCACGGGAAAAGTATTCAGGAAGTCTTTTTGATGGGTTTCGCTAACCGGGCGCCAATCTACTTCTACATCGATACCTTGTAAGTTTCTGTAGGGTGGATGGTGCATGGTACATAGTGCGATGGTAATATTTTCCACTTCTTCCTGTTTCTGCCGTTGATGATACAAGAGAAGAGAGACTGGCATAATCCCACAGAATGAATGCGAATTTCTCTGATTTTGTCGTCGTGGTCGGTATAGAGTCTCATGTGACAGCGAGTGCTTGATTTCTTAACTCGTTTGGAACCTGCGCTCACGGAAGTTGTTGAGTAAGGCTCTTCACGTAACACATCATCTCGCCGCACGTCAGTTATCCGCTCCGACTTGTAAATACACAAGAGCGTCGCTCGTCAGCATCCTGCCCTCAAGCAACGTGTCGTAGTTCAGAATGGCTGCCGTGCTTACCCCGCTGCCGCATTGCATCCTGTAGCCGCACGTGGTATGTGTCGCAGAGCTCAAGATCTTTGGCTTAGAAGAGCCAGTTAGAGGCTTAGCGAGAACATCGTCTGCTGGAAGCGACACCACTCTGTGTTAAGTGCTGGTAGGGTATGGACGCTGATCTGCCATTCCCACACGCTCCAGCACTTACTGAGATCGCTACCATGCTCCTGGCTTAAACCATATTCCCAAGATTGCTTCACTTGTTTCTTGCAGGACGCGTTATTTAAAAAATGTGTTTCTTGCAGAGTAATTTCGCGCGCAGCATGTTTATTTTAAATTGTGACGGAGCTCAGTGAGTTTGAAAACGTGGGTCCACGTGGGTACACATTCCGCTTTCAACCTGTCCATGCTTGCCTGTTAGCCAGACAGGCAAGCACGTTATCAGCGGAACGGGCAGGCTGCTTTACAACCACCCATCCCAAGCTATGCAAAACACTGGACAGCTAAAAGAATCTTTCTGCCTGTCCTCCTCGCTGCTGTGCTGCGCTACGTAGCAGTTTACTCTGCGGCCTTTATTGTAGTGTTATGAGTAGGGTTAGCAAGTTGATGAAAAGTCTTTTTCACCTGAGCATCACGAGAACAGATATTTGTGGGCCAGAAAATTTCGGATACTTTTCGACGTTTCTGGGCTTATTTTGACATGAATCGGTTTCTTTGCTACCTCACCATCTTTCCACGAGTAGTGGCTGTCCTCAATTAGAACCATCACAAGGTCACCTCTAAAATACGTTTTGTTTGGCTGGTTGATTTGGGTGGGGAGGGGGATCCAAACACCCCGTTTTCGACCCGATCGGATTAGGGAAAGACGGGGAAGGATGTCGGGAGTGCCCTTGCAAAGGAACCATCCCGGTATTCGCCTGAAGTGATTTATGGAAATCACGGAATACCTAAAGCAGAATGGTCGGACGCAGGTTTGAACCATCGTCCTCCCAAATGCGAGTCTGGCGTGCTACCCACTGCACCACCTCGCTCAGCTGTACATTTGGTGCAGTAGGCAAAACCATCTCTGAGAGTTGACATCCTTTGAACCCAAGAACGCTAAGATGTCTGTAGTATTGCAAAGCCTAATACGATAAGGTTTTGGAAGTCTAGTTTCCGTAACCTTAGTGAGTTCTAGCCAGGTGTATCCCCCGTTATACCAGTTGTGATTACTTCTTCTAGGATGTGTATTCGGTCGCTGAATTCAGACCAAGCGATTTATTTGAAACAGCCTTATAAACGCACCACAGATTTACCCCTGCTGCATGCGAGGGCTGTTTCGTGACTGGTATGTATTCCCCAATTGTTAATTTCTCCACAATCTCCTTTAAGTTTGCTCATTTTGCTGCTCTCACCGTTAAGACAGCTGAGCTACTGTGAAACTACCAATGCAAACAAATACCTGGCTAGTAACGTTGGACTGATAGCACAAACTGTTGTCAGATGCAGCAGGCCGAGCGGCTCCCGTGAAGCTTGCCAGGCTAACGGAAACCCAAGTTGGTCTGATTTATCGGCTGTGCTTAAGTACCCATGTACTGTAGTATGTCTGTTGCGGCAGGTTGAGCTGCTTCAGTGGCTTCGGCGGAGATACGAGCCGGTCGATTCGCAGGAGAATTTATACACCTTTGAAAAAGACCTCCAATTGTGCTAATCATTTTCGTGAGCCTAAGTGTAAATCACTCCCCCTATCTTACTCTCAAGTATTATTAAGTGGATTATTTTAGTCGTGTTAGTACGTCGCTTTTCTTCTAAAATTAAAACTCTGATGGATTTTCTGTAACATTTGATATCGTTTACAATCGTTCGTTTACGGCCACCTATAATGTAATCAAAGTATTTGAATGTTAGGTCGCCTTTACGGAATTAAAGCATTCTCCTTTTCACGATGTTAGAGATACCCTGTCTGTGATCATGAAACGATGTGCCTTTGCTTAATCATTACCAGTTTTGGCTTTCTCATGACTCTTCGCCCTATTTAACAGCGCTCTGGCCGCAAGTGATGAACGCTTTCCATGCCGCCACGAACTTTGCCTTACCTTACGTAATACATTCAAATCCACAGCAAGTACTGCTGTCGCACCTCGACTCTCGAAGTAGTTCTGCCAGCTGCCAAAATGAAGATGACCCCTCTACGTTATTTCGTCTGCAATTTTTAGGGTTTAATAATTCATTTTCTTGTACACATAGATTCACATCGTAAGCTGATTTCACTGACCGATTAACGATCACACAGTTGAACTACAACAGATATTTTCTCTGGGTTAACAAGTTACATCTACTAAAAAGGTACTTTCCCACAGGCCGAGTTTTATCGTATTGTGTGGCTCCAATAGTTTTGCCGCTAACATTGCTGTAATGCGGCTGCAATATACAGCAGAATTGCGGTATGGCCGTGACGTGTTGCTGGTGGAGCAGTCTGTCGTTGGTTGTTGCCGGCGAACTGCCTGTGTTGCCCACCAAGGTAGGAGAATATTTCGCCTCTGTCCTTGCTTGTAAGTCCTTACCTCTCACTCTCAGAATTATTTCCTGTTTCGCCCACCCACTGTGCTCCAGCGGCAGGTCACATAATCCGAGCGGTGGAACAAGGTGGCGCGCGTAAGCAGAGTTGGTGGGAGAAAGGTAGGGCCAAGTGTTTTGAATAGCTGTTGCGCTACGGACCATTTTTATACCCAACAGAAGGATCGTCTTACTGTATCTATCCTACAGTAAAGGGGCAAATTACAACATCACACTCGTCTTCCACCTTAGGTTCAAATGGTTCATATGGCTCTGAGCACTATGCGACTTAACTTCTGACGTCATCAGTCGCCTAGAACTCAGAACTAATTAAACCTAACTAACCTAAGGGCATCACACACATCCATGCCCGAGGCAGGATTCGAACCCGCGAACGTAGCGGTCGCTCGGCTCCAGATTGTAGCGCCTAGAACCGCAAGGCCACTCCGGCCGGCTCCAGCTTAGGGAAATGGATGAAACCTATTGGTTCTTTTTGGATTGCATGTGATCTACGGTTTACCTAAAGAGGCTTATTGAGGCACCATTTAGTTCTTGGGAGATTCCTGAGACAACTCAAAAGAAAAGGGTTTTCAGCATTTTTTCTCATTTATCAGCTGATATCTACATAACTAACCGCAGGATATTGCTCAGCCGGCCGGAGTGGCCGTGCGGTTAAAGGCGCTGCAGTCTGGAACCGCAAGACCGCTCGGTCGCAGGTTCGAATCCTACCTCGGGCATGGATGTTTGTGATGTCCTTAGGTTAGTTAGGTTTAACTAGTTCTAAGTTTTGGGGGACTAATGACCTCAGCAGTTGAGTCCCATAGTGCTCAGAGCCATTTGATATTGCTCAAATTTTAACGGTATTTTCTATACGCATTCATCTAGAAATGCCATTTCCAGTTTTAAAAAATCTGTATCCCTTATCGACCAACACGCCAAAAACATAGTTTTTCGGTACAGAGACCGTGCCGTAGATTCCAAGTCGGCTATCGCCTGAAAATGGCTCACATGTTTGTGATATATTCCTAATATCCCGATATCGCGGGTTGTGCCGTTGACGCTCCCTGTAATTCTAGTGTCATAGGCAAATAGGGCCAGTGGGAGAAATGACCGAAATATTTAGCGTTTGAGCCAATTATATTGGATTAAAAACACCATCATTTTCCAATATCGAATATGGAAAATCATCTTAAGGCCTTTTTGTGAAAAACATCTGCTTACCATCGCAGCGGACCATTCCGTACCGTGGGGTATCCCTAACTAGTGTTCAGAGATTACAGAGGGATTCTCAAACGGCATCCGTCTCTCTTACTGTTTGCTTCCGGTGGCTGCAACAATCCCACTGGAAAAAGCTTACAACACTACATCACTGTATTCGTTATTCATCTGTAGATATCTCAGTTACTGACGAACAGCTGAAATCATATTATTAAAAACTAAGTTGATTAAGGTTAATTTCATACATAGAACACACACAAATACTGAAAGTATTTTCTCTGGGTTGTTGCCCGTAGCTCGTCGTTGAAGAGCTTATAAGGATCAAAGGTTAAAGATATACGGAAGATGTACTAAATGACACAATATGCAAATGTATGGAACAGCATTGAAGAAAAATTCGTAGCTCCTGAAGAAATTATGGAACATAATGCGAAGGTTGTCTCTCATTACTTTGGTATTATTTCGAAAGAACGCTCAGGAGTCTCAGCTACATTAATTACGTGAAGTGTCCTTTAAACAATACATCATTATACTTAAATTAGCCATCACACGAACTCACGCCTTTCTGAGATGGGTAAGACATGTGATTGAAGAGCATTTGTAGAACTAAACACGCAGTATGTGTATTCACAGCCATGTGAGTTTTTAAAATGAAGAACCTAATGTATTCTGAATATGTTTCTTTCAACACCTCGCTAAAGATGCATCACCACTTCACCCAAGCTTAGACAGCTTTTTCAGAATTCCTGTAGCAAGTAAAGGACTTCCTCGTTATCAATATACACACATCAAAAAAAGTTTTGCATCACCCCGGTTCCTAGAACTCCTGCGTATAGACGTTGACTGTGGATATTTTATCATAGTCACAGCCCCTTTGACTGCTTAGACATGTCCCTAAACCCGGTCAAAGACGTAAACAACCATGTATGAGCAGCGCCTAGTAGTCGGAGGGGGTCCGACAGCAGATCAGTTCCAGTCATTCCACTAAGAATCTGGTACACGGCTCGCGTTGTCTGTAGTTAAACCATGCCAAGAAGGTCATTACCGCGGTTTGATCGCGTCCACATTGTTACTTTGTGTCAGCAAGTCTCCAGAAGTCTCGGAGTGAACCAAAGCGATGTTGTTTGGACATGGAGGAGATACAGAGAGACAGGAACTGTCGATGACAGGCCTCGATCAGGCCGCCCAAGGGCTACTGCTGCAATGGATGACTGCTACCTTCGGATTATGGGTCTGAGGAACCCTGACAGCAACGCCACCAAGTTGAATAATGCTTTTCGTGTAGCCACAGGACCTCGTGTTACTACTCAAACTCTGCGAAATAGGCTGCATGACGCGGAAGTTCACTGCTGACGTCCATGGCGAGGTCCATCTTTGCAACAACGACAACATGCAGCGCGATTCAGATGGGCCCAAAAACATGCCGAATGGACCGCTCAGGATTAGTATCACGTTCTCTTCACCGATCAGTGCCGCATCTTCTTCAAAAAGACAATCGTCGGAGACGTGTTTGGAGGCAATCTGGTCAGGCTGAACGCCTGAGACACACTATCCAGCGAGTGCAGCAAGATGGAGGTTCCCTGCTGTTTTTGGGTGGCATTATGTGGGGCCAACGTACGCCACTGTTGGTCATGGAAGGCGCCGTAACAGCTGTACGATACGTGAATGCTATCCTCCGATAGTGCAACCATATCGGCAGCATATTGGCGAGCCATTCGTCTTCATGGACGACAATTCGCGCCCCCGCTGTGCACATTTCGTTACTGACATCCTTCAAGATAACTACATCGCTCGATTAGAGTGGCCAGCATCTTGTACAGACATGAACCCTATCGAAGATGCCTGGGATAGGTTGAAAAGGGCTGTTTATGGACGACGTGACCTATCAACCACTCTGAGAGATCTACGCCGAATCGCCGTTGAGGCGTGGGACAGTCTCTACCAACAGCACCTTGATGAACTTGTGGATAGTATGCCACGACGAATACAGGCATACATCAATGCAAGAGGACGTGCTACTGGTTATTAGAGGTACCGGTGTGTAGAGCAATCTGGACCACCACCTCGGAAGGTCTCGCTGTATGGTGGTATAACATGCAACGTGTGGTTTTCATGAGCAATAACAAGGGCGGAAATGATGTTTATTTTGATCTCTATTCCAGTTTTCTGTACAGGTTCCGGAAGTCTCGGAAACTTTTATTGATGTGTGTATTATAATTAAAGTGACTAAGTAAGTAAAGTAAGGTGACTAAAGTAAAGTAAGGTGACTAAAAACTCCCACTGTAACGGTGCAAACACGTGGCGTCCAGCGACGTCATTCTCGGGCTCGTGAAACTTCAAACAGCAACGTGTCGACACATGCAAAAGAAAGGCCACAGCACAGAAGTTCGTGTGAGCTGTAACGTGGTGACACCAAATTTCACGACAACTCTGCCCATGAGAAAGTTCTCACTGACATTATCGGACGTTTCAACCCTTCTCTAAGGACTTTATAGAGCTGCAGCCCTACAGAACGTGACTGCACGTCTTTGGAGTGCAACATTAACATGAACGAAGTTGCGTGTGTGGCACCGAGGCTGTTGCTGAATTACGAGGTCTTAGGGAGACCTTACGACGTTTTATTCACGCACCTGTTAAAGTTGCACTTCCGCGTTATCCTGTTAAGAGCGGAGAAGAGAAAAGTTGATGCTTCAAATCAAGTTCAAATTTCATCGATTAATTTTAAACTGTCCCTAAGGTTTCCAGTCTATACATGAGAACAACAATTGCGGTTACTTTGCATGCTTCATTTTCAAAGTAACAAACAAGCTGCAAGTAATAAATGTAAAAAAATAAGGAAAAAGTTTAAGAATAAAATAATTTGGACATCAATGGGTTAAACAAAAATAGTGTATGTCTTCAACTTATTTATGAATCCGAACCATATCTCCCCATGGGATCCGTGGACTATAATTCATACAATTCCGAGCTGAGTGAGGTACTTGGGACATTCTACATTTTATGGAATTTGATCAACGTCATCATCATCCATGTAACATCCGCTGCTGGACATGGGCTCCAAGGTACCATCCGAACTACGAACCCATGTCGGATGAAAAGAGTCTGCTCTGTCTTGACTGCGTGCGTCAGAGAGCTCAGATGAACCCAGCCACCTATGAGATGTGCTACACGAAGGAAACGCTAATTATTTTAATAGATATTAATTGTTGGTTTCATATCAAGCTAGCCCCAAGTTACAGAATTGTGTTGTTGGTTCCTGCCCGTACAGTACGGATGATGATGAGGGATAAAATTTATAAGTACTAATACTGAATTCACGGTCGAGTTTAAACATTTCATCTATAATTCAACTTCACATGACGAAATTAGGGAACATTAATTCGATATCACGAAATAAAATTTTACAACATCCTGTTTCTAGGTGAAACAAACAGTGATACAACTACTCCACGTACAACTAGAGTGGAAAGACGACATTGGTAGCAAGTGGACAAACACAGATTAGGCAATAAAGCGACGCACCACGATATAATTATCGCTCCTCACTGGGGCTCATTTCGAAGTGGGACTGTTCGCTGAAGAAATTTTTACTCCAGTCGATGAGATTCCAGGCCGAAGACTTGTCTGGAGACGCACTGGACAGCGGTAGGTAGGGAAACAGCGTGGCCACCGCCACCACACGTCCCTCCCCCTCCACTCAGACAACTGTGTGTGATGGCCTAGTGCTCTGGGGTGCCATTTCTTTTCATAGCAGGACCCATTTGGTTGCCGTTTGTTGCACACCTACAGCAGAGCGATACTGTCCGCCCTGTTTTATTGTCCATTATCGGAACCCAACCTGGGCTTACATTTCAATAAGATAACTGTCCCCTCTCCCTCACCCCTTTCCAGCATACACTGAGAGTTTCTGCTGTTTGTGACTGCTGGCAAATCCTACCTTGGCCACCAAGGTCGCCAGATCCCTTTTCATTTGAGACCGTTTGGAACATTATGGACAGGGCCCTCCAACCAGCTACGGATTTTGACCATCTACTACTCCAGTTGGACAGAATTTGGAACAATATTTCTGTGGCTGACATTGACAACGCTATCAATCTTTTCCAAGCCGAGCCTGCATAAGGGCCAGAGGTGGATTCACACTTTATTGAACAGCCCAGTTTGTGAAGCTCTTTCTCTTCAATAAATCATTCAAATTTTCTCAAGTTGTAAACATTTGTTTATCTGTACCTGTACGTTACATCTACTGATTTCTGTCCCATTCGAATAATTTCTTCGTGGACCTTCAGTCTTTTCTTGTGTATCATAGAATGTAGATGGAAACATAGTGGATCCAAATAACAATCACGGAATTTCGCAACTGACTTCGTGAATGTTTACACGATTTTATCCGCAATGTTGTATCAAGTCGCTGACACTAAGTCCGTGGTGAGACACGCGAATATTCACGAATGTGCAATGACAGTTATCTACTGTACGCTGTCCGTGTTCCATTCGCACCTAGACTCCACCAAGTTCTTAATCCTCACACTGCCGAAAGACCTTACCGGTTGTGCTGGAGTACAGCTGCATGACAGCCGTTGCCGCTGCCGCCATCACCTGTGAGAACGTACCTCGTCTCCCGTGAGGTGCTTATTCCGCTCGTCAGCAAGAGATTTTCTACATCCTGTAGTCAAGCCGTTCGGCGCCTTAATTTTACCAAGCTGGATATTTTAACTACCACATTAAAATTTTGTGGTTCAGTTTGATCGTTTTTTAACTTCTGTTATTTTCAATGAATCTCCTTATTTAGTCTGAAATGCAATTTCTCTGATCATTAAAATTATTTAAACTGAACATACACGCAATGAACAATAGATTTTGTATCATTCACAACAGAAATCCGGTTTGAACTTCTATTGAAGTGAACGTGTATACAATTTGGCTGCATTGGAGTAACATAGTACTTCGCCTCAGAATAACGAATAAAATTAATGCAATTGTTCATTCCTGTACAGTTTTGCAGGTCATGTACGTGACAATACCAGTTTGTTATCTGTGTGTAATACAAATAGTTTCTTGCATGTGACACAACAGAACCTTGTTTTCTAATCCTAGTTCCTCTTGATGTCTTGGCATCATTGCGAAGTTGGTAACTTAGAACACAGGGCTGGATCTTTGCCATTGCAATTTCAGTGCATCTTGAACATCCTTGATATTCTTTCCTCCGTTTTGCATTTGCTAAGTCCAAATACCATCTCAGTCATGAAGAGTTTCTGTCAGCTTCACTTATTCAAATGGTTCAAATGGCTCTGACCACTACGGGACTTAACTTCTGAGATCATCAGTCCCCTAGGCTTAGAACAACTTAAACCTAACCAACCTAAAGGACATCACACACATCCATGCCCGAGGCAGTATTCGAACCTGCGACCGTAGCAGCAGCGCGGTTCCGGACTGAAGCACCTAGAACCGCTCGGCCACAGCGGCCAGCGCTTCCCTTATTCTCCTGCCGCTCAGGAAATCTTTGTGTGTACAGAAGATGTCTACTCGGTGCTGCAACATCCATCATCTCCATGAAAAGTCTTAGTGGTCACCTGCTGGTTCCTCTACCACAGCTGTGTTCTCTTGTCATTTTGTTTCCGTTATGTATTGCATCTTTTATTTTGTTGTAATGGAGAATGATTTAAGGTTTGTTTTCGTTTTCTTCACCACTCACTTGCTTCTCATTATGCTGAGCAGAGAGCAAGATAACCGACTTGATTACTTTTGCAACATAGGAGGCTACAGTCAAGTCGTCTGCGAAACGAAGCACTGAAGAATGACCTTCTTTTCTACAAAATTTCTTTCTTGTTGGAATTCAACAATACAAAAATTAAATAATGAAGACGAATGAGAGAAATATTTTGTAAAACCTTCATTTTTGTCAAATAATAAAATAAGACATTTCATACCAACTGGAATAGTAAACAATCTCCACCAATGTTTCCCATTAATAATTACTATGAGAAAAAATTAATCAATCACATATGTAAATACAATTCCAATCACTTTAGGAGAAAATCATGGGACAAAAATAGCTAACACTTCAGGTAAAACCATTACAGGGGAAAAAATATAACGTGGGTAAGTGAGAACACCCCTTTTGGTAATGCGAGGGTTAATGAAAGCCAACACTGAAGACGACGTCACCCCAAGAATGCCTAACGATTAATCCCTGAAAGTCTGCTCACTTTTTTGCTCCAGAGCTTAGTGTTACAATTCTGACCACGTCCTCGGCCCATCTGAGGGGTCGCTCCAAAGCTGTCCAATGAAACTACTAACAACGTTACTTTTTCCACCTACAGAAATTTTTGTAGACTGAACCAATAGGTGATGCTTCCGCACCCAGGGAACACAACCCCAAACTTTTCCCAGGCTCTGAACTAAAGCACTGAGTCATCTGTCTCCGGCCCGCCACAAATTCCTATGTTGCACCAACCATTTCATCCCAGAGTAGAGCTTGCGCTTTACGTCCTCCATCACTCATTTAGTTTTTGGATATATTCCAGCCTCTGTCTTCCGCTACAGTTTTAGCCCTCTGCGGTTCTCTCTAGTAGTATGAAAGTTGTTCCCTGGTGTCTAACACATGTCCAGTCATCCCATCTCTCCTTCTTGTCAGTGTTTTCCGTGCGTTCTTTTCTTCGCCGATTCTGTTGAGAACATCCTCATCTCTTATCAGTCCACTTAATTTTTAACACCTGAAATGTTTCAATTCTCTTCTGCTCCCCTTCCCTCACAGTCTATTTTTCACTACCATGCAATGTACTGCTCCAAACGTACATTCTAAGAAACTGCTTCCTCAAATTAAAGCCTTTGTTTAATACTAGTTGACTTCTCTTGGCCAGTCATGCCAGTTTGCTTTTTATGTCCTCTTTGCTCCATCTGTCATTGGTTACTTTTCTGCCTAGGCAGCAGAATCCCTTTACTTCATCTACTTCGTGATCAACAACTCTTACGTTAAGTTACTCACTGGTCTCAATTCTGTTAACTTTCGTTTTCCTTCGATTTGCTCTCAGTATTTTGCATTTGATAGACTGTTCATTCCATTCAACAGATCTTGTAACCTTTCTTCACTTTCAGTTATGATAGCAATATCATCCACGAATCTTATCAACCTGTATTTTAATCCCACTCTTGAACCATTCTTTCTCTTTCGTGACTGCTTCTTCGGTATATAGACTGAACAACAGGGGCGACCAGCAGCATCCCTGTCTTACAATCTCTTAAATCCGAGCACTTCGTTCATGATCATCCAGTCTCATTATCTCTTCTTGGTTGTTGTATATATATCATCCATCTTTCCCTATAGCTTACACCTATTTTTTCAGAGAATGTCGGACGTTTAGCACTATTTCCAACTGTGAAACGCTTTTTTCTAGATAGACAATTCCTATCAGCGAATCTTGATTTTTCTATCAGTCCTGTTCCCATTATCAGCGCAACGTGAGAACTGCCTTTCTAGTGCCTTTACCTTTCCTAAAACCAAACTCGTTATCCAAGTGATCTCAAATTTTCTTTTTCATTCTTTTCTTTATAATCCCTGTCAGCAGCTGGAATGCATGAGCTGTTAGCTGACTGTGAGTAGTTCTCGCACATATCAGCCCTTGTTGTCTTCGGAATTGTGTGGATGATACTCAACTGAAAATCTGATGGTACGTCACCAGCCTCACAAATTCTACACATCAGCTTGATTTGTAGTTTGGCTGTTACTAACCCCAATGGTTTTAGAAATTCCCATGAAATGTTACCTATCCTTTCTACCTTATTTCATCTCATACTTTCCAGAGCTCTTTCAAATTTTGTCTCGAATACTGGATCCTTTATGTCTATCATATCGACTCCAGTTCCTTCTTCTATCTCGTCGTCAGACAGATCTCCTCCTTATGGAGGCCTTCGAAATACACTTCCTACCTCTCCTCTCTCTCTGTGTTTAACAGTGGATTTCCCGTTGCATTCTTTAATTACCACCACTGCTTCCCATCTCAACGAAGGTTGGTCTGAATTTTCTACTTCCTGACTTAGAACTTCGCATAACATTTCTTTTTCGATTTCTTCACATTTTTCATCCAGCCATTTTGCCTTGAAATCCCAGCACATCCTGTTTATTACGTTCCTAAGTGTTCTATATTCCTAAATTCTTGTCTTGCCCTGAGCGTTTTCGTGCTTCCTTCTTCCGTCGCTCAGTTGAAGTACACTGATGCTCATAAATTAAGGATAATGCTGATACATGGTGAAACAACGCTCTGGTCGTCGGTTTGCGGGTTTAAATCGCCTCGGGGTATGACCATGCGGTGTATTTGACCTGCGGTCGTCGCAAGGTGGGGCTGGCAGCAGCCCACATACGCAGAGGTGTGTTGGTGCATGTCAATGTACGGTGCAGCGAGTAACTGTGCAGACGTTTTCAAACGTGCTAATGGTGACTGTGTGTTGAAAATGGCTTGATGACGTTATGAGGGGTAGAATACTAGGGCGATTGGAGGCTGGTCAAATACAGCAAGTCGTAGCTCGGGCCCTCTGTGTGCCACAAAGTATGATCTCAAAATTATGGCAGCGATTCCAGCAGACAGGAAACGTGTCCAGGGGCTACAGTACAGGACGTCCACAGTGTACAACACCACAAGAAGACCGATATCTCACCATCAGTGCCCGCAGACGTCCACGGAGTACTGCAGGTAGTCCTGCTCGGGACCTTACTGCAGCCACTGTAACAGTTGTCTCCAGACACACAGTCTACAGACGACTGAACAGACATGGTTTATTTGCCCGGAGACCTGCAACGTGAATTCCACTGACCCCCAGTCACAGGCGAGCCCATGAAGCCTGGTGTCAAGAACACGGTACATGGCCATTGGAACACTGGTCACAGGTTATGCTCACGGACGAGTACAGGTATAGTCTGAACAGTGATTCTTGCCGAGTTTTCATCTGGCGTGAACCAGGAACCAGATATCAAACCCTTAATGTCCTTCAAAGGGACCTGTATGGAGGTCGTGGTTTGATGGTGTGGTGGGATTATGATTGGTGCACGTACACCCTTGCATGTCTTTGACAGAGGAACTGTAACACGTCAGATGTATCGGGACGGTACTTTGCACCAGTTTGTCCGCCTTTTCAGGGGTGCAGTGGGTCCCACCTTCCTCCTGATGGATGATAACGCACGGCCCCACGACCTGCCATCGTGGAGGAGTACCTTGAAACAGAAGATATCAAGCGAATGGAGTGGCCTGCCTGTTCTCCAGACATAAACCCCATCGAGCACGGATATTTTCGGTCGACTTATCGCTGAACTTCTTCGAACCCCTACAACACTTCAGGAGCTCCGACATGTGTTGGTGCAAGAATGGGAGGCTATACCTCAGCAGCTGCTCGACCACCTGATTGAGAGTATGCCAACCCGTTGTGCGGCCTGTGTACGTGTGCAGGGTTATCATATCCCATATTGATGTTGTGGTACATGCGCAGGAAATAGTGGTGTTTTGTAGCACATGTTTTCGGGACGGTTTTCTCAACTTACACCAATACCATGAACTTTCAGATCTGTGTCGTGTGTTTTGCCGATGTGCTTATGCTATTAGCACCAGTTTTGTGTAGTGCCACGTTGCGTAGCACCACATTCTGCAGTTATCCTTAATTTATGAGCATGAGTGTGTTTCTTTTGTTACCCAGGATTTCTTCATAGTTACTTTCCTTGTACCCATATTAGTCTGCCCATCATCTGTGATTGCCCGTTTTATAGGTATCCACTCCTCTGCAGCTGAACAGCCTGCTGTGACATTCCTTCTTGCAGTATCCACATCCTTAGTGAGTTTCAAACGCGTCTCGCGTTCCCTCAATACTTCAGTATCCCGCTTCCATGCACAGTGATTCTTTCGGATGATTCTCTTAAACTTGTGTACTCTTCGTCATTACTAAATTGTGAGGTGAGTCTGTATTTGCACCTGTGTACGGTTTACAATCCGTATCTCATTTCAGTATCTCTGTTTGACTATGATGTAATCCACCTGAACCTTGCCATGTTCTCTGGCTTTTCCAAGTATTCCTCCTCCTCCTCTAGTGATTATTGAACAGGGCACACGCTATTACCAATTTATTACGGAATTCAATTAGTCTTTTTCCTCTCTCGTTCCCGTTGTCAAGAATATGCTCCCCCGTAACCCTTTCCTCTATTCCTTCCCCTGCAACTGCGTTCCAATCCCACACGATTATTAGATATTCATTCCCCTTTACATACTCAATTACCCGTCCACTATCCTCGTATACTTTCTTCTTCTGATTGCCACATAGGTGTGTATACCCTATATTCGCATGATCATAAAACTTTTTCTTCTTTCCATTTTGCGTTACTGACCTCCCACTAAATCTAGGCTGAGCCTCTGCATTTCCCTTTTTAGATTTCCTGGCTTTATTATTACGTTGAAACTTCTGACATTCTGTATTCCGACTGATAGAATATCGTTGGTTATCCTATATTTTCTCACTGTTACCTCCCCATTGTCAGTCCTCGCCCGGAAAATGGGGTATTAAACCAAAATATTTTGCCAATGGAGAGATCATCATGACACATTTTCAATTGTAAGACACACATCCTGTGGGCACACATCATGTGTCTTTGGTGCAGTGATTTCCATTGGCTTCTGCATCCTTATGCCTTTCATCAGTGCTGATTCTTCCGCATTTTATGGGCAGTGTCCCAACCAACAGGGTGCAGAAACCGACACATCACTCAAAGCGGCTTCTCATCTACCACTGAAAGACATAATCTGGAAAAAAATCGTTTTTCAGCCAGTCCTCAAAAATGCACGCTCGTAGTAAGCAACTGCCTTCGCGTATGTACGGCTGGAATGTGCCATCTGAAAAGCAATAAAAGGCCGACTGAAGTGTAATCATTCATCTCCGCTGCATTTCTGGTGAGACCTCAGTCCTCACAGACACAGTTCTGGAACGCAGCCTGGGCGACCAGCCAATATCATTTCCTCTGGCGCCAGGTAACGCACGGGCCTACAGGTATTTGTCATCCTGAGGTCGCCGACCCCTATGTTGACTGCACTTTGCCCTCCAGTGAAGATTCCAGGTGAACAGAGGCCGACTTTATTCCTTCCACTCTTTCTCATAGCTCGCACGCAGACTGCAAACCTAGGATGCAGCTGACATTACTGGAAACATGCTCTATACACGCTTGATCTAAACAAGTCACAAAGAAGAGATCAACAGAATTGATGTATGGATCATGCAACCACTCGACAGTCTCCGTGAATACGTGAAACATAGCATGAGTTTAATTAGTTTCCAAATTAACAAAACGGCATTAATATATGAATTAATATGAGAGGAGGCATCCCGGCCTCATGATTCTGCCTGTCACTACCTCCGCACCTCTGGTACAAAAGTTTATGCAGGAGATACAGTACCAAACAGGGCAGGGTGTAGCACAGGAAATCTATTTTTCATTTAGCAATTAACTCATTGAAATAAACGAACAAGGTAAAGATACTGGAAAGAGACTTCTGAACCTTTAAACGAATCACTCATTCCACAAACATATCACTTGAGCAATTCATTAATTCATCCACGAAGCTGGACAGCCTCTTCAATAGTTTTATTACTTTATTACAACGTTAAAATTGAGGTCAGCTTGCCTTACTTCACTTCTACTAGAAAAACTTTACAGTAGTTCGTTGACTGAACGCACATTCACAGGTTATTTTCTTTATAAATTCGATTCGTCTAGTTCTATGAATATTCACACCCCCAAACTGTCAAAAAAATGGTTCAAATGGTTCTGAGCACTATGGGACTTAACATCTGATGTCATCAGTCCCCTAGAACTTAGAACTACTTAAACCTAACTAACCTAAGGACATCACACACATCCATGCCCGAGGCAGGATTCGAACCTGCGACCGCCCAAACTGTTGATGGCTACCCGATTACCGGATACTCACAAATATCCTGGTGACAGAACAACAATAAATGCATTCACATAGTAATTTGCTTCAATTAACATTCCACACTAATCACACATACAGGCACACGCATACCCATGCACGCACGCACACACATCTCGAAGTGTCATTCATAACCTGGTAGACAAACATACTCAAAATTTATACAACATAAGTAACACGCCGACGAAGCGAAAACAGTATTAACTAGCCAGAAAAAAAAAAGAAGAGCTGCCTGCTTGTGAGAAGTAGGATTATAAGACGTGTAGGACCGGCTGTGTGTACTCGGTAATGTCCTTCGATCAAAAGGATTTTGTTTTTACAGGAAAAGATCAAGGAAAATGCGTAAAATAGCTTAAGTAATATGTACTGCACTATAAATTTCCCAACAAAGAAGCCTCTTTCACCATATCAAGCGGATATCAGTTTAGTATCAATTAATGAAAGACGTTATTTTCTTTGAAATGACGCAAAGGAAGCACAAGATCCGACCGACCACACGAAGACAGAACGCAAGTTTCATTATTGCTGTGGGGACGTATTATCATTCAAAGAACAATTCACGTGCGAACATAAATTTATTACAAATGATTTAACCTTCAGACACATGGTCATGAACAAGTCATTTTATGAAACTCAATTCTGTTCTCTTACAATTTGTCCTGATTTAACTGGGTTAGCACACATCTCAGTTAGGAATAAGGTAAAGCACTAAAACGATTAAGTGGGAAACATAACAGATATGAGAGAGCCTGAGTGTTAGGAAATGAAAATCACACCAATCCTTCCTCCTTATACTCACGCTTGGTTTACTTTTTCTTTACTTTATTCTTAACTTATCCCAGTTCTGCAGCCCTTCGCAGTCTTTGCTGCTCTCTGTAATTTGGACGTTTACTGCCTAATCCGTCCTGCATGGTCTATGCTTTCTTCTGTAAATTCTCATTCATTGGCGTGAGCGCATAATCAAAATTTGTTTTGGACAAAATTAAGAACATATCAGAAAACCCTGCGGCTTCTCATCTAGTTTAGCTTTGCAAGGACCTTGCCACATGCTTCATTAAATCACCCTTCCTTTGCATTTTCTAGGCCTCCTCTCACGACGAGGAAGGCAGTGAATCTTGTTGCTACACAAATACTCCGCTACAGGCTCCTAAACAACGTGCATAACTTCCAAAGTCCTCAAGGTTCCGATGCTCTCTGACCTGAATCACAAACTAATACTAGGGTTCGGCGTTCTTTTGAAGCGGACCAACGTGATATACACATTGTAACACAAATAATCGATAGATTTATGTATGTTAAGTATAAGTACTCTGCTGACATTGTTCACTAGTTTATCTGCATTGTCAAGATCTTTGGTTGTGTATAAATGTAATAATTACGTTAATTATTTTGGCGTTTCAAGAAATTATGTTGTATCTGTACGTCTCGTTTTATATGTAATAGTCTGTGAATGTAATAATTCGTAAAAACTATATTTTGCAGGTTCATAAGTAGGGAAGCTAAATGTAAAACCTGTAGCAAAGCCTCGCCGCTACGGAAGTGGTTTGCCGGGACTGGAAAAGCTGGACCTGGCACGCAAGGCTTTGATTCCTTTACGGCGACTGCCGTATTCCAGTTCTGACTGAGACACTGAGTGGTCAGCGGCAGCCTTGGTCAGTTATTGTTTTTAATTTGGGTGTAAAAAATGAAGCAAGAAGAGCTTGCGAGCATGTAAATTAGCCTCGGATGGAATGTGAAGTGGCCTGTCGACCATGGTATCATTGTTGGCACTGTTTGGTTAAATTTACGACGCCAAGATGAATTACATCAGGGCGTGGATAACATCAAGAACCATGGTTGCCTACCGCCAATTTTTATAGCCACTGTAATTTTCCGCAAGCGCCACCACCTTCAGCAGAACTGTTATTTAAATATGTACATCTAATGAAACAGGTATTATGTATTGAATAATAACTTTTTGTGGAACTCATAACTTTCGAGTGAAAACCAGTGGTTGTCCCCAGTCACATTCCTAGACAAGGCCCTCTTTTGATTAAACTGACAACTCTGGCAGTAAACCTTTTTGCATTTTTGTTAACTGTGTGGAGTATGAAGTTTGGTTAGATTTCTGCATTGTAGAAGATGATTCACCCCATATAATTTTTCATCTTAAACTTTCCTAAATTGCGTTCATGAAGAAAGCTTTTCACTAAATAAGAATTGCCATTAAAGTAATCAGTAACAAAACTATAAAGTGCTTAAAGCTTTCTGTAAGTAAAGGTTATAAAGAGACAGCAGTATTATTTCACTTTGAACAGTTTTGTAAACTTTTAATTGTTTGTTTCTTTCTATATGTTGTTTTAAAGTAGTTTTTTAACTTGTGTAGTCATTTACAAAGCCAGTACGACTTTGAATTCATTGAGAGACTAGTTTCTAGCTCCCTTGTTAACAGTATAACTAATTTTGCAGTATACAGTATGCTCAAAGTAGTTAGTAAAGATACTTGCCGTTTTCTTAATTTTGTGCGTTACCGTTTACAATTGGTTATGGTTCTTCAAACCATACCAGTTTGAGGGGTCCCATCAGCTACTTAGTTTATGTGATAAATAAAAGTAAAGGTACTTTCTGAGAAAGTGCAGCAACCAGCATAATCATTCTTTCTGTCCCAAAAATTCTCTTATTAATAATTTCTGTACCACCAACTTGTAGAGAGCAACTTCGTGTGAAAATTTCTGTAGCCAATAGTAATCAGCACTGTTTGAAATCATGATATTTTTGTGTTAGATACTTAAAATAAAGGTAGTTCATGCTATTTCCAGTCAGACTTTGTTAGTAGGTTCATATGTCCTTCTGCATTTGTTCATTATACTGCATAGTACATTTTACCAACAGCAAGTGTTATTAGAATGAGATTTTCACTCTGCAGCGGAGTGTGCGCTGATATGAAACTTCCTGGCAGATTAAAACTGTGTGCCCGACCGAGACTCGAACTCGGGACCTTTGCCTTTCGCGGGCAAGTGCTCTACCAACTGAGCTACCGAAGCACGACTCACGCCCGGTACCCACAGCTTTACTTCTGCCAGTACCTCGTCTCCTACCTTCCAAACCTTACAGAAGTTCTCCTGCGAACCATGCAGAACTAGCACTCCCGAAAGATAGGATATTGCGGAGACATGGCTTAGCCACAGCCTGGGGGATGTTTCCAGAATGAGGTACTGGCAGAAGTAAAGCTGTGGGTACCGGGCGTGAGTCGTGCTTCGGTAGCTCAGTTGGTAGAGCACTTGCCCGCGAAAGGCAAAGGTCCCGAGTTCGAGTCTCGGTCGGGCACACAGTTTTAATCTGCCAGGAAGTTTCAGCAAGTGTTATTGTAAGACAATGTGCACTATTGCATTTGTTGGTTATTCTGTGTTCTGCATAAGGGTTAGCTGTTCTATTGCTTGCCAGAACATGTAACAATATAATGTTGAGAGTTACTGTGTAAGAAGACATTAGTCAGTGTATCAAGTGAGGTTAGCTTTCTTCGGTGAAATTTATTTCCTCTTTGCTATAAAACTTGATAGCTCATTGCTGAATTAGGATGGATACCGCGTGTTTATATTTAATTGCAGTCTACTTTCGCATTCGCAGTAAGTCAAATCAAAACCCATTAGCTTTGCTGTTGTTACTGTTTCACTTACCTCGCGATTACGAAATTATAGTCCGATTTATTGTCATGGTGTAAAGTGACGGTCAGGCAAAAAAACCTCACAAAAGGTTGAAATTATCGGGGACTGTCAATTTGGTAAGGAAAGGTGGTTTTAAAACGTCAGCTCGAAAAGGTGAAAGACGTAATTCAAAGACATTTATTTAAAAAGGTAACAAAGCCAACGTCTTAAATAAGGTATGCAACAGAGCTAAAGATTGGATAAATGGATTAGGTTATCGTCTGATAAGAAAAATGATTACTAATACAGCCATGTCAGTTTTTAGCGTACTTCACCAACGTAATTCTTTTTTGCAGAGACATCTTACACCCAAGTCCAGAGGTGTTATGATCCTAATTTATCATCATCTTCCTCAGCTCAACGTCTCACTGATCCTGGCGGAATGCTCAGTCACGTGTTCAGAGAGGCAGACGCAAAGACCTGAACATTTAACAGGGGTATATATGTGTGATCGTGGTCCTGATATCCAAGTGTGTGTGTGTGTGTGTGTGTGTGTGTGTGTGATTGTAGGCAGTGAAAAGTATGGAAAGACAAAACGGTGTGTAATTCTTTTTATGTTATTAATTAACTTGTGTCAATTATTACAAGGCAGAGGAACTGTAAATTAGATACAAGTACTGAGGCAGTGCACTTTTTATCAAGACAATGGCATCAGATTGGGGTGGGGGGGGGGAGGGGTTGGAAGGTCACGTTGATTTAGATCTTTCCGCTTTCCACTTTTGGCAAATGCAGGTTCATTCCTTAACGAAGGCCTCGGCCAACCATCTGTTCCATCTCCTATGAACATAAATGTATAAATATTTAAATATTTATACGTTATTAGGGTTCTCTGTCTCAGTCGATAAAAAACGAACCCTTATAAGGCCACTTTGTTGTCTGTCTGGCAAAGTATTACGAATCCTTTTTCTCAGAAACAGGTGAACATATAAAGATTAAAGTTATATAAAAAGTGAGGTCTATAGTCCCCTGACGGAGTAAAAAATTTAAACTTCTGAATAAATTCAATCGAAAGATACTGTCATTCCCGGCGGGGTCAAGGATTTTCTCTGCCTCGTGATGACTGGGTGTTGTGTGATGTCCTTACGATAGTTAGGTTTAAGTAGTTCTAAGTTCTAGGGGACTGATGACGATAGCTGTTAAGTCCCACAGTGCTCAGAGCCATTTGAACCATTTGATACTGTCATTTATGTCTCATATTTTGATTTTCGCAAACTGACATCAAAACCTACAGGGCACTTGCCGTTGACCTAGAACCATGAAATATGGTAGGCAGCAAAGGTTCACAAAACATAATGTAAAATTCGAAAGTTGTTAATTTGTATTTATATCACACGGAAAAAAATGTTTCTTGTCATTCGTTATCCGTCTATCTGTCTATATTCTGTGTATTAAAACTCCTTTTTATCAGGAGGGGGTAAACTATAAATTTATGTTACATACGAGATCCACAGGCCATTGGTAGCGTAAAAATTTTAAGGTTTTAAGTCAATGTAATGAAACGAGGCGCCAATCTTACCCTCAAACTCTCATCAAAACGGAAAGAGCAGGCCCCACTTCCCGTTGAGCTTGAATCATGAAATTTGACAAGTCGCAAGGTTTCACAGTATAAGCAAGTGAAAAAAAATCCTAAAATTGTTAATCTGCAGTTACATAACTCAAAAAAATTGCTTTTTGCTTTCGTTATCCGTTTGTCTCTCTTCCAGCCTCTTAAGACCATCTAACCACAGAAATTACGTCAATTGCGAAGTTACTCAAAAAATTCAAACTTAAAACATTTTCGAAAGACTCGGTATTTCTGTGACCCATTTCTTGCAAGTATTGACATCGATAGTAGGCAAAAAATCGAGTTTCTAGATTATCGAGATAAATGAACTATCTAAATGCATAATTATGTTTGTACGGAACCCTAAGATGGCGAATCCTATTAGCAATTGGCCATTTTTTTGCATTTGACTTGCCTTTTCCTCGTACTAAGTTACAAATGCTACATTAATGCAGGATGGCCCTTGGACGAATAAATTATTGTGTGAAATCTTATGGGACTTAACTGCTAAGGTCATCAGTCCCTAAGCTTACACATTACTTAACCTAAATTATCCTAAGGACAAACACACACACCCATGCCCGAGGGAGGACTCGAACCTCCGCCAGGATCAGCCGCACAGTCCATGACCGCAGCGCCTAAGATCGCTCGGCTAATCCCGCGCGGCAATAAATTATTAATCCTTATATTAATTCTATGTGTTTCACCTCCTTACTCTTAACTGACATCATGTGTTCATCGTATTGAATTTCATTTTATAAGACTGCGCATAATGCCCAAGCGGCGTGAGTGATTACAGAAATCCACAACTGAGGTTGTCAGACGATGCGATAAGACGTGTAATCTGTTGTGTAAAAGCGTCAATGTTGCCCCTATTTTAAAATTTGCGCTATATCGTTAGTTAGAATTTTTTTAAATTCATACATAAACAGTTTGGTCATTTACATAATGACGTATCAGTGAATAGTTCGTAATTTGAGGACCAACATCTTCAGAATCCCGTGCATAGCGATGTTCGGGTTCTGAATTGTTTCACAGTTCCAAACAGTCGTGATTCCAAAATGTCTGCATAACACTATCAGTAAACAATTGCGGCGTGGTCTCTAATTCACAGCGATGTTGTTTAGTAACGATCCCTTGGAACGTTCGCAACAATGCACAGTCGGTGGAAGCGACCTGTGTCGTTGCCTAGCAATATTGCGATTTCTGACGAAGCTATAACAGTGTCGTTACGAAATCGTGCGCTTACTTAAACCGAGGAGAGACTATCGATATTCTTTTGTGAAGTGATAGACCTTTTCTTACAGCACAAGAACAGCTGACCGAACCTCATTGTGAGCTTGTGAGCTTCGCGAGAAGTCTGAGCTCCAGTTTTGAGGGCAAGAGAGGACACAAGTGCTAACAGGTATGACCCACAGTCTTGCTGTCACTCAGTATTCGCCTTGCAGCACGTAGTGTAATGTAATTACAGTCAGTATAACGTAGACCTTCTGTTTGAGCTTGTAAGTAGAGAATTACTGTCAGCTTGCCACGTAGTTCAAAATATTCCTTGAATATATTTGTGTAACCTGCTTATTCCACACCGACATAGTGTGTTTGTGGTGGATTCGCGTATTCTCAGAGTGTGTCTGAAGCTTAATGGGATAAATTAGTGATTCCTATACTATATGTCTACTTTGACCAGCGATGTAGTGATCAAGGCACCTTTGCAAAATGCAGGATGCATAATATACATGACGTCACATCCTTGAAAATATTTTAACAGTTAATGGAAGAGAAACTTTTCATCACATGAGTTACGCAAGAGGGGTAAAAAGTAGCACCAGTTACAAATACGACACTCAGTCAAAGATTGATAATGTAGTACAGTTACCAAAGAGAAGCCGAAACGTACCGCAGAGAAAGCTGTACAACGGTAACACGCCGCAGTATTACTTCTGACTCACTGCACGGACTGAAAAATGAAACATCCGGAAACGTTAAATCAGCCATCAGTACAGAGCAATTAAATCCTAAATGTACTACAAGAGGTGATGTCACAGCAAGGTATTACATCACTGGTGAAAGCTGCCTAGACATTATCATCTTAAATTGGTCCCGAACCTTTTATGTTACCAAATTACCACCAAACTTTTCCGTTGTCGATGTCATATCGATACCGTCTCTTATTACTCTTTCATTGTGTACTGTTATTTTTTTGCCGTCTGTGAAGTGGTAGTCGATTTGAACACTGTTGCCTGGTGCACAGAGCCATGTTGAGTACATTTACCCGCCAATCCCTGAGATATTCAACATAATTTCAGGTAACTTTGCTCAATTTTCACATTTCTGGGCATTTTTTCATTCCGAAATGTAATTATTATGTCGTACGCGTAAGTGTTTTTCCCATGCGGTGGTTAGCATTTAATATGGACCTCGATCTGAATTTGTGCTGCGAAAATCAGAGCGCTCTGTTCCTCCATGAGATCTATAGCCCTGTAGACAGCGGCGCTCAGGTTGGTGTCGTGTTCCTTGACTTTAGGGGGACATTTGACACCGTCGCGCACTGTTGATTAGTGGGGAAAAAAACGAGCATACTGAGCATCGGGCTAGAGTAGTGACAGGATTCAGTATTTTCTCGCAGATAGAACTCAACATTTCGATGTTGACGGAATAAAATCAATAGACGTCAAGGTAATTGCTCGCGAAGAAGGAAATATGACAGGACACTCTGTTACGTCTTCCACTGTATATAACTGATCTAATAGAAAGCGTCCGAAGCTCTTGGGGACTGTTCGCAGATGATGCAATTATCTGTAATAAAGTAGCAACGCCAGAAGACAGTATCGATTTGCAAAATTGCCTACAGAAGGTTATTCAGTCGTGTAGTCTCTCGCAATTGACCCCGAACGTAAATAAATGTAACACATTGCGGATACATAGGAAAATAAATCCACAATACTACAAATACACTACTGATGACAAATTACTGAAAGCAACACACACCGTAAAATATTTAAACTATCCATAGCAACCTTAAATGGAGACGACTCGTTAGAACAAATAGTAGGTTAGCCGACGCTAGACTCATCTACGAAACTAATGGCTACCAAGGCACTTCTTCGCCTGATTCTTGAGTATTCTTCATCGTTACTTTCACAAGCAGATGCAGCCCACGTTGTAAACCACCATATTGCGTTTCAACCAAAATCATTTGGTCATCCAGAAAAAACGTAGTGCCTATAGTAGTGTTATATATTCTTTAGTGTTTGATACTGCATTTCCTTTATTTATGACATAAATGAAAGAGAGTCTGTCTTAGAGGTTACTGTTTTTAATCCCTGGATTATTTCAGCTTCCGACATTCCGTTATAATTTTAGTGAATGTTGTGCCATATGTACTTTTCATTACTCTTGCCAACTGCAGCGCAAGATCCTTATCCTTTACATCTTCGAGTAATTTATTTGTTTTAAACTTGTAAAATAAAATATATTTCTAGTGGCTGTTAACCATGTTATGATGAAAACGATCTGTGTAGATCTTCCTTTACAGGATCCTTTTTGTGCATAATTTACAACTGCTTCTGCTCTTAAACTTTCTCTGTACTTCGTACGAAAGGAAGTAGGAAGGGTTAGGCTGCAATTTGTCGTTGACATAATTAGACAGAAACACGCTCACAATTTTTTAAGTACGGGGAAGGATATCGGCCGTGACCTTTCAAAGGAAGTATCCCGGAATCTGTCTGGAGCGATTTAGAGCATTCACGGAAAACAAAATAGACGGCCGTGGGTTTGAACCGTCGTCCACCCGAATGGAAGTCCAGTGTTCTAACAACTACGAGGGTCACTCCAAAACAAATGTGCACTATTGTTGTAAAAATACGGTTCTCATTCTGTATATGTGAAAGTTTTACAGTGTGTGGATACATCCTTCCTGCTTGTTTTCAAACTTAGTTCAACCTGTTCCTGTGAGTGGCGCCGTCACAGCATGTATTCAAGATGGCTGCTACACTTGACGATCGTCAGAAGCAACGTGCTGTCATAGAATTCCTGTGCTGTGAAAACGAGACAGTAGGAAACATCCACAAGAAGTTGAAAAAGGTGTGTGGAGATGCAGCTGTCGATCGCAGTACAGTTAGTCGGTGGGCAAGCAGGTTATGTGATGAAAGCGGGCATGGCAATATTGAGGATAGTCCTCGCAGCGGCAGGCCTCATACTGCACACACTCCAGACAATGTGCAGAGTTAACGAATTGGTGACTGCTGACAGACGCTTCACAGTGAACGAATTGTCACGCTACGTTGGAATAGGGGAAGGAAGTGTTTGCAGAATACTGAAAGTGTTGGCGTTGAAAAAGTTTTGTGCCGGGTGGGTTCCCAGGATGTTGACAGTGGCTCACAAAGAAACAAGAAAAACGGTATGCAGCGAACTTTTGGAACAGTACGAGAATGGTGGAGATGAATTTCTTGGAAGAATTGTGACAGGTGATGAAACATGGCTCCTTCATTTTTCACCAGAGACGAAGAGGCAATCAATGGAGTAGATCATGCAAATTCACACAAGAAAAAAAAATTCAAAACCACATCTTCTGCTGGAAAAGTTATGGCTGCGGTGTTTTTCGATTCCGAAGGACTCCTGCTTGTGGAGATCATGCCAAGTGGAACCACCATAAATTCTGATGCATATGTGGTGACACTGAAGAAACTTCAAGCTGGACTGAGTCGTGTTTGACCACATCGGCAAAAGCGGGATGTTTTGCTCTTGCACGACAACGCACGGCCACATGTCAGTCAAAAAACCGTGGAAGCGATCACAAAACTCGGATGCACAACACTGAAACACCCGCCTTACAGTCCTGACTCGGCTCCATGAGACTATCAGCTCTGTGGGAAACTGAAAGACTCTCTTCGTGGAACAAGGTTTGAAGATGATGACTCTCTTGTGCACGCGGCCAAACAGTGGCTCCAACGGGTTGGTTTAGGATTTTACCTTGCGGGTATACAGGTGCTGGTTCCAAGATGGCGTAAGGCAGTTGCAAGGGATGGAAATTATGTGGAGAAATGAAAATATTGTTCCTAAAGGTTGTATCTACACACTGCAAAACTTTCAAACAGGTAGAATAAAAGATGAATTTAAAAAATAGTGTGCATTTCTTTTGGAGTGACCCTCGTACACCACCTCGCTTGGTACTGTCTGCGAATATATTTCATAAGTTGTGCAAAACGAAGGTGCAATCCTGGTTTTCGTTATGTGTTCATTTTAATATACGGAATACACTGATGAAACACTACATTCAAATTGCACCTATTCCAATGACAGTTTAATATCTTTAAATTCTATCTTTCAGCTTTTTATACACGCTCAAACAATGCGCAATTCCTACCATCACATCCTGGGACATTTTCTTCCTTAGAAGGAAAATTTTGTGCTCGAACATTCAGAAAGCACGAAACCATGCTTAGACTTAACGCTCGACCATAATAACAACAGCGGTCTGTGTCATTTCCATGCAAAACTCCGGACTCGCCTGCTAGTGCCATCAGGTGGTGACGTGTTGTAGTTGCACTAACAAGTGCTCGACTTGCGTGAATGGTACAGTCGCAGTACGAATGAGTCCCTTGGAGTGTTCGCATGCGGGTTACTGTGCATACTGTGTACAGGGATATCATGAAGGGAACTAATCCTACGTATGTGATCCAAATATTAGGGAGAATGTTGCAAAGTGGTGAATACGGAAATCAAATCGCGATCGAGGACAGAGAATTCGCGTATGTGTTATATAACTTAATAATAATTCAGATATATAATGGGGACGACACAGAAATAAATGACGTTACGGTGGACAGATATACTGATTTTGAGGAGCAGGAAGAACCTAAACCTAAAGGTGGCTGTTCAAGCAGTAGCCGACGTTCATATCCAGAGCAACAGGAGCAGTCAAGGCAGAATAAGTACCAACTGTCTATACCCAAACTGTCGAGGCCCAGAGTATTAGAAGATATTGATGACAGCGTACTGAAGAAAATTGATGAAGACTACTACAGTCGTGGCTTCAGTTTTCATAGGAAACTAATGAGACGCCAGAAGGGAATTGAAAGTAAACCATACTGCGGGATAAACCTAAATTATGTGTCTTGTAAAGACGAGCAGGATCTCTGTTTAAAGGAAACAGACTGTCACAATTACATACTATAGAAGAATATGCAATTTCGTAATTTTGATAGCGCATGGTCGTATGGGTCTACAGTTCACTATTGGCATCAGCAAATGTGGGCTCTAGAATCGTCTCAAACGGTTGTCTTGGTCAATTTGAAAGCTTCTCTTTCTTTTATCGACAATCTTCAGGCTGAATATGGCATTTCACCGAGGTATATTTTTACATTTGTTACGCGTAAGGACATAGAAGAGGATAGTAGTATACGTCAGAAGTCACAGCAGTTTGTGGAGGAAGTGAATATGTTTATGTCAGAGCAAGGTGGGCATAGAATGTGTTTACAATAGTGACTAGAGTCATGTTCTGTGTGAAATGTCTTCATCATCAACACTGTCTCACAAAATAGAGAAAATTACATCAATGACGTTGCACTCTGTACATAGATATATACCCACAGCTACTCAATTGATGTGGTTTCATCAATGACAGACAGGGTAGCAAACAAGTCGTACATCTGATTTGAAGAGGCAAAAGGCACTTTAGGCCCCAATATTTCAAATAAACCTGAAACAACCTGCCCACGATGCATTCAAGAGCAGGCAAACAAAAGTGGAAGAATGATTAAAGTTCACCTGAAACGTTTTCCAACTTCAGTTCAAATGGTTCAAATGGCTCTGAGCACTATGGGACTCAACTGCTGAGGTCATTAGTCCCCTAGAACTTAGAACTAGTTAAACCTAACTAACCTAAGGACATCACAAACATCCATGCCCGAGGCAGGATTCGAACCTGCGACCGTAGCGGTCATGCGGTTCCAGACTGCAGCGCCTTTAACCGCACGGCCACTTCGGCCGGCTCCAACTTCAGTCCTCGGCGAACATGTGGTACGTGAAAAGAGCCTATTGCTGTGTGATTTCTGGTATTGGATGGGTTGCATACGAAAGCGATTTTAAGTGTAGAAACGTGGCTTCACTGAGGTATGTACACTGTTCTCTTCCACTTTTTTGAGCCACTTCATCCAGATCCCCTATTTGCACTGTAAGGGCTAACATATGCACTACCAGCTGTGTACGATGTGCGCATTTTGCGCCATTATAATTACATTAAGCAGTCAGTTTTTGGCACTATTGTTTGAAAATGATTCGCTGATGTCATTGAATTACGAGGCGTGTTTTTTAAGTAAGTACCGTTTTAAAATTAAAAAAGACGTGCTAAGATATCTCAATAATTTCATTTTTACATGAAAGCCTGTACCTGAATCTACCTTTCTACATAACGTTGTACCAGTTTGTGAATGCCCTTCTCACAGAAGTCTGCCGCCTGACTTGTTAACCACTGCATCACCTCTGTTTTCACTTCGTATCGTCTTGAAGACGCTGACCGCACAGGTGTTTCTTGAGGTGCAGGAACAGATGGTAGTCCCTGGGCGCAAGATCGGGGCTGTACGGAGGATGATCTAGAGTTTCCCATCGAAAAGATGTGCTGAGATCTTTGGTGTGATTCGCTACATGTGGACGGGCATTGACTTGCAGCAAAACGATGCCGTTGCTCAACTTCCATGGACTGTAGCTTTGATTCTGGTGTGACGCAGGCCACCCATGTTTCATCACCAGTAACAATTTTGCTTCAGAAATCATCACCGTCGTTGTGGTACCGCTCAAGGAAAGTCAATGCACTGTCTAAACGTTTGGTTTTGTGCACATCCGTCAACATTTTCGGTAGCCAACGTGCGCACAATTTTCGGTAATTCAAGTGCTCGGTCACAATGCCATACAAAACACTACTAGAAACATTAGGAGAGTCATTCCGCAAGGAGGAAATCGTACAGCGTCTGTTTTCTCTCACCTTATTGTCCACTTTCTGCACCAAACTTTCATTAACGACCGAAGGACGCCCACTCCGTTGTTCATCATGCACATTTGTGCGGCCATCTTTAAATGCTCTCATCCACTTTCTTACCATTCCATCACTCATAATGTTTTCTCCGTAAACTGCACAGACCTCACGATGAATATCGATCGCTTTTAGGCCTTTAGCACTAGGAAACCTTATAACAGCCCGTACTTCACAGTCAGCGCGACTCAGGATTATCGGAGGTATCTTAAACACTCAGTACACAACGTAAACAAGGAAGAATCAGACTGTAATGGCGTCAATGCGTAGATTAAGGTACAGGCTTTCATGTAAAAATAAAATTATTGACATACCTTAACACGTCCTTTTTTAATTTCAAAACGGTACTTACTTAAAAAACATGCCTCGTACATGTAATTTCCCTCCTATGGTGCTGACATCTTGTTACTTTGTTTCCCCTTTTAAAATATCACTTTTTTTAGTGTCATTCTAAGCACGGTTTCGTTTGTTTCCGAGCGTTCCGTGTTAAAGGTGTCGCTGATTAGTATTGATTACTTTTATTATGCTAATGTGTTGTTTTTGGATCTACATAAATATCTTCACATGCTGTTGTATGTACTTCTAAGGTTTTTCCTTGCTATTTAGCCCAGACGTCAATACAGAATATTACTTCCCAAATACAATGACGAAGTTTTTAGTATCCGCAGAAGTCATAGCAACGCCGCTACTCAACACGGTTGGCGCACTTACTAGACAGTTCGGCGATGACTCAGTAACAAGGTCGGAGAAGAGTGTAAGGAACTCAGCGTGCGAATTGAACTACGGGAGGCGGAGCATCCGAGCCCACGTAGATACGCGCTCGCCAGTACACTCAACCCGGGAGGCTGGCCACTGAGCACACGACAGCTGCCGGCACGAAGCGGCTGCCCAACTAAGCCGCAGTACTGGCCCGCTCTGCTTACTGCCGCTCGGAAGTACAGCAAACACTTCCGTCAGAGGGTCTGCCAATATGGCGTGTTCTCCCTTCATGGCAGCTTTCTGAGCTACACCGTCGTTCTACCCCTGTCACCTCATCTTCCTTCACTGCGGATACTGAAAAGTCCTTGGACCGAGAACTGTTAGCAAAAGTAGCCCTAGGAGATACTTACCCCGCAACGATTACCCCACATGTAACCCTGAACTATAGGTCTGAAAGAACAGTCGTTTGCTACAGTATGTCGACGCTTAATGTATAACTGCAGATTATGTGTCTTAAGGTGCGTTTACACCTGTGCGCCTGGCGTCTGGTCACTTTACACCTCTAGCTTGACGCATACTCAAATACAGGGTGTTTCCGTAAGTGCGTGCTAAAATGTGTCAGGACATAGACAATGGTCCACTGAACAATTTGTGATGGGCAACTTGTCTACAGCTTTGTCTAGCATTATTGGTTTCCCGCTTATTTACAACTGACATGCGTTGAAGTTTACACATACTTTGCTGTTCATTTACGTGTACATTCTTTATTTTCTGCAAGGGAACAATGAGGATGAGCCCGATTACTAGGAGGTCATGACGCAGGTTTTTGTATACTTTACTTGTCCATGAGGTGGCACTGTTGTATTGTGATTACATTGTCCAATGAGAGAACTTGCTATGAATCAACGACTGACCCATTCATTAGTCAGTGCTATTCAGAGACTTACAGTACTATACAACGGAGTAGCACCGGTACAATATTTCCTGGTCGCTGGAATGTAAGGGGAGGTCCTATTCCACGGCCTGCGAAGTCACCTAACCTGACTCCCCTTCATTATTTCCGATGGGGATATCTAAAGTCACTTGTCTATGAGGCCCCAGTGAATACCGATATGGGGAGGGAATTAATTCTTTGAAATGTGGTTGCCTGTGATGTGATTCGAAACAGACCAGGGATGTTTGTCAGGGTGAGTCTAAACCTTGTTCGCCAATGTCTTGCATGCATTGAGGTTGATGACCGTCAGTTTCAGCACATATTTTAAGATACAGTACAAATGGTACGTTCATTATGTCAGTGTTGGTATTTGCAGTTATCTGTAACTAATGAAATTGAAAAGGTACATAGTAATATGATTCTATTCCTATTACCTCGTTAAACTGGTATGGATGTGTGTGATGTCCATAGGTTACTTAGGTTTAAGTAGTTCTAAGTTCTAGGGGACTGATGACCTTAGATGTTAAGTCCCATAGTGCTCAGAGCCATTTGAACCATTTTTTTAATTCCCTTTCTTGAATAAGAACTGGAATGTCCATTCTACTTGAGACAGATGAATCTCACTGCCAAACTGTTACTCAGAGCCTATCGGCACTGCCTCAAGAAAGCGCAGAAACGAAGCTGTATGTGGATGGGTCCTTATAGCTGCTTAATTTCTACTTGACTGAATTACTCAACAATTTCTTTGACATACGACGGTTGAAATGTGACACTTTCTGCTGAGATAACACCCTGTACGAAGATAAATCCGGAGAGAAATTAAATAGATGTGTAAGAAATGCTCAGATTACTAACCGTTGCTGGCTGGACAGCACAAACTGCTTTAGGAGCTGCGAACGACGTAAGCGCAACTTGCTGCTATACTTGCAGCTCTTAAAAAAAGCGCAGTACGCTAATGCGGAGATATACCGCCACGTTGTCAGTGTCCCATCATGCCTCGCTACTACTGGAACGTCAGTATGAGCAACGACAAAATCATCGTCCTGCCTTTACTATTCTCAATGCAACGCGAAGAAATGCTGACTTTGGATAAAGAGATATTATGAAATAGTTAACAGAGGATATTAACATTCCAGGTTTTCATGTTCCACACGAAGAATTAGGTAACGCGTGTCTACTCATTTAGCTCTACAATAGCAAAACTTGACTGTCTGCAGTAGAAAAGACTACAAATCTGTTATTATTCAAATACTTCACCAGCAATTGAACAAGTGTTGCAGAAGATTCCCAATAGCGGTTATAGTACAATTAGCTCTTCTGGATAGGTGTGTGTGATACACGAAAGGGACAGGAAGAAGAAAAGACAGGAGACATTGTTGGCTGCAGATACGTGAAGACGACCTTAAATCATCTCTCAAGGAGACTATTGGATGTAGGCTATATGGTACCTGCAAGCTGACATTGTCAGATTCAAATAATGTAAGTGTGTATCAATATATATACAAATATCTGAGTAATCTTTCTTATCAGCATATAACTACAGTACTAATTGTCAGTTTTCTTTGAAATGAATGGAAGAAAGAAAATGCAATGGGACAGTCGACGGATAATTGTGTGGTGAAAGTGTTTCTCTTCCTCGAAAAATTGACCATTTGTAGCTCAGCATCTTTTGATATTTAGTTTTATAAATGTGGCTGTTAAAACATGCAGTACAAGTAAGTTAGGTTTATTTACCAACTGTGACAACTGTCGCCCTGCAACTATCGTTAATTACTTATCGATCAGTAGAAATAAACTTTTTGTAGGATAAAGTATTGTAGAAACTTTTAGTGACAACATTCTGTAATGGCTCTAAGCACTATGGGACTTAACAGCTGAGGTCATCAGCCCCCTAGACTTAGAACTACTTAAACCTAACCAACCTAAGGACATCACACACATCCATGTCCGAGGCAGGATTCGAACCCGCGACCGTAGCAGCAGTGCGATTCCGAACTGAAGTGTGTAGAATCGCTCGGCCACATAGGCCGGCCATTCTGTAATCACCGAATATTATCACAGAATATTTCTCCCTCGACACATCACGTACGCAGCGAGGTACTATTGTTAAGAACCAGACATGTTCAAAAAATGTTCAAATGTCTGTGAAAGCCTATGAGACTTAACTGCTAAGTTTATCAGTCCCTAAGCTTACACACTACTTAAACTAAATTAACCTAAGGACAAATATACACACCCATGCCCGAGGGAGGACTCGAACCTCCGCCGGGACCAGCCACATAGTCCATGACTGCAGCGCCTTAAACAGCACGGCTAATCCCGCGCGGCACCAGATATGTTCATTATGAAATGTTTACCTACTTTTCCGGCTGCTTTCACAATTTTTTCACATCTATCGTACGATAAATATGAGGATGAAGAAGGCGATTCGTATTAAAAATGGATGTTGCTATGTTACCATCAACTGAATTTGTCTTATCATAATTCTACGACAACAGTGTTGACAGAGAAAAAAGAGGGCTACAACTGGGATATCGTCTGATATTTAGAGATGATTCATCGTGCTTATAATTCATCACAGCTGTGAAAACCTATGAAACGGGTATTTATGCCACAGATGTTATTTTATAGACCTGTCTGTAATGGCGAATAGTTCAAATTCTCCTCAGACAAAGTGAAATGTGGCGAAAATCAGTACAAAATGTCTTGTCAGTGCAAACACCATTGTAACATAACGGTGTGTCCTTATGGAAGTGGAGTAAAAATTCACGAAGTCATGCGAACCACAAAAATTCATCTCAGAAAAGAACAGTTCCAGATCTTAGGAGACAGTCATTCGAAATCAAGGCGTTTCATTCATTTAGCAAACGTTGGATTCATATGCAGCATAAAGCTACAGCTACATCTACATGGTTACGCTGAGATTCACAAGTACGTTCCTGGCAGATGGTTCATCGAAACACTTTGAAGTCGCTTTTCTACCATTCCACTCTCGAACAGCACGAATGCGAGTTCTAATCCCTTTTGTTTGATCATGATGATAATTTCTCCCTATGTAGAGAGGCACCAACAAAATACATTCACATTTGAAGGAAAAAGTTTGTGATTCCGATTTCACGAGACGATTCTACCAGTACAAAAAACGCCTTTGATTTAATTATTGCCATCTTAATTCGCGTATCATATTCGTGGCATTCCCCCTCACATTGATATTAGAAAACGAGCTGCCCTTCTTTGAACTTCTTGGATGTTCTCCCCGCCAGTACTACCCGATTCGAATCCCATACTGCACAGCTATATTGCAGAAGAGGACGGAAAAGCGTAGTGTAACGCTGTCTCATTGGCTGACCAGTTGCATTTTCTTAAAGTCCTGCCAATAAATCGCAGTCATTGCTTCACGCCCCCCGTACATTATACATGGTGCCCATTGATCGTGACCGGGCCACATATCTCACGAAATAAGCATCAAACGAAAAAACTAAAAAGAACGAAACTTGTCTAGCTTGAAGGGGGAAACTAGATGGCGCAATGTTTGGCCCGCTAGATGGCGCTACCATACGTCAAACAGACATCAACTACATTTTTTTAAAATGGGAACCCCCATTTTTTATTACATATTCTTGTAGTACGTAAAGAAATATGAATGTTTTCGTTGGACCGGTTTTTTCACTTTGTGATAGATGGCGCTGTAATAGTCACAAACATTTGGCTCACAATTTTAGACGAACAGTTGGTAACAAGTAGGTTTTTTAAATTAAAATACAGGATTTACGTACGTTTGAACATTTCATTTCGGTTGTTCCAATGTGATAGATGTACCTTTGTGAACTTATCATTCCTGAGAACGGATGCTGTTACATCGTGATTACCTGTAACAATGCAATAAATGCTGAAAATGATGTCCGTCAACCACAATGCATTTGGTAATACGTGTAAAGACATTCCTCTCAACAGTGAGTAGTTCGCCTTCCGTAATGTTCGCACATGCATTGACAATGCGCTGACGCATGTTGTCAGGCGTTGTCGGTGGATCACGATAGCAAATATCCTTCAACTTTCCCCACAGAAAGGAATCCGGGGACGTCAGATCCGTTGAACGTGCGGGCCATGGTATGGGGCTTCGACGATCAATCCACCTGTCGTGAAATATGCTACTCAGTATCGCTTCAACCGCTCGCGATCTATGTGCTGGACGTCCGTCATGTTCGAAGTACATCGCCATTTTGTCGTGCAGTGAAACATCTTGCAGTAACATCGATATAACATTACTTAGGAAATCAGCGTACATTGCACCATTTAGACTGCCATCGATAAAATGGGGGCCAATTATCCTTTCTCCCATAATGTCGCACTATACATAACCCGCAAGGTCGCTGATGTTCCACTTGTCGCAGCCATCGTGGATTTTCCGTTGCCCAATAGTGCATATTATGCCGGTTTACGTTACCGATGTTGGTGAATGACGCTTCGTCCCTAAATAGAGCGTGTGCAAAAAATCGGTCATCGTCCCGTAATTTCTCTTATGCCCAGTGGCAGAACTGTACACGACTTTCAAAGTCGTCGCCATGCAATTCCTGGTGCATAGAAATATGGTACGGGTGCAATCGATGTTGATGTAGCATTCTCAACACTGACGTTTTTGAGATTCCCGATTCTCGCGCAATTAGTCCGCTACGTGTGTGCGGATTAGCCGCGACAGCAGCTAAAACACCTATCTGTTTCCTTAAATAACTATCTGGCGAACGGTCCGCACTCTTGGATGATGCCCAGGACACCGAGCAGCATACATAGCACACGCCCGTTTGGCATTTTGATCACAATAGCCATACATCAACACGATATCGACCTTTCCACAATTGGTAAACGGTTCATTTTAACACCGGTAATGTTTCACGGAGCAAATACCGTCCGCACTGGCGGAATGTTACGTGATACCACGTGACTATTACAGCGCCTTCTATCACAAAGCAAAAAAAGTGGTGCAACTAAAACATTCATATTTCTTTACGTACTACAGGAATATGTAATAAAATTGGGGGTTTCTATTTAAAAAAAACGCAGTTGATATCCGTTTGACTAATGGCAGCGCCATCTAGCGGGCCAACCATAGCACCATATGGTTTCCCCCATCAAGCTAGACGAGTTTTCGTTCTTTGTAGTTTTTTCGTTTGATGCTTATTTCGAGAGATGTTTGGCCCAGTCACCGTCAATGGACCACCTTGTATATGTCTTTGTGCCAAGTTAGATTATTGGTAGTTTGTTCTGTTTTGTTTTAGGGCGCACAAGTCACACGCACCCATGTCAGAACCGTAGAACATGAAGACGAATAAGGAGTGGAAAGCAACTATACGATAAGCCCAATCGGTGGATGGAAAGACAACTAAAAGCAGGGACTTGGTGAAAGATCCATAAAGCACGCCATACAGACAACGGAGGTTCTGAAATCAAGATTAAACGTTGTTCGCCACATTGCTATGGTGGATAAAAAGTAAAACGCCATCAACAGCCAGTGTTTCGTTCGCAAAACGGCCGATGACTCGGACGTAACACATAAATGAGAACGTAAGTCATTAAGGAAAGGGCATTCTGTCAGGAAATGGCGAACCGTCAAAGGTTGAGGACAATGAGCACAAAGTGTTGGGGATCACCATTTAACAAATGGCGATGGCTGAAAAGACAGAGCCCAGTGCGCATCCTAGCTAAAATGATCTCCTCGCGGCTATAGGGCATAGAGGACGTCGGCCAAGCCACTGCGAGAGGTTTAATTACCCGGAGCTTGTTTCCATGAAAACAATACCAGTGGTGATGCCAAAGTGACACCACCTGCCTTTAGATTTGTGTGGTCTATAGTGCAACAAAAATTTAACAGAATTCTTTTTGTGTTCTTGTGAATGACCTCACATTTTCCTTATTCAGAGACAATTGACACTTGTCGCATCATGCACGTAAGTTTTCGTTCTTATGATGACTTTTCTAGATGATAAATAACAGTCTCATCTGCAAAGAGTCTAAGAGAACTGCTCAGATTTATCGTAAATCGTGGGAAAAACGAACTAGTTGTGTTTCGTAGAAACGATATTTTCCGCACCCGTGTTGGCTGTTTGTCAATGAATTTTTTTCTATATGTAATTCATAATGTTAGAGCACAGTGTTAGTTCCAAAAGGCTATTGCAAATCGACGTTGGTGATACGAGTCTGTAAGTCAGCGAATAACTCTTATATCCTTCCTTGAGTATTGGTGTGGCCTGCGCAACTTACCAGTCTTTAGGTACGGATATTTCGATGAGCGAGCGGTTGTATGTGATTGATAAATAGGGAGCTATTGTTCAGCATACTGTGAAAGGACCTTAATTGGTATGTAATCTGGATTCTAGACCTTGCCTTTATTAAATGATTTAAGCTGCTTCGCTACACCGAGGCAATCCGTGTCTAAGTTACTCATGTACGCAGTTGTTCTTGATTACAATTCTCGAATATTTACTTCCATTCTTTTTTTTGGGAGGGGGTTCCGGAAAATCGTGTTTAGTATGTCTGCTTTAGTGGCACTGTTATCAGTAACAGTACCATTGCTGTCGCTCAGTGAAGATACTGATTGTGTCTTGCCACTGGTGTACTTTACATACAACAGGAATCTCTTTCGATTTTCTGCCAGGTTGCGAGACAGAGTTTCGTTGCGGAAACCATTAAAATCATCTTGCATTGACGTTCGAGCTAAACTTCGGGCTTCTGCAAACTTCATCAATATTGAGGTTTTTGCGTTCTTTTAAACCTGTCAAGTTTTTTTCGTTGCTGTAACAACAGAGTTTTGAGCACCACGTCTTTTGAAAGTGTTTGGAATATATCTCTCAACTGCTATCGATACTACGTCTTTGAATCTGAACCACACCTACGCTACATTTATATTGCCAGTTTGGATGGAATGGAGACTGTCTCTCAGGAAAGCGTCAAGTGAATTTTTGTCTGCTTTTTTTAAGCAGATATATTTTGTGTTTATTTTTTGTTGATTTGGACGTTATAGTATTCAGTCTTGCTACAACGACTTTGTGATGAGTAATCCCTGTATCCGTCATGATACTACCTATTCGCTTAGAACTGTTTGTTCCTAAGATGACTCAAGTGTGTTTTCGCAACCATTTACACATGAACTAATTGTTCATGATGACTTTCGGAGGAAGCATTCAGTACGTTCCTACGAAACACATCTACTTCTTCCAACATATCGAGGGTAGAATGCAATCACCACTAACTATAATTGTATGAGTGAGGACGTATCTGAAAAGAGACTCAAGTTTTTTTTTTTAATTTTTCAGCAACTGAGCAACTGTAAAGTCCGGGGTGGTGTAGGGTGTCAGCAATAGGAATCAATTATTAATTTACTCCTGTTGTTAAGTATAAACCCTGTCCATACTAATTCATCGGAAATTGTAGATTCGTCGACCTACGTAATGGGGTCGAAGATTGTAGGACGCCCCTCCATAGATCAGTGGTGCACTACATACAGGAAGCAGCTACATGGGTAGCACAGTACTTGTGGCGTGCACAAGGGGGTTTTTTAGATTAGGTTTCTCCCCACGGGAAACAAACCGTTGGCCTGAAATATTACCAGACCATGACACTGATGTGGGTATGCCAACTGCAAAAATTGTTAATTCGCCGAAACAGGCCATTTCAAAGGATTTAAATATGCTAAATCTCATGTTGGTAAATTGTCGAAGTATCTGTAGCAAGATACCTGAGCCACTCTCCGAAAGAAACAGTAGCAATGCCAATATTGTATTAGGTACTGAAAGCTGATTGAAACCAGACATAAATAGCAATGAAATTTTGAACTCGGATTGGACAATGTTTAGGAAGGATAGGACTGATGCTATGGGAGGTGGTGTGTTCATTGCAGTTAAAAGCTGTTTAAACGCAGTTGACATCGATACTGGGTCGGTCTGCGAATTAGTCTGGATAAAGCTGTCAATCAGACAAGGATTGACCATTGTATTAGGATGTTTTTATAGGCCACTAGCATCCGCAACAAACGTCACAGAACATTTCATGGAAAGTCTTGAGTACATAGGAAATAAATATCCAAATTATCCATTAGTTATAGGTGGAGACTTTAATCTGGTATCCATTGACTGGGAAAATTACACGTTTATCACAGGGGACAGAAGCAAAGACTCGTGTGGAGTTATTATAGGAGCGTTCTCGACATACAACCTTGAGCAACTGGTTAGAAAACCAACTCGATATGAGAACATAATAGATACCTAGGCGACAAACAGACCTGATCTTTTTCAGGAAGTTAATGTAGAAGAAGGTATTAGTGACCATAATGCCATTGAGGCTTCTATGCCAGTGGAAGTGGCAAAGAAAAAAATAGAGTTTTCTTGTTTGAGAAATCAAATAAAAGTGTCATTAATGAACATCTTCATAGTAAGCTCCAAGCACTCACCTCGGGACACAAAGATATTCAGCATCTTTGGTTGGAATTTAAAGGTATTGTCCACAACGTGCTAGAGAAGTATGTGCCTAACAAAAATATAGGGGAAGGAAAGGATCCACCTTGGTACAGCAAACTTATTAGGAAGTTGCTGAGAAAACAGAGAATTTTGCACAGTCGTTTCAAACTGAGTCACTGCCCCGCAGACAAACAGAAATTATGCGAAATGAAAGCAGCCGTCAAAAGGTTAATGAGAGATTCTTTTAACGAATTTGAAAGTAATATTTTATCTGCAGATTCTAAAAGTAGCCCTGAAAAATTTTGGTCGTACGTAAAATCTATTAACGCTACAAATAATTCAATACCTTCTCTTGCTGACAGTACGGGTAATGTAACGGATGATGATAAACAGAAGGCCGAAATTCTAAACCTAGCTTTCAAACTAGTTTACGGTAGAGGACTGTAGCACCATTCCCCCTTTAAATTATCGAACAAACGCAAGGATGGGTGACATAGTGTTTAGTGTATATGGGATTGTAAATCAGTCAAGATCTTTAGATGCCAGGAAGGCATCTGGCCCAGACGGTTTCCTCGTAAGATTATGTATTGACTATGCTACAGATAAAGCACCATTCTCATCCATCATCTATCAGAGATGATTGGAACAGCGGAAAGTTCCACGGGACTGGAAGAAGGCCCAGGTCATAGCAATCTATGAAAAGGGTAGAAAATCGGATGTTAATAATTACCGGCCAATTTCACTGACATCGATTTGTTGTAGAATAATGGAACATATTTTGTGTTCAGACGTAATGACCTTTCTAGACTCTGAGAAGCTCATTTGCAGAAACCAGCACAGTTTTAGGAAACAGCTGTCATGCGAGACACAGCTGGCCCTCTTTGTGCATGATACACAACAGGCACTAGATACCGGCTCCCAGGTTGATGCCATACGATTTACATAAACGATCTGGTTGATGGTATTAACAGCGGCCTGAGACTGTTTGCCGATGATGCTGTAGTGGTTCAAATGGCTCTGAGCACTATGGGACTTAACATCTGAGGTCATCAGTCCCCTAGAACTTAGAACTACTTAAACCTAACTTACCTAAGGACATCACACATATCCATGCCCGAGGCAGGATTCGAACCTGCGACCGTAGCGGTCGCGCGGTTCCAGATTGTAGCGACTACAACCGTTCGGCCACCCAGGCCGGCGATGCTGTAGTCTACAGGAAAGTCGCATCACACGAAAGTTGTGAACAAATCAATGAGGATTTGCAGAAAGTAAATGCGCTGTGTAATGACTGGCAGTTATCTCTCAATATTAGTAAGTGAAAGCTACTGCGTACAACAAGGCGAAAATCCCCATTAATGCACGAGTACAAAATAAATGTCCAGTCTTTGGAAGCGGTAACATGCGTCAAGTATCTGGGTGTGACTATTCGAAATGATTTCAAATCGAATGATCAGATTACGCAAGCAACGGGCAAGGCAAACACTAGATTGCGGTTTATCGGTAGAAGCCTGAAGCGATGCAGTCCTTCAACAAAGGAAATTGCTTACAATCCGTTAGTTCGTCCAGTCTTATTGTTCGTCTGTATAGGACCCTTACCAGTTGGGTCTCATTCGAGAGATTGAAAAGGTCCAAAGAAGAGCAGCAAGATTCGTGACTGGTACATTTAGCCATAGCGAGAGCGTTACAAATCTCATAGAAAGTTTGAAGTGGGATACAGTTGCAGATAGACGACGGGGCTGAACGAAAGGGGCTGCTCACTAAATTCCGAAATCCAATCTTCTCCGAGGATGTAGAGCATATATTATTACCACCAACTTTCAAATCGCACAACGATCACCATTCAAGGATAAGAGAAATTAGCGCTCGTACAGAGGTGTTCAGACAGTCGTTTCTCCCTCGCTCGATCTGCGAGTGGAACAGAGGGAGGGAAATTTGACTTTGGCGCGAATTGTGCCCTCCGCGACACACCGCTTGGTTGCTAGAGGAGTATATATGTAGATGTAGATATGCTTCAGTTTCACTACTCCGTAAACGTATCTGTCAGCAATAAACACTCCACCCACCTACTGTATTGGCTCTGAGCACTATGGGACTCAACTGCTGAGGTCATTAGTCCCCTAGAACTTAGAACTAGTTAAACCTAACTAACCTAAGGACATCACACACATCCATGCCCGAGGCAGGATTCGAACCTGCGACCGTAGCGGTCTCGCGGTTCCAGACTGCAGCGCCAGAACCGCGCGGCCACTTCGGCCGGCTCCTACTGTATTTAATCCTTCTTTATTTAATATGGTTATCTCCCTTGTGAAAATTACAACTGAACTTATCGGCGGCTTTAGCCAACTTTTAGTACCTATTAGAATTTGATCTACGTTGCATTCTGTTAGTGCTTGGAGCTCTGCTTGTTTCTCAACGCAGCTACGACAATTTACAACAACAATACCGATGTTTTCTAGGTCTGCCCTGTTTGACCTGCACCCTTGTAGACCGACGCCGTTTCTGTAGGTTCCCGAGGTTCTCTAGCCTAAAAAAAAAAAAAAAAAAAAAAAAAAAACAAAAAAAAAAAAACAAAAAAAAAAAACAAAAAAAACGCGCCGTCCCTTCCACACAACAACCCTACCCGTGTAGCCGTCTCCATTGAGTAGTGTAACTAATTGGAACAGGAAAATCCACCACCCTGTGGCGCTAGTTCAGGAATCTGCAGCCTAAACCGTCGCAGAAGCGTCTGAAACTCTGGTTTAGACCATCACACGGCTTTGTACCGAAGGTTCGCTGTAGAGCCTGTCGAAGATGCTACAGATGCTGAGATCTGCTTTCATCTCGCAATAAGGACTTGTTGCCTTCACCACTTCATCTAAATCCCGGAAACCGGAGAGAACCTCTTCTGATCCAAAGCGATACACATCGTTAGTACCAACTTGATTTACCACCTGTAGGTAGCTGCACCCTGTGCTCTTCATGACATCCGGAAGGACCTTTTCCACATCTGGAATGACTCCTCATGGTATGTACACGAAGTGCACATTGGATTTTTTCCCCTCCTTGGTAGTCATATCCCTAAGCAGACCCATTACGCGCCTAACGTTGGAGCACCTAACTAACAGTAATTCAACCTTCTGTGACTGCCCTGATGTTGCAGGCCGAGACACCTCCACTGAAAGAGGGTAGGTAACTGAACTCAGGAAAGTTGTCACACACAGATCAGGTATGAAAACTGTTCTTAAAATGAACAGGAGAGGCCCTTCGTTCGGCTCCCCGGAAAGTCTTTCACTGCCTGCCACACGTTGGAGTTACCTCCCAATCGAGCACAGTAGGGGGTCAACGTCAGTGCGGGCAGTAACCAGGGAGGCAGTGGACGGATCTGAAGACACGTGGGACATACTGGACTTCCGTTGGATCTCCACGTCCAGCCCCTCACGTTGACGGCCATTGGCAACGGCCTCAAACTGTGTGACCAGGACCCTATGGAGCTGTGAGCGAAGGATTACCAACTTTGCCCGCATAACAGAGCAATCAAAATCAGTATCCATTCCGAAGACGGAGGAAATATACTGTAGGCAGTTACTAAAGCATGAAAGTGTGCCTGGTAAATACACACGCACGCACGAAATTTAAGAGATTAAACTAAACAGCAGAGGGGATACTCAAAGTAAGTCACTTCTTATAAGAAGCTGTATCAACTCACAAACCAAAAGGTGTGCTTCGGTGTGCTGCTGCGAGAGATGCTACCACTCAACTGTTGCCTCTAACAACTGTAGCTCGCTCTTTAAGCACAACTAAACACCTGTCACGATACAAACTACACAATTAATGAAACACGGAACTGTGCCTGATAAATACCTAAAAACGCACGTATTTCTGATACGAAATTAAAATTTTACACTTGCAACAGTTAATGTTCAGTCTAGTAGCTAAGATGACAAATAACTGATATCGTAAAAATATTTTTGTTAGCTAAACACATGACTTAAAACTAACTTCGCTTGTTTGATGCCTACAATGAGCTGCTACCACTTCGCGATTTTCGTCTTCAAACATACACGTAGGAAACATGTTAGCAGTCGTGAAAGGGAAATATATATACCGCCGGAGAAAAATCGCAGCACCAAAGAATTATTAATGTAGAATTACGAAATTTCTGGAATGCGTTTGTGCAGGGAACAAACGTAGGTGATTAACATTGCAAGATCACAGGTTAATGTAAGCGCGAGGTAAGCCTTAGCAAATGTCATATGCTGGTACTTTAATAAGCTGCGTAACCACCACAATGTTGAATGCAAGCATGCAAATGTGAAAACATTGTGTTGTGTAGGTGCGGATGTTAGTTTCTGGGATGAACTGTTGCACTTGGTCGGTCAATAGGGACGGTTAACGTTGGTTGTTGATGACGCTGGAGTTGTCATCCGACGATGTTCATATGTGCTCGATTGGCGACAAATCAGTGTGGGCCTACTGCTGCTCATTTTGCTGCTGCAGTAGTAAACTGTAGCAGTTTTATCCGTCGATGTTAAATTTTCTGTCACTTTTAGTGCAACAAACCGTATCATAAACAACGCGTATCAGTTTAAAGCATGTTTTATTAGGGCGGGAGCAAATGTAAAACGGAAACTTCCTAGCAGATTAAAACAGTGTGCCGCAACGGGACTCGAATCTAGGACTTTTGACTTTCAGTCTACCGACTGAGCTAAGGCACATGATTACCCTCACAGCTTTGCTTCTGCCAGTACCTCATCTGCTACGTTCCAGATCTCAGAGGAGTTCTCTTTGCTTATCTTGAGGGAGTAACGTTGCTGGAACCAAGGATATTGCAGACACATGGCTTAGTCACGGGCTGAGGGATTGTTTCCGGATTGAATTTTCACTCTGCAGCGGAGTATGCGCTGATCGGAAAAATATGAGTTGTAACATATATTAGGACAGAATACATGTTGAAAAATCCTGAGACACGTTGGTTTTGCAGCGATCAGCATGCAGATGTGTGTTCTTGTGAACTAATATTGAAAAACAGTTCACTTTTAACTTCATACAGAATGCTACTGGGAAATTTCAGACTGTTTATGAGAAATCTGAATTCCTTATTGTTCTGTTTGTCAGACAACAGGAAGCAGTTGATAGTCTGTGGTGGCTTCAGTGCAGATGTTTGTCACACAACAGGAAGCAGTTGATAGTCTTTGGTGCCTTCAGTGCAGATTTTTTAAGGAATTACGATAGCAAAAAATGATCTGGAAACATTTTCTCAATCCTACAATTTGATGTCAATAAGTAACTATCTAACATGGGTGAACAAAGGCAGTAGTACAATAACTGTTCATGTTTTCTTTGTTGAAGATCAAAGCAAGAAATTAACTTTTTACCTAGTAACAATTGCTCTCTCTGGTCTTGACGAACAGTTAGTTAGGATAAATGACATAGTGCTTGAGATATGGATACTCCTCAGTAGAAATCAAAGAAATTAATGACTCCATGACAAATGATTTTAAGAATGTTTTACAAGAGAAAAATTGCTATGAAATAATCAACCAAATGCTTACACAAAATTTAATCTATTCCCTGATAAATTCGTGTTATTATTTGCACATTTCTTAAATATTGTAGGAAATATCGCATCAAAGAACTCAAGAAGAAAACTGAAAAAGCATGTTGAAAAAGTAACTCTAATGAAATTTAATCATATGAATATACCACCAACCCTTCCTTATGAAATTAAGAAAATTATACATTGTCACAAAAATAAAAGATAATATATTTTTGATAGTGTTTCCAATAGTGTACTAAGTCTTTGTTCCCATATAATAAGCACGGTCATATATGAAATCTGTAATGCATCACTAACTCAAGGCATTATTCCAGAGAGACTCAAATATGTCATTGTTAAACCCTCTTTAAGAAAAGTGATAAGAGTCATAATTTCCCAAAAACTTTGAGAAGGTGATATACCCTAGAAGCCGGCAGCGGTAGCCGAGCGATTCTAGACGCTTCAGTCCAGAACCGCGTAGCTGCTATGGTTGCAGGTTCGAATCATGCCTCGGGCATGGATGTGTGTGATGTCCTTAGGTTAGTTAGGTTTACGTAGTTCTAAGTCTAGGTGCCTGGTGACCTCAGATGTTAAGCCCCATAGTGCTTAGAGCCATTTTAACCATATTCTAGAATAGAATCTCACCTTCACAATAATAAAGTCCTCAGCAAATAACACTTTGGGATTCAGATTAGATTGTCTTCTGAGAATGCCATTTACATGTTGACTCATCAGATTTTACAAGCATTAAATAACGAAATAGCAGCGGTTTGTATTTCCTGCTATCTGTGTAATCAATTTGAGTGTGTGAATCACAGCATTGTCCTAGATAAATTGAAGTTTTATGGGATGGATAATGCCATATCTAACAAAAAAATGCAGAAGTTTTACTTAGCAACTCAACCAATATAGTCCCGGGAAAAATCATGTATGGAGTTTACCAAGGCGTAATCTTCGATCCAATATTATTGGTCATTTATGTGAAAGGTCTTCTATCTAATATACAACAAGTAGAATTATTTCTTCTCTGCAGCTGACGGTAGTATGTAGTCACTCCATGCATACATACAGAAAAAGAAGACGCGGTAAACAATGTTCTTAAAAGTTCCTTTGACAGGTTTTCTGCGAGTGGTCTCATCCTCAATTTAAAAAAGACGCAACATATTCAGTTCTGCATAACACCAATGATAAGTGCAACACACAGTGGCGAAATAATAAATATGGTGGAAAATTCAAAATTCTTAGGTGTCAAGATCGATGAGATTTTTAAAATGGAAAATGCACATTTTGGATCTCCAAAAACAACTTAATTAAGCCACATTTGCACTTAGAATAGTTGCAAATCTTTGGGAGAGATAAAGTGACTTAGTTAGCGTATTTTCATTCAGTACTGTAATATGGATTAATGTTCAGGGATAACAAATCTTTAGGAGAGAAAGTCTTCATTACTCGAAAACGTGCTGTAAGAACAATATGTGGTGCTCTACCACGATCGTCTTGCAACACCTGTCTAAGAATTTGGACATTCTGACTACTGCTACGCAGTATATTTATTCAGTCATGGAATTCGCTGTAAACAATCGACTACAGTTCAAAAGGTACATACTTCCCAGAAAAAGAATAACATCCATTACCCTACGTCAAGGTTGTCCTTAGTACAAAAAGGTTTGCACAATAATGCAAAAGGTATTTTTGATCACTTTCCTGGTGATATAAAATGTCTGACAGAAAGCAAAGTAAATTTGAAAACAAATTGAAAAACTTTCTCCTTGACAACTCATACTCCGTGGAAGGGTTTCTTACTAACTGACAACCGTAAATTTAAAAACTAAAAATCTGGTTAGGTTAGGGTAGGACTTGACCACTGAGGGTTCCGTACAAATCTAATTATGCATACAGACAGTTTATCCATTTTGGGAATCGAGCATATTGACGATGCTAGCCTGTTATCGACGTTTATACTGGCGAGATATCTGTCACAGGGACTCCGAGACTTTAGAGAGTGTTTTAATTTGAGGTTTGAAGTTGGATAACTAATGAAAAATGAAATATTTTTTCGTGTGATTAAAAGTTAATAGTTTTGGGTACTTCCCTCTACTTGTCTACTGTTCTTCTTCTACTGTTCTTGCTTCTTGTCAAATTTAATGTTTCTAAGTCAGTGGGAGTGCCTTATGGTTTTTGATGAGGGAGTTGTACCTTTTGACTGAATTGACTTAGAAGCTTAAAAATTTACACAAGTATACCATAGTTTAGACCTTAATATGTGCCATAAATTTGATGTTGATACTCCAAATTGTACCAGAGAAACGCGTATTAATAGGCGAACAGACAGACAGATAGAAGGATGAAAACTGGCAAAAAATATGTAAATGTATGTAGTTTTCGTGTTATATAACTACGAATTAACAATTTTCAATTTTTTCTTGTACGTGTAGCGGGTAACCTTACTTCTTCACAATATTCGTGATTCTAGGTCAACGGGAAATACTGTATAGGTTTTGACGAGTGAATGTTCGAGTATAAAAATATGTGACGGAAATGGCCGTACCTTCTGACAGAATCGACTTTGAAACTTAAAAGTTTTACTCCGCCGAGGAACCATCGACCTTAGTTTGTGTCAGACAATTCCAATTTAATACGCCAACCTGTTCCAGAGAAAAAGTGGTCTACATAGGCGGACAAACAGGCGGATGAAAAAAGGATAAAAGTATTTTTTCGTATTGCTTAACTACAAATTAAAAAAAATTCTAATTTTTTTCCTTCACAAGTACTATGAATCCTTGCCTCTTCCCAAATTTTGTCGTTCTAGGTCAACGGTTTAGACATCAGTCTTCAGACTCGTTTGATGCGCCCAGCCACGAATTCCTCTCCTGTGCCAACCTCTTCATCTCAAACTAGAATTGCAACCAACATCCTCAGTTATTTGCTGGATGTATTGCAATCTCTGTCTTCCTTTACAATTTTTATCCACTACAGCTCCCTCTAGTGCCATGGGTGTTATTCCCCGATGTTTTAATGATGTCCTACAGTCTTGTCCTTATTTATTGTCATTGTTTTCCAGATATTCCTTCCTCTTCCACTCTGCGGAGTACCTCCTCATTTCTTACCTTATCAGTCTACCTAATTTTCAAGATTCTTTTGCGGCACCCCTTCTCAAATGCTTAGACTATCTTCTTTCCCGATTTTCCCACAGTCCATGTTTCCTATCACACAATGCTGTGCTCCAAACAGAAATTCTCGGAAACGTCTTCCTCAATTTAAGGATTGTGTTTGATACTACTGACTTTTCTTGCCTAGGAACGCCTATTATGCCATTGGTAGCCTGTTTATTACGTCCTCCTTGCTCCTAACCTCATGGGTTATTTTACTGCTTAGGTAGTAGATTTCCTTACCTTGCTCTACTTCGTGTGCGTCAATCATGATATTTAGTTTCTCACAGTTCTCATTTCTGCTAGTACACATTACTTTCGTCATTTTTAATTTACATTCTGACCATATCTATGCTCATTTGACTGTCCTTTCCCTTCAACAGACCCTGTAATTCTTCTTCGCTTTCATTGATGATCTACATCTACGTGGAATCTCTGCAAATCACACTTAAGTGCCTGGCAGAGCGTTCATTGAACCATCTTCACAATAATTCTCTATTATTCCAGTCTCGAACAGCACGCGGAACAAACGAACACCTATATCTTTTCTTGAGAACTCTGATTTCCCTTATTTAATTATTTACCTCCCTATGTAGGTCGCCGTCAACAAAATATTTTAGTATTCGCAGGAGAAAATTAGTGATTTAAATTTCGTGAGAAGACCGCACCGCAACAAAAAATGTCATTGTTTTAATGATGTCCGTCTCAAATCCTGTATCACGTCGGTGACACTCCCTGCTTTATTTCGGGGTAATACAAAACATGCTGCACTTCTTTGAACTTTCTCGATGTACTCCGTTAATCTTAACTGGTAAGGACCCCATACTACGCGGCACTACTCCAAAGGAGGACGCAGAAACGTACTGTTGGCAGTCTCTTTAGTAGACCTGTTTCATTTCCTAAGTGTTCTCCCAATAAAACGTAGTCTTCAGTTTGCCTTCCGCACAACATTTTCTATGTCTTCTTTCCAATTTCAATTATCCGCAATTGTAAACCTAGCTATTTAGTTGAATTTACGCCTTTAGATTTGAGTGGTTTATTGTGTAACCTAAGATTAACAGATTCCTTTCAGCACTCATGTGAATGATCTTACACTTTTCATGATTTACGATCAATTGAGAATTTTTGCAACATTCAGATATCTTATCTAAATCGTTGTGCAATTTGTTATGATCTTCTGATGCCTTTTTTAGACAATAAACGACAGCATCATCTGGAAACAACCGAAGACGGCTGCTCAGATTGTCTTTCAGCCAATTACTACGAACTGTGACCATTATGGCAGGAAATCACGAATCCAGTCACATAACTGGGACGATAGTCCTTAAACACGCAACTTCACGAGAAGCCTCTTACGTGGTACAATGCCAAAAGCCTTCTGGCAATCTGGAATTACGGAATAAATTTGAAATTCCTTGTCAGTATCACTCAACGCTTCGTGTGTGTAAAGAGCTAGTTGTGCTTCACAAGAAAGATTTTGTTAAAATCCGTGTTGACTGTGTATCAATAAATCTTTGTCTTCGAGGCAATTCATAATGTTCGAACACAATATATATCAAAAAATGGAAATGGCTCTGAGCACTATGGGACTCAACTGCTGTGGTCATAAGTCCCCTAGAACTTAGAACTACTTAAACCTAACTAACCTAAGGACATCACACACATCCATGCCCGAGGCAGGATTCGAACCTGCGACCGTAGCGGTCGTGTGGTTCCAGACTGTAGCGCCTTTAACCGCTCGGCCACTCCGGCCGGCCAATATATATCAATATATATTCGAAAATCGTGCTGCAAATCGACGTTAAATGATACGGGTCTGTAGGTTAGTGCATAACAACTACTGCCTTTCTTGAATATTCGTGTGACCAGTGCAACTTTCCAGTCTTTGGGTACCATCTTTGGTCGAGCGAGCGGTTTTGTATGATTGATAAGTTTGAAGCGATTTCATCAGCATTCTCTGAAAGGAACCTAATTGGTGTACAGTCTGGACCGGAAGACTTGCTTTTGTGAAGTGTTTTAAGTTACTACACTACACCGAAGATATCTACTTCGAAGTTTCTCACGGTGACAACTGTTTTCGATGCGAATACTGAAATTTTTACTTCTTTTTCTACGGTGAGGGACAGCAGTCTCATCAACGAATCTTATCACTGATATACTTTCACCTTGAATTTTAATTCCTCCCTTGACCCATTCTTTTATTTCCGTCATTGTTTCTTCGATTTATGGATTGAACGATATGGGCGATGGACTCCAGCTCGTACTTCTTATTATTCCCCCTTGATTCTGTACACGTTGTATATTATCCGCCTTTCCCTATAGCTTACAACTATTTTTTCTCATAATTTGGAACATCTTGCACCATTTGACATTGTCGAACGCTTTGTCCAGATCGACTAGTCCTATGAACGTTTATCGATTTTTCTTTAGCCTTGCTTCCACTATCGACTGCAATATTAGTATTCCCTCTCTGTTGCCTTTGCCTTTCCAAAAGCCAAACTGATCGTCATCTAACACGACCTCAATTGTCTTTTCCATTCTTATGTGTATTATTTGGGTCATCAACTTTGATGCATGAGCTTTTAAGCTGATTGTCGGCATTTGTCGGCCCTTTCAGTCTTCGGAATTGTGTGGATGATGTTTTTCCGAAAGTCAGACAGTATATCGAAAGACTGATACATTCTACACGGCAAGGTGAGTAGTCGTTTTGTTGCCACTTCCCCCATTGGTTTTAGAAATTCTGATGAAATATTATATGCTTTATTTGATTTAAAGTCTTCCGTAGATCTTTTAGATTCTGATTGTAATATTGGATCCCCTATCTGATCTATATCGGCTTCTGTTTCTCCTTCTGTCACATTATCAGACAAATCTACGCCGTTATAGAAGCCTTCAGTGTATTCTTTCAAACTGTTTGCTATTTCCTGTGCAATTAACAGTGGAATTCCCATTCCACTCTTGATGTTACCGGCATTGCTTTTAGTTTCAGCGAAGGTTGTTTTGACTTCCTCATATGCTGAGCCAGTCCTTATGACCAACATTTCGTTTTTGCTTTCTTTATATTTTTCATGCAGACATTTCGCCGTAGTTTCCCTGCACTTTCTATTTGTTTCATTCCTGAGTGACTTGTACTTGTGCATTACTGAATTTCCTTAAACGTTTTTCTAATTTCTCCTTCCATCGATCAACTGAAATATTTCTGACGTTACCAGCGTTGCCTTCTTTGTACCGACGGTATTCCTTCCAACTCCTGTGACTGCCATTTTTAGAGACGCCCATTCATCTTCAACTGAACTGCCTACTGAGCTGTTCCTTATCGCAGTAACTACAGCTTCGTAGAACTTCAAGCGAATTCTTCATTCCCTAGTACCTCTGTATCCCACTTCCTTTGGCATTGGTTCTTGCTGACTAGTCTCTTAAACTTCAGCCTTCTCTTCATCACTACTAAACTGTGATATGAGTCTGTATATGCTGCTGCATACGTCTTACAGCCCAGTATCTGATTCCTGAATCTTTGTCTGACCACGATGTAATCTAACTGAAATCTTCCCGTAGCTCCCGACCCTTTCCAAGTATACCTTCTCATTTTGTTATTCTTGAACAGAACATTCTCTATCACTAGCTGACATTTATTGCAGAAGGCAGAACGCAATTAATCTTTCTACTCTCTCACTCCTAGTACCATGCACATATTGTGCTGTAACACTTTCTTCTGCACCTTCCCCTACAACCGCATTTGAGTCCCCAATGACTATTAGATTTTGATCTACCTTTACATATTAAATTACTCGTTCAGTATCCTCATATGCTTTCCCTGTCGCTTCATCTTCGGCTTGTGACGTCGGCATGTATACCTGAACTACCGTTGTCGGTGTTGGTTTGCTGTGGACTCTGATGAGAACGATGCTATCACTGAACTGTTGCCCTGCCTTCCTATTTGTGGTATCGATAGCTAGGATGCCACGGCGTGGGTGCAAGTTCGCAGGTTGGCACTACGACACCGACACAGACGACAGCGCCCTCTAGCCGCCGCTGTGCAGATCTACGAGCGCCGCTCCAGATTCAGCCCATTTTATTCTGAATAGACGACCAAGTAACATTATTTCTATTTCACAGTGGGCGAGCCACTAGAGATTTTGCCTTTGTAACTTCTAGCCGCTGTTAGTTTTGATTAATGAACGGCTTCGCACCTACGTGCTCATCTGTACCCAAAGTTAAGTAAAAAATTTATAACCCATACGCAGTACCGACGTGTTTTACCTTTTCCTGCTCCTACTCACTTCCTACAATCGGCCTACCCTTCAGTTTACATGAGCAGACCCCACGCGCCGCCTATCCACTCGGGTTACAAAACTATTCATAACTAATCCTACTGCTTTTATGCCATTTTCTCCTGCTGCACATATTACTCTATACTCATCTGACCAGAAATTCTTGTCTTCTCTCATTTCACTTCACTGCCACCCCATCTATTTAGACGGAGCCTTACCATTTCCATTTTCAGAATTTCTAACGTATCTACCACTGAAAACTTCTGACATTCTGCGCCCCGTCTCGTAGAACTTTATCTTTTCGTTTGTTATTCAGTCTTTTTCTCATGTTCACCTCACCCCTGGCAGTCTCCTCCAGATGGTCTGATTGGGTGACGAGTCAGGGATCTTTTACCAGTGGAGAGATCGATGTGACATTTTTCAACTGAAGGCTGAACGTCCTTTGGATACCCATTTGTGTTTTTAATGGAGTGTTTTCCATTGCCTTCTGCATCCTCAACGCGTGGATCTACGCTGATTTTTCCGCGTTTGGGGTCAGTTCGGACCCCAACGGCAAGAGCACCGTGAACCTCTGTCCGTTCTTCCGACCTCTTTGACAAGGTCTTTGGCTGAATGAGGGGTGACTTTTTATGGAGGAAGTCTTCGGCCACCTCTGCTCATGATTTTTATTCAAAATTTTAACGTTGTCTGTGTTAGAACACCGAACCGATGACGTTTCCATTAGTAATCAGAGACGTTACCCACTTTTTCTGCGTACAGTTATCTGTACACCACATTTCAACAGAATTAGAATTATATCAAAATATAAGGTTGCAACCGTCTTACCAGCTGCTCTGTCCTCTACTTCAGGAGAGAATGAATCAGTGTGATTCTTGGGTTAAGATTCTGTGCGATATTTTACACAATTCCTTACAAGATTTATAAGAGGGTTTTGTCAACTTTTAAAAATACCCTACTGGAAATTATTCGCAGCTGCAAATACAAACAAGCATCAGTTATGAAAGGCGACTGGCTCTCGATCCCGTGTTTTCCACTTTACACGGGCGGTCGGCTTTATCCGCCTTCTTCCGTGAGCGATCGTCCTACCAGCGAAGAAGTCACAAAGTTGGTTTTTAGTTTATACTCCTTACACTGCTTTATTTTATTTCATTTAAGTGACAATCTCTTTACGGGCGGGAGTCAAAAGAAAACGATAACCTGCATCTCAACCCCAGCAGTACGCGGATCATATACCTTTAAACCTTGCGTCCAGTCTGGTAACCTTAATTATCCCTTCCACTGTGGCGGTATCCCAGCTTTGTGTGTCGACCATTTTTCCGACCATTATGTGTGTCGTTGTAACCGAGTACCATCGTTCGTAGGACTCGCAAAGATTATCCAGTCACATATGACGCCAACAGCAGTGCACCAGCGGTCAGACAAGTGTACAACATGGATACACCGTGTACATTAATGTCTTTAAACGTCTCATTCCTGGGACACCCCAGCTGTCGAGTGGTTCTGAAATACGCTTCCTACATAGTTGGCAAATTGGTTCTTTATTTCGTATGACAACGTATGAGCTCATGTTGATCTTGTAGGTGTACCCAGTAATCCATCACAGACAATACATCTCGCGAAAACATGTATTGCCTCACGTGTCCAGAAATGCAGTTGACCGCATACGTCTTGCGTTTCGGAAAGAACGTCGTGTCTGGTAAGAAAAAAGTGCAGCTGACGAAACTTCTCAATCTGTGGTGTGACGAAGGAAGAGAAGTATACGACGCGTCAGCATCCAAACGTCCTTCGTCGCGGGGCACACTAAGCCATGTTCTTCCGTGTCCAACAAATCACAGGTTATGCAAAGGGGAGAATCAACCATACGAATGGAGTACAACCGTTTCCGTGTGAAAATTTTACGGTTGATCAGGATAAAACACTTAGATCGCGCAGACGTAGACAACAGTGACGTAAGCACTGATCGCCAGATACCCTGCCAAACTATCGTTGGATGTTTGATTTCCATGACGTTGGGGCCGTGGTGATTCATCCAGCAGCAATAGATCTTCTGAGCTGTGGGTGTACTCATGGGAGAAATTTCCGGACGAACATAAGAAAGTGAGGCTACGTGTGCAAGTAAATGCGAGACTTTGCCCATAGCTATCGCAGGTTCGAACAACGGCGGAAGAAGTTCGTCTGTCAGAGATGACGTAATGGTGTCTTTTCGCCCTTGCCAATTCGGAACCATTGCTTGCAGATAAAGTGCCAAATATTTTATGTGCATATTCGTAAGTTTGAGGCCACCGTTCCGGAAGGGTAGGGTTAGCGTGTCGTGTATTATCTTAAATAACATCCCAGTACTCACAAAGTATCCAAACGCAACTGTGAGTCCGTCAGCGATACCCTTCGGTATAGATAGAATCTGCGCTAAATGTGGCGGTCGCGACGCGAGGTGAATGTTGGTCGATGCTATACGTTGGACCACGTCAAGGGATGCCAGTGAATGGACAGTCGAACATTCTGAACTCTCCGCCGCAGCCCGCCGCAAAAAAAGAGCAATTGTAATCCCTAGGTACCGCACCGCTTCCACCGTGTGAAACTGTTCCGGCACGTCTTCCACACCTTGTCCAGTGTGTAGTATTCTGGACTTCGTCCTGTTAACGACACTACCTGCCGCCATCCCGTAAGTACTGAGATGCCTGTCGCACTTTATGTCCTGAGCTACCCATCAGTAAGTTATCGAATCCGCCGCTAAATAAGGGCACGATCTCTTCCGAATAATATTTCGGGCGTGCTCGTTTTTTCTGCCGCATGGGGCGTAGACTTTGACAATATGGATCCGATGAACTGTTGTCGCCAATCCCCGCGCCGAAGGTATTTACGCAAGCTCGCCAACTTGATCCCCCCTGGGACCAATATCACCGTTCCACTGTCGTTGTCCGAGTTCGGCGCGGTGTTGGAGATGTAGCCGTGTACTTTCTGGAACGAAGCAGTTCAGATTTCCTGCGCCATTAGTATATCAAAATCTGAGGCATACAGCATGTCCCGGAAAAGTTGCTGTTTCACAGGTGATTTAGTAATGTGAACGTTAACTGTCTGTTGTTCCCCGTATCCGTCATCAACGTACAATGCTGAACTGGCGAAATACTAGAATGTCAGTGGTCTCATTACGCACCCTCAGGAGGCTGCCCGTCTGACGTCCTCCATCGGCATTGGTTGCCCTCAGTTGTGGAAGAGGACAGGAGTCTCCACCAAGCGGAGGAGCCACATCGGTTATATCTCCGTCCTGCTCAGTCCAGTCAGTCTCGGTGGGGGGCTATCTGCTATGTGGCGCTCGTGAACTTTCCGTAGCAGCATCCTAGGCTGCTGAGGGGTCTATGGGAGCCTGAGGGGACGGATCGTCGGAACGACGCGACACCTTTTCACTGTCCGAATGCAAGTCCGCTGTGTGCTGGTCCATGTCAGACAGGTCCATGTTGCCACAGTCATCTGGTGTCTGAGTACGGGGTGCTGTTGAATCCTACAGCTGCTGTTGCATCACCATTGACGCAGCGTCCTTGGACCTCTCCACTTCAGATTACTTACTTTTTTGTTCTGTGGTCGACTGCGTGATCACTCACCTGCAACGTATGGAGCTGGCGTGGAATAGGAGTAATCTCAGCATCGCTGTGGCCTGATGGCCACTCCGTCATCTGCGGTGTTGGTTCGAATATACGCTCCGACCTCGGTGTCGTCTCGTCGGGGAGCTCCGACACGTATGTCAGCGCTAGTGACGTAGGGGTGGCCGGAGTGTGTAAGTCCCCTCTGGTTTGTTGCACGAGTCTCCTCTTCATGCACTCAGATCGAAGACGTACTTCACCACCACATCCAGGGTGCGTCGGGGGTTGGCCATCAAAGATGATAATGGCTCTACACCCGCCTGCATTTAAATACGAGGGTAACTGTTTTGTAATGGCGATTCGCACCTCAGGAACACCGCTGAGCACTGGATACGCGCTATAACTGGCCCACCGTTCGGCTGTATGTCTAATTGCTCTGCCATATGTGATTCACGTACTTCGACGGGTAGCTCCAAGATTCGAATCGTGCACACGCCGAGGCTCGATTGAGCCACTAACACAGCACTCTTATGACCGTGGGATTGTCGAAACTTGAATCCTCGTTGGTGGCTTCTATAATCGTTTCACATGCTCCTCGCATCCTAGTCTGGTATCTTTTACAATGGAGATATGATCATGACACTTCTCAATTACTGACCACAGATCCCGGTGGATACCCAGTAAGTGTCTCTAATGCGGTGGTTTCCATTGCATTCTGCATGCTCATGCTGTTGCTCATTCCTGATTGTTCCGCCTTTGGGTAAGTTTCCCACCCCAGTTCCCAAAGAGTGCCCTGAACTTTTGTCCGCTACTCCGCCCTGTTTGACAAGGTCATTGGCTGAATGACGGGTGATTTCTTATGCTTGAACTCTTCGGCTACCTCTGCTAATGATTTTTATTTGTGGCTAGGTTAGAACCGGGAATCGACGTTTTGGTTACTAATCAAAGACCGCGGGTGTACTGGATACAAAATATGTGACAGAAATAGCCGCATATTTTGATTGAATTCAGTCAGAAGCTTAAAATTTTTACACTGCGAAGGACCATACACCTTATACGTGACATAAATTTGAACTTGATACATGTACTGATTACTGATAAAAAGGGATAGAAAGAGAGACGTAGATGGACAACTAAGCGATTGTAGAAGAGTTACATTTTTGCAAGCTGAGGCACGGAACAGTAAATATAAAAGTTCAGTATGTAGACACGTCACATTTAGAAATTAATCTTGGATGTGAATGGACCAAATCATTATGATTTATGGCACAAAATGACCCACAAAACTTGAAACTGACTAACTCTCTTGAAGTTAAGTGTGGGAGTTTGGGAGTAAAGGAAGGAAGACTATCGACCACAGTACTACACCCACTCGGAAGTGAAAATATTAGAATGCGTGTAATATGGTACTTCTGATTGACGGACACGTAACATAACTGCACCTGCTCAGTTTCTTTACCTAGTCATACCTCATGCTATGCACATATCAAGTTGGCACCATGAACTTTTTTTTTAGAACACTGACTAGGGGCAAGTTGTACCCTGGTAGGAAATTACATAGGATTACCCTTGTCATGTGACTCTATGTAGGTGATTGTCGTGTCAGTTATGACGACACGCGAATAAGGACAAATTTTTTTTTTATTGGTCGAATAAAGACCTGCTGCCTGTTCTTATGAAGCAGGTCATATATTGTTTGATTTTACGTGCTATATCAAACGAATCCAGTTTTATTACTATTACATTTTCCGTTGAAAATTTTCGAAAAGGATAAAATAAAACAAAAAGAAATTTGTGTAACAAGTATAAATGTATATACACAATTTTGTTTAAATTTGTTGCTATGTTACATAATGATGATAAATAAGATTCTTAATTAGTTGTGGATGTATCTTAAATCAAAATTAAAAATGTATTTAACGGAGGAAACACGAGATGGCAATTTGACTTAGATATGATGTGACAGTTTTTACCTTTATATCGTCTACGTGTATGGCTACATCTGTCTCATATGTTGTCTTGACAGTGGAAATAAAAAATTTAATTTATTAATTAGTTAGGTTGTAATGTGTTTCCGAACTTAAGGAAACAATGGAGATTGGGAGTTGGTTTCAAATGTCGTAGTCGGTTGCATCAGATGCGAAGGTTCGGTAAAACTTTGAGCTGGTCACACTTGCTGCAACGAACGAAGACGTTTTTTTGATAGATTTCTTGATGCCTTCTGCTGCCATTCTCTTTATTTCATGTACTAGTGTGCAAGTTCGGCCTTAAGCCATTTTCAAGAATTTTATGGATGATTTTTAATGATAAATTATGTCATGTACGTCGTTTCTCCTATGATACAATGTTACGCTCATAAATAAATTCGAAATGCTCACACTATTTTAGGAGCAGGTTACTTTCGAGCATTTGTTGCAAATTGTTGAAAGAAGAAGAAATACCACATCTTCAGGTAGTTTCGAATGCTATGAAGTGGTGTACCTGACAGCTACATAGAGAGTTACATTTACAGATTGATTCGGTTCAGTGCTGTAGAGCCTTCGCTCGCTTTTGCTATGTTTGTATGTTTATCTCATCGTCTCTTCCCGTATGTGATATATCATCCGATTCCGTGTCTGTGCTTGTGTCTGTGTCGTTTACTATGTACTGCTGATCTGTCAGATGTGGAGCCTGTCTTATTCTAGCGTATGATCTATCCTGTTTGTATGCCGCGTGCAGTGCTCGCGATACTTCGTCTGCGATCTGTTTATAGAGTTCCAGTTATCTTGTCTACATGTAGACTGTCCTATGTCCTGGTTTTCTAAATTCGGTCTTACGTGTTCCAGGGCAACGCAGATGAGCACTATGTGTTCAGGTGTCGCATTCTCAACGCAGGCACAAGTGTGAGTCTATTTTAGGCCAAACCTGTGGAGATGCACAGGATACGGGCCGTGGCCCGTGAGAAAGTGCACCATGCCGGATTGTTGGATTTAGATACTTCTAATTCATCCGCTCTCCTGTACTGGAGGAAAAAGAGCAGACTCGTCTTCTCTTATCAGTTGTGTCTCATTCTGTCTGTCATGTATCAATGCTCGACTTGTTTAGTTTTGGTTTGTCGATTATGTCTTGACCAGTTATTTCTGGTATTACGCGGCGTCTTCCCCTCTTCAGTCAGTAGGAGCTGCTCTGTGGCGAATTGTAATATCCATAGAGAAAACTCCCAGTACCACACACAATACCTCAATCGAGGTCGTGCTGAAAGCCTACGAGATTATGAGTGGAACAGTCCTCCGACCGCACCTCACAATAGTTTTATGCGTATCCATGCATAATCGATGTGCCCAAGTACTAGCTGCAAAATAAGTTATTGACTCAAATAGTGCTGTGTAATATGTCCTCATTGTATGAAGGGGTAGTCGGCGTGTTATAGTGTTCAGTCTTGCAAGTTTATACACGAGTTTGTCGCTTTGTTAATTGTTAGTCTGGAATGTCTGTTAATGTGTAAATGTTAGTCATTATAAATGCCAAGGTTCTTGTCATAGCTATCCTTTTCTTTTCAGTGTGCCTTTTTAAGTAGGTAAACAAATTTTTGTAGTTGCTATTGTGAGTTTGTTGTTCGTACACCGTTCACCGATGAACGCGAGGAGGTGCTTGGTTTTAGTCTCTAATTGAGACCTGGAGTTCGCAGATACCAGCGTACGCAACCACCCCGTTTGCCATGTCGTTGTCTACTAGTGCATTCAGTAGAGGTTCTATGGCTATGTCCCAGAAAATCGGTCCGCATTTGAATCCTTGCGGACAATCCTGTGTTATCCTCTTTATAACCTTTTGGCGACCAGTCTTCAATCCACTATCTTGTTGTTAAAATAATCTCTAAGGCGTTTCTATACAGCCAGAGGAACATCCATCTCTCTAAGTCTAGCAAACAGCGCCGGTCACCAAAGGTTATCGAAAGCACCAGCTGTGTCAATTAGGACTGCTACTACGTATTTCTCATGTATTATCTGTGTCATTTCTGTTCCCCGATTTACTGCGTCGTCGACGGATTTATGCGGTCGAAAACCAAACTGATGTAGGCTAAGACCGAAAGCTGCCGGTGAGACTGAAGTCTGTCGCAGAGCAGTCTCTCCTGTACGTTTGCCAGAATATTAATGAGGCATTTGGTCTGCACGTCTTAGGATCAGCCGGGTCTTTATCCTCTCCGTTCTTGGTGATAACAGCATTTGCCATTTTCCATATATTCGATATGCGTACTTCTAGTAGAGCATCATTCAGAAAGTCTGTCAGGTATGGTACGATAAGTGGAGCACTTCTTTGATGGTTTCGGGGTTGATTCTGTCAGGGTCTTGATCCTTTTTCTTCTTTATTTTGTGTATTGCCAATGCAACTTCCCCACGAGAAAAGGGGGTGGTGATTCCTTCGTTTACGTATTTGTCATAAAGTAGTCTGCGAAAGGCGGTGTGGAGTTGGTTGTCCTGAATGTGGTCATCTTCAGGAAGAAGATGTTATGTTGACTCTGATATCTTTTTCCTGCCCTGTCTTTGATTTTTCATAATATCGTCGTTTATCGCGAGTGTGTTTCCTTGGACTTGTTAATAGTGCTGAACATGGTACCATTTGTTTGGGTGCGTCACGTGCAGCAGGTACTGCTGTAGATTGTGCTCCCTGTAAGACGTCTGTAAGAACGTGAGCTCTGTAATCTAAGCATTCTTGGGTGACACACAGAGACAGCTCTTCAATCACGTCCTAAGTTTTTTGCCAGTTTGCGTAGCAGCAGTCTTGGGTGTAGTAATATGTCTTTGCCCGTGTCTGTGTTTGTTTTAGTGTATAAAATTATTGGGATATGATAACTGAGTATTCTCTTATCGACCACCTGCCAGTTCGCTACCTGTATTAATGATGCACTGTTTGCCAGAGAAATGTCTACGTTGCTGTCTGCTCCACTATTTCCGTGGTAAGTTGGCGACAGGCTAACGAAAAGATTACATTCGTTTATAATGTCGACTATTGTCCTCAGGCGTCAGAGTGCCAGAGGGTAGGTCTAGCATTTATGCCTGTTAAGATAAGTAGTCGTCTGCTATTTGCAAATCGAGCAATTTGTTTTATTACTTTGGCAAAAGACTCTATATCAAATCAGTACTGGGCGTATATCGACGAGATGAACAATGTTCCCCTGCCGAAACTATTTTGACTTTAGCCATACGTTGTGTGCACAGTTGCGTTATTTGTGTTGCTGTAATTTTATTGTGTATTAAAATGATTGTAGCCTTGGGTTTTTTCGTGCCTGAGATTTGCATGTACTGCCTTGCAAGGTGTGGAATTCTACCATCTAGTGTGTATTCCTCTTGCAGACACAATATGTCTCTTCATATCTCGTTCGCCAGCCTACCAAGCTCTGCGGCCACCGTCGCGCTACCCATACAGATTAGCTGCAAGACTTACACAATGAAAATTTTGTAAAAACAAAGACCTTAGGGCCGCTCTGGGTGTGAGCGAGGGACACGCGTCCATGCGCCCGTAACAGGTCCTCGTTGACATTGTCAAAGTTAAGGTCTTCATTTATTCGTTCAGATGATTTGCGCAATAGATTCCAGAGTTCGAGTTTATCTGTTGGTAGGTTTTCGGTTAGTAGAAGCATTCTATTTGTTTAGTCGTGGGTTAGCATATATGGTCGCCAATGGGTGATTCAGTCATGTTACCAGTCTTAGTGCAATTTGAAAAACTTTTCCAGCCGTCTTATTAGCAAGTTCTCTTCGATGTCATCGTAGTCTATTTTGATTCTTACTTCATGGTGTTGTAACTCTGTTTCGTATACTGGGTCGTGATGTTTATCTCTTGATGTAGTTTCCGGTTTTGGGTGATTTGATGACACGTCGGATGAAGATTGTTGCGATTTTTCATTGTGAGCTTTTTGTGTGTTCACTTTGTTTATTAGTATCCGTATGGTGTGTGATCACTTTATGTCGTGTGAAGTTTTCTGTTTTCGTTTATTTCTCACTGATAACTGTTTCTCGAACATGCGTTGCCATTCCCTGCGTATTGCCACCGTAGACGAAACGGGCAGTTTGCATGTATGGCTGCGCGGAGTGGCCACGCGGTTAGAGGCGCCATGTCTCGTATCGCGCGGCCCCTCCCGCCGGAGGTTCGAGTCCTCCCGCTGGAATGGATGTGTGTGTTGTCCTTAGCGTAAGTTAGTTTAAGTAGTGTGAAAGTCTAGGCACCGATATCCTCAGCAGTTTGGTCCCATAGGAATTTACACACATTTGAACATTTTGCATGTATGGTTTACATTTTGATGTGTCATATTCATATTTTTTCTAACGTTGTTGTTTCATTATATGGTAGCCAATACTCTGGGAAGGGAAGAAGTAATTTAGGTTGATGTTGTTTCGGTGTGTCCAGATGTACTGGTGTTATGCCTGTGTCATCATCCTGTTCTGTGTGACCGCTCAATGTCATTCAATACGTTTACGACGACACCCCTCGATCGACGTTAGCACGCGTGGTGTCACTCGCCTTCATACATGGCAGTGGACGTTTGAAAATTCGTGACGCTAGCTCAATGGTCGTCAATTTATTTAAAGGTTATTCCCGGCTGACTCTTAATTCAGTTACTGCCACGGGGGTGAGGAGAAAGAACACATCCTGGTGATACTAGCATTATGCGTATTTACATGTTCGATTAATCTGAATGGTTTGCAATGCTCCAGCGATTCTATTCGAACTCTATGCTGATGTACCGAAAAGGACCATTTTCGCAGATATACATGCAAGTACTTAATGGATGTTCAGTTTCTCAATATAGTTCGTCGCACTCACACATTATACATCCGCTGTAAGAACAATTTCATGCATTTACATTTTTGGTGTCCCACAATATTGGTTGGCTAAATATTATGACGATACGTTGTATACAACTTCCACAGATATTGTTTATCGTGTAGTCAAGACCACGTAATTAAACCAAAATCGTGGATAAAATTGAAATGTAGTTTGTTTATTAACACTTTTCTTTTCAGTAACTAAATATCAAATATGAATCGGGATTGGAGGTGAGGACCCTATCCCTCTTTTCAGTATTAGAATGGTCGATATCATGTTCTGAATAATGCGTGTCATATAATGTCCAAATATCGACACGACCCAGGCTCTCAATTCGGCGCTTAAATATCTATTCATCACTCTCGAAATGCTCGATGTGATTGTCTTTCACACGCAGGGTTCAAGTTAATGGCGTATGCGCTGTTTTTAGTATTTTAGGTCCCCGTTAATTAATATCTGGTAGTCAATAAGCGAACTATTTTTAAGCTGGCGCGTTGTTTGTATCAGTTACCCCCTCCTCCCCCCCCCCCCCCCCAACCGTCCAAGGATAAGATTCTCTTAATGTTCCGCGCACATGCGTTTCACAATTTTATAAAATGCAGGATTACGTAAACTATAGCTTTCCATTGCGTACAACTTTCGTGGGTTCCTCAACCATAATAGTTTCCCAAGAGTATTCTGCTGTACTGGTAAAATCACATTCGTCTGTTGTCACGTGTTTGCTGTGTGAATCGTTTACAGAAAAAATCGAGCATGCGCCATATTGAGTAGCAAATTTGTCAAGCGAAAGTGCCATATTTGTTCAGTTTCCAGTTACAAAAATATTGACTGCAGCGAATTATGTTGTAGGAATCGTTTTCACTTCACCCGACAATAAACGTCTCTGATCACTTCGTCACACGTAATGTCTTTAAATAATCTCCTTAACGAATTTCGCAGTCGCGTACCACTTTTTCATGGACTAGCCCGATCGCGATAACTGAAGGTAGAGAGCTCAATAATGTGTTACAAACGCGCCCCTATATCTTTTTGTCCCGCTTGGTCTTTGCTACTTTGCTTTTTATTACTTTTCATTATATTTATTCTTAGTAATACTGTGCAGTTATTAAAGTTTCGTACTGCTTTCCCCTTTCTAATTCTTTCCAAATAAAGTCTATTTATCCCCGATTTTCATTAATATGATGCTAATTGACACGCTTGCCCGCCAAGTACCATTATACCTGGATGGACTTGACTGTGTCTCGGACGTCTGTTGTTAATGTTATTTACTTCTGTTCAGTGTGGTGTGCTGTGTTTTTTTGACTGTTCTTGATGAGCACGACCGTACCTCGGATGTCTGTCGTCATTTTTATGTACTCCTATTGTCTGCAGTGTATTGTTTTTAAGGTCTTCTTTACTCAGGGCTTTCTCTTCCAGTTCTTCTACTGTAACAAAGGTCGCCTTTTGGACTTAGAAACACCCATCGTCGATGTTACCTATTAGGCTAAAACACTTTTCTTTCACAATGTTGCAACTGTAGATTCATGTCCGTTGGAGAGTCTGTGGTCAGCAGCAGCCCAAGTTGTTGCCTACAGGCCACTACAGGTCGCCACTCTCTTGTTTGAATGTTGGTGATTTGCGTTTTCTTCTGCGAGGTGGGATGCTGGTGTACATATCCGTGTTTCGTTGGGAGGACGTCTTTATATTTCCATAATTAACACATGTATTCATATCCCTACCTAGATGTCCAAAGACTTTTGTCTCACTGCTTTTGTTTTGGTGTGTGGTAGTTAACATTATCGATGACATCATACTCCGTTTTTTTTCTATTTGCCTTTTGTGTAGTTCTTTGTAAGTAAGGCATTCTAATCCCTCAGTTTTGTTACATGTTGTTTTCCTGTTCTTGCAAGGAAAAAAGCTAACAGTTGTTTCTTCATGACATTCGAATTTTCTATGACCGGTTTTCGCCCATTTCTCACAGACAGCTTCCCTGTCACAGCTTTCGACGAAGGTCGAACTCGGAACAGTTGAAGCACTTTTGTTCTGACACATTGTCCCTAATCCGTAAGCATTCCAATCGCATGTACGGTCTATCCCTCTGTAATGATAGCAATATGACCCTTGGCGTCACCTCTAGTATATTATTTACCATTCTTTCCCCTTTCGGACCTGTTTTGAATCGTAATTTGACTTCTTTTTGAAACTCCTCTTTGGTGATGTGGTCGCTGAGATTTATTTCAATCAGTTCCTCTAGAAAGTCTTGATCTGTGAATGTTGTTGGAACGCTGTGTACAGGCAGCAGTGGTCTTAGTTTTCTGGGTTGTTCGCATCGCATCGAATGTCCTTTAAGTATGATATTTTTTCAATAATCTTCCTCTATTCTGCTTGTGTCTCAGTTTCTAGAACTACTACTACGTTTGCTCTATTCCTTAGTGCTTTAAGTCTTATTGTATCAAGTCTAAAGTTTATTACTTTTGTTAAGGTTTCCCTTATGGCTTTAGCATCCTGGTTGTTCACTGATTTAAAAAAGAGGACAATTACCTGCTTATTTTTTGCCAATTCAATTTGTTATTCAATCCTGGTTTTCGGTATTTTGACAGGACAACCTGCTGCGACTGCAGCGAGAGTCACTGGTGTTGGCCTCATTCCAGTACATATTTTTTTTATTTTCTTCCTTTAGGGGTGCGATCTCCATTTCCAAAGGTTGGAATATGTCTGTTACGTCAGGGGCATTTGCCCTCGCTTATTCCCTACGTAGTCTTTCAGTCTTTCATAGGACAACACAACTGTCCGTCCCCGAACGGAGAAAATCTGCTACTCGATTTGGTATCGAACCCTGGCCCCATAAGTTAGGAATATGCCTCGCTTACCACGTTAGTGTTTCGTGAAATACTCAAATATTTTGAGTGAATACTGGAAAAAAATATTTCCAGTATTCTGCTGTACTGGTAAAATCACATTCGTCTGTTGTCACGTGTTTGCTATGAGAATGGTTTACAGAAGAAAATCGAGCATGGCCATATTGACTAACATTTTTGTCAAGCGAAAGTGCTATATTTGTTCAGTTTGCGGTTTATACTGGCATGGTACGGTTACACAAATTTTGACTGATGCACGACATTACCAACTACAGAAGACGAGACCGTTTACGTACGATTTTTGCAGAGAAAGAGACGGTAAATGCGATTCCGGTAGCGTACACAGTTACCTCTATTTCGAGTTAATACGTCTTCAAGATGGACTTGTTATTGTCGGAAAGGAAATATTGATTGTGGAAGTAGCAAGCCTTTGTAAACAATTATGATTAACATACTTCTGGCACAGGTAAGAGAAACGCTGAAACGCGCTGTGTTGCAACTTGAAACTACTTTTGCAAATATTATGGCTGCCATCCCATCCATGTCTCTGTCGACAGCAGTGGATCCTTGTCTCATGTCTAGGACGACAATGATAAACTCTGTACAGGTTTATCCCGTGATGATGTTACAAACTTTTGAGGATAAAGGAAAGATAAAACGACCAATCGAAAGTTATTCGCGAAAATGTTTCTGATGTCTCTTACAGTGGAATACGTACACCGGTAGTGTTGTTGCTAGGATTACTGGGTAAGTAAGTTTCAGGGATGGTAATATGGACCCAAACAAGAAACAATGGCCAAGAAACATGAACTGTGAAAAGAATACCTTAACCCCTATGAGCACCTACTCACCTTCGATGCTATGCAACATACTTTTCCCACTGAGCAAGTGCTCATTGCTGCTGAGGTATGCATTTTGGAGCCGGTATTTACAACACACTTTTTCTTGGTTTGGTCCATGCTACCTACTGAAAAAATATGGAAACCAAAGAGCTTGCAGTAGAAAGTATGTGTTTCACAGCATTAATGTGAGCAAGTGCTCATAACTCTTACGGTATGCATTTTCGAGCTCATATTTAACAGTCATTTTTTTCCTTATTTTGCTCCACACCACTATCTCTGAAAGTTTCCTATAGTACAGTCTTAGCAACAACGGTAGCAGTACATGTATTCGAATGTCAGTTGTGTCAGAACGACTTCCGTTCATCACTTCCGACAGGAGTCGTTTCCTGACCAGTGTGTCTTACGTGAAAATCTCACAGATCGCTTCAGAAGTTAAAGGAAAAGTAAGTACATGCCAGCAAAAATAAGAACATTTGGAAATGAGTACCGTGGTGTTTTCACGTTCACAAAAACACTTTGGGTGGCTTGCCTTCACACTGTAGCGACGAATTGGCGGATCGGTAGCTTAATTCCTCGGAGGATAGCTAACATTTTTTAAAATGTTACCCTTTGGAAAACATCCAACAATGTATTTCTTCGGAAATCTATTTTTTTACTGATTAGATTTAAAAAGTTTAAGATGAATTTTTCATTTTCTCCAATCATGAACATAAATTTGATTTTTAAAATGGTAATTCATGGGGATATTTTAATTTTGAACTGTGAAGAGCAATGATTTAAGAAATAAAGCAACATACAAGAAAAACAATCACAATAAAGTAACACCGCCAATTATCTTAACAACGGAATGACATTTTCCTGTCTCTAGCTATAATGTTTACCCCTGTGGAATGTCTCGATGACTATCACGTGGTGTCCTCTTTGCAGAGATGTTTGCACGTGTGAGGAAGTGGTTCTGCCGTCCTTCAGCAGAACAGGGCAGGTGGGAGGAGACCCGCGTGGAGAACTCCAACGTCCACGTGGCGGTCAGCTCGCAGGTGAGTTACACCCTAATACTATGCTCGTGAGAGAGAAACCAAAACACTGCGAAATGTTCGATACTTCCTCAGTGTCTGCTTCGAGTCTGTTAAGTCTAAGCCGGGAGACATACAGTGTAATGTAAAAAAAAATGAAGAGACCAAAAAAGCACAAAATGTAGTTATGTAAGGCTTCAGCTACGAATAACTACATTGTAATGACGCTGCGCCGGAGGGTGGGAACAGTAAGTGTCCGAGTGCAGCACCTGGTGGAGGTGTCGCATGTTTTGTTTCTGGGGGCGCCATACTCATGAGACCTGGTGTAGGATCCGCCGCTGGATGGCGCCAGTGCAGAGTGTCTGGCCAATCAGCAGGTGGTCAGCTGCTCCATGGCTGAGTGGAAGCCTGTGTCAATCGAAGAGGATGCCCAGCATGTTCTCCTGTTGGGAATCGACTCCTTTCGTGAAGGGTGAAGACATGTAATCAGTCTTCTGACTTGTTTGAAGCGGCCGCCACGACTTCCAAAAATATGCCTACCTCTTCAGCTTAGAGTACCACTTACCTCCACCGCCGTTGATTATTTTTTCGTTATATTACAACTTCTATTTTCTGTTACAAATTTCGCCTTCTTTGCCTCGCTCTCATAAAATGGAAGTCAACACATGTCCATTCCCTTCTTATGATCATTTCTTTCATCTATTCTTGTTTCGCCTGCGTACAATATCTTCATTTCTTACCTTATCAAGCTCCTCAATTTTCTGCGTACCACTGTAACATCACATAACAAACGTTTCGATTGTGTCCTTTTCGGATTTTCCCTGAGCCCAGTTAATATTCCTTTTCGCACAATATTCTCAGAAACTTCTTCCTCAATTTAAGACTTGAGTTTAATATTAGTTGATTTCCTTCTAGCGGGCAATGCATCTTTATCTGTCCTAGTCTACGAATTAAATCGTTGCTTTTTACGTCATGCGTTATTTTGCTACCAATGTACCACAATTCCTTCACCTCGTCTGATACAAAGACTCAAATCTCAGAACTAGTTTGTCTCTAATATCATTCTTGATGATGTGCACTGGTCTTTTCTGTAATGATTTTCTTCTTAGTCCATGTTCTTTGCTCATTAGACAGTTTAATACGTTCTTCATGTTCTGTCATTCTTCCTCAGGTTCAGCGTCGCTGTTACTGTCATCTACGAATCTTATCATTCGTGTCCTTTAACCCGGAGTATTAATTCCGATCCTGAAGGTTTTCCATTCTTTCCGTCGTTTCTTATTCGACGTAAAGGATGACAGCTGTGGAGAAACACTGCATCCATGCTTTGTGCCTTTTTTAACTCGAGAACACGCCTTTTGATATTCCGTTATAGCTATTCCCTCTCGATTTTGGGAAATATGGTATATACCAGTCTTTTGCTAGAGCGCCCATGTAGTTGATACGTATACCAGTCCTTGCATTCAACGTTCTGAGGTTCCAGATAAGAAACGACCAATGATAACTCGAAGCGACGAATATGTCTTTCATACATTAATCAGACAACAGAGACATCGATACTGTGGAGGCTCTAAAAAGTATGATTTCTGTTGTAGTGCCGCACTATCTATAATTGTTAACTATTACAACGTCCTAAAACTTGAATTTAATACTCGTACGCCTTAGATAAGTTCGTACCGACTAAGGTCCAAAGCGAGGGGAAAGATCCACCGTGGTATAACAATCATGTACGAAAGGTACTACGGAAACAAAGAAAGCTTCACCATAGGTTTAAGAGTAGTCGAATCATAGCTGATAAGGAAAAGCTGAACGAAGCGAAAAAGAGCGTAAAGAGAGCAATGAGAGAAGCATTCAACGAATTCGAACATAAAACATTGGCAAACAATCTAAACAAGAACCCTAAAAAGTTTTGGTCATATGTAAAATCGGTAAGCGGATCTAAATCCCCTATTCAGTCACTCGTTGACCACGATGGCACCGAAACAGAGGACGACCGAAGAAAGGCAGAAATACTGAATTCAGTGTTCCGAAACTGTTTCACTGCGGAAAATCGTAACACGGTCCCTGACTTCAGCCGTCGCACGGACGCCAAAATGGAAAATATTGAAATAAACGATATCGGAATTGAAAAACAACTGCTATCACTTAGTAGCGGAAAAGCATCCGGACCAGACGAGATACCCGTAAGATTCTACAGTGATTATGCTAAAGAACTTGCCCCCTTTCTATCAGCAATTTATCGTAGATCTCTGGAAGAACGTAAAGTACCTAGCGACTGGAAGAAAGCGCAGGTCGTTCCCATTTTCAAGAAGGGTCATAAATCAGATGCGAATAATTATAGGCCTATTTCGCTTACGTCAATCTGTTGTAGAATAATGGAACATGTTTTATGTTCTCGTATTATGACGTTCTTAGATAATACAAATCTCCTTCATCATAACCAACATGGATTCCGCAAACAGAGATCATGTGAAACCCAGCTCGCCCTATTTGCCCAAGAAATTCACAGTGCCGTAGACACTGGCGAGCAGATTGATGCCGTATTCCTGGACTTCAGGAAGGCATTTGATACGGTTCCGCACTTACGTTTAGTGAAAAAAATACGTGCTTACGGAATATCGGACCAGGTTTGTGATTGGATTCAGGATTTCCTAGAAGAAAGAACACAACATGTCATTCTTAACGGTTCAAAATCTGCAGATGTAGAGGTAATTTCGGGAGTACCGCAAGGAAGCGTGATAGGACCTTTATTGTTTACAATATACATAAATGACTTAGTTGACAACATCGGTAGCTCCGTGAGGCTATTTGCAGATGACACGGTTGTCTACAAGAAAGTAGCAACATCAGAAGACTCGTACGTACTCCAGGAAGACCTGCAGAGGATTAATGAATGGTGCGACAGCTGGCAGCTTTCCCTAAACGTAGATAAATGTAATATAATGCGCATACATAGGGGCAGAAATCCATTCCAGTACGATTATGCCATAGGTGGTAAATCATTGGAAGCGGTAACGACCGTAAAATACTTAGGAGTTACTATCCGGAGCGATCTGAAGTGGAATGATCACATAAAACAAATAGTGGGAAAAGCAGGTGCCAGGTTGAGATTCATAGGAAGAATTCTAAGAAAATGTGACTCATCGACGAAAGAAGTAGCTTACAAAACGCTTGTTCGTCCGATTCTTGAGTATTGCTCATCAGTATGGGACCCTTACCAGGTTGGATTAATAGAAGAGATAGACATGATCCAGCGAAAAGCAGCGCGATTCGTCATGGGGACATTTAGTCAGCGCGAGAGCGTTACGGAGATGCTGAACAAGCTCCAGTGGCGGACACTTCAAGAAAGGCGTTACGCAATACGGAGAGGTTTATTATCGAAATTACGAGAGAGCACATTCCGGGAAGAGATGGGCAACATATTACTACCGCCCACATATATCTCGCGTAATGATCACAACGAAAAGATCCGAGAAATTAGAGCAAATACGGAGACTTACAAGCAGTCGTTCTTCCCACGCACAATTCGTGAATGGAACAGGGAAGGGGGGATCAGATAGTGGTACAATAAGTACCCTCCGCCACACACCGTAAGGTGGCTCGCGGAGTATAGATGTAGATGTAGATGTAGATGTTGTCTACAACGACATTCTCTTTTCCAACAGGTGCGAGCGTTCACTCTGGACGAGTTCTTTCTTCTGTTGATGGAAAACCGCCTGCATGGAGAGGAAGAGCGTGGAGGTGGTGGGGTGAGTACCACAGATCCCATGCTCTTCCATTATTGGAGTGGTCTGAAGACAGTTACTGGATATTTCTTCTCCTCATTAACGTTAGCAGTGGAGGTGTCATTTTGCAGTCATTCAAGGAATTTTTTTCCTGACATATTTATTCTGTAGCTGTTGATGACAGGCGCCATTTTGTGCGTATGTGTGTGTGGTGAGGCATAAACCATTGCATGACTACACTAAACAGGTTAAAGTGGATGGAAGTCCTAGTAGTTGTGCTCAGATCAAGAGCTTTACACACTAATGATTAGCTTCGAGAACTGTGTCAAACACGTCTACGGGCTGAACATAACACCAACAATAAGAACAACATTATTATCAACAAAAACAATATATATCCCATTGTATTAGCTAACCACTGACTCACTACTACTACTACGACACTAATAACAATGACAGTGCTATAGTATTAAACACAACAAAACCACAGTAAATTTAACCTGACAGGCCATGACAGACGCAACTTGTTGCCTAGTTTGTATTCATTTAGTCGCGACCAAATTATTTTCAGAATTGCCACAGAGACTTGAGCTTACCGTTACCGTCAAATCCTTACAAAACTCATTAAGCCATCACACCACTGCCTGTTGGCATTTGTTCAGAATTTTTAATTTCTTCTCCAGGACGCTGCTGGCTCCCGGTCTACCAGCTCGTCTAGTCTGGACACCGAGCCGTCCCGCTCTTCAGAGACACCACACCGGGTGGCGCGCCAGTGGCGTTGGCGCCCTCAGCCCACCGGAAGGGGAAGACTCCACAAGGTACGTCCCCCAAACAGCTGCCACTATCGTGCGAATCCACAGTTGCAGTTGCGATTAAGCTATAGGCAGAGAACCACACGGTCTTACTGTTCAGTAGGCATGGCGAAGTAAAAGAGAAACAGTCGCATGGTATTGTTGGGTGCGAGACCTTCAGGAACTGCATCGATGATACAGAATATACTGGAATTTCTTTACAGAAGATAAATGCTGCTTGCTAATAACACAGTTGCTTGATCTTCATTTTCAGCGTTTATTTGCAACACTGACAGTTATGTACACTACGAAATTATGGCCCCACACACTCTAAATGCAGTCACGTGCTTTTCATTAAAGAGAAGAAAGCACGTAATTCTTGCAGGATCTGTTCTGTGCAGCCTTAACCGGAAATATTACACCACATCGCGTACCGCGTGTTAAATAGCGCTGTAGCGTTTACTTACGCACGACGTCTGGACACTGCCTCACACGTTGTTCTCTGTACACAGATCTTCCAACGCCTGAGGAAGATGAGCTGCCTGGGCGCCAGAGACCAGGAGACGGAGGAGGACGTGGAGGAGGAGGGGCAGAGCGTCGATCTGCTGTCCGACATCCTGCAGGTGAGGCCTCTCGTGTTACGTCACTCACCAGAGGGGGGAACACAGTGGGAATTGAGGGCAACCTGACTGCATGTAATATGGCTACTAGTTACTAAACGCCCCATCCTTTGCTACAATGATTTTCCAGCACGTTGTTAGAAACAACACGACTCGAGTAGTAATTCTCCTTTCTGTTCTCATCGCACCAATTTATATTTGCATGTGTAGTATCAATCTGCGAATTACTTTCTCCAATTAGTGCTTGCCTCCCGACACACTTTAGTCTTGCTGTTTCACGAACATCTATATCTGTGCTCCGCAATCTACCTTGCGGTGTGTGAAGGAGTACACATCCAGTACGCCGTTGTTGCTAAGTTCAATGTTCACCGTTCCTCACTCAACAGTAGTGAAAGAATACAATATACTCGTGCGTAAGGGAGGTGTAGAATTGCGTGATACGATGGTTAAGATATACCGATCTAACATCACAATTCGTTCCTTCTACCTCAGAAAGATATCTCATTTGATCAGTATGGCTACCTGATGCTGCTGCAAGTCTTTTCAAAAGGGAGAGGAATGATGCACAGTAAAGAGGGCGACCATAATGTCAGAGTAATGAGAAGAACAGAGAATTAAACACACCTCGTCCTATAAGTGATGTTTGCTTTGATAGTGGCGGTCACCGGCTTGCATATTTACACAGATCTAGATGGAACCTATATTAAAAGTTATAGATGTTGGAAATGTAGGACGTGTATTATAGTACTACGTTTCATCGTGGGGAATAATAATTGTTTCAAATTTTTCCATGGAGTTTTTAGAAACTGAAAATGGCAACATTAGAAAAAAAAAAACACTTAACGAAATTATTGGCTGCCAGTCATTAACAAAGTAGTTTTGAAAGGAGACACCGTTTTTACTTGCATTACTGCCGCAAAGAAGCGAATTCGAATAACTCAAAATTTATAATTGAAATCTCTTTTTAAGCAAAAATTTTCGTATTTCTCTCTTCTGACGCATAAACATAATGTTTATACAATTTGAAAGAGAAACATCTTTCAAGTAAAAAAAGCGAGGAAAAGCATCTCCTTTTTTACTTGCATTGCCAAACACCTTACCCTGTCCCAAAGATGCGAGTTCCAACCACACAGAATTTGTAATTCAAATATCTTTTTACGGAAAAATTTTCATATTTCTCTCTTCTGACACATAATCTTAATATTTATACAATTTGAAAAAGAAACGCCTTTCATGTAAAAAAAAAATCAGTGAAAAGGATATCCTTAGAAATTGTTAATAATAATTTCGCTTGGGCTGTGAAACACACGAATATTGCTACGATGGTATATAGTCTACATATGCTAAATATTAGAGCGCCCTACCTCTTCGACTACATGTTCTGTATCTAAAATAGTGTTCTTTTTCAGCATTGGCGCCTTCTCACTCTGGTCAAGTTCCTGTTGTTACTGGTGGGACCCGGACAGCAAGGGGAGGATGTTCGAGACACTGATGGGGTGAGTACCGCATAGTACAGCTTGCTTGTGGCAGCGGCTCGGAAATAGTTACATGATTTCCTCGTTCGTACCCACCGGCAGTAGTTTGTTGCAGTAAGCAGAATAACCACCCTTACGACCTCAGTGCTCCAGTACTATTAAACTTGGAGTTGAAAATATAATTCAGTATGAATTTGCATCTAAGTATTAGTAGGAAAACTAGTCGATTCTACGGGATCTGATGTACTGATACCTGATGTGATGGCAGTTACGTTTTTAACCAAACAAACGTATTCTGTTACTATCCCCATAGTATTCACTGTTAGCTTGATGTCAGGGTTCACCGACGGTTTCAGTGATGTTTTCGTATACATCCATACTCTGGAAATTACTCTGAAGTGCATGGCAGAAGGTGCTTGTCATTGCACCATTGTCTTACGTTTCCTTTACGTACCATTCACATTTGGAGCGCAGGGACAATGACTGCTTACATACCCATTTGCGCGATGTAATTATTGCAGTCTTTAACATCATTACGTAACACGGGAATCTTGTTTAATGTCTTAATAGTACGCAGTCAAGATCATAATAATGTTTTATTTTAAATTCTGGTTAATGCTTTCGGTCTGCAAGAGAATACTCTGACCAAGGCTCCAGATGACGTGAGGGATCAGTTCACGGATCTGCTTGTGGTACCGACTGGTACCTGTCACGAAGTGCAGTTGTCAACATTTTACTTCGTAATGTTGTATAGTTCTGTAGGTCGAATGGTTCAGTGTCTAACAGCCCCGAGTGATACTGAAGTCACCACACAACTGTGTCTCAACAGTGAAGCCGGTCGAACAGTATGCTTTAGGCAGCTTGAAATTCTGAACAGCATCGGTGCGACATTCACGCTAGCTCATAGCCGTAGAAGTTACCGTATTTTTCTGAATTTCTTGATGTAATTTACTGTGTTGGTGGCGAAATTCTGAAGGTTCTGTATTTCGCTTACCAGGACGCCGTAGACCCCCTTCCGTCCACTTCGGGGGCTGTCCCCATCTGAGCGGCCAGCACTTCTGAGCCGCCGACACGCCCGATAAGTTTGCGAGGGCGTCGACGTCGTCATCGTCAGGGGCGCGTCATGTGGAAGCGAACCGGACACCAGACGCTTAAGTTTGCGAGGGCGTCGACGTCGTCATCGTCAGGGGCGCGTCATGTGGAAGCGAACCGGACACCAGACGCTTCGTCACAGAAGCCGCCACGATTACCACCTGTTGCTGCGGCTTCAGTTGTTGTAAAGGAAATGTGGGGAAGAGGGGTGAGGAAGAAGAAAGGGAGAGGGGGGAGGGGGGAATGGTTGGGTTTTTAGGGGGCCAACTCTGTCTTACTCTTCAATAAAGTGTAATTCAGACTTACTACCGCATTTCCTTTATTATCTATCTACTTATTTATTCTTTTATTTTTCAAGTTTTTGCTAACAACCGCTACATGCTGCTATGGAGATGCCACGTTACTATTGTTCTAAAATGACTGTTTCGTGCTGCGAAGATGAACAGAAATCAACAAATCTTTCTGAATACGCCTTTCAAGAAAATTATCGCTTGTCTTTTTCGTTTCACTAGACATATCTAGACCTGAACTTAATAGGATTAAAGAACAGTTAATGCTGTAACAACCCAAGTTACAGGAAAGTTGTAACAAATTATTCCATGATACTACAAAATTGTAACAATTCATACACATTCCACATACACACATCTTATCACAATTGGTGACATCCAGCATAGCTGTCTTCCGGTGTACCCGTTTCCAGTATAATCATTTCCCAGTGCAACTGTTTTACATTGAAACCATTTTCTCGTGTAAAGGTTTTCCACTGTTTCAACTATTTCCATTGTAACTGCTTGTCAGTGAAACTTTCAGTGTAACCATTTTCCAATGTAACCATTTTCCAGTGTAATAATTTTTCAGTGCAAACATTTTCCATTGTATCCTTTTTCCAGTGTAATCATTTTCCTGTGTAGCTATTTTCCTGTGTAACTGTTTCCAGTAAAGGCATTTCCGATCTAACTATTCCCATTGCAACCCTTTCCAAGGTAATAACTTTCTAGTATGACTGTTTCCAAAACATCACTTTATCAGTCAACTCATGTTCTGGAGTTACTTTGTAGTAGAACCATTTTCCTGTTGCTGTGACCCAATGCTGCCACCTTCAAAGATCAACATATAACATCATGATGACTTGTAACTTATGAGCTGTATGGCTTCTGACAACAAGGATAGAGTGTCGAAATGAGTATGTAACATCATAAAACTAGGTGTTTTATTCGTTGGAACAAGTCATGATGAAATAATTACACTGGAAATTGTTATACTGGAATTGTACTGGAAATAAGTTACATTAGATGTTTGTTATCCTGGAAGATACTTACACTTGAAATGGTTACACTGGAAAACAGTTACACTACACATAGTTACATTGGAAAACAGTTAGAAAGGAAGTTTTTACAATGAATTATTTTGTACTAGAAGAATAGTTTGGTAATGGTTATGCTGACAATGGTTGCATTAATAGATGGTTACATTCGAAAATGATTGTACCAGAAAATGGTTGCCTGGGAATGGTTACATGAGCTAATGGTTACATCTGAAAATGTTTACGCTGGCAAATTATTATAGTAGACAACAGATACACTGGAAAATGGCTACAATGGAAAACTGTTACACTGGAAAATATTTTTCAGGAAAATGTTTATATTGAAAATACACTGCATAATAGTTGCACTTGAAACTGATTAAATGGCGAAATGGTTACAATGTAAAATAGTTACAGGAGAAAATGGTTATACTATGCGTGGTCAAACTAGATAATAGTTACACTGGGAAATGATTATACTGGCAAAACAGCTACACTGGAAAATGGTTACAATATAGAACTACTACACTGGAAAACTGTTGCACAGAAAAATGTTTACACTGGAAACTACTTACACCGGAAAATGGTTTAACTGGGAAGTTGTTAAACTGGGAAATGGTTACACTGGGAATAGTTACATGAGGTAATGGTTACAGCTGAAAATAGTTACACTGGGAAATGGTTACACTGGGAATGGTTAAATGAGATAATGGTTACATCTGAAAATGGTTGCACTGGCAAATTATTACATTGGAAAACAGCTACATTGGAAAATGGTTGCAATGGGAAACTGTTACACTAGAAAACTGTTTTACAGGCGAATGCTTATACTTGAAAATGCTTACACTGTAAAATGTTTACACTGGAAATGGTTACATTGGAATATAGTTGATCTGGAAAAAGCTTCCAGCGGAAAATGCTTCTACTTAAAAATGGTTACAATGGAAAATGGTAACCTTGAAAATGGCTACACTGGAAAATGGTTAAACTGGGAAATGGTTACAACTGAAATGTTTATACTGGGTATGATTACACTAGGTAATGGTTTCACTGAAAAATGGCTACACAGGCAAATCGTTACAGTGGAAAACAGCTACACAGAAAAAGTTACACAAGGAAATGGTTATATTGAGAAATGGTTACAGTGGAAATGGTTAAACTGGAAAATGGTTACACTGGAAGCTGCTTTTAGTGGAAACTGGTTCAGCAGGAAAATCAATGAACTCGAAAATGGTTACACTGGAACTGGTTACACTGGATAACGGTTAAACTGGGAAATGGTTACACTGGAAAATGGTTACACTGGAAAATGGTTACACTGGAAAATGGTTACACTGGAAAATGGTTACACTGGAAAATGGTTACACTGGAAAATGGTTACACTGGAAAATGGTTACACTGGAAAATGGTTACACTGGAGGAAGGGTATACTGGGTATGGTTACAATAGGTAATGGTTACACTGGAAAATAGTTACACTGTCAAATTAGCTCAGCGGAAAACAACTACATAGCAAAATGGTTACAAATGAAAAATGTTACACTGGAAACCTGTTGCACAGAAAAATGCATATCCTGGAAAATGCTTACAATGGAAGATGGCTAAACTCGGAAATGGTTACACTGGAAAACGGTTACACTGGAATTAGTTACACTGGATAATGGATAAACCGGGAAATGGTTCACTGGAAAATGGTTACACTGGCAAATGGTTACACTGGAGGAAGGGTATACTGGGTATGGTTACAATAGGTAATGGTTACACTGGAAAATAATTACAATGTCAAATTAGCTCAGCGGAAAACAACTACATAGCAAAATGGTTACAATTGAAAAATGTTACACTGAAAACCTGTTGCACAGAAAAATGTTTATCCTGGAAAATGCTTACAATGGAAAATGGCTAAATTCGGAAGTGGTTACACTGGAAAACGGTTACATTGGAATACTATCACACTGGTAAATGCTTGCACTGGAAAATGCTTACACAGGAAAATGGTTGCAATGGGAAATAGTTGCGGAGGAAAATGGTCACAGTGGAAAATGGTTACAGTGGTAAGTAGATATCGTGGAAAATACCTACCGTCGAAAAACGTTACACTGGAAAATTATTACACAGGGAAATAGATACACTGGGAAACAATTGGCTACACTGTATTATAGTTTTATCCCAAGGTACAGAAAACAGATCCCTTACAAGATGTCTCTCTAATGGCTTGTAGGAGCAAAAAATTTGATTTTAAGTATCCCATGTGAATACTAACAGAATTTCAAATTTTAAAATACTACTCATTGAGGGGTATAATCTTATGTGAAGTTTCAAGGAAGTGAGACAAGTATTGTAGTTAAAATCTATGAATATGTCTTGAGGCAGTGTAACGCAGTTTGTGCAAATACCCAGAGTATATTCACCCAGTATTTGAGAATGAGAGCACTTAGTGACTTGCAACAAGGTTCACACATCCTCTCAAACATTTAAGAAAACTTATCCTCTCTTATCCTGCAGAAAATGGTGTTGATGCAGTAAATCTGCTGCAGCAGGTCTGAGGATGAAATTTATTTCTTCTTTACGACTAACTGTGTACGCAATACATTTCACAGGTGGAGTCCACGTATAGCACTGAGTTTACCTGGAAAACTATTTCATCGTACGACACATTGTCGGAAAGAAATGACTGTTATAACACTGAGATGCGTGAAAAACTAGGTTTTGCTCTGAACAGAGCACAAATATCCATTGTCTCATAATGATAGCAGTTAATAACATCTACAAACTTTAAACATATTTTCTAACCTGTCCTAAATTTCTTCGCGACTAAATCTGCATCAATAATCCGTAAGCCACATGATGGTACGTGGCGGAGGATATTTTTGATGCAACTAATAAATCCACTCGTCCGCACACAGTTTCGTTTGCGAATGGCTTGTGGGAAGAATGATTGCCTGTAAATCTTCATATTATCTCTAATTTCTCGAGTTTTCTCTTTGTCGTCATTTCGCGAGACGTATGTCGAAGGAAGTGATATGTTGTCCGACGCTGCCCGGAATATACTCTCTTGTAATGTCAATAACAAACCTCTCTGTGATGCATAACGTCTCTCTTGTATCATCTGCCAGTGGAGTGTGATGAGCAGCGGTATAACGCTCTCGGGCCGACTTAACGATCCCATGATGAAGCACGCAGCCTTTCGTTGGATTTTCTCTGTATCTTCTATTAGTCCCACCTGCAAAAAGTGGGAGCATGAGTAAAGAATGGGTCGAACACGTCTTTTGTACGTCACTTCATTCGTGGACGAGTTATATTTCATTAAGAGTCTTTCTATCAATTTCAATATGCCATCTACTATCCACAGTATAAGTTTAATGCAGTCACTCTACTTCAGTTAGCTCCGGATCGTTTCTCTGTGATATTTTACGACAGATACTCTTTCCAGCAGTTTGTTATCAGAGGTGTAGCTGTACAGCAGTGGATATTGTCTCCTGTGTATGAGCAGTACGTTGCATTTATTTACTTTCTGGGTCAACTGCCACAGCTCGCACCACTTACCAATCCTCTACAGGTCCTTTTGCAAATCGCTACAGTCTTACGGCATTGCTGCTTTCTTATAGACAACAACTTCAACTGCGAACAAACTTATGGGGCTTCCGACGTTTCCTACGAGGTCACTGCAGTAATATCTATATAACATCTCGTTTTAGCCTTGCTCCCATTTGTGGTGTGAAAATATTTACGTTTCAATAAATGGGACACACTATACGAGATCTGTTAAGAAAAAAAAGAGCATCTTTCTCCATAAAAATATTCCGCGATTAGCTTTTGCTTACTTCTTTGAAACACTCTCCTCCACAATTCATACACCGCTCCCAAAGCCGTTTCCACTTAACGGAAGCAGTCGTGGTACTCCTCTTGCTGGATCGCGCGAAGCGCCGCCTGCGAATTTTCGATTATCTAATCATTGCAAATGTTCGTACTTTCAACGGGGTTTTCAACTTTGAAATTAAAAAAAAAAAGTCCTCCGGGGCCAGGTCTGTAGAGTACGGAGGATGAGGCAGCACTCAGATTTCACAGGCGAAGGTCTTTCTGGTCTTCACTCATGCGCGGTGAGACGAACTCGGCGGTAAGACCGTGCATTCCAAGGTCCTGCTTCAGTATTTCGTGACAGGATCCAATTGAAATGTTACACTCTTCTCCGATCTCTCGTACAGACAGTCTTCGATTGGCACGCACAATTTCGTTGACGTTCCTGGCATGAACGTCTTCTGCAGACTTAGAAGGGCATACTAAACGAGGGTCATCAACTTCCGGCTGGCCATTTCTAAGCCGTGTCAAGTATCCATAACACCACGTATAGCTTAATCACTCATCACAGTAGGCTCCCTGCATCATTTGGTATGTCTCTGTTAAGGTGTCCTTTTGTTTCTCACAAACATTAATGCTGATGCGTTGCTCCTTTAACTCTGCCATCTCGAAATTCGTAAACTGTACGACATAAGTTTCTACTTAGTGCGGCATTGAACAATAACTAATAGACAATAACTAATCTTCCGGCAGCTACGCATTCAACAAATGCGTGTGTAGCGATGCTAGTTGCATTTATCACCAACACACCATAACATAAAAATGTTAGATGGCGTATAATTTTTAATGTATGATTGCGATAGACAGGCTATGTGGTCTGTGGTGCGACGGCTTCTCTCTCGAGTCTGCAAGTATGCTATGAACGAAACGAAATAACACACTCTGGTGTTAATTATTTGATTGGAAGGGCGTGTGCTGAATTTTGTGTGACGATACTGAAATCATTACTTAGACAACTTTCGAACGTTCTACTGCGGGGAAATCTGATTTCCTTTCGAGTTATGGCCTGCGGCGAACTATGCAGCAGAAGAGCAACTCTGGGCAGTTTCAGAAGGGCGTTACCAAAATACTTCGAAACTGCAAGGTTCCCCAAATTCCTAAGGTGCACATACTCTTTACGGTCTTCGTAACGAAATGGTTGTGTACTCAGAACTCTCCATCCATGTGCTGCGTCGTCCGCTATGAAAGGTTAGCCAACGTCAGAGTGGTGAAACAAAGAAGATATTCATTTAAAAAAATTGGAAGCAATCATCAGTTATTTTATTGCATTTTCTTACTGATGCACAAAGAAACTAGCCGGCCACGGTGGCCGAGCGGTTCTAGGCGCTTCAGTCCGGAACCACGCGACTGCTACGGTCGCAGGTTCGAATCCTGCCTCGGGTATGGATGTGTGTGATGTCCTTAGGTTAGTTAGGTTTAAGTTGTTCTAAGTTCTAGGGACTGATGACCTGCGATGTTAAGTCCCATAGTGCTCAGAGCCAATTGAACCATTTGAACCACAAAGAAAGTATTGATACAGGCAATGGTTAATGTCGGGGAACCTTGCCTCAAGATTGTGGGACAGAAGACGAATAAAAGTGCCGCTTCTTTGTTTCCTAATCTTGCACATACTGCAGCCATTCATCTATCGTGAAAGTTCAAGTTTCTGCCGGGTAATGAATTCTATCCACATTAGCTCCAAAATGGACTCCAAACTTTTCAGTTTTCACTGGAGGTGCATTAACCTATTTTAAATCAGAGTGTTTATTTGTTACTATTCGATAACTCACACAGTAATCGTATTTTAAGTTGTCGGTGTTCAGTCAATAGCAGAGCTCTGCACGTGTATGTTGTTAACAGATTTGTAATCATCAATTATCCTGTGGCAGCTTGGAACTTTTGTTCTCATTACATCTCAACTCACCAGTGTTGCTTTTATTATCATCCGAAATAAGCAGTAATTTGTATATAACAGGTCTTCAGCAACTTGACACTTGCGATAACAACATAATTTATGTGTTCTTCCACATTTTTCTTTGTAATTAACGTGGGTTATGTGTCGTGGATTAACTAGCAGAACACCACGCCTAGATTTTAGTCTCCTAGTCAGACATACGTGAGGCGAGAGATGAATAACGGGGTATTCATTTAATCCTCGACAGGCTCCCTCCCTGGTCAGTCCAAGTGGGACGGTCAGTTCCATCGGCCGACAAACACATCCTCCGTCTGGAGTTTGAAAAATTGGGTCCGCACTATTCCATGTCTACGTGGTTTTCTTTCAACAATTCGGCCCACATTCCACACGTGCCTCGGCTGTCTGTCTTCTTGCAAGAGTACAGTACCTCCCACTGTGCACTTAAAAGGGCTTTACTTCATGAAAGTTCCTGTGCTGGAGCAGTTACCCGTTCTCCGATCTCTTCACGAATTTATTCTGCAGCCTTCCTCGCTCTTTAGCCATCATGCCGTGAGATTGGTCGCGAGTTGATCGTGGCTTCCATTTTCAAAATTGTAGTCCTAAGTGATTCCTCATCCACTAGCAATTTTCGCAAAACCTTTCTCAAGCAGCATTTCTTTGCCACAACACGGTCCCACCAGCCTCCCTACCAAACAGCAAGTGATACAATAAGCTTCCAAGACAAACTTTCTTGAGCGTATTGTTGGCTGACCTTAGTGTCTTCGAAGGAATGAGAGAGGTCTTTTATTTCTGTGTTCGTGGTTGGAAATGTTTTTGTTCTCAAAGTAACGCTTCTAAATGACATCTAAAACTTTGTGTTCATGTTTGAGTCATGTTCGAGACGAACAAGTGCTGTTCTAGCACATGTGAAGAGTAAGCTGTAGTTCTTCTGTAACAAGACAACAAGCTTGACTAGAAGTGGATAACCGAATTCTTCGCCTATTACAGCAAGCGATTTCGTGAAATGAATACACTCAGGCGGTAGAAAAGTTACGCTCTCCCATCTGCAGACTTTTCTGCATAATTTGCAAAGGAGACACATATGTATGACCTTTTTTGGTGCTTGTCTTCCCTTCAAGATTCAATATTCGTTACGTAGTTCAAACTGTACTACTGCAATTCCTAGGTGGTATGAATGTATGTACTTCCGTCGAATGTGCAGTTCTGTGAATAACTAAGAACTGTCTACGTGTAGTGAGTGGTTCTGTTGCCCGTCACACCTCCAAAGTGAAGTGGACCTCGAAGTTGTATAACTCAAACCTGACTAGAGAGGCTGTAACGTTAGTTTTTAGATTGCATTGGAAACTTCGTCATTTTCCCAAGCGCGTGGTGTTCTGCCGGAAAGCCTTCACGCTGGGCCAAATAGCCTACAAGGTTTTGCTGATTCCAGTTCACAGGCGGTGCATTTCCTATTAATCTTTCTTGTATAACAAAGATTATGGATGAAACCCAGAATCCATGTCATTATTTGCATTATTTTCCAGAAAAAACTCTATTTTTACGAGTCATTGGGTCACACCCATGCAGTAATAGTCAAAGATTGTTGGTATACCTTTCGTATCTCTGGAAGAGAATCTTACGAGATGTCTTGCTCAGGCCATGTGTCAGGTGGCTGAGTTAGCCATGAAGGCCAAGTCCATAACAGCATGGAGACTGTGTCCGCCTGCTCTTGTGAATACTAACGTCTTTGCCTACTATGCAGCAGGCCCGGGTTCGATTCGCGCCCGGGTTCAAGATTTTCTCCGCTGCTGGACAAGGTGTCGTGTTGTCCTCATCATCTCATCATCACCGACACGCAAGTCGCCCAGGGTGGCGTCACCTGAAATAAGACCTGCAAACTCGGCGGCCGAACTTCCCCCTATGGGGCCTCCGGACCATCGATGCCACACGATCATTTCATTTCATGGGTGATTGTAATTCCTTCACTGGCATCCCACGTAATGCCGAATCTGCCACGTTGGATGTTGTCGGGCAGTGCTACTCTCTTGGATTGTAGTTACTCAGTTACCGAAAATCGTATTCCAGCGATCTGGATCGCCTCGTATCCAGTCTAGAGCCACCATGGATTCACTCCACATTTTTTCGGTTGCGATGACGGATGCAGATCCAGATGCGATGTCTGCCGCAGAAGTTGCGATCCCAATAAGGCAACTCATAACTCAAACCGCGGAAGCGCAACCCTTTTCATAGAAAATACTCCGTTTTTACAGGAGAGTAAACAAACACATGTCGTTTGAGTCTCGGAGATCTTGATGTGTAGCATCGCTCCGTATGTCATTTCCGTGGCGTGACACAACTCACGACAGTATGAAGCCTCTGTCGTCCTTTCCATCTGAGTATTCTGAAGGACTGCCGACCAGTGAGTCGAGAGTTACAAATGAAGACCTAATATTCTAAACGTAATAAGTACCATTCTTTTTTCAAAATCTTTTTCATTCGCTCTAAAGGCGCTATAGCCATGCGAGCTTATCATATTAAAAGTGCTTCATTATATGACGAAGGGAATGAATCGTAACAGCGACGATCTGAAGGCGTCAGTATTAACTCCAGGGTCATCTTCATTCTCACCGTGCTCGGCAATCAGCGTTGAATTACTTCAGTGTAAGCCGGCCTCGGTGGCCGAGCGGTTCTAGGCGCTTCAGTCCGGAACCACATGACTGCTACGGTCGCAGGTTCGAATCCTGCCTCGGGCATGGATGTGTGTGATGTCCTTAGGTTAGTTAGGTTTAAGTATATCTAAGTTCTAGGGGACTGATGACCACATCTGTTAAGTCCCATAGTGCTCAGAGCCATTTCTGAACTTCAGTGTAATGCGCGAACGTAACATTTGCCATATTGTTTGTGGTATTGTGGAAGTAACTTCTGTACATTAGCACTCGATCTGCAACAAGTAAAGCCTGTTCCTCCTCTTACGCAGTCGGAAATGTTCTACATTCATCAGCCCTCATAGTACAAATTCTGTGTTCATGCTTATAGCAACAGTGAAGCAAGAATGTAATTGTGGCAGGAGGTGGAGCTAACAACATAACATCACGTTTACCCCATGTTCTGTATTGCGCTAAAAATGCCGTCAGTGCTTCTGATAAGAAAAGGAAATTTTGGAGTGTACTTGTATGCATGTACGTCGTGTCGTGTGGCCTATTTGATTGCACTGGGTAATGGCAAAATAATGTGAACGGTGGTAGTAGTGAGATGGTTGTGTTTGAAGGTCAACAGTGCAGGTAAGCCACGCGTTGTGCTCAACTGTGGTTGTTCAATACGGACCAGGCATCAGTGCAGGTTGTTGACGAGCAGCGCAGACTTAATATTTGCATTCAGAAGTCGAGGTCGACGTGCAAAGAAAGATCTAAGAGAGTTCCAAGGAGGGCAGGGTGTGAGGGCCCGATTAGCTGGAACACCAGTAACGAAGATAGGTAACTCATCAATGTTTCAAGAAAAACTGTTTCAATAGTCATGACAGCCTACACAAAACACGGTAAGACATCATCGTGTAAACGTAATAGTGGGCGCAAATCAGCAGTAAATGACAGAGATCGTCCCAACGCTAACAGGAATTGTGTTAAAACAAAACAAAACTACGGTGGCTAAAGTGACTGCAGAGCTCACTAGTCATCTTAGAGACCCTGTATCTAACGACACTGTCCGCCGAGAACTCCATAAAGCTTATATTCATGGACGAGCTGCCATACCGAAACTATTAGTTACGAGAACCAAAGCAAAGCACTGTAAAACATGATGTCAGCAGCATAAATCCTGGACAGCTGATCGGTGGAAACAGCTCATATGGTCCGACGAGTCACCGTTTTCGTCATTTCCAACACCGGTCCGGGTTTACGCCTGGAGAACGCCAAAAGAGACCTACAATCCTGATTGCTTGGTGGCAACGGTTAAGCATGGAGCTGGAAGTGTGATGCTGTGGCCAGCCATACCTTGCTATTTTGCTGGTCCCATCATTACTCTCAAAGGCCGTGTTACAGCCAACGATTACGTGAACATTTTACGTGAAATGTTGTTCACCAACAATGCTGCTATGTTTCAGGACGAAAATTCACACAGTCAGGACAGTACAGTCGTGGTATGAGGAGCGTGCAACCGAACTGCAGCGTTTTCACTGTGCAGCTAAGTTTCCGGACTTGAATATTATCGAACCCTTGTGGGCGGTATTGCAGCGCAGACTCCGGACGAGATTTCCGCCTGCCTCGTCACTATAGGAGTTTCAAGAGGTTCTGATCGAATAGTGGTATAACACTCCACTGGAGACTATACAATCATTATATGCTAGTATTCGAAGAAGAATCGCGACTGTATTACGGGCAAATGGGGGACCAACCCGTTATTAATAAACCACTCCCAACTAAGTACAGGTGTTGACATTATTTTGCCTATCCTCCGTAAGTATCTGTTATCAGACCACAGTTTCCTGTCTTGTGATAACAATTTCGCCTTCATAAACGAGTACAGGAAGGTAATTGTTTTGTACCTGATGATTTAGAAGAAGTACACTACTGGCCATTAACATTGCTACACCAAGAAGGAATGCAGATGATAAACGGGTATTCATTGGACAAATATATTATACTAGAACTGACATGTGATTACATTTTCACGCAATTTGGGTGCATAGAACCTGAGAAATCAGTACCCAGAACAACCACCTCTGGCCATAATAACGGCCTTAATACGCCTGGGCATTGAGTTAAATAGAGCTTGGATGGTGTGTACAGGTACAGCTGCCGATGCAGCTTCAACACGATACCACAGTTCATCAAGAGTAGTGACTGGCGTATTGTGACGAGCCAGTTGCTCGGCCACCATTGACCAGACGTTTTCAATTGGCGAGAGCTCTGGAGAATGTGCTGGCCAGGGAGCAGTCGAACATTTCCTGTATCCAGAAAATGGTTGAAATGGCTCTGAGCACTATGCGACTTAACTTCTGAGGTCATCAGTCGCCTAGAACTTAGAACTAATTAAACCTAATTAACCTAAGGACATCACACACTTCCATGTCCGAGGCAGAATTCGAACCTGCGACCGTAGCGGTCGCTCGGATCCAGACTGTAGCGCCTAGAACCGCACGGCCACTCCGGCCGGCTCCTGTATCCAGAAAGGCCCGTACAGGACCTGAAAATGCGGTCGTGCATTATCCTGCTGAAATGTAGGGTTTCGCAGGGATCGAATGAAGGGTAGGGTCACGGATCGTAAGACATCTGAAATGTAACGTCCACTGTTCAAAGAGCCGTCAATGCGAACAAGAGGTGACCAAGACGTGTAACCAATGGCACAACATAACATCGCGCTGGTTGATGCGCCGGTATGGCGATGACGAATACAAGCTTCCAATGTGCGTTCAACACGATGTCGCCACACACGGATGCGACCATCATGAAGTTGTAAACAGAACCTGGAGTCATCCAAAAAAATGACGTTTAGCCGTTCGTGCACCCAGGTTCGTCGTTGAGTACACCATCACAGGCGCTCCTGGCTGTGATGCAGCGTCAATGGTAACCGCAGCCATGGTCTCCGAGCTGATAGCCCATGCTGCTACAAACGTCGTCGAACTGTTCGTGCAGACGGTTGTTGTCTTGGAAACGTCCCCATCTGCTGACACAGGGATTGAGACGTTGCTGCACGATGCGTTAAGGCCGGTTCCCACCAGGGCTGCCGCGCGTCAAAACCGCGCGTCAGCGGCGTGGTTGCCATGGAAACGGCGTCAGCGGCAAGGCGCGGCGGGCTCTGCGTCGCGGGTTGGCCATGTCGAACCGCTTCCGCTGCCGCGTGGCGCGCTCCAGGTCCGCGCCGCCAATCACAGAACGCACTGAGCGTGACGTCAGGCACGGAACCCCGGGCCACACGATCTTTCGCCGAACCGGTGGCGCGGACGCGGCGGCAGCTATGAAATACTTATCATCCGATTCCAAGGAAACTATTCGGCAGAAAAATTTGATTCTTGGCCATGTTACAGCCTGATATCTTCTCTCGATAACGGACCGAATTTCTTTTCGTTATTCGTCGTGGTTACTCGCTGTATCGCATTTACGTAAACCTATACACGAAATTTTAAAGATTGTGCAGAGGTAAAAACGCATTGCGTGGACTTTGCGTACAGTTCATTTTAGATAATACATTATTGCGTGTGAAATTTAGTAAACATATCGAAATTGTTTTTAAAGCTGAGAGCAGAACGATAGCTATCACCGTTCTCGAGATATGTCGGCGGACGGGCTGTGCGGTGACCGCGCGCGGGTCGCTCGCGACGCGACCGATACTTCGTCCTGCTCGTCGTAAACCATGTGGTTGTATCAACCGCAAATTTAGTAAACGGTTCAAGAAATCGAAACGTGTTTTTTTGCAAACGATAACTTGTAAAAAGTCATGTATTTCGTCGCATGATAAATATCCAAAATCTGTTTATCTACCGAGATATGAAAGTAACTACAGTTTTTCAGAAGGGATAGATGAATTTTTTTATACGGCATTTAATAGCATGTGGAATGAGAAGTTAAACGGAAACTAATTTGCTGGTATGTCATAAGATGTAATTTGCTAAGTATCTACAGCTATTGGTTATTTCCTTTGGTAAGTAACAAACATTTTTTTCTTTATCCAGTGTACTTTATTGGTTCAAGACGCGTGTCGCCTTTTACTTTAAGGCATCTTCAGTGGAATCTAGAATGATTCAGTTTTGTTTTGATATGTGATACTTGCAGATTATAAAACAGTTCACATCGTTTTTTTACGTGAATAACTGATTACTTACAGTGAATCGAGTTTTTGGCGGACATCTGCGTTTCCCCTCACCTGGTCACATGCTCGAGGTTGAACTAAAACTTAGTTTATGGAACATAAGCTTATTTTCATGTTCACTCTTTTTTGTTCTGTCACTAGCTGTGGACATTTTTCCGAAAACACTGATTTGAAGTCGTAACTACAGTGTGTTCACCTCATGTCCCTTCCTGTTTGGTTTGTTTATGTACATGTTGCTAACCTAAAGAAACTAATGTTTGTTTATTTCTTTTCTCCTTATATATGTATGTGTGTGTGTTTAGCCAGTGATAGTTATAGAAAGTAAAAGTGAATGCAATAGTTGTCAGACAGTGGTTGAAAGATTTGGCGTTCAGCTGATTTCAGTTTGGGTTTAAATGTTTTGTGGAGGAGTACATGGATGAGTAAATTCACTGCTTACATTAATAGATAAAATAGTAGAATAGCATTTCAACAGATGATTATTATCAGAATACTATCACCCAACCCATTTTTCCTCACTCTTTGACGCCTCATAATATGTCCTGTCAACTTAACCCTTTTGTAGTCAAAGTTGTGCCGTAATTTCCTCTTCCTCCTCTACTTAATTCCGTACCTCTTCTTTAGTTACACGATCCTCATATCTAATCTTCAGCATTCTTATTGATCACCACGTTTTGAAAGCGTCCATTGTCTTCTTGACAGAACTGTTCATCGCCCACGTTTCACTTACATACAAGGCTGCACTCCACACAAATACCGCACTCCACACAAATACGTTTGTAAAATAGTACCCAATCATTGCAATTTATATTCGATGTGAACAAATTTTCTTTTTCAGAACGCTTTTCTTGCTATTCCCAGTCTACATTTTATATCCTCTCTACCTCTGCCTTCTCAATTACTGCTTCCCTTTCAAGTCATTGAAGTCTTAGAAATGCAATTTGGTTTCTGTACAAGTTGTAGATAATCTTGTGGCCCTGTGTTTTATCGATGACATCTCCAGAGCTTCAAATAATGTTTTAATTAAGATTGTCAAAATCTTTCTCTAAACATGCAAATGCTATGAACACAGTTTCGCAGTTCTTCAGTGTGTCTACTTAGCTAAGTGGTAGGATCAGTATTGCCTTGCGTGTTCAGACATCTCACAGGAATATAACATTGTGCTTATGTTACTTTGCACAACCCCTCCCCCTCTCCTCTCTACATATTCCTTCCACTTTCTAGCCTTCTCTTATTTGCTTAGTTCTGGCTTGCCAAATGAGTTCTTGGCAGTTGCTTCTCCTTTGAGCAAAGTTTTCTATGTTCTTTCTCATTTTCATTCCCCTATGTTTTCCAAGTGCAAAATCGCGTTGCAATTTTGGACTTTCTGTCAACGTCATGTTTAGACATTTCTATTTCCCATGGCCTACTTTATTTGCTGCACTTTTATGTTTTTCCCTCTTGTCCAATTTAATATATCACGTTTTATCTAACGATTCCTACTGTACCTTCTTCCCGTTCACATACTCTGCTGCATTCACCACTTGTTCTCTCAAAGATATCCATTTGTATTCTAGCGGATTCCTTCCTCTGTTTCAGTCAGTCGTTGCATTACGGTAACTTCAAGATTATCGAAAAACTGTGGGACTTGACTTATTGAAGTTCCATTTCGTTAATTTGCTACCGCTTACTGTCTCTTTAGTTGTAAACTGCAGCTCGTAACCAATAAATTATTGTAGGTTTGCGTCTCCACCGGGAAATGTTTTATAATTTAAAATCTGGTTTCGAAAACTCTGTTCCAAATATATATTATTCGTTCGTGATTTTTAAGCAAGATGCTGGAGATGATTATATTATGCTCTGTGGGAAATTCTATCAGGTGGCTTCCACTTCCATCCATCTCTTTCCCTCCCTCTCCATTTGTGTTCTTACTGTTTTCCTGTACTTGCTACCGTATCACATTTTAAATTTTTGTCTCGCTTAACTATCTGAATAATCTCTTTTATCGTACATTGTTTCCATGTGTTAGGAGATAGTGAACAATCATGAACGGTAGTCATGAAATCTGTTTATGTTGAAATGAGAAAACATGAATAATGAAATATGTGAAAGAGTACACTGTACAGAAAATTAAAATTGGTATGTCTTCACCCAACTTCGTCTTTCCTTCATGTAGGTGTAAGATATAGTTATTCAAACACACCGGTCGTTTCGGTGGGTCCCGCCCCTTACCTCAGTGGCTGTCCGTCATTGGCTACCGCTAGCGTCTGCCGCTTCCAGATGGGAACGCCAATTCCGCGAGCCGCAGCGTCAAAGCGGAAAATGCTTGCCGCTGCCGTTGCCGCACGCCGCGCTGCCGTGCTCTAATGGGAACCGGCCTTTACAGCCATGCGGATAAAATGCCTGTCACCTAGACTGCTAGTGACACGAGGCCGTTGGGATGCAGCACGTCGTTCCGTATTAGCCTACAGAACTCACCGATTCCATATTCTGCTAACAGTCATTGGATCTCGACCAACACGAGCAGCAATGTCGCGATACCATAAACCGCATTCGCGATAGGCTACAATCCGACTTTTATCAAAGACGGAAACGTGATGGTACGCATTTCTCCTCCTTACACGAGGCATCACAACAACGTTTCACCAGGCAACGCCGTCAACTGCTGTTTGTATATGAGAAATCGGTTGGAAACTTTCGTCATTTCAGCACGTTGTAGGTGTCGCCACCGGCGCCAACGTAGTATGAATGCTCTGAAAACTAATCATTTGCGTATCACAGCATCGTCCCCCTGTCGGTTAAATTTCGCGTCTGTAGCACGTCATCTTCATGGTGTAGCAATTTTAATGGCCAGTAGTGTAATTGATTCAGCGCGCCCTTATTGTACACTCAGAATGGAGCAAAAGTGTTTTGTTGACTTCCAGACTGCTACTAATATAATCATCAACAAAAGAAAGCTACACATCAGTTTTGCTGTACAAATTGAAATAACCAGGAATAGGACACATCAAAAGGACATTCAGTGACACTGAGCAATGGGAAAGTGTAAACAACCTAAAGATAGGCAAAACTGCTGGCGGTTTCATACATACAAAAGTTTCAGTAATGCAAAATATTTCGCTAGTTTCTGCCGAGAAAAAGAAGCACGTGTTTGCAATGGTGCCCTTTTTATCAGGCCACTCCAACTCGAGCACGCAGTGCTTGCGCGCTCTGGTGCAGAGCCGAGAGGTACCGGCGCTCTTCGCCTCCCTCCGCCCGTGTTTCCTCCCGTGTAGCGGCTCCAGCGGCACGGGTGTCTCACAGATGGCGCTCGCTCTCACGCCGTCTTCCGTGCGCTGAAGTATCCGTCCTCAAAAAATGGTTCAAATGGCTCTGAGCACTATGGGACTTAACATCTATGGTCTTCAGTCCCCTAGAACTTAGAACTACTCAAACCTAACTAACCTAAGGACAGCACACAACACCCAGCCATCACGAGGCAGAGAAAATCCCTGACCCCGCCGGGAATCGAACCCTGGAACCCAGGCGTGGGAAGCGAGAACGCTACCGCACGACCACGAGATGCGGGCTATCCGTCCTCAATCTCATGAAATAGGACACTGTCGATCTGTCTGGGGAGCGTTCAGGATGAGCAGAAAAGGTAAAGATTTAGGGGTTCCATTTTTTTATTGCTCAGTGGGAACATTTGTATTTGTTTGTGAAGTCTGATGGAGAAGCATTGTGTTTAATATCCCACTGCCTTAAATATCAAAAGCATCGACAGCGCGCCGTGACTGAGAAAACGTACATTCCACAACACACCCGAGGTGATTGTTGGACCGGACAGAAGCAAAATGATTGCCAAATAAAATCAGAATTGCCACAATCTGGAAAGGTAAGCCTTGTTTATCTGTTCATTCTAGAAGACAAAAATTCTGTTTTTGTAATTGTAGTCATGTATATAGGAACTTGCACTACTTCTCTTTAGATATTGCTGTTAAACTAAATTATGAGACTGTTTTGCGTGGCAAGATTTCAAAGTTAATTATTGCTATTGTTGTTCCGCAGTTACCTGAGCTGAACTGCACACCGGAAAGCGCAGTTGGAGCAAACTCCATTGTTGCTCAGAAAACTGCAAAAAGTGGAAGACCTTTTACGGACGGCCAGTTTGTAAAAGATTGTTTTTTACAGTCTTCGGAGGTAATATGCCCCGTCTTAGTGGCCTAACTTGAGGCTTTAACGTTGTCTGAACATGCAGTTTCTCGAAGAGTGCAAGAAATTTGTGCGGAATTAAGGGAGCAGTTGCGGAATAAACATCTCAGCTTCGTAGAGCACGTGATTGCCCTTGATGAGAGCACTGACAAAGATCAACTTCCAATTTTCGTAAGGGGTGTCGAAAAAGATGTCACTGTTGCCGAGGAACTGTTGGATGTTATTTCTCTGAAAGTACCAGAACCAGGGAAGATATTTTCCTGGCTCTAGAGGAGGTTTTTAACGATATTCAGTTGTTACTCGAGCTCCGGTACGGCATTACAAGTGATGACGCCCTTGCAGTGTTGTCGGAAGTGGTGGGTTTCGTAGGGCGCACGAAGAAAAAAGTGTGCGAAGCTGGGCTTCCCCCCGTTTTGACAATACGGTTTCGTAGGGCGTACGAAAGAAAAAAGTGTGCGAAGCTGGGCTTTCCCCAATTTTGATAATACACTGCCGTTAACATCAAGGACAGATATGTGCATAAGTTTTCCACACGTGTAAGTCCATCTTGGGTAAAGTTGCAATAATTGGGGACTTTTGTAGAAAGCAAGGCTTGAATAATTGGGAATTTAAAGCAATTTTGGAGGATTTTGTGCCGCACGATAAGTAAGTTGCTCCAAAGCACTCTCAATCGTTTTCCATTTGAGAAAAGAAATAGCTCTGTTTACTGATATGAAAGACTTGGATGAAGAGCTATGAATCGCTGATCTCGCTTTCGTGAAAGACATCGCCGGTTATTTACATGATTTAAATATCTCGTTGGGAGGTAAAAATAAATTAATCGATACTATGTGCCACCGTACTGAAAGTTTCAGATTTCAGCTTTTACTTTTTAAAAGTAAATTAAAGGAAGAAATTAGGACAATTACCTATCATTAAAATTCTTGAATTTCGGTATTTATGAACACAGCAGTGAATACATAAAAGCGTTTCAGTCATTGCCCGTAGAATCTGAAGATAGGTTTGAAGAAATACAACAAATGTTGCTACGCCTTTTTCGGCACGCCTAGAGGATGCCCCGACAAGTGTCGAAATTGAACTGATAAAACTACAGCGCGATTCAGTTTTGACAGACCGCTATTACCATTACAGTGGTGGTTTATTTCATTTTATAAACGCGTTGATCGAAAAGAAGTCTAGAGGATTCATCCACATGCTCCCAAATGAATTGCTATTTTCGTAGCACCATTCGTTTGTGAACAAATGTTTTCAATTATGAACATTAACAAAACAGAAACAAGGTCAATTTGGTCTGGTGCTTCGTTGGAAGCTATACTCCCGACTGTAACTGCCAAAATGATTATTCCAAATATCGGCAAATTAGTAGCTTCAAAGCGCAAAATGAGGACCGAAATAAAACTATAGTTTATGTTTGTAGACAAAACTGGCATTATTATTATTATTATTATTATTATTATTATAACGGTACGTCACCGATTCGCATTGATTTCCCAGCCCCATTCACCACCAACAACACGACTCTCTCGCCTCGCTAATCGCTGCCACAACATGTTCTTCTCCTACAAGTGTGGCAGCAATGCTGTGTCTGCCACCGTCACCTTCTCTCACCCCATCCGCGCTACATCAGACTGCCAGTGCTATTGCGGGTTCCGGTCGGTGCTTGCGAATCACCTGAGTTGGCATGACTTGCTTTATAACATAGGCTGTTTCTTACTGACTTTTTTAAATGATACTCAAACTCACGATTTTTGTTTCGTATTAATTACATGTTGTTGTTGTGGTGGTCTTCAGTCCTGAGACTGGTTTGATGCAGCTCTCCATTCTACTCTATCCTGTGCAAGCTGCTTCATCTCCCAGTACGTACTGCAGCCTACATCCTTCTGAATCTGCTTAGTGTATTCGTTTCTTGGTCTCCCTCTACGATTTTTACCCTCCACGCTGCCCTCCAATACTAAATTGGTGATCCCTTGATGCCTCAGAACATGTCCTACCAACCGATCCCTTCTTCCAGTCAAGTTCTGCCACAAACTCCTCTTCTCCCCAATTCCCTTCAATACCTCCTCATTAATTATGTGATCTACCCATCTAATCTTCGGCGTTCTTCTGTAGCACCACATTTCTAAAGCTTCTATTCTCTTCTTGTCCAAACTATTTATTGTCCATGTTTCACTTCCATACGGCTACATTCCATACAAATTCTTTCAGAAACGACTTCCTGACACTTAAATCAATACTCGATGTTAACAAATTTCTCTTCTTCAGAAACGCTTTCCTTGCCATTGCCAGTCTACATTTTACATCCTCTCTACTTCGAACATCATCAGTTATTTTGCTCCCAAATAGCAAAACTCCTTTGCTACTTTAAGTGTCTCATTTCCTAATCTAATTCCCTCAGCATCACCCGAGTTAACTCGACTACATTCCATTATCCTCGTTTTGCTGTTGTCGATGTTCATCTTATATCCTCCTTTCAAGACACTGTTTATTCCGCCCAACTGCTCTTCCAAGTTCTTTCCTGTCTCTGACAGAATTACAATGTCATCGGCGAAACTTAATGTTTTTATTTCTTCTCCATGGATTTTAATACCTACTTCGAATTTTTCTTTTGTTTCCTTTACTGCTTGCTCAATATACAGATTGAATAACATCGGGGAGAGACCACACCCCTGTCTCACCCCCTTCCCAACCGCTGCTTCCCTTTCATGCCCCTCGACTCTTATAACTGCCATCTGGTTTCTGTACAAATTGTAATTAGCATTTCGCTCCCTGTATTTTACCCCTGCCACCTTCAGAATTTGAAAGAGAGTATTCCAGTCAACATTGTCAAAAGCTTTCTATAACTCTACAAATGCTAGAAACGTAGGTTTGCCTTTTCTTAATCTGTTTTCTAACACAAGTCGTAGGGTCAGTATTACCTCACGTGTTCCCACATTTCTACGGAATCCAAACTGATCTTCCGCGAGGTCGGCTTCTACCAGTTTTTCCATTCGTCTGTAAATAATTCGTGTTAGTATTTTGCATCCGTGACGTATTAAACTGATAGTTCAGTAATTTTCACATCTGTCAACACCTGCTTTCTTTGGGATTGGAATTATTATATTCTTCTTGAAGCCTGAGGGTATTTCGCCTGCCTCATAAATCTTGCTCGCCAGATGGTAGAGATTTGTCATGACTGGCTGGCCCAAGGCTGTCAGTACTTCTAATGGAATGTTGTCTACTCCCGGGGCCTTGTTTCGACTTAGGTTTTTCTGTGCTCTGTCAAACTCTTCGCGCAGTATCGTGTCTCCCATTTGATCTTCATCTACATCCTCTTCCATTTCCGTAATATTGTCCTCAAGTACATCGCCCTTGTATAGACCCTCTATATACTTCTTCCACCTTTCTGCTTTCCCTTCTTTGCTTAGAACTGGGTTTCCATCTGAGCTCTTGATATTCATACAAGTGGTTGTCCTTTCTCCAAAGGTCTCTTTAATTTTCCTGTAGGCAGTATCCATCTTACCCCTAGTGAGATAAGCCTTTACATCCATACCTTTGTCCTCTAGCCATCCTTGCTTGGCCATTTTGCACTTCCTGTCGATCTCGTTTTTGAGACGTTTGTATTCCTTTTTGCCTGCTTCATTTGCTGCATTTTCATATTTTCTCCTTTCATCAAATAAATTCAATATTTCTTCTGTTACCCAAGGATTTCTATGAGCCCTCGTCTTTTTACCTACTTGATCCTCCGCTGCCTTCACCACTTAATCCCTCAAAGCTACCCATTCTTCTTCTACTGTATTTGTTTCCCCCATTCTTGTCAATTGTTCCCTTATGCTCTGCCTGAAACTCTGTACAACCTCTGGTTTAGTCAGTTTATCTAGGTCCCATCTCCTTAAATTCCCACCTTTTTGCAGTTTCCTCAGTTTGAATCTACAGTTCATAAACAATAGATTGTGGTCAAAGTCCACATCCGCCCCTGGAAATGTCCTACAATTTAAAACTTGGTCCCTAAATCTCTGTCCTACCATTATATAATCTATCTGAAACCTGTCAGTATCTCCAGGTTTCTTCAATGTATACAACCTTCTTTTATGATTCTTGAACCAAGTGTTAGCTATAACTAAGTTATGCTCTGTGCAAAATTCTACTAGGCGGCTTCCTCTTTCATTTCTTTCCCCCAGTTCATATTCATCTATTACGTTCCCTTCTTTCCCTTTTCCTACTGTCGAATTTCGGTCACCCATGACTATTAAACTTACGTCTCCCTTCTCTATCTGAATAATTTCTTTTATCTCATCATACATTTCTTCAATTTCTTCGTCAGCTGCAGAGCTAGTTGGCATGTAAACTTGTACTACTGTAGTAGGCGTGGGCTTCGTTTGTATCTTGGCCACAATAATGCATTCACTATGCTGTTTGTTGTAGCTTACCCGGACTCCTATTTTTTTATTCATTATTAAACCTACTCCTGCGTGACCACTATTTGATTTTATGGTTCAAATGGCTCTGAGCACTATGGGACTCAACTGCTGTGGTCATAAGTCCCCTGGAACTTAGAACTACTTAAACCTAACTAACCTAAGGACAGCACACAACACCCAGCCATCACGAGGCAGAGAAAATCCCTGACCCCGCCGGGAATCGAACCCGGGAACCCGGGCGTGGGAAGCGAGAACGCTACCGCACGACCACGAGATGCGGGCTATTTGATTTTATATTTATAACCCTGTGTTCACCTGACCAGAAGTGTTGCTCCTCCTGCCACCGAACTTCGCTAATTCCCACTATATCTAACTTTAACCTATCCATTTTCCTTTTGAAATTTTCTTATCTACCTGTCCGATTAAGGGATCTGACATCCCGCGCTGCGATCCGTAGAACGCCAGTTTTCTTTCTCCTGATAACGACATCCTCTTGAGTAGTCCCCGCCCGGAGATCCGAATGGGGGACTATTTTACCTCCGGAATATTTCACCCAAGAGGACGCCATCATCATTTAACCATACAGTAACGCTGAATGCCCTCGGGAAAAATTACGTTCCTAGTTTTCCATTGCTTTCGGGCGTTCGCATTACCAGCAGAGAAAGGCCGTTTTGGTTAGTGTTACAAGGCCAGATCAGTCAATCATCCAGACTGTTGCCCCTGCAACTACTGTAAAGGCTGCTGCACCTTTTCAGGAACCTCATGTTTGTCTGGCCTCTCAACAGATACCCCTCCATTGTGGTTGCACCTACGGTACGGCTATCTGCATCACTGAGGCACGCAAGCCTCCTCACCAACGGCAAGGTGTACGGTTCATGGGGGGGGGGGGGGGGGGGGATAATTTACATATCTTAAGATATTTATTTTTAGAAGTGTTTTGCCACCCATCATAGCAATATACCTCTGTTGGACTTACCCCATTTAATCTGAATAAGGTAATAGGTAAGATTCGTCCTGCTCTCAAGTTTCGAATTTTCTTTACCTGGAGAATTTCATGTAATTTTTTCTCTGCTTGCCATATGGTTTTTTTCCAGGATGATAATAAATCATCCATATTATAAAAACGAGAATGCTAATTCCGTATTTCATAAAATATTAATTTTTTATATCTCAAAACATTACTTTTGATTTTTTATCACATTTAAAATGTGAGGTATTCAAATTTTTCATCTGGGGAACTAGTCTGCAGGCTGAATCTCGTCCCATTGTATGCCTCTACACCACACATACCGAAAAAGAATCTTCCCTCCATGGATATCGGTGAAAAGATGCCAAGATTTGGCTGGCATGTAGCAGGTTCAAGCTGTACTTTATTTGTAATGATAAAGTGCTCGAAGAAGACTGAATCTGACGTAGTATCACCTAAAACCTTTATTGTGTTCTTTAATTGATCACCCAGTTTCCGTATAACCCTTAGTGTATTGGAATTCGTAGCTCATTTCTCAATTGGAAGTTTTATATGTTGCCATGGGCCTCTCAGCTGATGGTAAATGCACCGGACAAAACGTTTGTCACCACTAGTGACAACATTACGAGCATCATTTAACTATCGTGTAATTCCATCCCTGGACTCAATAACTCCCAAGATTCTGTTAGAAAGCGTGTCCAAACATTGTGCATTCACGTCGCATCCAGGTTATGTCACTACCTGAGGAGATCGCGAAATCCCGTCGAATTGCGAAGATGCTGATGTTGAAGTTTTACACGTTGTTCCGACAAGTCCCACAGATTATCCATGGCGTTCAAGTCAGGTGATTATACAAGCACACCTGGAGGTAATAGAGTGGGCAAGTGTTCAGAAAACCACTCACATATTCTTGCACCCCAGTGAACTATGCTGTTGTTGTCTTTTTATGCCTGTGTGAGGAATGGCCTGTTGCGAAGCCAAATGAGCACTGCATGAAGTTCCTGTCCCAATGTTCTCTCGCTGACTGGTTTGGATGTTCCTTCATTCTTTGTCTGCAGAAATTCCCCTTGGGTTTGGAAGTGATTTTCATTCACAAGCCGTGGAGTCTCCAGTCCATCACAATCAGGATCTCTTGGCGGCCACAATTCTGACGTTGTGTTTCGTGGCCACGTGTGATACACCACTACTTGTAAACAGGTTAAACAGTCCGCCGCGAAAGACCTGCAAATCCAGCAAATTCACGAACCATATAGCTGTGGAATAATCAAACACAATTGTTCCTTTTTACCCCTATGTCATGTCTATGCCTTTACCCATGTTTACGTACAAAGTCCGCTTGAAACACAAATGTCTCACAGATCGCTACTGCCTCACATTCACGCCGCTCGATCGCTGCACCATCTGAGAAGGCTTAACGATTCACCGGTACGTAAGCACTGGTGTTACTACGAGGCTACTAATTTCCTGTGCGGTGAGCTTTTGTGGAAATCACTTTACACTCGTTCCCGCAACTAGCGGCCAAGTCGTCCATGGTTCAAATGGCTCTGAGCACTATGGGACTTAACATCTATGGTCATCAGTCCCCTAGAACTCAGAACTACTTAAACCTAACTAACCTAAGGACAGCACACAACACCCAGTCATCACGAGGCAGAGAAAATCCCTGACCCCGCCGGGAATCGAACACGGGAACCCGGGCGTGGGAAGCGAGAACGCTACTGCACGACCACGAGCTGTGGACAAGTCGTCCATGAAATTACCTCTATAAAGGAGTTCTCCCGCAATAGAAAATATGCCCCTGAATGTTGCAGGAAGGAGAACTGGGTTACGTGCGAGTCCAAATGGTAAAGGTGTAAACCTGTAAGCGAGGACGTCCTTCGTAGTTTGCCAAATTGCTGGTACTCTCTTCTCGACAAGAAACCAAAAGAACCTCGTTAAATCTTCGTAAACAGATGTAAAAAATGCTGGAATGTCGTCTCCATAGATTGCCTACTGGAACATCCTGAAGCGAAATAACATTGACGGTGTCTCAGGCAGCAAATTTGATCCTGGGTCCGAAGTGTCATTAAGTGCCGCTGAAATGTTTTCCAGAGACGAAGCATCGTAAACAATGCTTCACTCTGTAATACTTTCCAGTATTAGTGTTCACCTGTCAGAATCTCAACAAAGCACTGATGCCCGTCGGCCTTGGGATCAGCAAGTTCTAAGGGTAATATCTCGCGAGGAAACTTGAAATGATGCGTACACGTTCCCACTTACTAAAGCGGAGGAAGTCAGTGTGTTTTTTTCCAGACTCCTACTAACCTGATGTGAGCAAACCTGAGATCTGTTGACGTGGAATCTGGTGACTTAAATCCTGTAACAGCTAATGTTTGGTTGGTGATGACTCGCAATTGCAAGCTGTTGATTGAACTAGTGTTGATAAATTTTCATTGGCTTCCAGCGTCGAATAAACAGCGCGTACATTTCTTTAGCCCCATCGGGTCCATGATCCAAGCGGAGGCAGTTTGAAGACATGCGAGGAGAGGCAGTTGAACATCAATCTTTCCCGCTGAGACTTGTTGTCTTTCATTACTTACAGATACGTGATGCAACGTATATTGCACCTGTAACAGACTACCTTATTTTCCTTGCTGCGTTCATTGATTTCCCGGCTAATTTTACTGACATTTTTGAGAACGAAACTGAACTAAAACAAAATATTATGGTAGACACAAATGATAACAAAATTATAATGGCAATGAAATACAACTGACATCACTGACTACCAAATATTACACCGTAAACATAAAGCGTCAAATAGAACAAATTGTCATGCTAGCTGTCAAAAGTATCTGACGAAAAAATGCTACACGAATAAAACTTACGTGATTTATGACAATCGAGCAATTTATAGACAGTCGGAAGTTCACTTACTGGTGCAATATGGAATTCTGTTTCACTCTAAATGTTAACTGACCTTTATATATCACTTTTACGAGGGCTATCCACAACGTACATTACGTTTTGGAATTAAAATTAAATAAAGTATTGGAAATTTTTTTATTATATACAGATGAAAGCCACACTTAAATACTACTTTTCTACATAGTTGCCATTTAAATTAAGGCACTTATCGTAGCGATGGGGGAGCTTGGAAATTCCTTCGTCGTAAAATTCGGCCGCCTGCGCCTTCAACCACGTAATGACTGTCTTTTGGGACAGAAAAGGTGTGATTTTTGTAGATTTCCTGGAAAGAGGCACTACAATAAACTCTCAAAGGTATTGCCAAACGCTGCACAACCTCAGAAGAGCAATACAAAACAAGCGCAGGGGAAAGTTGGGCTCAAAGATCTTGCTGATTCACGACAACGCCCGGGCCCACACGGCAAATGTCACTCGTGAAGCTCTCGAATCCTTTAGTGGGAGTTGTTTCCTCATCCGCCGTACAGTCCCGACATGGCACCGAGCGACTTCCACTTATTCCCAGCAATGAAGAAGTGGTTGGCTATGCAGCGTTTTGATGACGACGCACAGCTTCAAGGAGAGGTAACCACGTGGTTGAAGGCGCAGGTGGCCGAATTTTACGACGAAGGAATTTCCAAGCTCGTCCATCGCTACGATAAGTGCCTTAATTTAAATGGCAACTATGTAGAAAAGTAGTATTTAAGTGTGGTTTTCATCCGTATATAATAAAAAAAATTTCAAATCATTTATTTATTTATTTGTAATTCCAAAACGTAATGTACTTTGTGGATAGCCCTCGTATATTAGTAAATCGATTCACCAACTGCAATATCTATAGATTTACCTGAAAAAGCAGCCACACCCGAGACATGCAAGTAGTAATGGAAACACAATACAAATTTAATTATTTGCAGCTTGCTTGCAATTATTCAGTATAAGAGACAATCAATATACCTTCGCACAACCACTAATTGTTGTAGTGTTCTTGCTCATACGCGAAATATGCGTCGGCAGCAGGATAAATGTTCTACAGGCAGCTAAGAAATGGGTTCTCAAAATTTTCTCGATAATGTTCCTGGAAAAGAATGACGGACTCCCTCCTGAGATCCCCATTTGACTCTCCAAAGCACCTCCGGGTTACATGCTAGTTGATTGAACTTATGGGTAACAAATATAGCAGCTTGTCTCCGAATTGGTCCGCTGTCTTCCTTTAATCCGACCTAGAGCAGATCCCAAACACTGGAGCAGCACTCAAGAGCGGTTCGCATTACTGCACTATATGCTGTCTCCTTTATAGACGAATTGGATTTTCCCAGAATCCACACAATAAACTGAAGACGACCATTCGCCCTCCCTATCATCGTCCGTACATGCTGGTTCCATTTGCTAACGCTCTGCAGTGGTACTCCTAGATATTTAACTGATGTGACTGTGTCAGACAGCAAATCTCTAATCCTATATTTAAACATAAGAGATTACCGGGCAATCTCACTTCTGATTCAGTGTCATGCCACTTAATGTTCTTGAGGAAGATGATCTTTATTACACTGCTGGCCACCGTAAATGCAACACCAAGAAAGACAAGAGGTAGCACAACAAGATTTATTTTGTAGATAACATGTTGACCAAGTATCAAATGATTACGTTTGCAGACGTCTGTGACATGTGGTTCCTGCCAGAATCAGTAGCCAGAGTAGCCGCCATTGTTGGAGATCACCGCTGACACACGTCTCGGCATTGAGTCAAAGAGACGTTGGATGGGTTCCTGGGGTACAGCAGCCCAAGCAGCTTCCACACGTTGCCAAAGATCATCTGGTGTGGCAGCTGGGGATGTAATCTGGGTCACTCGTTGAGCAACCATGGACCACATGTTTTCTATCGGCGAAAGATCCGGAGAGCGAGCCGGCCAGGGAAGCAATTCAAACTGGTTATTGACGAAGAACCTTTGGACAATGCGTGCCACGTGTGGTCGCGCATTATCCTATTGAAATATGGCTGTGGCCGAGCCCTGAAGGTAAGGAAGGACAACTGGCTCCAGCACCTTGGATATGTAGCGCCGGCTATTTAAAGTAGCGGCAATGCGTACTAGAGGCGTGCGAGAGTAATATCCAATACCGCCCCATACCATAATACCCGGTGCAAGACCAGTGTGGCGGTGCATAATGCAGCTGTCCAGCATCCTCTCTCCACGGTGTCTCCACACTCGAATCCGACCATCGTGGTGCTGCAGACAGAAGTGTGCCTCGTCAGTAAAGACAACGTCATTCCATTCTGCCGTCCACATCCGTCTGTCATCACACCATTGGCGACGGAGACATCTGTGGTTCTGCGTCAATGGTAGACGAAGCAATGGACGTCTTGCGGACAGACCACTCTGCTCTAAACGGCGTCGAATGGTACGCGCAGACACTGGATGATGCGTTACAGACGCAATGTGCTGTGCTATGGTTCGGGATGTCACTGAGCGATCCGTCACTGCCATGCGCACAATTTGCCTATCAGCACGTGCAGTGGTGCACCGAGGTGAATGCGATCGACCACGTCGGTCCGTCGTATCCTCCTGCATCCAACGGTCACATATCCGCATTACAGTTGTTTGGTTTCGTCCAACACGACTAGCGATTTCTCTGCATGATAATCCACAATCTCGGTAAGCCACTATCCTTCCTCTGTCGAACTCGGATACTTGATCAAAAGATGTTCGCTGTTGTCTACGAGGCATAACTGATCGTCTTGTGAAACAACCAGAAGGTAAACACACGTGCCGAACGTACACTCGTCGAAATCGCCAAGCCTTAAATGGCGCTATGAGGTGGCGCCACAGGCGCGCGTGATGTGCGTCTGCGCTGAAATTCTAATCAGTTGCATATCTCATCGCTGCAAACCCATGGTGTAAATTTCACTTGATTCGGATGCTTCCTTCAGGGTGTTGCATTTACAGTGGCCAGCAGTGTATATTCTGACTTCATACATCATGATGAAATGGTGGGCTGTAGTTAACGCTCTTGCTTGTGTGCTCTAGTGAAGGAATAATGGTGAGCTTTACCTGCGTTCAAAGGAATTTAAACAACTGCAGTAAAATCGTAAGGCGACTGAGGGCCAAGGGAAGCACGTTTTTTTCTGCGGAACCTGGGTGAAAACATATCCGAACTCCCGAGTTATGCAGTCTAATTGTGCAGACACGTTTGGATGGCGCCGGTCGGTCGCCGGTTGCTTCCAGGTAGGCTGACTAGCGCCGAGGAGACGCCGCTGCAATGGCCGAAGCATTGAAGACCGGCAATGAAGCAGAGGATGGGCCCTTTTTAGGCAGGAGGTCGATGAGACGACTGTGAGCGTTCTGCGAATTTCTGTGGGACAGGTCACTCGCGCCCAGACGTCCGTACTCTGTACAAAAACAAATTTGTGAAGACACGAAGCTTTTAAAGAGTTTATGGTCGTTCTTTGGAAACTTCGAAACGGACGCAACAGGGGAGATAACAATCTTTTTATGGAGGGCTGTGGTTCCATTCTAGTCATGTTGTTAGCAAAAGACATGGCGTAAACGAGTGGGAAAGAGGCCGTGAAGCTGAATCTTGTTCCCTTTCCTCCAAATTAACTTTAAAGTCTCTGATTGGTCAAATTGTTGTACGCAGAGCAAGGGGCGCTCCCCCAGCTTCGAATGCCCCGCTACAGCTCGTGATTGGCTTGTGCCAAAGTAGGAGTAGACTAAGATGTGGCCGCGCGTGATTATCCGAGCGGTCTAAGGTGCTGCAGTCGTGGACTGTGTGGCTGGTCCCGGCGGAGGTTCGAGTCCTCCCTCGGGTATGGGTGTGTGTGTTTGTTCTTAGGATAATTTATGTTAAGTAGTGTGTAAGTTTAGGGACTGATGACCTTAGCAGTTAAGTCCCATAAGATTCCACACGCATTTGAGCATTTTAACTAAAATGTAAATGTGCTTTGCTACCGAGCTGGCAGGGAAAGCGGAGAGAAAGGGAAGAGGTCACTCTTGTACTGGCGCTAGTAAAGAACTGCAGGTCTTTACCTAAACGGTGAGACTTGTGTCCTTTGCTAGTGTGCCACTTAGAGCCTGTGCCAGTCACCTTCTGAACCGGCAGAAGTACTGCTTCTAGCATCACACACACAATGACTGATGTATGGTCGTACTTACTTGTCTTCAGTTCGCCGTCTAACCATTTGACATATTTTGCCACGCATAGTCATGCGATGGAGTCAAACTGGTTTGTCAGACCAGCAAACGGGTCCACCTGCACAGTGGAATCCTCTGGGGTTTCAGGGGCTCATAGGGATGTACCTGCATTCGGAAATAGCCAAACGCGAGTAGTCGTACTTGCATTTTCCGGGCTTGCGCCATTAATAGCAAATTGCTACCGTCCATGACCTCAGTGGCCGAACGCATCATGGTCTGCAGCCCTGACAAACAGAAGGGTAAAGTATTCGCTGCTACTGCGTAGTGCTCGAATATATGTTTCTCAGCACCGTGTTCCTTCGAACCATATTTTTATTTTTGGAATGGTAGAGTATAGATGCTTGATGGTGGCGTAGTTTTTATGCCATACCCTGGATTCACGTGTATGAAGTCAGATAAGGCGATTAGTGTTCTAGTTAGTGTCGTGTGTCGGTTCCCAGCTGATCACTTTGTCCACCATCGACACCATATTAGTGAAAGCGTTTGTCAAATGAAAATGTTTGAGTGACGTGTCTTTAGCCATTTTTCTTTGCCTTGTGATGTTAAGAATGAATAAAGCTATTGTTATTTAGATCAAAACTCCTCCCTGTGTTCTGATTAACATTACCTTGCCATTTTTATTAAAGTCCTGATTACAAAAGAAAGTAGCAAGCTTGCAAACATTACAGCATTACTTTTCGTACTCATCTGCGTTAAGTTGTTTTTTTTTTTCGCTTTTGTAGCAAGCTGCCGTTCATCACACCAGACAGAAACCTCGTCATACTGTCTCCTCCTACAGTCATTCATCGACGACACTTCCAGTGGAGTGAAAGAGTCATCAGCAAACAGTCGGAGATTTCCACCCACGCTGTACCCTAGGAGAATAACGGCGGTCCTATAACACTTCCTTTAACGGAATAACAGTTGTCCAACAAAACTTCCATTGGGAAATCCTGACAGAATCCTTGTGTCTGGTGTAAGCTTGCCATCGAGGACAGCGTTCTACATTCTATTACTTAACTAATCCTCGAATCAATCACATATATCGGAACCTAGTCCGTGTGCTCGTACCTTCGTTAGAAGTCTGCAGTGGGGTACTGTGCCAAACGCTTCTCGGAAATCTAGGAATATGGAATCTGCCCGTTGCCCTTCATCCATGGTCCACAATATAAGGTAAGTGAGCTGCCGTACCGTTCTGATACGAGGAAAATGGTAGGCATGCGAGAGCAAGCGCTGCCTGATGTGAAGGCTCCGCTCATACGTCGGGTTATGTTGATGATAGAAACGCACTTTGGCTAGGGATCATCGTCGTAGTGTTACTATCACAGAGTACAATGGGGAAATGTAAGTATTAAACTGCTTAGGCAAATGCAGCTAAGTAGTTGGATCTTTTTGTATCTGATGTGGTCTACGGTGGGCCTTAAGGTGCTGCCATTAGTTCAGTGGCATTTCATTAGAAATCCACCCCAAAATATGTTTCTTTAATATTTTTTCTTATCAAACCCGAGCCGCGGATTCTGAGACGGTTATGGACAGCAAATGCCTGAAATTCTTAAGATTTGCTTAATATCCCTATCCGTTTCCAAGATACAGTGGTTCGAAGTTACTCTACTTTTAAACGTAAAATACTCACGTAAGATGGGTGGTTTCTTATAAAACCCCAAAACAAGGGTTTCTAACCTTTTCCTACCAAAACAGAGCCACGGATTCCATGACGACAATGAACAGCAAGTGGATGAAATTCTTGCTATATATTTCTTAGACTGCGGAAACAACCAAGAAAATTTTCATTGTATCTTTATTCTCTACAAAGATACACACGTTTAAAGTCACTGTACCCAAGTATGTAAAATCCGCTGTGAGGCGATAACGTAATTTATAAAGCAACGTAGGGCAGTGTGTCAGTGTGACAGAAACGGAAAAGTAATAAATACTGGAAGCTAGTACGCAGTGGTTGTGATAGAGAGAGCGAAGGAGCCAAATCTATGTGGGGCAAAGAGACTGACACAGTGGCTGTGTAATACGGATGATATGATAGAACAGTGCTAAAAAAAGAGTGAAGGAGACATTGGCAGTGGGAGAGGAATAAAGAGACGGAGAAGGTAGAAGTGGCTGTGAGATGGTGATAATGAGAGAAAGAGTATGACAGTGACAACGAGCAAGAGAGAGATAGTGACAGCGAGAAGAGCCAGCAGCTGTGGGAACGACTCATTGAGGTAGTACCAACATGAGAGAGTGAGAGGGAGACAGCGACAGTGGGAGGAGACAGTAGTAGTAGTAGTAGTAGTAGTAGTACAGATCGGAGGAGACTGTGGCTGTGAGGCAGGAGGTAGTGACAGAGAGACACAAAGATATAATGACAATGAGTTAGGTTGAGTGACGATCGAGTAAGGACGGCCAAGTGGGAGTGGATGTATATGAGCGATTTACTGCCATGGGCTAGTGGGTATGAGCGAGTTCTAGGTAGGAGAGCGTGTGGGAGTGTAAGGTGAGTAACATGTTAAAAAGAGGGCAAAAGTTTCAAGGTGAGTTTTGAAGCTGCTGTGGAGGATGAAATGGGATACCTAGTACCCAAATTTCCAATCCGAATCTTTTAAACTGCAGCATATTCGCTTTTTTTTGTGCTCCGATGGGGCCATTTTTGCGCTGGTGTCGTATAATATCGTGGTGCGTGAACTAAGTTCTAGTTTCTGCCTGTATGTTACATCTCCAATTGGGTCACGAATTTCTTTTCCTGGTGATCTGCTCTATAACAAGGCCGAAAAGCGAAAGTAATATAGCGAAAAAAATTTTGATTTGCAGTTCCTTGTATTGGCCGTGTTTGCAGTTAAAATTGTTGGATGTGAGATCCGCCAGTTATGCAAAACACCGTTTCTTCTCAGTACCCAAACATGTTTCGGCACCACTGTGCCATTATCAGTGGGTTTTCGTTTTTATTTATTCTTTGCATTTGGGGTGCATGAATTTTCTGGATCACCAGTGTGTTAATTACTGCAGGTAGCTTGTCATGTTTTCGTGTGGCAAGCACTTCAATTCTCCGCATCATGCTGAGATGTTGTGATGCACACGTAACTATAACAGTCACACTGTGTTTTGGTGAGGTTTTACGACGTCATTTGTGGAAAATAATTGTTATAGTTACGTGTGCATGACAACACCTCAGCATGATGCGGAGAATGGAAGTGCTTCCCACACGAAAACATGACAAGCTACCTGTAGTAATTAACACACAAGTGATCCAGAAAATTCATGCACGCCAAATGTAAAGAATACATAAAAACGAAAACCCACTGATGATGGCACAGTGGTGGCGAAACTGTTTGGGTACTGAGAAAAAGCGGTGTTTTGCATGACTCGCGGATCTCACATCCAACAATTTTAGCACAGTATTGTTTTAAACGTTGTAAGTAATCAACTAATAATGTAGTGCTATATTACTTAAAACGGTACAATCAGTAAATAAATCATTTCGGTACAGTCACCTGTGGAAAACTGGTTTTTGTATCAAGGTGCGATGGTGTATCAGCGGTGTGTACCCTACGAGCACTTGCCTTACACAATGATTCACCGTGTAACAGTAGACTCAGTTAACACGTGAGAAGGAAAACCGTAACTGGTGCACTGTTGTTCCTGGAATAGCGTGATCATGAATTACATATGAGCCCGTAAATGGTGGGCGCACGTTCGCCTCCTCAAGGCAATGGCACGGTCTGTGCGGGTCCACTCGGGCCTGTCCCGTGTCCGACAAACGTGAGAAGCACACTGACTGTGCAGGTGGCGTCACAGAACCGTCTTTTCCCACTGTGCGAACTACGCTGCTGCCACAGTCAGTGCTACGAGGTCAGTGTCTGGATCAGCGGCGAAACCGTCTGAGAGCTATTAAATGTCTACTCCACGGGGACAGACCTGTAGTGTTTCATCCCACTTCTGCTAGGACGTCTGAATTGCTAACAAACTTTGTACACCTTTAGCAGGCCACTAAAACAACATAATGTGCAAGTAGGAAGGTGCACATTCTTCCAGTTCCGAGAAAAACCCAAATCTATTACGTAACTGATGTACACAACTGGCCATTAAAATTGCTACACAACGAAGATGTGCTACAGACGCGAAATTTCACCGACAGTAAGAAGATGCTGTGATATGCAAATGATTAGCTTTTCAGAGCATTCACAAGGTTGGCGCCGGTGGTGACACCTACTACGTGCTGACATGAGGAAAGTTTCCAACCGATTTCTCATACACAAACAGTAGTTGACCGGCGTTGCCTGGTGAAACGTTGTTGTGATGCCTTGTGTAAGGAGGAGAAATGCGTACCATCACGTTTCCGACTTTGATAAAGGGCGGATTGTAGCCAATGGCGATTGCGGTTTATTGTATCGCGACATTGCTGCTGGCGTTGGTCGAGATCCAATGACTGTTAGCAGATTATGGAATCGGTGGGTTCAGGAGGGTAATACGGAACGCTGTGCTGGATCCCAACGACCTCGTATCACTAGCAGTTGAGATGACAGGCATCTTATCCGCATGGCTGTAACGGATCGTGCAGCCACGTCTCGATCCCTGAGTCAACAGATGGGGACGTATTCAAGACAAGAACCATCTGCACGAACAGTTCGACGATGTTTGCAGCAGCTCAGAGACCATGGCTGCGGTTACCCTTGACGCTGCATCACAAAAAGGAGCGCCTGTGATGGTGTACCCAACGACGAACCTGGGTGCACGAATGGCAAAACGTAACTTTTTCGGATGATTCCATGCTCTGTTGACAGTACCATGATGGTCGCATCCGTGTTTGGTGACATCGCGGTGAACGCACATTGGAAGCATGCATTCGTCATCGCCATACTGGCGTATCACCTGGCGTGATGGTATGGGGTGCCATTGGTTACACGTCTCGGTCACCTCTTGTTCGCATTGACGGCACTTTGAACAGTGGACGTTACATTTCAGATGTGTTACGACCCGACCCTTCATTCGATCCCTGCGAAACCCAACATTTCAGGAGGATAATGCACGACCGCATGTTGCAGGTCCTTTACAGGCCTTCCTAGACACAGAAAATGTTCCACTGCTGCCCTGGCCAGCACATTCTCCAGATCTCTCACCAATTGAAAACGTCTGGTCAATGGTGGCCGAGCAACTGGCTCGTCACAACACGCGAGTCACTACTCTTGATGAACTGTGGTATCGTGTTGAAGCTGTATGGGCAGCTGTACCTGTACACGCCATCCAAGCTCTGATTGAGTCAATGCCCAGGCGTATCAGGGCCGTTATTACGGCCAGGGGTGGTTGTTCTGGGTACTGATTTCTCAGGCTCTATGCACCCAAATTGCGTGAACCCGCACTGTAACTCAGTGTGTTCGGTCAGAGAGCTGGCTGCCCTCTGCAATTAAGAATACTAAGGGAACGGATTAATGACGAACTTCGACGGGTGTCATGTGATGTCTACCACGAACAAATGCAAAGAACAATAAAGAAGAAGCTGAAAAAAAAAGAAAAGCGGTTAGCGTTGGAGCTTCGTAAAATCTAAGTGTATGATGCGATGGTTCGATTCCCGCTCAAACTTTCATTTTTTTTATAGTACAATTGTAGATTCTGTGATATTAAAAAATTTTCACCTATGCTGCTCGTTCTTGCCACGTCTCACCGCTATGCAGATTAAGTGCCAAATGGCGCCTGCCTCTGTGTCTGCAGCTCGAAGTGTCTAGGTCCTAAGTAGTTGCTGATACGTTACCAGATTGCGTGTATAAGGGATTTCGCAAATGACGACAAGCACACAGTTTCAGGAAAAGTGTATGCGTTTCTTCGGTTAGTTCTCGGTAGTTATAAATATATCTGTTCTAATAATTAAATTTAATTAACAATAGTAAATAGTCAAATAACACGAAATTCTCTAAAACTTTATGAAAACAAACGTGATTTTTTTTTTTAGTTTTATTAAGTCTCAGATGTCTCGTATATTATTAAATAATATGATCAGTAATGAAAGAAATATATATTAGAAATTAAATGTAGGCGGGAGCAGAACCGTCTCGTCGTACACGTTCGTTTTAACAAACTCCAACGCTAAGCACTGGACCACAATGAACTCTAACACCTAAACAAAGACTATACGTCCTACACCTTCACGAAAATACATCAGTTACTATAACAGACACAAAAAACGTGCCTTTCGAGTGCACTTAACTACTTGCACAAAATGGTTCTAATGGCTCTTAGCACTGTGGGACTTAACATCTAAAGGGCATCAGTCCCATAGAACTTAGAACTCCTTAAACCTAACTAACCTAAGGACATCACACACATCCATGCCCGAGGCAGGATTCAAACCTGCGACGGTAGCAGTCGCCCGGTTCCGGACTGAAGCGCCTAGAACCGCTCGTCCACCGCGTCCGGCCACTTGCACATTATGTTGTTTTAGCGGCCTACTAAAGGTGAACAAAGTCTGAAGTAAATCTGTCATCCCAACGTCGTGGCCTCCTCTCGTAAGTAATATAGTGAACGGCGAGAGTTATGTGTCCTGCTGTTCTCAGTCACAAATGCAGTCACAAATTCGAGTACGGTGTTCTTGCGTTTAGCTGGCCTTCACCCACTCACTTCTTGTATCCATACTACAGACGGGGACTTTTTGCTGCGTGCAGAAAAGCAAATCAGTCATAGACAATACTGATATGAATCGAAACGTTATGTAAATTTTTTCACAAACCCAATATTCATGGTCCTTCATTTATATACCTTACAAACGGTAACTTAGAATAACACAAAACTAATTCAGCAATGAGGTAGTCACGTCTGTATTACTAAACAGTTAAAATGAACCCTTTGCAGCTGCAGATCGCCTGTCTGGCGAAAAACTTATTTTCATTGTCCCGTGTAATTATTGGCTAGCTTTAAAAAATTAAAATATTCTAGTGACCTACACATTAGGAGGAATAATCTTACGTGAAACGTTCAACATAATAAGTCAAGTGTTACAGTTACAAGCTGTGTATACATTTCGAGAATGTGTAAAGCGAAGCAAGGAAATTACCAGGACTGCATTGATCCGGTATTTGAGAATGGGAGAGCAGTTCGCGACTTTCAATGAAGTTTGCGCATAATGTCAAAACTTTTCTAAACACTTCTCGGTGACACTTCTCTTCCCGCTCCTCCCTACACACATACATACACAAAAATACTGTATAATGAAAGGAAAAATGTTTACCCATACCATTTTTCCGCTGTTCATGCAGTAAAACCTTATCATTAGGTAAGACGTTTTAATTTATTACCTCTTTGCTACTAGCTCTTTGTGCAACACATTTGGCGAAGACTGTCGTCAAATACCACTGAATGTAACTACTATATTATATCGCAGTACAACACGTGCTTCAGGAGGGATGACTTCTTAAACAATAACATGCGTGGGAAAATACGAGCACGAGGTCTTCAGCCATAAATTTGTCACATGCATAATGCGAAGTGTTTAACACATTAGCTCATTTGTGAAATAATCAGACGTTTGACAGGGAGTTCAATTCCTTAAAGAAATGGGGCTGTTTGGATGGAGGCTGCTGGTAATTAAGTAAACCAATATTTGCTCTGTTGTACAGGGTGGAATGGCTAGAGGCCGTTAGAACCATTCGACGAAATATGAACGTCATCTGAAGCACTGAAAGCTGCTTATGCTTTTTCCTACGGAATGTTTCGTGTCCTCTTGGATGCGATCGCAGTGGTGAGGAGGATGGGGGAAGTGAAACTGAAACATGTGCAAATAGCAAGGCGAAGAGTTGCCTAAGATTACCCAGTTCAGCAAAACTGTCGTTGGCACTCGCCGACGTTTATTGACAGTTTTAGAAATCAACCTGTATAGAGACAACACGTAAAATAGAGTTAGGCACCTGTAGGCAGGCAACCCCTTGACAGAACACCAGTACAGTTGGCTACCTGCGGGGGCCTAACACTATTTTACGAGTTGTCTCAGTACAGGTTGATTCTTAAAACTATTGATGAACGTTGTCGGGTGTCACCAAGGGTTTTGATGAACTATGAGGTAGGGGTGAGGGGGTGGGGAATCTTGAAGTAACCCTTTGTCGTTTTATTCAGACATTTGCCAATCCCCCTGTGATCACAGTGCAGGAGAGTGTGGAACAGGAGCACTGAAAAAATTTAAGGAACCTGCTTCGGATAGCGTTCGTATTTTGTCGAATGGTGTTGAACGGTCCCTAGTTCACCGGGGCAAAATTTGTGGTTGCACTGCACTCGAAAGGGGTGAGATCATGTTCAATAGGATCGCTGGCCCAAGATGTCCTTGGGAAAGGGTTGAAGCGTCAGGGAGACGTCAGCTGCATGATAGATTGTGTAGTACGTCTTCCTGTTGCTCATCGCATTGCAAAATCTCGTTTTCGAACGTGAAATGTGTGGGAGTCAACGTCCCAAGGAAAGAGGTGGTATCACTGGCACCATTTATGCCACAGCCTTAGGCCTTTTCGTGTAGGTTGTAAGCTGCAATGTGTCTGAAATATTTTTCGGCCACTTAAAGGGGAAAAAACGTGATTACAACGCTGGGCGTCGCGGTTCTGACATCCACCGTAAAGTCGTCGAAGGAAGAATTGTTGGTAAGAGTGGCTGTGACTGATCTTCTAGTAGTGTGACACGTCCATGTCACGTGACCTGAGCTCCCGCCCTTTTCTCGCAAGTCTCGACACCTTGCCATTTGAAGCGTCGTCCAGCCGAAGGGTGACGTCACGGGGCGCTACGCTTTTGCACCATTACAGAGGAAGATGGTTCGCACATTTCAACCAGATTTGAAAATTACGCGCCGCAGTGGGAGAAAACTAGAGGGCTCAGAAAAAGTGATCCTCAAATTCTGTTGTGCAGTTTAGTTCAGAGCCTACCAAAAGTTTCAAACAACGTATCACACAAAATGACGGCTGTTGCAAAATTTTTTCCCTCTGTTTCTTTCTTCTTTACTCACAGTACACATTACATATTTTTTTGATGTGTTTTGTATCGCTGTGGGTTTGACGCTATGGATTTCCTTGTGTCAAACTCACCTCTGTTTAACTGCTATAGTAGAAGTTATTAATTTCTTCGTTAAGCCTCTAGTTCCTTAAGAGAAATAATACTGTGGGGATTAAATACAATGTAATAAAGATGCAAGCATAGAGTAGTCTTCATATATGAACACAATTCAGCCACTTGATTATGTTCTGCTGGCTCACTAAAATAAACTACGTATGCAGTGCAGAATCAAACTTGTTTATGTAACGTAGGCATTCAGATTTAGGTTTCTCAAGGCCTCCTGTTATCATCAGATAAACGCTATAATGGTGATCATATCGTCTAATAAACAATGAACCATAGTTTATCCGTACTTTAGCTGTTTCTAAATTTCGAAAAAACTGAGGAAAAGTTTTTGGTATAACGATGTCGAAAAAGGACTCCGTATCTGGAGAAGCAGGGCTATGGGCCAAAACAAGAAAAAGATATACAATAAATATGAGCTCTAAAATACTATGATAATTTTCGCTACTATGAAACACATCTACTGCAAGCCACTTCCTAACACGAACGACCTATCGAGTACAGTTAACAAATCACAACACAACCCTCTGTTACTGCCCATGGATATAGCATCGAGTAAACACGTATTAATGTTATTACTATAAAGTGTATTCACAATTCTGTATAACTGCAACGCATACATAACACAAACATTCTTTCTACTGGAACCACATTGTGTTCCGAAAAGTTTGTGTAAAACCTTTTTTACTGTAGTTTTATCTTTCCACTTAACAGCATAATGGAAGCCTATAATTCCTCACGGGAAATGGCAGCCATGATCTTTGCTATAGTCTGATCATCACAGTAGATTGTATCTTTATTAGCCACGTGGAAAATAGGCTTCCACTGTCTTGGTAAATAGGAAGATAAAACTACAATTTAAAAATAACTTTGGTGTTTGTCATTTGTCGATTGCGTCAGACCGAACAAGTACTAGTTCGCGCTTCATGAGAGGCCAACTCCCAACACGAAATGTCAGTCTGTTTCTCGCTACAAAGAAAAGAAGGAAGGTTCGAAGGTTGCGTTTAACATCCCGCGACGTCGAGGTCATTAGATATGGAGCACAAGCGCGGATGGTGTCAAGGATGGTGAAGGAAATCGGCCGTGTCCATTTAAAGGAACCATCCGGACATTTGCGTGCAGCGATTTACGGAAACCACGGAAACCCTAAATGTGGATGGTCCGAAGCAAGTCTAAACCGTAGTCCTCCCGAATGGGAGTCCACTGCACTACCTCGCTCAGTCTCGCTACGAATAAATTGGTTTTTAAAATGTAATTTTATTTGCCCTGAAATACTGAATATGACCCATTGGGAACGAAATCTGAATATGAATAACTTTTTGAGATGGGAAAATTTACGCAAAGCGCAACGAAGTAGGGTTAAGATTACTCGGAAGTAACATAACAGGTTTGAATTAGAACGTTGGCTGCAAACGCAATACGACACTGCTCCTCAGCCCGAAAAATTTAGTTTCATAGTCTCAAATTGCGCAAGACAAATGCGTTTGTCACTTCTGGCCTAACTGTTTAATAATCATTAAAGGGAGCTTTTGTACTCTGGAAGCAACAATTTACGGCGATGCCGTTTCCACCACTGCACGTCTCCATGTACAGCCTTTACGTCACCCTACCTGAATTGCTAACAAGGGAAACTCCCCTACGCACCCCCCTGAGATTTAGTAGTAAGAGGGCCCAGTGGGCACATCGTCAAAACCTGAACACGGATTAAGCATGAAAACAGAAAAAAGTTGTACTGGATTGCGAAAAAAAGGGAAAATAGAAACAGTGAACTCTACAAGAACAAGGAGTGCGACATAGATCAGTAATGCAGAGGGGTGGCAGGGTGGTTCAGTGGTTACGTTGTTAAACTGCCAATTGCAGGACCCATGTTCAAACCTCTTTCGTCCCAATTTCTTTTTCCGCTGTTTTCGTTATTCATATTGTTGCCTGTGTCGTGGTGTAACGTTCGTTTGCAACAGTGAGGTGTAAGTTAGGGCCCTACACACAACTACTCTACCAGCAGCTGAAAGGAAGTGGCTTTCGAATGGGAACCGCAAGCGCTTGATGACAGGGCGACAAGTGAACCGAATCCTCCACACACGTCTGGTGTGTCATGAACGGTATTAGTGTGATATGGTAAGAATCTCTTACAGACGCACCTAGTTTGTACGACTGGTGAGGGAGTGAGAGATACCTTGTTGCGCAATATAGGTCTTCATATGGATGTGAAGGTCATCATACCCAAGGAAATGACGAAAATAGTAGTTTGTCACATAAGGTGCAACAAATGAACGCTACAGTTTCACAATCACAGCTTTTCTCTGTGCTCTATTAAAACATATGTTTTCAACGTTTTAGAAGTTGCGTTCCATTTTGGAAGTCTTGACTCCTGAGTCCCTTTGTTGTAATATACACTGCTGGCCATTAAAATTGCTACACCCTGAAGAAACGCAGGTGATAAACGGGTATTCATTGGACAAATATATTATACTAGAACTGACATGTCATTACATTTTCACGCAATTTGGGTGCATAGATCCTGAGAAATCACTACCCAGAAAAAACCACCTCTGGCCGTAATAACGGCCTTGATATGTCTAGGCATTGAGTCAAACAGAGCTTGGATAGCGTGTACAGGTACAGCTGCCCAAGCAGCTTCAACACGATACCACAGTTCATCGAGAGTAGTGACTGGCGTATTGTGACGAGCCAGTTGCTCGGCCACCATTCACCAGACGTTTTCAGTTGGTGAGAGATCTGGAGAATGTGCTGGCTAGGGCAGCAGTCGAACATTTACTGTATCCAGAAAGGCCCGTACAGGACCTGCAACATGTGGTCGTTCATTATCCTGCTGAAATGTAGGGTTTCGCAGGGATCGAATGGAGGCTAGAGCCACGGGTCGTAACACATCTGAAATGTAACGTCCACTGTTCAAAGTGCCGTCAATGCGAACAAGAGGTGACCGAGACGTGTAACCAATGGCACCCAATACCATCACGCTGGGTGATACGCCAGTATGGCGATGACGAATACACGCTTCCAATGTGCGTTCACCGCGATGACGCCAAACACGGATGCGACCATCATGATGCTGTAAACAGAACCTGGATTCACCCGAAAAAATTACGTTTTGCCATTCGTGCACCCAGGTTCGTCGTTGAGTACAACATCGCAGGCGCTCCTGTCTGTGATGCAGCGCCAAGGGTAACCGCAGCCATGGACTCCGAGCTGATAGTCCATGCTGCTTAAACCGTCGTCGAACTGTTCGTGCAGATTGTTGTTGTCTTGCAAACGTCCCCATCTGTTGACTCAGGGATCGAGACGTGGCTGCACGATCCGTTACAGCCATGCGGATAAGATGCCTGTCATCTCGACTGCTAGTGATCCTGCACGGCGTTCCATATTACCCTCCTGAACCCACCGATTCCATATTCTGTCAACAGTCATTGGATCTCGACCAACGCGAGCAGCAATGTCGCGATATGATAAACCGCAATCGCCATAGGCTACAATCCGATCTTTATCAAAGTCGGAAACGTGATGGTATGCATTTCTCCTCCTTACACGAGGCATCAATACAACGTTTCACCCGGCAACGCCGATCAACTGCTGTTTGTGTATCAGAAATCGGTTGGAAACTTTCCTCATGTCAGCACGTTGTAGGTGTCGCCACCGGCGCCATCCTTGTGTGAATGCTCTGCAAAGCTAATAATTTGCAAATCACAGCATCTTCTTCCTGTCGGTTAAATTTAGCGTCTGTAGCACGTCATCTTCGTGGTGTAGCAATTTTAATGGCCAGTAGTGTAGTTCACAACCTTTTATTTTTTGTTTTCATTTATGTGAGCCGTCTATGTGGTATCTTACCTGCTCTCACTATTCATCACATTTACTTGCGACGGTAACGCATTCTTACCACATGACTCATATTATATAACTAATGTAGTGTTAGCAGTTAGCCAACACTACGCACACTACTTGGTTGAGGAGGCCGAATGCACGCGTTAAACTCACGCAGGCTAGAGATAGGTCTGAAACAGGATACGTAATGAATGCTATAAAGAAAAGTACGTAGCTCCTGGAATACTTAACTTTAATCCATCCTTGTGGTACATCGCTCTTGACGATACAAGTGAGACTCTTTAGATACAAGCTATGTAATGTTAATGGCGCCTTGCTAGGTCGTAGCCATTGACTTAGCTGAAGGCTATTCTAACTATCTGCTCTGCAAATGAGCGAGGCTTCGTCAGTGTGCATCGCTAGCTAAGTCGTCCGTACAACTGGGGCGAGTGCTAGTCCGTCTCTCGAGACCTGCCGTGTGGTGGCGCTCGGTCTGCGATCACTGACAGTGGCGACACGCGGGTCCGACATGTACTAATGGACCGCGGGCGATTTAAAGCTACCACTTAGCAAGTGTGGTGTCTGGCGGTGACACCACAACTAATATATAGTATGACAACTGCCAAGACTACAAAAAGAGCCACGCGGTATTAGCCGAGCGGTCGAGGGTGCTGCAGTCATGGACTGTGCGGCTTGTCCCGGCGGAGGTTCGAGTCCACCCTCGGGCATGAGTGTGTGCGTTTGTCCTTACGATAATTTAGGTTAAGTAGCGTGTAAGCTTACTGATGACCTTAGCAGTTAAGTCCCATAAGATTTCACACTCATTGGAACCTTTTGAACTACAAAAAGAGAGTAAACATCTCGATGACTGGACAGAGATTTCACAATGTGGAAAAAATTAGCCCGCTCGGCTGTTCAACACCATAACCATTTACCCACGACACCGTTGCTGTTTCAGTCTGCCCTTTACGGTATTTCATGTTTTTGGACCCTTCACTGTTTGTATTTTGCTTTTGTTCCACAGTTCAGTACGCCTTCTTCCTGTTTTGGTGCTTAATGTGTGTTCAGTTTCTGACCGGCAATCCACTGAGCCATCTAACCACTGAGGGGTGCGATCCGGAATTTCCCTTGTAAGAAAGTAACTGAAAGTGGTGCAGCAAGACGCCACTGGGTGATGTCTAAACTTAACCAGTGCATTTCATCTGCATTGATTGAACGTGTTCGATATGTATATCCGCTCCTTCCCCCTCCACTCCACTACGACTCCAGATGTATTCAATGAACTGTGCGCAAAGGAATTGAAAACAAAAGCGGTGGCCATGAAAAGTGGGTCGGTCGTGCAGTCCCTGTTGAAGTTAATAGTGATAATGGGCATGAAGCGCTTTATCTCGAAATACTGAATTAAAAGAGCAGTAACTTAGGCGATCATTTATTACAAAATACAGGACATGACAAACAAACGTGATATTTAACTCATTCACAACCTGGAGGCAAGTAGAAACCATAAAATGAAATCTATATAGTGACAGTTGCTAGAAACTGAGCCGCAAAGTGCGTGGGGAAGGGAATTGTCTAACAACTAATTCACGAGGTCAGTCAAGTAAATTAATGACACCGTTTCGCTTCGGACATGATATATTCGGAAAATACTTCGAAGAACCCAAATAAATAAGTCATTGTTAGCCCATCGACCACCAGAGCGGAATTTAAAATGAGATCACCTGCGTTTTAGTTGAAAAAGTGTCTACTCCTGTCTCACCACCAACATATTGCCTCGCTTTACTGCCAGCGCTTACAAACACTAAGGGGCGAAAAGACGAACTGTGACGTAAGCAACTGCAGACGCCATCTCCGATGAAAGAGCTGTCGCGGTCCGCACAGAGGACGAATTCCTCGTCTTGGTCCCTTTCCAGCCGAAGAGAACTGCCACGACCTAGTCGCGTCCTAACTTAGCGCCAATAGTACTTTACTGCACGATAAAGGATGACAGCAAAAGACAGTTGGAGAATAAAAATTTATTGACCAAGGTTTCGGTACATACACATATACCTTCATCAGAAGTAAAAAATCCTGAACAGGAAGAGACTTTCATTAGAAAAGCCATAGCATCGGAAGTGAGAAGCAAAAGCTTAAGTAACAGTGAAATTTCCAAAGTAATACAGGCACAAAATCTTTACTTACTGAAATTACATCATGTAATGGAGATTAATAAAACAATTGTGCCAAAGGCATCGTCAATAATTGAGACATCTTCTCCATTAGTACAACATGACTATGGGCACAGGGTCAAAGCGAACAGTTTAGCACCATTACTTCGCCTATGAACTATAGAGACAAGAGTGTGAAAGCACTAGGGCAGATGGTTTCGCCGAGAGAGGGCACTTGTATGTGCCAGACACTCGCGCATATTAAAATCCATGAATACATACATAAGCGCATCAAAAATTATTAAAAGTTGTGTTAATTCAAACTTTCTGTCATAATAAATAAAACGTATCAGGCCATTTAAAAACATTTATGTAAAATAGAAAATATAGAACCAATTTACCTGTGTCCTAGTGTCAAACAGATAAAGCTTGCGCTATGGAACATCTAACGAGAGAGGGCACTAGTGTAACGCGCGAGAATCTCGCGTAACGTAGGCGGTGAAATACATACTAGCGAAACCAACCAAAATGTTATAATAAAACGAAACCACCTGTCGTTGTGAATAAAAACATACTATCAATTAACCACACATACACATCGAAAATCACAACCAACACACATCAAAGAAGAATTTCAACAGTTGCTGTTGCAGCCATGTTTAAAATCTTGAAGTACTTTACTGCTTTCATCCAGACCAAGTTTAGAGTTAAAACGATGCTCCTCTGAGCTCTCTGGGGAAAGACCACGAAAGATTACTGGTCGTCTAGTCAGACAGATCGGTAGAGAAGCTGCCATTGGAAGTCCACGTAGCAAAAATGTTTCTGTCCCTTCCGAAAAGTTTGTTGTAGTCACTCTTCTAATATTTCAATTTAAACTAATTTACAACCATTTGGAGCTAGGCTCTAACTCGAAAAGTTGTGGAAGCGCTGGCAAATGTGGAGTAACGCAGTGTTCGTCCCTTCAAAAGTGGATACAGAGTAGGAGTACTCTGTATAACATTTAGAATATCGACCAGTCCAGCAGTCCAGGAGTGCGCCATTTTCCACGTCAAACGACCTCGAAGTGTCGGCTTCAGAACGGCAGGGGTGAAAGTAAAGAGTGGGGCCAATGCGAGATAGCGCTCCTCTGCCCCACAAGATCTGATCAACAAACAAATTGCTGCATGAAATTTCCAGATTTATCCTCTTCGCTCACCCATCTCGCGCAGCCTACGATATCGCCAAATTCCTAGCTGAGACTAATGTGCACAGAACTGCTCTCCTACGGCCTTTGGAAGCTTTCATCTGCAGCCGGCACAACTGTCAATAACCTCAGGACACAGCCAGTGCTTGGCGATGAGCCGCCTGTCCCGATAACAAGTGCACTCTGACACTGAACGCACAGGGTGAGTGACTAAGGGACCTGGGAGACGGGACCACCCAGGCTAATGGCGAGTTGTCTATCTGATGAGTTGGGTATCCTAGTGAGGCGGCCCACTGAGAACTCCAGGGACGCTTTGCTGCCCGCAGCCGGCCGGGGGTCGCACAAAGAAGAAGGCGCTAGCCAGCCTCACATGCAATCCAACGTGCAGAATATTTTGTTAGAGTGAACTCGTAACCTCAGCAGTCACCATGTACGATTCGTTTGTTTATCAACACCAGCGCTGTACTAACAGGAAAACAAAAGGATATCTTTTCGTCTGAATTAAGTATGCAGCACTCTTAATGAGGATGAAACTGGCAGGCTGGCGTTTCACTGCTTATGTATGCCATAACCGCTGAGAAAATTACAATAGAAAATGAGTGACGTGCGTTTTGTATGAAGAATATCTTACACATTCACACACGGAATAAACGCACACGATTTGGAATTTGTGGACGAAGGAAAATATGTGTCATGAATACAGAAGACCAAACGGGTGATAAATTGAGTGTAATGTTCTACCAAGCATGAAACACAAAGTTAAACGTCATGGATAAGCACAAACATCGGATTAAACCGTATTAACGTCTACTACAAACATCGTGGCTCAAGAATCCTTCCAAATTCACTATGTAATCCGTTGACACCAAAAGTGACAACAGAGCCACAACATTTTCCACCTTAAGTCGGAATGCAAAATGCAACGCGAGAAGGAAATGATTTTACATAACCCCAACACACTCGATATCTCCAGTCACAGCAAAACATCCCAAACTGTGAATCTAGCTGCAGTCTCACCATACTCCTCCACCCGAACAGGCCATGAAGGTCCAAAGGAGCCGACCGGCTGCCGTGTCATCCTCAGCACACAGGTGTCACTGGATGGGGATATGGAGGGGCATGTGGTCAGCACACCGCTCTCCCGGCCGTATGTCAGTTTACGAGACCGGAGCCGCTACTCCTCAATCAAGCAGCTCCTCAGTTTACCTCACAAGGGCGGAGTGCACCCTGTGTGCCAACAGCGCTCGGCAGACCGGATGGTCACCCATCCAAGTGCTAGCCCAGTCCGACAGTGCTTAACTTCGGTGATCTGACGGGAACCGGTGTTGCCACTGCGGCAAGGCCGTTGGCAGTCTCACCATACTAGGCACGTATAAAAAAAATTATCGGTATATCAAAATACCAATATTTTAGCGTTATAATACCGAGCCGGCGACTGTGGCCGAGCGGCACTCACAAGGGAACCTCCCCATCGCACCCCCCTCAGATTTAGTTATGAGTTGGCACAGTGGATAGGCCTTGAAAAACTGAACACAGATCAATCGAGAAAACAGGAAGACGTTGTCTGGAACTATGAAAAAATAAGCAAAATATACAAACTGAGTAGTCCATGCACAAGATAGGCAATAACTAGAAAAGAACAAGCTGACGAGTATCATGGTCTTGTGGTTAGCGTGAGCAGCTGCGAATCTAAAGGTCATTGGTTCAAGCCCAACCTCGGATGAAAATTTTAACTTTTTATTTTCGGTTTATGTGACAAACACTTATGTTTTCATCACTTTTTTGGGAGTGATTATCACATCCACAAGAAAACCTAAATCGGGCAAGGTAGAAGAATCTTTTTACCCACTCGCCAAGTGTACAGGTTAGGTGGGTCGACAACATATTCATGTCATGTGACGCACATGCCGTCACCAGTGTCGTATAGAATATATCAGACGTGTTTTCCTGTGGAGGAATCGGTTGACCTATGACCTTGCGATCAAATGTTTTCGGTTCCCATTGGAGAGGCACGTCCTTTCGTCGACTAATCGCACGGTTTTGCGGTGCGATCGCAAAACACAGACACTAAACTTATTACAGTGAACAGAGACGTCAATGAACGAACGGACAGGTCATAACTTTGCGGAAATAAAGAAAGTAAACTTTTCACCCAACGGAAGACTTGAACCAAGGACCTTCTATTTCACAGCTGCTCACGCTAACCACGGGACCACGGTGCTCCTGAGCTCACACCCTCCTTCATGTTGCCTATCTTGCACATGGAGTACTCAGTTTGTATATTTTGCTTATTTTTTCATAGTTCCACACAACTTCTTCCTGTTTTCTCGATTGATCTGTGCTTAATTTTTCAATGCCTATCCACTGTGCCAACTTATAGCTAAATCTGAGGGGGGTGCGATGGGGAGGTTCCCTTGTAAGTGCTTCAGCTGCTACGGTCGCAGGTTCAAATCCTGCCTCGGGCATGGATGTGTGTGATGTCCTTAGGTTAGTTAGGTTTAATTAGTTCCAAGTCTAGGGGACTGATGACCTCAAATGTTAAGTCTCATAGTGCTTAGAGCCATTGGAACCATTTTTTTATAATACCGACATGTACCATCGATATTTAAACCACACATAAATCGATTAATGGATATAAGACACTGAACGTCGAAAGCGATATCTTCTGTTCTCTGTCTTTCTTGACTCACAATCACTGTAGTTCCCATAGGCAGATTTGCTATCCGTTCCAGTTGCTACCACTCTCTGTAATCTGACACCAACTGTCCTACAACGGACTTCATTAAATTTCGTATTCGCATAACCACACTAAAGAAGACAGTGACGCTGACTACGTGACTGAAAGCTTAGGCAATCCTACAACAAACCTACTTCGAAAAAAAACAGAGCACCCAAATTTTACAACTGATTAAGGAGCGTACGTAAAAAATTACCTATTAAAATGATTATTAGACAGTCTGCTTCCTTTGGAAAGAAATATTTTTCTCTTGCCGAAGCTATAATTTTGGATCCCCGGTTTACGCGCGGTCACTTTGCTTCTTCCCTTCCAGTGTTAGCTGCTGTATCACGAATAACAACTGTAATTCATTTCGAGCGTAGGCGGGTCCGTCAGTTGTATGCTGAATATAGAGCTTCAGATGTAGCTCAGTCACATAAGAAATCCCAAGCACTGGGTATGTGCGAAAGAACTAAACGAACGGGTCTATCAACGAAATTTTCGACAGATCTCTAATCTTGAAGAGTTCCGAGTTGATGATCGTCATTTCATAACTCTTTTGTCAGAAATTCCTCACAAATACTTTATGTGCCAAGTCTCTTCTGTTTTCTCTGGAAGAGCTTATTAACAAAACTTAACAGACTTGGTTGTGACACATAACAGAAGCAGACTTACAGGGGAACACCTTAGACAAAGAGCTCTATTAATCTCTATTGCCGTTGATTATTAGCTTCATTAATTAGTTTTTTTTTAGCAAGAGATTTTTTGAAGAAGTGATTTTATAGTTCACAGAGTGACTCTTGTTAATTGTTGTTGGAACTGGTTGTCAATTTTTAAATGCGGTAAGGTAGTCATGTCATTTTAGATTTGTATGCATCGATGTACACGTCAGAGAGAGAGAGAGAGAGCAAGTTACGATACTGTTAAACAATCATTGGTCTTCTCGTGGCACAAACATCGCCTAAGCGCAGTCTGATACATTATTAGTTGAAGTGTTGTAGGTGGTGGACTAATTCAGTAGTACTATGTTGACTTGTGGTGATGAAGAAAGATGTTACATGATGAAAGATTTATTTTAAAGGACAGCAAGGTTTAATATGATGTATACTTTGAAAGGTGAAAGTAATATAAATTTTGAATAAAGTAACTTTTTATGGCGAGACGAAGTTGAAAGTAAGACTGCAGCACTGCGCACCTAACTTGTAGAAATGATTACTGGAAGTTAGTTAACATCGTTCACTTGCTCAGAGCTGAGAGAAAGGCCAACCCACTACCCTGAAACATGAATTAAAATTTCAACGGATTAAGCTGTTTGATTTTTATAGAAATGCTTTGTTAACATTGTACCCTTTTTAAATCATTTGTTAATCACAGTATTGTTTAGACTAATGTAATGTGTGAAGATCAATCGTTGTCTTGGAATATTATTTCATAGAAACTGTTAATCTCCCTATCCCACTGTTTATCATTACCCGTTACCACATTGCACCATGTGTTACTCACCACTTTGAATACAGTTTGGAAATTTTATTTAGTAATAGGAGTTTAACATAGCCACTGACTGCTTGCTGTTTGCTGTTGTGCAAATCTGCAACAATGTTGTCAAGAGCACGAGGTAAGTGGAAATTTAGGTAAGGGACAAATAACTGATTTACTTCAGTTGTGCATTCAATATAAAAACAAGTTGCATTCAGATCAGTTACAGTTAAGTTCAAATTAGATTCTGTTTAGTCAAAGGTTAACGTATGCGTTTAACCAACTGCGACATGGTAGCGTATACAAACAGTGATCCAATACTGTCAAATGTTCTTTATTCCAGTCTTTGATCACAATATGAATTCTTTAGACCATGACCGGTTTCAGTCCGTAATGACCATCCTCAGATCTATAATATACAAATACAGGGTGTTTCAAAAATGACCGGTATATTTGAAACAGCACTACAAACTAAACGAGCAGCGATAGAAATACACCGTTTGTTGCAATATGCTTGGGACAACAGTACATTTTCAGGCAGACAAACTTTCGAAATTACAGTAGTTACAATTGTCAACAACAGATGGCGCTGCGGTCTGGGAAACTCTATAGTACGATATTTTCCACATATCCACCATGCGTAGCAATAATATGGCGTAGTCTCTGAATGAAATTACCCGAAACCTTTGACAACGTGTCTGGCGGAATGGCTTTACATGCAGATGAGATGTACTGCTTCAGCTGTTCAATTGTTTCTGGATTCTGGCGGCACACCTGGTCTTTCAAGTGTCCCCACAGAAAGAAGTCACAGGGGTTCATGTCTGGCGAATAGGGAAGCCAATCCACGCCGCCTCCTGTATGTTTCGGATAGCCCAAAGCAATCACACGATCATCGAAATATTCATTCAGGAAATTAAAGACGTCGGTCGTGCGTTGTGGCCGGGCACCATCTTGCATAAACCACGAGGTGTTCGCAGTGTCGTCTAAGGCAGTTTGTACCGCCACAAATTCACGAAGAATGTCCAGATAGCGTGATGCAGTAATCGTTTCGGATCTGAAAAATGGGCCAATGATTCCTTTGGAAGAAATGGCGGCCCAGACCAGTACTTTTTGAGGATGCAGGGACGATGGGACTGCAACATGGGGCTTTTCGGTTCCCCATATGCGCCAGTTCTGTTTATTGACGAAGCCGTCCAGGTAAAAATAAGCTTCGTCAGGAAACCAAATGCTGCCCACATGCATATCGCCGTCATCAATCCTGTGCACTATATCGTTAGCGAATGTCTCTCGTGCAGCAATGGTAGCGGCGCTGAGGGGTTGCCGCATTTGAATTTTGTATGGATAGAGGTGTAAACTCTAGTGCATGAGACGATAGGTGGACGTTGGCGTCATTTGGACCGCAGCTGCAACACGGCGAACGGAAACCCGAGGCCGCTGTTAGATCACCTGCTGCACTAGCTGCGCGTTGCCCTCTGTGGTTGCCGTACGTGGTCGCCCTACCTTTCCAGCACGTTCATCCGTCACGTTCCCAGTCCGTTGAAATTTTTCAAACAGATCCTTTATTGTATCGCTTTTCGGTCCTTTGGTTACATTAAACATCCGTTGAAAACGTCGTCTTGTTGCAACAACACTGTGTTCTAGGCGGTGGAATTCCAACACCAGAAAAATCCTCTGTTCTAAGGAATAAACCATGTTGTCCACAGCACACTTGCACGTTGTGAACAGCACACGCTTACAGCAGAAAGACGACGTACAGAATGGCGCACCCACAGACTGCGTTGTCGTCTATATCTTTCACATCACTTGCAGCGCCATCTGTTGTTGAAAATTGTAACTACTGTAATTTCGAAAGTTTGTCCGCCTGAAAATGTACTGTTGTCCCAAGCATATTGCAACAAACGGTGTATTTCTATCGCTGCTCGTTTAGTTTTTATTTCCGTTTCAAATATACCGGTCATTTTTGAAACACCCTGTATATACACCTAGTGAGCAGTGTGCCTTTCAACATAATACGGCAATACGTGTCACAATATACTATCATACAACCAGGGAGATGTACAGAAAATACGGTAATACGTACCTTTTTTACATCGTGTCCTAACGTGATAAGGCCATAATGGTCGTCAAAACATATAAATATAATCAGCATAGCATCATCGTCATATAGATCTAAAATAAGGTGTAGAATAGGCCGCATCGTCCACACAGTCATTATTGCAACTGGCTACTGAAGTAACCAGAAATCTGTTTGCCTACATCATCCCTAGATGTCGCTACTGTCAGCTTAGGTGTAGTCATCATTTACGCAAAAAACATAATCTGATAAAAATACATTATGCAAAATACATGTAGCAGTAACCGGCCACACCCTAGGTAACATCGAGAGTTGTATGCGTATTCTACAGAGGGCAGAGAAGGGTCGCGGTCTTGACTTGTTGGAGGAGTTGGAGATTTACAAAGCGAAAAAGCATGAGCCCACTAGGGTGCTCAATGGACAAAGCGGTTTTGCGCCCAACGCCTACTTTGTCTTATTTGATGACGTACTACGATAACCAAACAACGTTTTGTGTAAAGCCCTCTAGTGGCTAAGTTCTTAAGATCGGTGCACGCCTAAATAACATCCTGGCAGCCGACCCAACAGAGGGCGCTGATAATTGATATGTCCTTTTTCAGCTGTCATATAGACATTTTATCTTTCATAGGCAATTTATAGGTTGCTACTGGCAATGTAATACGAATATTAATTGTTGACCGTAAATTCACCAAAAAAGGATCGGTCCTATTCTATTGATACTTTTCCTTTTAATAATTTTATATGGGTAACTGCAGTCGTCTTTTAATGTATCACAATTTAGTTCCTATGATAGTTATCAATTTTAAAAGTCTGCTACGTGTATTTTACATGAAGTGTTTTTATCAGATTATGTTTTTTGCGTAAATTATGACTACATCTAAGCAGACAGTAGTGACATCTAGGGATGATGTAGGCAAACAGATTTTTGGTAGCTACTGTACTTCAGTAGCCAGTTGCAATAATGACTGTGTGGACGATGTGGCCTACATCTTATTTTAGATCTATATGACGATCCTATGCTGATTATATTTATATGTTTTGACGATGCCATTATGGCCTTATCAAGTTAGGACACGATGTAAAAAAGGTACGTATTACCGTATTTTCTGTACATCTCCCTGGTTGTATGATAGTATATTGTGATACGTATTGCTGTATTATGCTGAAAGGCACACTGCTCACTAGGTGTATATATTTGTATATTACACATCTGAAGATGGTCATTACGGACTGAAACCGGTCATCGTCTAAAGAATTCATATTGTGATCAAAGACTGGAATAAAAGACATTTGTACGCGTTTAAGTTGGATAACAGTTTGTTGGTACACAGTTAGGGAATACATAGACTTTTGTAGAGGAGGTAAATCTGGGCTAAATTTCATACAGCAACATATAGTGGGGGGTTACAATGTTACTTAATAATTTCTGTAGCTTACATTATTTTTCCAAATTCCTCCAAATGTTAAAAATATTGACTGATCTATCGAAATATTGGTATTTTCGTCTCGATAATTACGTCATATTTCATAAATATCGATAAAATATACATCGATATTTTTAAAAATCTGCCAGTCTCTGCACTATAGTACTGAAAGCTGTTGGTGGAATGTAGCCGTACCAAATACGCAAGACAAGTGTCTAAATCACTTCTGCTCGAAGTGCTACCAGCGAAGGGAGGGGGTCGATTAATCGTAAGATACACGCCGAGCTCTCCGATTTCCCGGCACCAGTCAGAGCTTTCTCGCCTCCTGGTGAAAAGGTGTGCCACTGGCTAACGGTGGATCGTCTGTAAGCTGACAGGTGATTTACGCATTATATGTCGGTGCACGATTTTTAAACGGAATGTAGCAAGTAACGTAGTTGCAGTAATTATACACAGCTGAATAGGTATGCACACGATGGACTAGTGCTGAGCTTTGAAAAAAAAAATCATATACGGTGTCCTAACGATACTAAACACTTGTTCTCTCCTTATCGTATCGTGTGCCACCCTGCGCAGCGGTCTGAGTGCTACGGCCATTCAGGAAGCAACGCTGCTCTCTCGTTGCTGGAGTACACTTTGCCCTATCCAATTACCACATTTTTTTAATGCTATGCAAGATGAAGTTATTCGTTGGCAGCACTGCTACTCTCTAAGTGGTTCATACATATAAGCCACAGTTTCTTCACGGTTCGCTTAAGCTAGGGACCCAGTCGTCTTGTCTTTCATTCTGCCCGACAGTCCCGTCCGTTGTTGACCTTTAGCTTCAAAATGTCCCGTGGATCAAGGGGACGCGGTATTGTTATTGTGGCATTAGGCTAGGGAGGAATGAACAGAGTAAAGGGCAGAGGAGATCCTCTGCAAAAGGTCGCTAGGCAATGTACTGTGACAAGGATCATTATTTCTTCATTATTCAGAGTCAGTAATAATTAACATTTACGTCGTAATGTTAACTCTCTGGTAGTTGAAACTAGTTTAGCTTGAAATGAAGGACAGAAAGCGAACATTTCCTGAAGTTTTAGGTTGGATGTTCTGTAGTGCTATAACTGGCGTGCCCATAGTTTCGATGTGTACGCCCCAAAACTGACGAACTAATGAGACATTGTTCATGAACAAATGTACTTTTGTAGCACCAGTAAATGGGCGCATGACAGAAGAAATTCCATTCTGTTCACAATCCGTGGGGATAGAAACGTTTTGCGAGACTGGTTCTATAACACTAGTTTTCAGTACAGTGAACAGTCATTGTCCACGGGTATATTTCCGTTATTGTTGTTAAGAAGAGCAAATGTTATGTTTATATGCCGTGAGAGTTGAAAATTACCCATATAAAGAACTGAACTGCAGAGGGTACTGTTAAAGTAGCTGTTAATGAATACGGATACGAAGACGTGCAGATGCGCAGGTCAGTCAAGAAAGATTGTTATCTGCAATGATGTACACATTAACATGAAGTGGTGTCTGCTTATAGACAGTTGTCCAAAATGAAAGCAACAAACTGCTATTTCCTCGTGCTGTGTGTAATTCATTGAATAATCACACAAAATGTCGACAGATGTACGTAAAATCCTGTTCTTCAAAGACGATGGCATTGCGGTCAATGGACAACCACGTCAACGATGAGGGCAGGGCACCTATTGTGACGCTGTTCTCTCTCGGTTCGATGGTGATGGGTGTCCCAGTGGAGATGACGTGGAACGGCGCCTGTCGATCACGACAACGCCAGTTTGTAATTATTATATTTAAAAAAAAAACACACTCCTCGCTTGGTTTGGTTATTTTTCAGATACTGTATCTCGAAACTGGTATCAATATCTTGATGGAGCAGCACACCGGAGTGTATACGACCCCCTTGCTTGTAAAGAAAGCAATTGTGTTCGTTATCTGTCGATCTTATTCACTTATAAATGTAGCGACTGCACCACTCGATAACGCGAATCCTCCATTGACCTGAAGTAACCAAAAGTCCCTTGCGTGTTCCAGACAGACCCTTCAGTTGACGTCAAATTGCTGACTATAGTTCTCAGGCCCAGTTTGAGAATGGTTATTCAAACGTTAAAAACAGGGTCTTGAATCATCATTACATCACCCAATCCGAGACTACATTATGAATTTTGCAGGATATTAAGCTGTTAATTATAATTCCGTCGTCAACGCGTCGCTATGTCTCGTATTCAACAACTGCACGACGTAACTCCAGAGATAACATACCTTTGAGCAATGTTCAGAATGCGTCGTAATTTTGGTGTAAAGTTATTGCTGTTCACATTTAAATTATCACTAATTCACTTGGCACTGTTACGTTATCCGGAGACTCAGTCAATTCGACAGATTCTCTTTAAATGTCCATTATATGATGTAGGCGATACGCCGAATTAAAGTTGAGTTTAGGTCTATTATTCTTCGTAATTATTGTGTGCCCCTACGCTGAGCACACACACCGATATGTCATTTAGGGAATTGAGGCCGTTAACATATCCTGACTTTGACGATAACTTCTGACAATACGGCGAAATTGTAATCTCTTCTTGATTGCGCTTAGTTGTGGCCTACTCAGGTCTAATAATCGTGTTTATGTCGGCGATCAGTCTCTTTCTGTGTCCTTTAATGTTAGTGAGTATTAAGTATCACGATGGGTAAGTCCCACCACAAATCGGTAATCATACGATTCACTTTTCTGTTACATACATTAAAATCCCGTTATTTGTCCAGACGGTAAAGAAGATCCTACTTTAGTCCGACTTCTGACTGATACACTCAGTCTACATCGTAAAACTTTAAACTTCAGATCGGTTTTAAAACAATCTAGTAGCGCTTAACATGCGTACTACTGTTGCAGACTACAAGAGAGAAGTGAAGTTAACATCTCCATTGCCGAGTTACATTCTAGTCACAGCGAACTTCCAGATCGATGCGGGAGAGCGAGTAGGCCACGCCATGTGTGCAGTATCTTCCTTTGCAGTATCTTCCTGTGGAGTATTATTGTCCAGCAATACGACATCTGGGCTCACACCACATAGCAAGAATCGCACATGAGGTCCTCCCAAGATCTCGTCGCAATATTTCACAGCAGTTAAACCTTGCCGATTGACTCGTACAATTGCTGGAAGAGGTTTCGAGTGGTCAACGTAATCCCTGCCCACACCATTAAGGATCCTCCTCGATATAGCTCTCTTTTCACAATGTTTACATTCCGAAATGGTGTTCCACGTTCCCTCCAGATGCGAATCACTGTCCAGACGAAATCGAGGCTCATCTGCGAAAAGAACCTTGACCCACTGTTCGACCACCCAGGTGGTATGTTGATGTCTCCACTCTAGACGTTCCCATCTGTGAAGACGCCTCAGAGGTACACATACAGCAGGTTTCTGACAGTAAAGGCCGTTACGCCGAAGCCGTCTGTACACCGTTTGTCTCGACACAACACGTCCAGTGGACGCTGTGAAGTCAGATGCCAGTTGCCCGAGCAATACTGAGGCCGTACCGTCGTGCATTTGCGGCCAAATAACGGTGCTCTCCTTTTGATATCACGCTCCGGCCTTCGCGATACTTTTTCTTTCCCTACAAACTGTCAGCACATGCGAGAAACAACAGAGTGATTTACATTAAGCCTTCTGGGCCCATCATTTTGTGACTGTCCTCCTTCCATTCTTCTTATGGCCCTCCACCGCAGAGCGTCTGGAGGCGTCTGCTCTGTGCAACACTGCACTGTCTGTGACTCTGTACACAGCGATTGTGGATGTGGAACTACCCGGCAAACACTATCCCGTTTGACAGTGTAACACCCCAGATGTACGAGGGCCGTTCAGAAAGTAACCTCCGGTTGATTTTAAAAAAAATACACCAAGTTAAATAAAAATATTTTAATATATACATTGTGGTGTCACCGCTAGACACCACACTTACTAGGTGGTAACTTAAATCGGCCGCGGTCCTGTAGTACATGTCGGACCCGCGTGTCGCCACTGTGGGATCGCAAACCTAGCGCCACCACAAGGCAGGTCTCGAGAGACTGAGGAGACCTCGCCCCAGTTGTACGGACAACATAGCTAGCGATTGGACGTGCTAAGCCTTGCTCTCATTTGCCGAGAGATAGACAGTAGAATAGCACTCTGCTAAGTTAACTGGCGACCACCTAGCAAGGCGCCATTTGTATCAGTGCCTATAGCTTACTAATATTCAAGAGAGATGTATTCCAAGGACTAATTAAAAGTTAAGTAACAAGCATATACGTACTTTTCTTCTTATTCATTTATAAGTCTCATGTTCCAGACTTCACGCCCGTCTGCGTTAGCATTGCGTGCCCTATCGGCTACAGCATTGTGTCTAGGCTGTATGGTCTAGACACAACATACATCTTACAACTACATCTTTGCACTATTTTTCTACATAGTCTCCATAGCGATTGAGGCACTTATCGTATCTCTTCACAAGCTTTGAAATTCCTTCTGCATAAAAATCACCCGCTTGTGCCTGGAGCCAGCCTGTGACCGCATCTTTGAGCTCTTCGTCGTCATCAAACCGCTGTGACCCGAGCCATTTCTTCAAATGCATGAAGAGGTGATAATCACTTGGCGCCAGGTCTGGGCTGTAAGGTGGATGGTTGATAACGTCCCACTTGAAGGACTCAAGAAGGGCCGTTGTTCTGTGAGCAGAATGAGGACGGGCGTTATCGTGCAAAAAAACGATACCGGAAGTCAGCATACCACGGCGTTTGTTCTGTATAGCCCGTCGTAACTTTTTTATTGTTTCACAGTACACGTCTTGATTAATGGTCGTACCACGTTCTATGAATTCAACCAACAACACCCCTTTGGCATCCCAAAACACCGTTGCCATCAGTTTTCTGGCAGAAAAATCTTGCGAGGCTTTTCTTGGTTTGGTAGGCGAATTTGAATGTGCCCACATCTTTGATTGTTCTTTTGTCTCAGGGTTCACGTACTTAATCCAGGTTTCGTCAACGGTCACGATTCTGTTTAACAATGGTTCTCCTTCGTCCTCATAACGTGACAGAATAATGCAGAGGCCATTCTTTGAGTTTTGTGGTGGTCGGTAAGAATTTTGGGCACCCATCGTGCACAGAACTTACGGTAACCCAATCTTGCTGTCACTATCTCGTACAAGAGAGTCTTAGAAATCTGTGGAAAACCAGTAGACAACTCCGACATTGAGAAACGTCGATTTTCACGAACTTTTGCATCAACTGTCTGAACGAGTTCGTCAGTCACCAATGATGGTCTACCACTCCTCTCTTCATCATGAACGTTTTCTCGTCCACTTTTAAATAAACGTACCCATTCACGGACAACTCCTTCACTCATAACTCTTGGTCCGTACACGGCACAAAGCTCACGATGAATAGCTGCTGCAGAATATCCTTTGGCTGTAAAAAACCTTATGACAGCACGCACTTCACATTTGGCGGGGTTTTCTATTGCAGCACACATTTCAAACTGCCACAAAAACTAAACTAGCGCAGGTACGACGTTCACTCGACCACGGCTTGATGCCGACTGACCTGTTGAGTGCGTGAACGCACAGATGGCGTCGCTACTCCCCCCACAACCCGCACTGTGACCAATCGGAGGTTACTTTCTGAACCGCCCTCGTAGAACCCATACTAACCACCCTTTTTGGTGCAAAGGAAAAAGCAAAATTAGTCATCCTGACAGTGACGGCAGATACTGACAACAAAATTTACACTCTTTTCAGTTTGATTAACAGGAATGTAAATACAAATTCTTATCATAAAGAAAGGACTGAACGAAAGAATACCACGTGAAACAAAACAGAAACTTTAAAGACAGAATTCAAAAAGTATTATTTACGAAGGTTAAAGCCCAGGCCATAAACAGACCAAAGATAACATTTATCCTACAAGATTTCGTATTGCTGGACAATAATACTCCACCTCAAAGAGCACGGGAGGTTGAAGTTTTCTTCCCAAAGGAAGATACTGCACACATGGCGTGGCCTGCTCGCTCTCTCGATTTCAGTCCCGTAGAGCATGTCTGGGGAGACAGGTTGGATCACGTCAGCATCCACGAACCAGTCACCAAGACTTGCCAGCAGCTTTGCAGGAAGAGTGGGCGTGGTTACCTCAACATGAGACTGATCACATAACCCGTCGTTGTAAGGTCTGATTACAGCCAGACTTGGTAACACCCCAAGCTGAGCACATTAACCAGCTGTCGAAATGTGTGTGGAAATCCGTTAAGCTGGAAAAAGAGAACATATTTGTCTACCGTTATGCATGATGCAATTGTTTACATTCTGGGTTTTTCACATTCTTTCTACATTGCTATCAGCTGTTTACACTGTTTTGTGGCAAACGAAACGCAACCGTTTGTTGCTTTAATTTTCGACACCAGTGTATGCACAGGATTCAGTCGATCATGTCAGATCTATTGAACTGCTACAGCTTAGTTTATACAGAAAACGCCATTCCGTAATCTTATAGCTATAAGAATTTTTCACCTTTTCAATATGGCAGATATAAATGATTCCCACTTTAGAACTGACCAACGTTTGGCGGGAGTAGCGGCTGCACGGGTATTCAAGTATCATTTTAGATAGTATAAGGCGTATTCCTAAAATAATTTGCTACTAGAAAATACTGATGCACTTATTTTCTGTGTCAGCAATCGTTTAGAACAAAACGCGAAAACATTTTTTCAAGTCAATGTTTCCCTTATTTAAAACGTATTTCAAGTTTCGAATCTTACTTCATATTACACACCTAATTTACTTCAGCGGAGGTGTCTTCCTCTTTCTCAAAAGGCCACGAACGTTGAAAGTTATAGACGACTTTCACGTTATGTGTCAGAACGCGTTACGAAACATTCGGATGTCTCACAGATTCTCTAAGCAACGCTTTCGCCTGGTATAGACTTCCTAAATTCTATTTACTAGTGTTAGAGATATGTTTAGGCAGTATTTTGGACGTGGAGTTTAGCGGGCCAGTCATATTGTCTTGCCCCGAGGCTTTGCGTTTAGCTGCCTAGCGCTGTCGGCCGCACAGTGCTTCCGTTATTCTCTTAGCTACTCTGAATTTCTTCCTGACGCTGTGAAAATCTTTCTGCTTGCCGCCGACGTGTAAAGTATTGACAGCAGTCTTGTGATCTTTGAGATGTGTATTTGACGGCTACGTCGTCCAGGACTGTTTTGGTGAGTCGGTTGCTTTCTCGCGTTGCCCTGATGTAATTCTGTGTTATATGATTTTCAAGTTGATTTAGGCGACGAGCTTTTGCAAATGTGTATTCTCTTGAGCACTGATAGCTCGTTGTTCGATTCGCGTTTCTGATAGAATGCGTGAAGATCAACATCATTTCTCATTGAATAATACGAGAATATCGGTCACCTTGCACCTTATTTGCTCATTCTTTAAGTAGAACAAAAGGAATTCTCACAAATTGGTTCCGTCCCTTGTACACGATTCACTCTTTTCAGCCAAGTGGTCGGCCACTCGACATTTGTACGCATTATTGGTGAGTCTGTGTGTCTACCTTCTGAATGGTAACTAAGTTTAAAAGAAAATGTCTCCTGAATTATTCTCATTATGATTCAAAATGGTTCAAATGGCTCTGAGCACTATGGGACTCAACTGCTGAGGTCATTAGTGCCCTAGAACTTAGATCTAGTTAAACCTAACTAACCTAAGGACATCACAAACATCCATGCCCGAGGCAGGATTCGAACCTGCGACCGTAGCGGTCTTGCGGTTCCAGACTGCAGCGCCTTTAACCGCACGGCCACTTCGGCCGGCCCTCTCATTATGAAATTACATTGTTAGTGTCGACCATAAAAACACGTCTGTTTCCACGGGAAGCATGCCCACTACTACGAACATTCTGCGGTACTCACAATATTCCAAGGAGTTTACAAAGGAAAAGAGTTTACAAACTTTCTAGACAAAAGAAGAATCTGCTCTAAGTCATATCATTATTTGACGAGATATATGAGGCCAAAAATAAATTTAATAAATATCGTCAGATTTTGCAATTTAATAATATTAATTTTAAGTATGCCAGATATTTTGTAATTTCAAATACTTCTAAAAGAAGAGTAATTTTGACTGTTAGTACACATCGATTGTGACAAATTAATATATTTTTATACATTTTAGTTGAAATATAATACATAATTTGCAGACTCATGTGCAATTCATTTAGTTAAACAGCTAAGATACTGTTCATCCATACAAGTTACTTGGTATCGACTATTTGTATAAAAAACGTAATGTTAGAAAGGGGTGTCCCATTACAGCGAGCGGTAGGAGAAGGGTTCTCTTAATGGAGCTTTGTCTGGGGCCGGGCAGTCAGAGCACTAGGCGGGCATAGTTCTGTTGCTTCCCTGAAGCAGTCAGAAACACAGAGGCGCTCTTTCGTCCTGGACACCACACCAGAGAAGAATTACTAAAAATCTTGTCTTTTGCCTGACATTGGCGCATTCGACCAGTAAATTTCAACTCAATGGTAAGGCCGATGCAAGCAGCGAGCACTCGGGTTGCATGAAAGGGCCGCATGCGATTAGCGGAGCGCTCTAGGGCGCTGCAGTCATGGACTGTGCGGCTGATCCCGGCGGAGGTTCGAGTCCTCCCTCGGGCATGGGTGTATGTGTTTGTCCTTAGGATAATTTAGGTTAAATAGTGTGTAAGCTTAGGGGCTGATGACCTTAGCAGTTAAGTTGGGTTCTTTCGGGAAGGAAACCACACAGCGAGGTCATCAGTCTCATCGTATTAGGGACGCACAGGAAAGGAAGTCGGCCGTGCCCTTTCAAAGGAACCATCCCGGCATTTGCCTGGAGCGATTTAGGGAAATCACGGAAAACGTAAATCAGGATGGCCGGACGCTAGCAGTTAAGTCCCATAAGATTTCACACACACTTTTTTGCATGAAAGGAACTTAACTAAAATCGTTACCTTCTCGGTTTGCTATTTGTAGGAGGAAATACCGTGCGTTATTCTGAGTCTTTGTTATCGTTTTCAATTTCTTCTGGAAACGTGGTGATCGGTATCTGTGTTTGAGTTAAGTGGCTTAGGACGTATCCCTCTTACTCGCAGGTCTATTTCAGCCAGCTTGTAAAGTTATTTTCTCGTTATTTTATGTTATTCTGTTTGGAAGGGATATTAAATGTTCTTCCTGGCTAACTTGTGCCTCATTTCTGTCCACGTATTACACAGAATTTTTCATACATCTGGACTTAATGAGTTCATTATCTTACATCTTTCCTATGTTGCCGGATTCTCTCACGTATAATTTGCCTTTAAGATTTACTTAATCTTTGTTTCTTGCAAAAAGTGCTCCATTCAGTAAAGTTGCGTTTTGCTCAGGGGCTACACAGCACAAGCATCCCCCGCTTACATTTATATTTCGTGAAAAACTTTCAGCAGTTCAAGCAACGTGATGCTGATGTACCTCACCGACAGAGGTGGCGCAATGGTTAGCACACTGGAATCGCATTCGGGAAGGCGATGGTTCAAACGCACGTTCGGCCGCTCTGATTTAGGTCTACCGCGATTTCCCTAAATCGCTTCAGGCAAATACCAGGATGGTTGCTTTGAAAGGGCACGACTGACTTACTTCCCCATCCTTCCCTAATCCGATGGGACTGATGACCTCTCATTTAGTGACCTCCCCCAAATCAGACAAAGGATGCACTTCTTCGAGACTTACGGAGCGCAGAAGACGTATTGCAAATTATGTCTTTCACCTCACAAGCTCATTGCTTTCAGTTTATTAGGTACCGCAGGCAAGAGACGACAAAAACATTTTCTAAAATGGTTCTAATGTCTCTAAGCGGCTTCCCCCGTCGGTGGTTCGAGTCCTCCCTCGGGAATGTGTGTGTGTGTGTCGTCCTTAGTGTAAGTTAGTTTAAGTTAGATTCACTAGTGTGTAAGAGTAGGGACTGATGGCCTCAGTAGTTTGGTCCCATAAGACCTTAGCACAAATTTCCAACCCGCCGTAATGAGGTAAAAGCTCGTTGTTATGCTGGCTATGTATTACAAATGAACTATCTTTGATGATATCCTGCAAATGTGGAACTTTCCCATTTTTGTATTCGTTTTGTTCTTGTATGGTGCTTTGTGTATTTGACTTGAAGCATTGTATGATATGTCCGCTAGTATTCGAAGGACTGGTTAAGATTACTCTGGGTAGTTTCACTGTGTTTTATCAGCTTCAAAGAAAAGTGGGATATGTTTTCAACTGATCTCTTTTTTATCTTTTAAGTATACATATTTGATTTTACATCCTCGTTTTTGTGGAGTCACCTCGTTTTCGTGTACATTGGGTTTCTTTAACTTTCTTCAGTTTCCATGTTGACAGACAGCCAATGATGACTCTATGAACGAAACTTGTAGAGAATGTCTAAGTTAACTAAATTATCTCATTTGAATTCGTGTCATTTCTCATCCCATTTATCCTTGTATCTCAGTTGCTCTAAAAAGTAACAGCATACCAGTGCTAATGTCAACGGTAAGCGCTGTGCATCTTGCTTGAATGTAAACTTGTTTCATGCACACACCGTACTACGTATTGACAGTAGGAATGCTGACTTCACACTTCGCCCTCAATTTTTCACTCAGTACTGTTCGGTTCCATCTTGGGTTTGTTTCCTCTGGCTATGCTCGTTGTGTGTTAACAGCCGTATGTAGGTATAAAAACGCATTCTGTATTGTGAGAACCGTTGACAGATGCTGTTGTCAGAAACCATAATATGCGAAATGTCAAAAAGCACGTATTCCTGTGACGGTACCTAGGAGGAGAACCTAAAGAAATTGTTGATCGTATGGCATTCATCGCACACACCAATGAGAAAACTAACCGATTGCAAAACTTAAATATGGAGATAAAAACAGAATTATCAAATCACTTCTAGATTATTTACAAAAGATCAGTTCAATTGTTTCGGATAGCAAGGCAAACTCAGTGATACGTGTATTGAATGTTATTAGCGAGTTCAGGCGTTAGGAGTACTGTGCGAGAATCTAGACCCTTACGGGAGAGTTTTGGCGCCAAAAGCGATAAGTGCATTCCTAGTGGAAATTTGTAGAGGTTGGCTCATCCACATACGAAAGAAAAATATTCATAGAGAATATCTTATCCGTTTAGTGGATTTCCTTAAATGGAGAAGTTGAAAGCGTTCTTCTCACACGTGGAATACGTAGAGGCGTTCTTTCTCAGGGGATCTATGCAACTATAACACTGGTTCTTCTCGTAAAAGTTACGGGAAAGGAATGCAGAGAGAGAAATTCACAAATCTTAAAAAGGTTGCAATATCTCCTGATGTAATATATATTTTACAATGAAACAAACGGCACTGATTACGTATTTGTTTATATATTCAGATGTGCTAACAAAACTAACGTGGTTCCATTTAAAAAAACGTAGGTTTGTGTTAAAAAACATACTTCCGTGCATTTTTGTATGGTTTGTATTAAACAATTACACTAGCCCCCCTCCTCACGTTCGGTCTGTGGAATCGGTTCGTCAGTATTTGATGTGGTTTACGAAATACACTCCTGGAAAATGAAATAAGAACACCGTGAATTCATTGTCCCAGGAAGGGGAAACTTTATTGACACATTCCTGGGGTCAGATACATCACATGATCACACTGACAGAACCACAGGCACATAGACACAGGCAACAGAACATGCACAATGTCGGCACTAGCACAGTGTATATCCACCTTTCGCAGCAATGCAGGCTGCTAGTCTCCCATGGAGACGATCGTAGAGATGCTGGATGTAGTCCTGTGGAACGGCTTGCCATGCCATTTCCACCTGGCGCCTCAGTTGGACCAGCGTTCGTGCTGGACGTGCAGACCGCGTGAGACGACGCTTCATCCAGTCCCAAACATGCTCAATGGGGGACAGATAAGAAGATCTTGCTGGCCAAGGCAGTTGACTTACACCTTGGGTGGCACGGGATACATGCGGACGTGCATTGTCCTGTTGGAACAGCAAGGTCCCTTGCCGGTCTAGGAATGGTAGAACGATGGGTTCGATGACGGTTTGGATGTACCGTGCACTATTCAGTGTCCCCTCGACGATCACCAGTGGTGTACGGCCAGTGTAGGAGATCGCTCCCCACACCATGATGCCCTGTGTTAGCCCTGTGTGCCTCGGTCGTATGCAGTCCTGATTGTGGCGCTCACCTGCACGGCGCCAAACACGCATACGACCATCATTGGCACCAAGGCAGAAGCGACTCTCATCGCTGAAGACGACACGTCTCCATTCGTCCCTCCATTCACGCCTGTCGCGACACCACTGGAGGCGGGCTGCACGATGTTGGGGCGTGAGCGGAAGACGGCCTAACGGTGTGCGGGACCGTAGCCCAGCTTCATGGAGACGGTTGCGAATGGTCCTCGCCGATACCCCAGGAGCAACAGTGTCCCTAATTTGCTGGGAAGTGGCGGTGCGGTCCCCTACGGCACTGCGTAGGATCCTACGGTCTTGGCGTGCATCCGTGCGTCGCTGCGGTCCGGTCCCAGGTCGACGGGCACGTGCACCTTCCGCCGACCACTGGCGACAACATCGATGTACTGTGGAGACCTCACGCCCCAGGTGTTGAGCAATTCGGTGGTACGTCCACCCGGCCTCCCGCATGCCCACTATACGCCCTCGCTCAAAGTCCGTCAACTGCACATACGGTTCACGTCCACGCTGTCTCGGCATGCTACCAGTGTTGAAGACTGCGATGGATCTCCGTATGCCACGGCAAACTGGCTGACACTGACGGCGGCGGTGCACAAATGCTGCGCAGCTAGCGCCATTCGACGGCCAACACCGCGGTTCCTGGTGTGTCCGCTGTGCCGTGCGTGTGATCATTGCTTGTACAGCCCTCTCGCAGTGTCCGAAGCAAGTATGATGGGTCTGACACACCGGTGTCAATGTGTTCTTTTTTCCATTTCCAGGAGTGTATATCCAGCGGTAACGTTAGGTGACTCACCCTGTATATTGGTTTGGCTTTGGTTTTGTCTTCTCTTTTCAGTTTTATTTTTTTAATGTATGTTGTCTGCTTAATATCATCTCGGTAGATTTTGAGTATTATATCTGGATCGAAATTATTTTTCTTTGCTACATACTGTAGTGATGTAATTTCCTTTTTTATCGCTTGTTCTTCCACCTGTAAATTTATGATTCTGTAGATCACTGATTTAAAATGATGATATGTGTGACCTGTGGTGGCATGAATTTTTGTTGATGTCAATGACTGTAGTTGTATATTTTCCGTAAATTTCAAATTTGTGTTTGTTATTATCATTGCTTATGTTTAGTTCTAAGGAAGTGATGGTGGTGTTGTTTCCTGTTTCTATTGTAAATTTTGTTTTTGGATGTAGATTGTTTAACTGCTGAGGAATTGTTTGTACATCCTTGTTGTCTCCATTATTTGTAGCAATGTTCTCTGTACCAGTAGCAGCAGGGATGGAAAATTAGAGGTCAAAAATTTGACTCCTACCGCACTGAGAAAAATGTCTTAAGTAGTACCTGGTGTACAATTTTCCATTGCTGCCCTATCTTCGCGTGCGTGTATTTTCTTATGGGATTCGAAGTGCTCTTGTGATAGAGGAGGCTGTAGTAATTTTATGATTTCTTGATTTTCAACAGGGGTTGCTTTTCTATATCTAAAGAGGTTGTGTTATACACTTTCAGTTGTTTCAGCTAATGCTATGTTCGTACACCAATTTGTTACATCGAAAGAGATGAACTTGGCAGCTTGGGGAAGTTTTATGTTTTTTATTTTACGGGCATGAATTTTTGAAATTGTTTTCCCATTGTATATGTGTCGTTTGTTCAATAATGTGTTCAGATTTTTACTTAAGTTGTATTTGGAGCACTTCTATAAAATGTATTACTCGACAGTTCTGGATATGGTTTTCTATATCTTTAGTTATGGTTGCACAGTTAGTGTATGTGGATTCATTACAGTGCATGAGTTTTGTCTTGCTTAGTGAAAACTGACTTACAATTTTTATTACGTTCTTAATCTGAGCATTGTTGGCTGGGTTATGCTGTGTTTCTGTGATGTTATTCTGGAAATAATTTATGAATGTAGCAATTTAGGTTTGTAATTACTATACTTTTACTTTGTCCTATTTACTGCTATAGCATTTTCTGTTCTTACTTTGGTATTCATACTGTTTATTGTGTCATCTGGCAATTGTGAAAAAGTAACACAAAATTTCTATAGTAGGTAAATACGTACCATGTATTAAGAACACAGTAAATAAAAGAAATTACGTCCAAGATGTTTTATGGACGTCACTCCATCTGCACCTAAATATAATATAAGGTAAAAATCTCATAGTACTATTTCACACCCGTAGAATAAAATGCTTTATAAACGTGATAGCAACAGGAACACTTGAAAGGCACAAATGCCGAAACAAGCTTATCGTGTGCCTATGTAAAAACAACAAGAAATAAAATACACTCCTGGAAATTGAAATAAGAACACCGTGAATTCATTGTCCCAGGAAGGGGAAACTTTATTGACACATTCCTGGGGTCAGATACATCACATGATCACACTGACAGAACCACAGGCACATAGACACAGGCAACAGAGCATGCACAATGTCTGCACTAGTACAGTGTATATCCACCTTTCGCAGCAATGCAGGCTGCTATTCTCCCATGGAGACGATCGTAGAGATGCTGGATGTAGTCCTGTGGAACGGCTTGCCATGCCATTTCCACCTGGCGCCTCAGTTGGACCAGCGTTCGTGCTGGACGTGCAGACCGCGTGAGACGACGCTTCATCCAGTCCCAAACATGCTCAATGGGGGGACAGATCCGGAGATCTTGCTGGCCAAGGTAGTTGACTTACACCTTCTAGAGCACGTTGGGTGGCACGGGATACATGCGGACGTGCATTGTCCTGTTGGAACAGCAAGTTCCCTTGCCGGTGTAGGAATGGTAGAACGATGGGTTCGATGACGGTTTGGATGTACCGTGCACTATTCAGTGTCCCCTCGACGATCACCAGTGGTGTACGGCCAGTGTAGGAGATCGCTCCCCACACCATGATGCCGGGTGTTGGCCCTGTGTGCCTCGGTCGTATGCAGTCCTGATTGTGGCGCTCACCTGCACGGCGCCAAACACGGATACGACCATCATTGGCACCAAGGCAGAAGCGACTCTCATCGCTGAAGACGACACGTCTCCATTCGTCCCTCCATTCACGCCTGTCGCGACACCACTGGAGGCGGGCTGCACGATGTTGGGGCGTAAGCGGAAGACGGCCTAACGGTGTGCGGGACCGTAGCCCAGCTTCATGGAGACGGTTGCGAATGGTCCTCGCCGATACCCCAGGAGCAACAGTGCCCCTAATTTGCTGGGAAGTGGCGGTGCGGTCCCTTACGGCACTGCGTAGGATCCTACGGTCTTGGCGTGCATCCGTGCGTCGCTGCGGTCCGGTCCCAGGTCGACGGGCACGTGCACCTTCCACCGACCACTGGCGACAACATCGATGTACTGTGGAGACCTCACGCCCCACGTGTTGAGCAATTCGGTGGTACGTCCACCCGGCCTCCCGCATGCCCACTATACGCCCTCGCTCAAAGTCCGTCAACTGGACATACGGTTCACGTCCACGCTGTCGCGGCATGCTACCAGTGTTAAAGACTGCGATGGAGCTCCGTATGCCACGGCAAACTGGCTGACACTGACGGCGGCGGTGCACAAATGCTGCGCAGCTAGCGCCATTCGACGGCCAACACCGCGGTTCCTGGTGTGTCCGCTGTGCCGTGCGTGTGATCATTGCTTGTACAGCCCTCTGCAGTGTCCGGAGCAAGTATGGTGGGTCTGACACACCGGTGTCAATGTGTTCTTTTTTCCATTTCCAGGAGTGTATTTCCAGCTAAGTTCGTAAAAGTATAAAGCAGATGTCCTACAGTAAAAACGAATTATACATTTGATTCTCACATTCATGTGCAACTCATTTCACACCTACATTTCCAATGGCAGGTCTGTGTCCAAGGAAGAGCCGACAACCTGGCTTATGTTGACTGTGACTTGAGCTACTTTCGATTAGTGCTACGGTCGAGGATGAACCCAGAGAGCGAAAAGTATTGAGTGCGTGGTTTATACAACTACCAAATAGCGCAACAACTGTGAATATTTTGATACGCTGGCAGAAATATTCGTACTCTGTCGGGAGCGACATGGCCATGCGCTTCTGCTGCCGCAAATTGACATTTTAATTACCACGAGTTCATCGGACGGTGAAGATTGAGCTTTCGTTAGCCGGGGCGTCGCTTAACGTCCAGAAACTCTGGAAGCAATTGGTCCTCTATTTCCGTACCATTAATCGAACGGAAATGAAGAGGCTGCTAGGGAGAAACAATAAGCGCAGAGTTTCATCAGGTGAATAACAAGGCCAGTTGCGAGAGCCAATAAAACTCCATCTGGTTGTATGGTGCCACCGAGGAAAATTGAATCTGCCTGCTGAATGAATTAGATACTTTTACCGCATAGTCTGCTAAGAATAAAGAGATTCCTACAGCTTACAGCGGACCAGCGCTCACAGGTCTAAGATAATTATGTGAAAATATGATTATGCCATTATTCAGCTTTGTTATTGAGACAATTAATGCACTCAGTTGAGGCTAAAAGTTTTCCACAGATATCAGACAACCCCTACAGGTGGAGTCAATTTTTATCGCAGGTGTATGACCAACAGAGTTGATTATTGTGTCGGAATAGACACTAACACTTTTTAATAATCGGGCGATACAAGGAAAAGGTGTTTCTAGTTCATTCAAATAACACGCCTATGCAGGTATGAACAGTATTTCTATCTGTTCTCGTAATGTATGAAGTTCATATCCGCTGCATTTTATGCGCAGCCATAACGCCGTGCTATTGCTTAAATGGAAAAGTATAGAAGAACCTGTGATTTACGTCCACCGACTAAAATGCCAAGGAGAACTAGTGGATGAACGCAGAGTTTTTGCACATAGTAACTATTACAAATTCTTAAGGCCATGTCTTAGCGTTTATCAGGGCACCGTGTGGGGATGGGGCGGCACGTTTTACGAAGCGTCTTCATCAGTGGCCAGACGCGTACTGCCGGCGTTGAGTTTGACACTACGAAAGAAACATCGCCGTTGTTCTACTTCCTGACTAGCATTTACGCGGCTCCTTTTCCCATGGCTTAATGGAACAGAATAGAGGACACATCTTAAAAGCGTTTTGACTACTCCCGTTGAATGAAATATTTTTGGCAATCCAGGAACCCGCTGTGCTATTCAATGCTTCGTTATGTTTTATGCATAAATTATTTCAATGCCATATTTTAAAATCCTTTACTACGTGTGAAGAGCTAAACTTGAAGTGGGGCTACTCTGCCTCAAATCACTCATTCTGAGATAGAAAAACAGCATTTTACAGTCTAAAAGTAAGTATTTTTCAATAAATAAGGGCTGTCGATCACTCCCCACCGCAAGAATGTCCAGTTTTGATAAATATTTCGAATTAGTTTCTTGGAGGTGGAACCACTATGATCGATGTCAAGAATCTTGTTCTCCCAGTGGCGGATACATATGCGGGCCCTCCCCCCCCCCCATTCCTTGCGCGCCACCCTCGCCAGTCAGCCCGCACGCTATTCGTTCGTTTCTTTTGTCAGTCGACTCGACTGAATCGAGTTATCGAGTAGTTGCACTTTCCTATATAGCACGCGCGTCGGCGTTGTCGTATTTTATAAGTTTATGTCCGGCACATAGATAGCTAACACATACCTACGAGAAAAGTCGCGGCCATTCTAGTGATCTCGATACGTTATTCTATCTGGCATTTGTTCGAGAACAGTCGCCAATATTCTACTGTTTTCTTGTACAGAGAACCTTAGATACGTAGCGTTATAAATACGGACTATTCAACGAATAGGAAGCGTATTGACGATGTATTTAACCAATCTGCCTGCAAGAATAGGCAAATATAATTTATCGTTTAAGGAAGTGAACCACAACTGTAAGTTTTATATTATGAGATGGCACTGTCTTGTATATGTATATACTCATTTGAAATAAAACTTTCTTAAACTTTGCATGTGACATGATTAATTTTTACTCAGGTAAAAGGAAAGGTAGCTCAAGGTATTTTTAGCACCCCTTCCTTGAGGTTTTTCATAAATGTATTGTGAACCGACCAACTGAAAATCCATCTGTTCTCGTTTCCTTTCTTTCTCGTGAAAGATCTGTTCTGGTTTCCTTTTTTCTACAGAACGATCAGTTTTTTTTGGATGGGTTGAACAAAACATAGAATTGATATATTCTGTTACTTAGGTGTTTTAATATTTGGTGAGTGAATTATCATCAATGAAAACTACCCACAATTACTTCTTTTCTGCGAATGACACTCGTAAACACATTTTAACAGCGATAAAAGTTAAATGGCTCAAGACACTCTTAGTTGTCCGATACTAATCGTAATTAATTTATTGCATATTACTTAAAAATATTCTTGTGGGAATGCCATCAATAAAATCTGATGAAATAGTGGTAACTGTGTTTGACTAAACTGTGTGTGTATAGTACCACCATTACTTATTCAAATTATGTGAATTTTAACTTTTTCTATGCAATATACGTTAACCCCTTACGTACGTAATGTATCTTAAGTTACATATGAATTTAATTTATAGTTTCTAATGTATTTGAAAAGATACAGTCTATAACTGTCACTAATTTACAAAGAATAACATTGTAATTTAGTATTTGCGAGTTGATTCAACGAACTTCAAGCCAGTTTTCCAGACGTAAGTTATTTGCTGTAGTTAAGTTCATTGGGCTCACTGATTTGGTTCAAATGGCTCTGAGAACTATGGGACTTAACATCTATGGTCATCAGTCCCCTAGAACTTAGAACTACATAAACCTAACTAACCTAAGGACATCACACAACACCCAGTCATCACGAGGCAGAGAAAATCCCTGACCCCGCCGGGAATCGAACCCGGGAACCCGGGCGTGGGAAGCGAGAACGCTACCGCACCACCACGAGCTGCGGACATGGGCTCACTGATTTCCAGGACCGTTATTCAGCGCTATGACTTGTAACGCTCTGCAGATAACCAACGGTCATCATGATTAGAGACTATATTAGCTGTAATAGTGTGTTCGTTTCATTACACTGGGTACGATACTTACAGAGCCGTGGGTCTGTTTCTGTGTTCCATCCAGCTGAAGCTTTCTTGCTGAAGTCCGTCAGTAGAAGACAACGTTTCGAAATCGCCTCTCTTGCTCAAATCTTTTAGAGTATTGACAGTGTATTCGCCATAGACTACGAAATGTTTGTTTATGCTTGACAGACAGCGTGGCAAAAAATTGATATCCGTAATGACCTGCTCAGAGGTTTCCAGGGCGGTTATGTGTGATATGACGCATTTTAAATTGTAATTTAGAGGTTTCAGTAGGCTTGGTCCTGTGGTAAAGTCCTGCAAAGAAGCTAAAATAACGAGTGAAACTATGTTGGAGAAATAGACTGCAATGCGATCTAATCTAGCGGAGTGTTTTAGGAGACCCGAAGTAGGAAGCAGTAGATCTAAGTCCGTAGGCGCATTTTGTCAAGGTCGTTCTCGGACTTCAGAACTCGGTATCGCTTGATACTGGCCTGAACAAAAACTACTTCCGTCGGTATTTCTACATTTCTTGCACTTCCTTCCTGGGAATGTTAGTTTCAAATGATGTTTCATCTTATTACTTGGTTGTGTGAAATGGAACTTTAAGATATTCTAAAGTATTAACAGCTACCAACGTTTTCCTGAATCACGCTTTAGCTACGTTATTTTATTTAAAAAGTCGTCTACAGTCTCAGCCTCTGTACTGTTGTGTTCCAATTGTCGCACTGATAGTACACAGTATGAAAATGTCTGAGGCTGCTTCCTGCTTTGTAGTGAAACACGTGTTCAACACGGTTAAATAGTGCCGAGATATAGGCTGTTATTAATGTTTATCACAAACTTACAGAAAAAATCGGCTTTTATGGTTTTCTAGGGTCTGTATTTAATACATTTAATACAGTTGAGATACAAATGCACTATGGAAACCTATATAGCGGATTCGGTAGTGTAGGTTCATTATCTGATGCAGTTCGCGGATCGCTCGATCAAGTCTCACGTTGTTCATTTTTTTTCATTTGTAGTACCTATATCTCGTAATTGTAAAATTCGTCATTTTTTATGAATAATGCACGTCTTCTTGTTTCTAATTACATACTGCAGGCGAAATTTCTGTTTTAATTTCAAACGTAAATTCTTAAATTATCGATATTTTATGAAATATTGTTAACAAAGTTTGCTTAAATGAAGAAAACATCATCATCATCATCATTTAAGACTGATTATGCCTTTCAGCGTTCAGTCTGGAGCATAGTCCCCCTTATAAAATTCCTCCATTCATGCTAACATTGGTGCCTCTTCTGATGTTAAGCCTATTACTTCAAAATCATTCTTAACCGAATCCAGGTACCTTCTCCTTGGTCTGCCCCGACTCCTCCTACCCTCTACTGCTGAACCCATGAGTCTCTTGGGTAAACTTGCTTCTCCCATGCGTGTAACATGACCCCACCATCTAAGCCTGTTCGCCCTGACTGCTGCATCTATAGAGTTCATTCCCAGTTTTTCTTTGATTTCTTCATTGTGGACACCCTCCTGCCATTGTTCCCATCTAGTAGTACCTGCAATCATCCTAGCTACTTTCATATCCGTAACCTCAACCTTGTTGATAAGGTAACCTGAATCCACCCAGCTTTCGCTCCCATACAACAAAGTTGGTCGAAAGATTGAACGGTGCACAGATAACTTAGTCTTGGTACTGACTTCTTTCTTGCAGAAGAGAGTAGATCGTAGCTGAGCGCTCACTGCATTAGCTTTGCTACACCTCGCTTCCAGTTCTTTCACTATGTTGCCATCCTGTGAGAATATGCATCCTAAGTACTTGAAACCATCCAACTGTTTTAGTTTTGTTCCTCCTATTTGGCACTCAATCCGTTTATATCTCTTTCCCACTGACATTACTTTCGTTTTGGAGATGCTAACTTCATACCATAGTCCTTACATTTCTGATCTAGCTCTGAAATATTACTTTGGAAACTTTCAATCGAATCTGCCATCACAACTAAGTCATCCGCATATGCAAGACTGCTTATTTTGTGTTCACATATCTTAATCTCACCCAGCCAGTCTATTGTTTTCAACATATGATCCATAAATAATATGAACAACAGTGGAGACAGGTTGCAGCCTTGTCTTACCCCTGAAACTACTCTGAACCATGAACTCAATTTACCGTCAACTCTAACTTCTGCCTGACTATCCATGTAAAGACCTTTAATTGCTTGCAAAAGTTTGCCTCCTATTCCATAATCTCGTAGAACAGACAATAACTTCCTCCTAGGAACCCGGTCATATGCCTTTTCTAGATCTATAAAGCATAGATACAATTCCCCGTTCCACTCGTAACACTTCTCCATTATTTGCCGTAAGCTAAATATCTGGTCCTGACCACCTCTAAGAGGCCTAAACCCACACTGATTTTCATCCAATTGGTCCTCAACTAATACTCGCACTTTCCTTTCAACAATACCTGAGAAGATTTTACCCACAACGCTGATTAAAGAAATACCTCTGTAGTTGTTACAATCTTTTCTGTTTCCATGTTTAAAGATTGGTGTGATTACTGCTTTTGTCCAGTCTGATGGAACCTGTCCCGACTCCCAGGCCATTTCAGTTATCCTGTGTAGCCATTTAAGACCTGACATTCCACTGTATTTGATGAGTTCCGACTTAATTTCATCCACCCCAGCTGCTTTATTGCACTGCAATATATTGACCATTTTCTCCACTTCCTCAAATGTTATCCCATTTCCATCATCATTCCTATCCCATTGTACCTTGAAATCTGAAACATTACTGATCGTATTTTCACCTACATTGAGCAACTCTTCAAAATATTCCCTCCATCTGGCCAAGCAATCCACAGGATTCACCAGCAGTTTTCCTGACCTGTCCAAAATACTTGTCATTTCCTTCTTACCTCCCTTTCGAAGACTGCTAATTACACTCCAGAATGGTTTTCCAGCAGCTTGACCCAAAGTCTCCAACCTGTTTCCAAAGTCTTCCAAGATTTCTTCTTGGATGCTGCAATTATCTGTTTGGCTTTGTTTCTTTCTTGAACATAACTTTCCCTGTCTGCCTGAGTTCTATTATGTAGCCATTTTTGATACGCCTTCTTTTTCCTTTTACAGGCTGCCTTGACTGTGTCATTCCACCAAGCTGTTTGCTTCTTCCTACCTTTACACACTACTGTTCCAAGACATTCTTTAGCCACTTCTAGTACTGTGTCCCTGTACCTTGTCCATTCCTTTTCCAATGACTGTAATTGACTACATTCAACTAACTGGTACCTTTCTGAGATCGCTGTTATGTACTTGTGCCTGATTCCCTTGTCCAGAAGTTTCTCCACTCTTATCCTCCTACATATTGACCTGACCTCCTGCACTTTCGGCCTCACAATCCCTATTTCACTGCAGATTAAATAATGATCAGTGTCATCAAAGAATCCCCTGAATACACGTGTGTCCCTCACAGCCTTCCTGAATTCCTGATCTGTTATTATATAGTCAATGACAGATCTGGTTCCCCTGCCTTCCCAAGTATACCGGTGAAAGTTCTAATGTTTAAAAAAGGAGTTTGTGATTACTAAGCCCATACTGACACAGAAATCCAAGAGTTGTTTCCCGTTCCTGTTGGCCTCCGTATCCTCTCCAAATTTACCCATAACCTTTTCATAGCCTTCTGTTCGATTTCCAATCCTGGCATTAAAATCACCCATGAGCAGAACACTGTCCTTGTCCTTTACTCTAACAACTACATCACTGAGTGCCTCATAAAAACTATCCATCTTATCTTGATCTGTCCCTTCACAGTGCGAATATGCTGACACATTCCCAATTTTCTTGCTAGACACTGTCAAATCTATCCACATCAGTCGTTCGTTTACATACCTTATTGCAACTACGCTGGGTTCCATTTCTTTCCTGATGTAAAGCCCTACACCGCATTGTGCTATTCCTGCTTTGACTCCTGACAGATAGACCTTGTATTCTCCCACTTCCTCTTCTTTCTCACCCCTTACCCGAATGTCACTAACAGCTAAAACGTCCAGCCCCATCTTACTTGCAGCCTCTGCCAGCTCTACCTTCTTCCCAGAGTAGCCCCCATTGATATTAATAGCTCCCCATCTCATTACCATTTGTTTGCCCAGTAGTATCTTAGGAGTCCCTGGTTTGTCAGTTAGAGGTGGGACTCCGTCACCTCCATAGGTCCGAGGCATTTTGCTCTGATTGTTGCCAGTATCATATTTAAAGTACCAGGGAAGCAGGTTGCTAGCCTTACTTGCCCCGAGTCCCATTGAGTTTTACCCCTAACGGTTGAGGGACTAACCGGTGGGTTTGGTAGTCTTTGCCGTATGAGAATAAAGGTGACCACGCCTCAGAATATGTCCGAGATGCCCAGCCTTATTCCAAAGTAACTGGTATCCTGACTGTCGGGACCACTTACTAGGCCACACATACGTTGCCCGTGGTTCATGAACTAGGACATGACTACAGGAACCCACACCATGAACCACATGAAGAAAACATAAAAATTTAATTTTTACATCAAAATGAAAAACCAAAATCTCTTCATTTGGACTATGTCCATTGTTTTGTATCACAGATGTAGTCCCACACTAAGCAGACTGATAAGTGTCGCCTTTTGACAGCATCGACCACACCATACAAATGCTGCATTTTTACATTTGCCGCTGTACCATTACAATACGAAGCCAACAGAACCAATACGGAGTCAAGTTAAGGGATTTGTTGCGAGAAGTAGCAAAACTCTTAAGCTGGAACTGACACAAACAGCTTTTTCGTATGTCACTGCCGATCCCTGGCGGAGTGTAGAACGGCACGTTATTGTTTGTAATTAGAATATTACGTTAGGTGAGAACGAGAGCATTTTACGTTTTCCGTCTGGTCACCTAACAAGGGAACCTCCCCATCGCATTACCCTCAGATTTATTTAGAAATTGGCACAGTGGATAGGCCTTAAAAAACTGAACACACATCAATCGAGGAAACAGGAAGAAGTTGTGTGGAAATATGAAAAAATAAACAAAATATACAAACTGAGTCGTCCATGTGCAAGATAAGCAACATCAAGGGAGTGGAGGGGTCAGGATCGTCGTGGTCCCGTGGTTAGCGTGAGCAGCTGTGGAACGAGAGGTCCTTGGTGCAAGACTTGTGAAAACTGTAATTTTTTATTTTCAGTCTGTGACAACTCTTACGTTTTCATCGCTTTTTGGGAGTGATTACCACATCCACAAGAAAACCTAAATCGGGCAAGGTAGAAGAATCTTTTTACCCATTCGCCAAGTGTACAAGTTAGGTGGGTCGACAACATATTCCTGTCATGTGACGCACATGCTGTCACCAGTGTCGTATAGAATATATCAGACGTGTTTTCCTGTGGAGGAATCGGTTGACTTATGACCTAGCGATCAAATGTTTCCGGTTCCCATTGGAGAGGCACGTCCATTCGTCTACTAATCGCACGGTTTTGCGGTGCGGTCGCAAAACACAGACACTAACATTATTGCAATGACCAGAGACGTCAATCAACGAACGGACGGACTTTGCGAAAATAAAGAAATTAAAATTTTCGCACCAGGGAAGACTTGAACCAAGGACCTCTCGTTCCATAGCTGCTCACGCTAACCACGGGACCACGGGGCTGCTGAGCTCACGCTGTCCTTGATGTGGAATATCTTGCACATGGACTACTCAGTTTGTATATTTTGCTTATTTTTTCATACTTCCACACAACTTCTTCCTGTTTTCTCGACTGATCTGTGAACACACTTTAATCTTGCACCATGCAGTAAAAAAATCATCTAACGTATTTCATACAAGCAAAATCAATTTTTGAAACTTCCTGGCAGATTAAAACTGCGTGCCGGCCCGAGACTCGAACTCGGGAACTTTGCCTTTCGCGGGCAAGTGCTCTACCAGCCCCCAGGCTGTGACTATGCCATGTCTCTGCAATATCCTTTCTTTCAGGAGTGCTAGTTCTGCAAGGTTCGCAGGAGAGCTTCTGTAAAGTTTGGAAGGTAGGAGACGAGGTTCTGGCGGAAGTAAAGCTGTGAGGACGGGGCGTGAGTTGTGTTTTCGTAGCTCAGATGGTGAACACGCAAAAATCAGCACGTATCGCAACCACAAGAAGCACTACGGCAACATGCTGAAGATCATTTTTGAAAGAATGAGTGTCGGTTAAATATGTGGAACTACTACAGCACCTTGAACGAGAACGAACAGAAAATAATTAAAAGTCACTCGGGTTCTTATTATTATTTACTATTACCTTGCTTCCGAAACTTCTATGTTACACGAAGAGTTTTTTCAAAACATTTTGTTCAGCATTACTCGTGTTCGGCGTCCAAAGTATTTGTGTGATTCAAGAAGAATTGTTAATTTTTATCAGTGTTCAGTTTATACTCAGAGAAGAGGTTTATTTGTCATTCTTACATGGGAGAATGGGAGTTTTGTGTTAAGATTTCTGCACACTTAGTGCTATGACCCAACAGGGGACATGAAAAAGGGGGTGGGAGGGGTTTGGGCCTCGACGCACTGGCAGTGCCGTGAAGAGACCCCACTGCTAGTGCGGCGTGTACCACACCCTGACCTTCCTTTAAAAAAATTTTAAAAAAAGATGGTAGAGCACTTGCCCGCGAAAGGCAAAGGTCCCGAGTTCGAGTCTCAGTCCGGCACACAGTTTTAATCTGCCAGGAGGTTTCATATCAGCGCACACCCCGCTGCAGATTGAAAATCTCATTCTGAAGATCAATTTCTGTTACAAAAACATTACAATACCCCTTCTTGTTGCAATTATGAATATTACGGTGTTGATGGAAGCTGAAGAAAGGAATTAAAATTTCCACCACGGCCGGGACTCTAACGCAGTTCACAGGGTCATTAACCAAGAATGCTGGCCATTACACCACCGCTGCAACATGGTTAACATTGCTGCTCTCCTCAACACAAACTTCATATCTCCAGCTTATTTTCCCCTTCTCAGATAGTCATTGCCGAGGTTCTTAGGCATAGCCCCTCTCCCCCCCCCCACCCTCTCTGCTTTGACGTAATGGGGAAATCCTGTACCTCAAGTGTAGGTGATCTTATAGATCTTGTAATTAAATTGTCCTCGAGAGATTTGAGTCTCATCTTTATCTACGATAACGATGGAAGCTGAAGGAATGAATTAAAATTTGTGCCACGACGGGACTTTAACGCAAGTCTCCAAGAATATCTATATAAAACTTTCCTGATTAAAATGCCCTATGACCCATGAAAGTCACTGGAACAGTTAATTTATGGGTTTAAATAAGTATCTAAACATACCTTAATGATGCAGTTTCCTACCAACAAGTTCGTAAGTTGACTTAAAAACGTTCGAATGCCTTATCTTATAGACAAAGCAAGTGCAATGAACATACAGATGTCACAGTTGTGAGCTAAATACAGAATTAAAAGATCTGAATAATAGAAAAAAAATCCATTGATCCAGAGTTGACGTTACCTAAAGTGAGGATCTCTATGTAGAATTACCGTAAGAATTCTGGAAGCTTCATACAGAAATGCTACTAACAATCTTGCTCCTGAATAAACGAGAGGCGACTGTGCAATCAACTCTTAGTCAATACATGCATTTGCTGAATGCAAATAATCATGGTAGAACCACTGCCACAGTCTGATTTGTAAAGTACATCTACATCTACATTTATACTCCGCAAGCCACCCAACGGTGTGTGGCGGAGGGCACTTTACGTGCCACTGTCATTACCTCCCTTTTCTGTTCCAGTCGCGTATGGTTCGCGGGAAGAACGACTGTCTGAAAGCCTCCGTGCACGCTCGAATGTCTCTAATTTTACGTTCGTTATCTCCTCGGGAGGTATAAGTAAGAGGAAGCAATATATTCGATACCTCATCCAGAAATACACCCTCTCGAAACCTGGACAGCAATGCAGAGCGCCTCTCTTGCAGAGTCTGCCACTTGAGTTTATTAAACATCTCCGTAACGCTATCACGGTTACCAAATAACCCTGTGACGAAACGCGCCGCTCTTCTTTGGATCTTCTCTATCTCCTCTGTCAACCCGATCTGGTACGGATCCCACACTGATGAGCAATACTCAAGTATAGGTCGAACGAGTGTTTTGTAAGCCACCTCCTTTGTTGATGGACTACATTTTCTAAGGACTCTCCCAATGAATCTCAACCGGGTACCCGCCTTACCAACAATTAATTTTATATGATCATTCCACTTCAAATCGTTCCGCACGCATACTCCCAGATATTTTACAGAAGTAACTGCTACCAGTGTTTGTTCCGATATCATATAATCATACAATAAAGGATCGTTCTTTCTATGTATTCGCAATACATTACATTTGTCTGTGTTAAGGGTCAGTTGCCACTCCCTGCACCAAGTGCCTATCCGCTGCAGATCTTCCTGCATTTCGCTACAATTTTCTAATGCTGCAACTTCTCTGTATACTACAGCATCATCCGCGAAAAGCCGCGTGGAATTTCCGACACTATCTACTAGGTAATTTATATATGTTGTGAAAAGCAATGGTCCCATAACACACCCCTGTGGCACGCCGGAGGTTACTTTAACGTCTGTAGACGTCTCTCCATTGATAACAACATGCTGTGTTCTGTTTGCTAAAAACTCTTCAATCCAGCCACACAGCTGGTCTGATATTCCGTAGACTCTTACTTTGTTTATCAGGCGACAGTGCGGAACTGTATCGAACGCCGTCCGAAAGTCAAGGAAAATAGCATCTACCTGGGAGCCTGTATCTAATATTTTCTGGGTCTCATAAACAAATAAAGCGGGTTGGGTCTCACACGATCGCTGTTTCCGGAGTCCATGTTGATTCCTACATAGTAGATTCTGGGTTTCCAAAAACGACATGATACTCGAGCAAAAAACATGTTCTAAAATTCTACAACTGATCGACGTCATTGATATAGGTCTATAGTTTTGCGCATCTGCTCGACGACCCTTCTTGAAGACTGGGGCTACCTGTACTCTTTTCCAATCATTTGGAACTTTCCGTTCCTCTAGAGACTTGCGGTACACGGCTGTTAGATGGGGGCAAGTTCTTTCGCGTACTCTGTGTAGAAACGAATTGGTATCCCGTCAGGTCCAGTGGACTTCCCTCTGTGGAGTGATTCCAGTTGCTTTTCTATTCCTTGGACACTTACTTCGATGTCAGTCATTTTTCCGTTTGTGCGAGGATTTAGAGAAGGATCTGCAGTGCGGTCTTCCTCTGTGAAACAGCTTTGGAAAAAGGTGTTTAATATTTCAGCTTTACGCGTGTCATCCTCTGTTTCAATGCCATCATCATCCCGGAGTGTCTGGATATGCTGTTTCGAGCCACTTACTGATTTAACGTAAGACCAGAACTTCCTAGCATTTTCTGTCAAGTCGGTACATAGAATTTTACTTTCGAATTCACTGAACGCTTCACGCATAGCCCTCCTTGCGCTAACTTTGAGATCGTTTAGCTTCTGTTTGTCTGTGAGGTTTTGGCTGCGTTTAAACTTGGAGTGAAGCTCTCTTTGCTTTCGCAGTAGTTTCCTAACTTTGTTGTTGAACCACGGTGGGTTTTTCCCGTTCCTCACAGTTTTACTCGGCACGTACCTGTCTAAAACGCATTTTACAATTGCCTTAAACTTTTTCCATAAACACTCAACATTGTCAGTGTCGGAACAGAAATTTTCGTTTTGATCTGTTAGGTAGTCTGAAATCTGCCTTCTATTACTCTTGCTAAACAGATAAACCTTCCCCCCTTTTTTTATATTCCTATTAACTTCCATATTCAGGGATGTTGCAACGGCCTTATGATCACTGATTCCCTGTTCTGCACTTACAGAGCCGAAAAGTTGGGGTCTGTTTGTTATCAGTAGGTCCAAGATGTTACCTCCACGAGTCGGTTCTTTGTTTAATTGTTTACATGGGAAAATAAATGGAATCTTCAGAGCCGGCCGCTGTGGCGGAGCAGTTCTAGGCGCTTCAGTCCGGAACCACTCCTGCTACGGTCGCAGGTTCGAATCCTGCCTCGGGTCATGGATGTGTGTGATGTCCTTAGGTTAGTTACGTTTGAGTAGTTCTAAGTCTAGGGGGATTGATGACCTCAGATGTTATGTCCCATAGTCCTTAGAGCCATTTGAACCATTTGGAGTGGTCAGATTTGAATTATCAGTTTAGTAGTGACCATATACGTAAATAAATTCACAGAGATCGTGGTAAAATTGTTGACAGTTTGAACTCAAAACACATCTCACAGTGCGCGGAAGAACGCAGTTACTTTTGCTTGAACTACTTGGCATTTTAGAATGCGACATAAGTAAGATTTAACCCACATGGTATTCAGAAGACTTGCGGAAATATCAGTATTTGTCAAACGAATGACGGAAGTATTTACGTAAATAGTCTGATTCTGATATGCTGTATAGAGAAACCAAATTCTGGCCCACGCCAATCCATTCTTGATACCGCGAGGTACAGAGCATGTTGATTGCTGTTACCCATAACGACTCAGTACAGATGCGATTTCTTTGCTCTGAAATAAAATATGCTAGGCAGTGTAACTCGTAGTTCGCAACAAGTGAACCTAGGAAGCGAAGCAAATCAAATTGTTAGTTTGCATACACAAATCCAAGAGGCAAACGCCGGCCATACTCTCCATCTGCCAACATGAGACCTGGTACAGACCTAGAACAATATAAGCCGCATCCTTACCATTCGAATCCCGAGAGCGCTGTAGCGGTCCAACCCACTCTGTCCTCTCACTGGCTCAGAATCTGCTCGCCAAAGTATCTCGACTAAGCAAAAGTTGTCTTCATCTCCGCCATCGACTCTTTGCTACACATTACTTTAGCAAAAGTCCTCGCGAGTTAGCAAACGCTAAAATTAGAAAAGTTGGAAGTTGACATAAGTGACAAGCAGCTTTCAACCTGTACATAGATACCATACTTAGCTTTTGTGATCACATCTGGCGCGCTTATTCGTTATACTACAATCGGCCAAAAGATTACAACAATGATTACAGTTGAAAAATTCAGTTACATAGACTCAGGCACAACTTTCCATCTTCAGCTGTAAAACAAAAATGCAAATACATAATTAAGGCAGTAGCAACTTGAGTACCAACATGCGAGATGACAACTTATCTCTCTCTAACCAGCTGTATTTAAATTACTAAAAAAAAAGTCGCTACTTTTTATGTGGAATATTTTATTCGAGTTAGTCTGTACTACCACTTCATTAAGAGTATACTTTTTTCTTGAAGCACTCTGTACATTGCAACCTATGGTAAACAGTAACTTTCCTAATTATTGCAACACATTTTGCTGACCAAGTTCCCAACCACATGGTCAGAGTCTTGATATTTTTAAATGACAGTCTTTGTGGGATGTTTTTTTCTTTAGATTATAGATGGTGATACGAGAAGAGAAGTGACAACAACCAGTTGGGTAGTGTAGGCGTATTTTCAGGGCCCACGAAGGTCATTTTCTCGTTCATGCTATATAATTTGTTACTAAGAACGTTGTCACGGCTTAAAAAAATCTTCAGATCATAAAATACTCTGGTGTCGGTATCAACGACAGGTTATTCATGTAGGCACATAGTGAGTGCACTTACTGTGTACTTTCATGTATAATCTAAATTTTGTTGATTTGAAGACGGAAGTAGCCGGAATCGTTAACAGTGAAATATAAAAGTTATTGGGATCAAGACGGACCATTGCAGTAAAGTAATTAAACGTTTATGAAGTAACTAGTTAACGGTGCCATCTGAAGGCATCTGGATCATATGACAGACCTGTAGATACGGGTTGCAAAGTTACTCACACCCATTGGTGAAAAGGAACGTATTGGTCAGACAGTACATATTTTCGCCTATTTCTGGGTACGCCACGTCTAAAATGTACGTAATTAAACTGCACGTAATGGGTGCTACAAATCGTGAATTAAGAGAGCGACATGTTTAAATTAAGTGGGAATGGTCCTCGTAGAGGATGGCCAAAATAAGACAGGTCCGGAAAGAATTTCATGCACCTAAATATAGGGAATCCTACTTAGGGCGGGTCAGGGAAAACATCTTTCACCCTTGAGATTATACACTTTATTTAAACAAGACACATAAACTTTTAATAAGAAAACATTTCCAGTGGTTTAATAAATATAATAACAGGGTTTAAAGAATTTAACGTAACTACAGGGTTACTCAAACGCTTGAGAATGGTTTTAAAAGTACTCAGTTCTTGAATGAAGTGGAAAAGCAATTTAAGAGACTTCCTAAAAATGTATTTTCACCTCCTTAAAATCTCCTAATGGTTCCAGAATATTTAGCGATAAACAAGCAACCGGATTTTTTTTAAAAGGTATTAAACATTTAACAAAAACGACCATTTAAGGGACAACTCCAATGTGTTTCCACGGCAAACTCCCAGTTATGAATAACTACTATAAAACGTTAAAGTCTCATTGATTCCACCACACTTAATAACGTCTTGCAATCTCTTTCAGTTAAACAAACGAAGAGATTCTTGAAGTACTAACCATTTAGGAGAAAAAACCATTTGACAGACAATTTTGCAACTGCTTGTAAACTGCTTTACGTAAATCTTGATTCGGTGAGCCAATTGCAGAGCCGTCATCCCTCGGTTGTAGCAGGCCTCTGTGCCCTTCCACCCTTGAGACCTGCGTCGCCTTTCGCAAGGTGTGGCCTTCAACCCGGCACAACTAGAACACACTAAGGTGTGTGTGTGTTATGGGCCGACTGCATAACAGTTGTCAAGGAGTACTTTTAATAAGTACAGACGGGAGGCGAAGACAAGTCTAATGCGAAGGAGCACAGTGTCTTTGCGAAACTACAGTCAATATGAATGCACTGAGCTATCAAGAGCTCAAAGACAACGGGTAGGAAACAAGGACCGCAATTCCCTTGCGGCCGTATCGAACCAAAACACAGGAGAGACACTACGGAGACTCAGAACAACTCAAGATGTGGCGGACAGATGCCAAGGTTAAACCAAACTTAGGTCGGCTTCAGAGAAGACAACAATTTGCACAGTTCAAGGATGGAGTTTAAGGATAGATACCCCTTACTTCTAAGTCGTCAGGAAATACCTAGAAAGGAACACAGGGTGGGCCTTGAGAATATAAATATGAAACTACTGCCACCAAAGCGACACTATCCTGGCTCATTCCTTCGGGAATTCAGCTAAGCCATCAGAATTTTGTACCTGGGATTGAGATACGTGTCCGGGATCACAGCATTGCAGCCACTGCACCGAACACCAGAAGCTGAAGAACATCATTAAGTAGTTGAAAACGAACACAACAGACGATGATCGCCTTCAACTGGAAGCAAGCACCTAAGGGCTTCTCGTCCTGAAAACCATGGGGCCTCCTCCGTTCCGTTCTTGCAGTCGCGTGCCAACTCCCGCTGCCACTTCCGTCCAACCAGAGCCGCTCCACACGACTGAGCTGCATTCGACACTCAGTCCGTGGTACTGCCGATCGCGCCCTCTCTCGGCAACTGGCCGCTGAAATGTAGCTGCCGCTGCGAGACCATCGCCTCCGCCATGACATCTCAGAACCGACAGACATATCCCGAGAATTCGAAGGAAGCTGAGGAGCACGGCTCAGGATTTCCTGCCTTAAGGTGCATGAAATATAAGACAAAAAGGAATTTTCCGATTAGGACGGGACTCGGTAGATGTGATGTTCAAGTACAGAAAAAAATGATCACCAGAAAAAATGAACGATTTATTAAAGAGTAAGCGCTTCACAAATTGAGCAAATCAATAACTCCTTGGTCCACATCTAGCCCCTATGCAAGCAGTTATTCGGCTTGGCATAGTTGTTGGATGTCCTCTTGAGGGATATAGTGCCAAATTATGTCCAATTGGTGTTTCAGATCGTCAAAATTCCGAGCAGGTTCAAAATGGTTCAAATGCTCTGAGCACTATGGGACTTAACATCCGAGGTCATCAGCCCCCTCGTACTTAAAACTACTTAAACCTAACTAACCTAAGGACATCACACACATCCATGTCCGAGGCAGGATTCGAACCTGCGACCGTAGCGGTCGCGCGGTTCCAGACTGAAACGCCTAGAACCGCTCGGCCACTCCGGCCGGCCTGAGCAGGTCGAGAGCCTTGCCTATAATGCTGAAAGTCGACCATGGCTTCAGTGAACGAGTACACAACAAGGCGTAGAATATCGTCAATATACGTCTGTACTGGAAGGGTGCCAAGGATGATAGGCAAAGGGGTCCTGCTATAAAGTGAAATGGCATGCCAAACCATCAATTTTAGTGGCGGATTATAGTCAGGCATGTATGTCATTGCTGTACAGGACGTCTCCAAACATGTGTTCGCTGCTCATTGGGTCTCAGTTCGAAGCTGGACTCATCACTGAAGACAATTCTACTCCAGCGAATGAGATTCCAGCCGTATAACTGCTTGGATGAGGGCCAGAGGTGGATCAACACGTTGTTCCTTTGCTCTCTTTGTAAATCAATCAATTTTCTGAAATTTTAATCATTTGTTTGTCTGTATATGTACATCAGATCTGCAGATATCAGTCACATATGGATAATTTCTTTGTAGTGCGTCTTTTTTTACTGTCTTAGAATGTATATTGAAACTTCGATACCTCGGCAGGAGAAACAAGACTCACACATCACATCAGGACTGTCTTGCGAATAACTTGCCAAACTTCTGGCAGGAGATCCATACTTGCCAAACTTCTGGCAAGAGATCCACGAAATATGTCGGCCCTCTGAAAGTTCTGGTTGAAAAAGAAAACTGAAGGAGGATTAGGATCTAAACTGCAGTCGACCATGAAGTCATTACAAACGGATCATCATCTCAGATTGGAAAAGAGTGAAACAGGAAATTGATGGCGTACTTTTCAAACAGACCATCCAAGTATATCTCTACTGCTATTTACAAGAACCACAGAAAACGAAAGCCTGGGATTTTAACCGCCATTATTCCCAGCGTGAGGCCAATGTCTTAACATTGCACCAACCTATGCAGTGTCTGTCTGAAATCTAAACGTCACCTACATTCGGAACATCGTTAGTTTCTCTCAAAGTCACAGTTACTATAATGACTCTTGTATGTGTCTAACAGTATCTGTATTACTAAACGGTGCACAGTCAGAGTTGCAGACATTTGGTATTTCACATAGGTACAGGTCGAATCTGCAAATATGATATGTTGCCATAATCACCTCTTTAAGAGGAATAATATTACGTTAAATGTTTGAACGCCATATGTCATGCATTAAAGTTGGAAACCGTTTATAACTCTTAAGGAGGCGTAATTCTCGAGTGTGTACTTTACCCAGACTGTACTCGTCGAGTATTTGAGAGTTCGAGCAGTTATCGACTTCTGACAAACCTCGCACATAACTACAAACCTTTTCCAAACTTTTCTCGTAGACAACTCCCACAAAAAATAAAAGGGAAAGACTTTATCGCTTTACATACTGAGCAACATTAAGAATCAGTTTTTCGAAACGTAGTAATTGTGTCCCATTGCAATGTGTAGGTTTGTAATTTCATTAAAAGGTGTCCACAAACTTCCTCTGTAGCTGATCATATTCGTGTCTCTAAGCGATGTCAAACGGAAAGGTATCACCACTTGCGAGAAATGGCCAGAGCTCAGAAATTCACGTGAGGTGCAGCGTGGGCTGATGATGTCACACTGACACAAAATTTCACAACAATTCTGTGCGACGGCATCGTGGACGTGTCACGGATAGGTCTTCATACCACTTTCTTTTTGTCGCCTCTGCGATGGAAGTCAGAAAACCGTTGAAAACATGTGGTTTTCATACGAGTGGCCGAGGAAAACATTTCAGACACGCTGCTGTGCAGAATCGGCAAGAAAGGCCCTTAGGAGTGACCCAAGAGGCATGACCTTCCTTTGGGGCGTTCACTCCCAACCATTTCGTGGTCGAAAACGACAGTTCGCCAAGTGATCAGCAACAGAACCACAACCTTTGACATTGCTGACATCTTCTGGACCATTCAGCCTCTCTAAGGACACTGCGGGGCTGCAATCCATTAAGCGGGATCTGATCAATTTGGAGCTCAACGTGACCGCAGTTTTTGCTCTCTTGTACTGACTGGAACCACTAGGGGCTGATCGAAACCATTCGACGATATTTAAACGCGATTCGAAGCAGAAAAGGACGCTTAAGTTTCTTCAGTTCTCCTGTTTTGCGTCCCCCTGCGGCAAGGTGATAGAGTGATGCAACTTCGACACATGCGTGAATAAAGTGGCTAAGGGTTCTTCTAAGACCCTCCACCTCCCTCCCACTTCGGCAAGACCCTCGGTGCTATCAAAGCGCTTTTGCTTGGCATATTAAAATGTATCTGACCAGAGACAGCCTCAGATACAGTCCTAGGCCACAGCTGACTTGCAACCCCTTCGACAACCATCCGATTCTGGATGGCTTACTACCAGGCACGAGAACAGCAGGGAATGATGTCTCTCGTCACGGTTTTGTCTACACAGTTAAATTATTAAAGTTCTCACCAAAGATGTTTACCATGCCAGAGGAAGGGGCCAAAGGGGAGGACTGATAAAGTATAAGTACCCTTTGCTGATTTGAATCATGTTCAAATTTCGTCGAATGGTTATGAAAGTTTCCTGGAGGTTCCACCGCGTACACAAAAAAAAAAAAAAAAAAAAAAAAAAAAAAAAAAAAAAAAAAAAAAGAGAGAGAGAGAGAGAGAGAGAGAGAGAGAGAGAGAGAATCGAAAACGGAGTCACAGTGCACTCCAAAGTGATCCAATGACTTTCAATGGGCTTGCTGGCCCACAATGATCTCAGAGAAGTGCTGAGAGTACAGAAGTGTCAGCAGTGTCAGAAGCTATCAATAATTTCGTCCTGCTGCTGAGCACGCTGCGGTCGTATTCGAGTGCGAAGTGTGTAGGAATGAACGTCCCAAAGGAAGGATTGGTTTCATTGACGCTCTTTCTGCCACCCCCATGAGGCCTTGGCGTCTCGATTGTAAGTGGTGGAGTGACTTTTATGTTCTCCTCGACCACCCATCAGAAAACGTGGTATCAATGCCGGGCGTCGAAGCTCTGACCTCCATCGCAGAGGCGTCCACAGGAGGGGTGAAGTATGAGTAAGACGGGGTATGACTACCTTCCCATCGTTGACACATCCACAGTGGCGTTCGGCAAAATCCTGCTGCATGTGTCGTCACAGAAGCTTCAGCAAGTCCAAGGAGGACGATGCAGGGTACCACGCTTTAGCACAATTGCAGTGGAAAGTTGTATGCGTCTTTAAGTCAAATTTCAAACTTCTGCGTTGCAATGGGAGACCAATACGTCGTTTCGGAAAAGTGATCCTTTAATTGTGTTCCTCAGTGTGTATTTTCTCTGTTCTTGCAGTAAAACATCAGGATCATGTATGGTGTAGTATGAATGTTACATAACACCTGTTTGTTTAACCTTTAAATCTAAAAGGGGTGGAACGGCTGACCCAATAAAGTGAAGATTTCAATTCCAACGGGTTTATTAGATACCCAAAACAATCACATAAAATTTGACAGGCACCACTCGGGCAAAATTATTTAAGAGACTTACATTACATGAAATCATAAGTAAGTTAATAAATCGTAAGGTAAAGATTAAGAACCGCCATTCAGGCAAAATATTTAAGAAATTTAGCCAAACATTGAGAACCGCCACTCAGGCAAAATTTGACCATAACTTTAACATAGCAACTCTAGCTAAGATACAACAGAAAATGTGTACTATCCGAAGCAAGGCCCAAGCTTATAAGGCCGCAGTTGAACCACGAACTGTGGAACCGACTGAGAGGAGTTATATTTAACTTCGAATCAAGACAAGGCTCCGTTTGCTACCCCATGTCGAATAGGCCACCAAAATGTGAACCAAGAAAACGCTACCGAAGAGGAACACAAGAGCTCAGGTGAAGTCCACTGCCCGTAAGCCAAACTTTTTATCTAAAGGGAAGCTCTATGCTTCGGTTGCCCGCTGCCTCAGCTCATTGAAACACAGACCACACCTGACAACAGGAGGCAGGGAACTTTTCTTAACATTAACATCTAAGATAGACCAGTAAATTAGCTCTATAAAATCAAGGCTAAGCAACAACTAATTTCACTCACAAGTACTTCAAGTGAAATAGGAATTGTTTGTTTTGTTACAACAGGTCAGTGTCGGTTAGACCGTCAACGAGAGCTCACCGCTAGTTCCTGCTACTAATAAGGCGAGTACACCGTTCCCTTGTTACATATTTCTACGAGCTTAAAACAGGAGCGGCTTATTTTCAGTTATCTGTGTTGGTTGGTTGGTTCTTTGCGGAAGGAGACCAGACAGCGTGGTCATCGGTCTCATCGGATTAGGGAAGGAAGTCGGCCGTGCCCTTTCAGAGGAACCATCCCGGCATTTGCCTGGAATGATTTAGGGAAATCACGGAAAACCTAAATCAGGATGGCCGGACGCGGGATTGAACCGTCGTCCTCCCGAATGCGAGTCCAGTGTCTAACCACTGAGCCACCTCGCTCGGTAGTTATCTGTGTATTTACAAGTTTATTTTTGTAATTTCTTGCGTGTTCGAGTGCTTACAAGGCACAAACTTTTATTTCAATAACTGTGTAGTGTACAGTACCGCCGTTGCTATCGAACATTGTATCGACCCTCGTATCGTACAGGCTTTTGTTTGTTGGTTAGAACAGCTCAGTGTCAGTTAGACTGTCAGTGAGAGAGCACTTCGATTTCCCAATGCTAATAAGAAGAGTACACCATTCGTTTGTTGTATATTTTTACGAGCTTAAAACAGGAGCGACTGCAGTAATGGATAGGAACTGTGATTGTTGTGTACAGATGCGAGCTGAATTGGTGACCCTTCGCTCACAGCTCCAGGCTGTGTTGGCTTCTGTCACACAGCTTGAGGCTGTTGCCAAGGGTCATCACTGTGTGGGATCGGTCATGGCGATTCGAGGCACGTCGAGCACGTCGCACGTTTACTCTGATCGGTCCACTGCTGTGACTGCCCCAGGTACTGCCTGCACTGAGGTTGACTCCTCACCCGTGGTCGAGTGGGAAATCATTCCAAAGTCTGGCAGGCAGCGAAAAACTTTCCAAGGGGCCATTTGTAGGGCCTCCCCAGTTCGTTTGACGAACATGTTTCTGGCCTTATCTGAGGCTGACGATGTCCCTGAACCGGATGCAATCGTCCACCCTTTTCCAGAGGAAGCTTCTCGGCCCGCAAGGTCTGGGCATTCACAGAGGGTGGGTTTTCTGGTAGTTGGGAGCTCCAACGTTAGGTGCGTAATGGGGCCCCTTAGGAACATGGCTGCCAAGGAGGGGAAGGAGGCCTTTGTGTACTATATGTGCATTTTGGGGGGAGTCATTCTGGATGTGGAAAGGGTGCTTCCGGATGCCATGAAGACTACAGTGTGCAGCCAACTGCAGGTGGTGGCTCATGTCGGTACCAATGATGATGTCGTGTGACGACGGCCTCCTTCGGGTAGACCGTTCCCTTGGTGCAAGTCTTTCGATTTGACGCCACTTCGGCGACTTGCGCGTCGATGGGGATGAAATGATGATGATTAGAACAACAGAACACCCAGTCCCTGGAGCGGAGAAAATCTCCGACCCAGCTGGGAATCGAACCGGGCCCTTAGGATTGACATTCCGTTGCGCGGACCACTCAGCTACCGGGGGCTGACGTGTATCGAACTGGATTGGAGCAGATTATGTCTGGTTTTAGGCGGCTAGCGGAAATGGTAAAGACTGCCACTCTTGCTTCAGAGATTAACACGGAGCTCACCATCTGCAGCATCGTCGATAGAACTGACTGTGGTCCTTTGGTGCAGAGCCGAGTGGAGGGTATGAATCAGAGGCTCAGGCGGTTCTGTGACCGTGTAGGCTGCAGATTCCTTGACTTGAGCGATCGGGTGGTGGGTTTCCGGGTTCCGCTTAATGGGTCAGGAGTCCACTACACACAAGAGGCGGTCACACGGGTATCTGGGGCTGTTTGGAACGGACTGGGCGGTTTTATAGGTTAAAGGGTCTCCCACAGAAGGGGCGTCCGTCTAAAAGTGGGCAGGCAAAACACAGTAAGGTTGTTTGTAGAAACGATTGGTATTGTAGTTGTAAATTGTCGTAGCTGTATTGGGAAAGAACCAGAGCTCCAAGCCCTAATAGAATGCAATGAAGCTAAAATAGTTGTAGGTACAGAGAGCTGGCTATAGTCGGAAATAAGTTCAGCCGAAATTTTTTCAAACGATCTAAATGTGTTCAGAAAGGATACATTAAGTACAGTTGGTGGTGGTGGAGTATTTATTGCTGTCAGAAGTAGTTTGCCTTGTAGCGAAATTGAAGTAGATAGTTTGTGTGAAATAGTATGGGTAAAGGTTATACCTGATAATCGATCTAAACTATTAATTAAATCGTTTTACCGACCCCACGACTCGGAAGATATACACTCCTGGATATTGAAATAAGAACACCGTGAATTCATTGTCCCAGGAAGGGGAAATTTTATTGACACATTCCTGGGGTCAGATACATCACATGATCACACTGACAGAACCACAGGCACATAGACACAGGCAACAGAGCATGCACAATGTCGGCACTAGTACAGTGTATACCCACCTTTCGCAGCAATGCAGGCTGCTATTCTCCCATGGAGACGATCGTAGAGATGCTGGATGTAGTCCTGTGGAACGGCTTGCCATGCCATTTCCACCTGGCGCCTCAGTTGGACCAGCGTTCGTGCTGGACGTGCAGACCGCGTGAGACGACGCTTCATCCAGTCCCAAACATGCTCAATGGGGGACAGATCCGGAGATCTTGCTGGCCAGGGTAGTTGACTTACACCTTCTAGAGCACGTTGGGTGGCACGGGATACATGCGGACGTGCATTGTCCTGTTGGAACAGCAAGTTCCATTGCCGGTCTAGGAATGGTAGAACGATGGGTTCGATGACGGTTTGGATGTACCGTGCACTATTCAGTGTCCCCTCGACGATCACCAGTGGTGTACGGCCAGTGTAGGAGATCGCTCCCCACACCATGATGCCCTGTGTTGGCCCTGTGTGCCTCGGTCGTATGCAGTCCTGATTGTGGCGCTCACCTGCACGGCGCCAAACACGCATACGACCATCATTGGCACCAAGGCAGAAGCGACTCTCATCGCTGAAGACGACACGTCTCCATTCGTCCCTCCATTCTCGCCTGTCGCGACACCACTGGAGGCGGGCTGCACGATGTTGGGGCGTGAGCGGAAGACGGCGTAACGGTGTGCGGGACCGTAGCCCAGCTTCATGGAGACGGTTGCGAATGGTCCTCGCCGATACCCCAGGAGCAACAGTGTCCCTAATTTGCTGGGAAGTGGCGGTGCGGTCCCCTACGGCACTGCGTAGGATCCTACGGTCTTGGCGTGCATCCGTGCGTCGCTGCGGTCCGGTCTCAGGTCGACGGGCACGTGCACCTTCCGCCGACCACTGGCGACAACATCGATGTACTGTGGAGACCTCACGCCCCACGTGTTGAGCAATTCGGCGGTACGTCCACCCGGCCTCCCGCATGCCCACTATACGCCCTCGCTCAAAGTCCGTCAACTGCACATACGGTTCACGTCCACGCTGTCGCGGCATGCTACCAGTGTTAAAGACTGCGATGGAGCTCCGTATGCCACGGCAAACTGGCTGACACTGACGGCGACGGTGCACAAATGCTGCGCAGCTAGCGCCATTCGACGGCCAACACCGCGGTTCCTGGTGTGTCCGCTGTGCCGTGCGTGTGATCATTGCTTGTACAGCCCTCTCGCAGTGTCCGGAGCAAGTATGGTGGGTCTGACACACCGGTGTCAATGTGTTCTTTTTTCCATTTCCAGGAGTGTAGTTGCTGAACAGTTCAAAAAAAACTTGAGTCTCATTTCAAATAAGTACCCCGCTCATAAAATTATAGTTGGTGGTGACTTCATTCTACTCTCGATATGCTGGAGAAAATATACGTTTAAAGATGTCGGCTGGCATAAAACGTCATCCGAAATTGTACTGTGTGCTTTCTCAGAAAATTATTTTGAACAATTAGTTCACGAGCCCACTCGAAGCGTAAATGTTTGCGAAAGCTTGATCTTTTAGCAACAAATAATCCTGGACAAATAGTCAGTATTGTGACGAATACAGGGATTAGCGACCACGGTTTTCCGAATCTCCTTCACCAAAGAAGACGAAGTAAATATTTCTGAATTCCAATCAAGAACAACTGCCAAGATGATAAACATAGAAGTAGATATCGTCGGTGTAACAAACCATCTTAAATCACTTAATAAAGGCAAGGCATCCGGTCCAGATTGTATACCAGTTAGGTTCCTGTCAGAGTATGCTGATAAAATGGTTCTATATTTAGCAATTATATACAACCACTCGCTCACAGAAAGATCCGTACCTAAAGACGGGAAAGTTGCTCAAGACACACCAATACCCAAAAGCGAAGTAGGAGTAATCCATTGAATTACAGGCCTATATCACTAACGTCGATTTGCAGTAGGGTTTTGGAACATATACTGTATTCGAACATTATGAAATACCTCGAAGAAAACGATTTATGGACACATAGTCAGCACGGATTCAGAAAATATCTTTCTTGTGAAACACAACTAGCTCTTTATACTCATGAAGAAATGTGTGCTATGGACAGGGGATATAAAATTGATTCCATATTTTCAGATTTCCAGAAGGCTTTCGACACCGTTCCTCACAAGCGTCTTCTAACCAAACAGCGTGCCTATGGAGTATCACCTCAGTTGTGCGACTGGATTCGTGATTTCCTGCCAGAAAGGTCACAGTTCGTAGTAATAGACGGAAAGTCTTCGAGTAAAACAGTAGTAATATCCGGCGTTCCCCAAGGAAGTGTTATAGGCGCTCTGTTGTTCCTGATCTATATTAACGACATAGGAGACAATCCGAGTAGCCGTCTTAGATTATTTGCTGATGATGCTATCATTTACCGTCTTGTAAAGTCATCAGATGATCAAAATGACTTCCAAAATGATTTAGATAAGATAAGTGTATGGTGCGAAAAGTGGCAATTAACGCTGAATAAAGAAAAGTGTGAAGTTATTCACATGAGTACTAAAAGAAATAAGCTAATTTTCAATTACGCTATGAGTCACACAAATCTGAAAGCTGTAAATTCAGCTAAATACTTAGGGATTACAATTAGAAATAACCTAAATTGGAACGATCACATAGATAATATTGTGGGTAGAGCAAACCAAAGACTGCGATTCATTGGCAGAACACTTAGAAGGTGCAACAGGTGTACTACTAAAGATACTGCTTACACCACGATTGTCCGCCCTATTCTGGAGTATTGCTGTGCTTTGTGGGATCCGCATCATGTGGGACTGACGGATGACATCGAAAAAGTACAAGGAAGGGCAGCTCGTTTTGTATATCGCGAAATCGGGGAGATAAGTGTCACAGACACGATACGTGAGTTGGAGTGGCAATCATTAAAACAAAGGAGTTTTTTTTGCGACGGGATCTTCTCATGAAATTTCAATCACCAGTTTTCTCCTCCGATTGCGAAAACATTCTGTTGCCACTCACCTACGTAGGGAGAAATGATCATAACGATAAAATAAGAGAAATCAGGGCTCACACAGAAAAATTTAAAGTGGTCATTTTTCCCGGGTGCCGTTCGAGAGTGGAACGGTAGAGAGACAGCTTGAAGATGGTTCATTGAACCCTTTATTGTGAACAGAAGAGTAATGACGTAGATGTAGATAAACGCTAAGAGTGGGAAATGTCTGGCTCACGAGTACCGAGCCGGCCGTGGTGGCCGAGAGGTTCTAGGCGCTACAGTCTGGAACCGCGCGACCGCTACGGTCGAAAGGTTCGAATCCTGCCTCGGGCATGGATGTCCTTAGGTTAGTTGGGTTTAAGTACTTCTTAGTTCTAGGGGACTGATGACCTCAGAAGTTAAGTCCCATAGTGCTCAGAGCCATTTGAACCATTCTGAACGAGTACCGACACTGACTAGAACTTAAGGACGCCCATGTGCCAATACATCGATATTATGCGGAAGCGGAGCACACGCTTAGTAACAGGCCTCAAATGAAATCAAACAAACATAACATCACATGTCTTGCAACGTCTTACTGTACCAAGAGCGATCACAATGACAGTTAACTAAGCGCTGTTAGTGGATAGCGTCCTCAACTTGGTGTCTTGACGCTGGGGCGATTTTGCGAAGATGTCAAACCATTACTTCTCAGTACCATAACAGCGTGTCTCTCCAAGGAGGCAGGAACATCCACAGCTCACGAGGTTGCTGGAGAATACACAGCGCCGGCCAACTCCCGTTGACTTTAGTACAACCACGTGACAACCGCCGCCCGCCCCAGGCACGCCGTCTTCGCTCCTGTCCGCCAGCCAATCGCCGACTCGCGCACCGCGGCGTAACGTTCTCAAACCGTTGTGTCCTCTCCCTGCTCGCTTTTTTTCTGTATTGAATTTCGGTTCCCCCCAAAGGGCGCGGGCTGTCAGCAGCTTAGTATGCCGCTCTTCAGCCTACAGACTTTGTTTTAAAAAGGTGAAGGTAATACATAATAAAAAAACAGGCGATAAAATCGAAGACTCAAAGGGTAACATGGCGAAAAAAAAAATCGTTGAACTTAAAACAGAACGAAGGGATGATGATGCTAATAAAAATGCATACGAAGCAGACAGGTAAAATAATAGACAGACAATTAAAAAAAAAACACGGTGACAGTCTGGTTTCTGTTTGCAAAGGACATAAAATTCACACCCAGTGAAAGCATGGTTCATGGTCGCAACATGGGAAAAGATGAAACAACACTGAACATTCACTGGAAACACTGTGCTAAAATATGACATACCACAGCCGAGAGCACGTGGGGGGACTTTATTGACAAAATACCTTAGAGACAGCATCCATATGTACCAGATATACCACTGATTGTTTCTGCAAAATCATGTCGTTGTATGACACACAGTTTGTGGGAAATGACGTTACAAACACTAACGTGCCTAAATAACTACATTTTCTTAAAACGGAAAGCAAATTAGTCAGCGTGAAGTCATCCACTGAATGATCACGAGAGTACCTGGGGACTTCCCACAGGCTTTAAACATAATTTCAAATTTTTTTAGAATTTTTCTCGCTAACAGAGATTTTACATATGGGAGCTCTATTCTGTAAAGAATCGGAGGTGGTGGAGGGAGGGAGGGGGGGGGGTGGTCCTGCTGTTGGTTGTGTCTAGAGTAACAAATTTTTCGTCCTGTTGGCTTATATTTCGTACTAAATGCATTGTAACTTGGTTTTATAGAAGGAATATGGACGGGGCCAACATCTCTGTGTATCGCTCTTGCGTGTTTAATGTAAGGCAACAATAGAAATTTACACTGGAATATGAAAACTGGGCGTCAAAGAGTTTCAGACAATCGTGTGCGTAATGATGTACAGCTATTGTGGCATTAAAACAACTGCGATACAAACAGGCGAAATAAAAATAAATGTTGTAATCGAATATTTGCATTATATTTCAATGTAGCGGTCTATTGCGGTAGCTTTGTTTCATAACTGATTCATACATGCAGGTAGCGGAAGTGAAAAATAAACACAAAAGAGGAAAAAATGGAATAAAGAGAGAATCAGCCACTTGCGTAAGCACATAAAAAACTTTATTATCATAAAAAAATACACAAACAGGTTATTTTCAGAGTGCGTTCATTACCCCTATTCATCAAACGCTATACACGTCGCCAAATGTGGTTTCGCACATCGCAAAGAACTGAAAGTTACTATTTCAGTTTATTATCTTCTCAGTACCGCTGACGTGTTTGTAACGGTGATACATCCTACTTACCAGTCCATCTAACAGGAACAAAAGAGCGACGAAATTCGAATGTTCTAATCACACTGCGCTGTTTTAGTTGATGTGGGTGAACATTATCAGTCAAGTACTATGGGCACGCAGCCACTTCGTACAGAACTCGTCCTGGGCCCTGCAACGAACTTGTGACGTAACACTGGTAGGCTTGCCTGCCACACTCCGGAAAGCTTGGTTCAGCTCAGATTCAACGGAAAATGAATATTTAATTGAAGAGGTGCTCCCTAAAGGTCTTAATTTTGTCGTGTGCCACGGAGAACTTGCATGCTTTTCAACGTGCAGTTAAGAATTATTAAACTCGTCTGAAATAGTTACTCACTCTCCATCGGAGACCGCTGCTGGCACTCAAGAGACCTGGAGTGTCACGTGCTGGGACATACGGGCCACGGACTGTCATTCTCGTGGGCCTCGAACACCTCTTGGAGACGTACTATATTATGGCGTCTGTCTGCCGTGAGTTCTTCGAGAGATGCTCAGAATAAAGTAAGGTGCAAATATCGTAAGTCCTTTCAATAAATTTCAACAGCAACGTATTGAAGAAACAGTGAGTTCAAATAGGATATACGATAGACAACACAGCACAGAAAAAATCTCAGAATATAATAGATACCCACAAATAAATTCAACAGTTACGGAATGTATGAACTGCTATGCAACACTTCAATCAATATACATAGGACAAACATCCGGGAGCTTTAAAATAAAATGCTCAGGATACCTCAGAGGTCTAAAAGTAACAGCACCCATGGCACATTTCCTGACCACCTAATAGCCCATAACCACCACCAAACTACAGTAGCAACAGATTTAAAAATACTGAAATACAGCCACAGCCTATAGCACAGACTAACAGCAGAAGAGAACTTCCACACACTGAAGGCAATAGCAGAAGGCAAACAATTTTGAAATGAATAAATAACATATTGTAAAGGCATATTATTTAGCACATTAAAGGTACTTCACAGAAAAGCCAACATAAACAGCTAAATGAGCTTACGCACAGACACACACACACACACACACACACACACACAGAGAGAGAGGTGGGGGGGGAGGGAGGGAAGAAAGAGAGATTGAAGTAAATAAAATTCAAACTCGGCGCCAAACTCAGTCGGGATCAAATGAACGCCGATGAGATTAGAACACACACACAACATCGTACACACCACGTGTTGCGAAGTAAAAAGCCCTTTTTAAAACCGACATTACACAAAGTTCGTTTAACATATGTGTGCACTGCAATCAGAGCCTATAGATGTATCAGTCACAATAAAACATGAGTAATAACAAATACATACTGAAAACGTTTTCCGACAGCAAAACCATGTTTTTTAAAAATCAAGAGATGTGTTAACTCGCAGACAAAATTTACATTTACTTCGTTTTGTTCGCAGATGACAAGCTGTAAGTGCAGAACCCCATACAGATTGTCTTGTAAAACCGTATAACTTAAAATCAAGGAAAGGACAAAAAGAACAAAAACTGTCTGTAGGCCTCATTTTGTTAGATCAGTTACAACTTCAAATATGTTCCCTTTTTACAGTTTTTTGATAAACAGAACTCGCTGATGATGGCACGGAAGTGCCGAAACATGTTTGGGAAACAAGAAAAATCAGTTTTGCATAAAAGGCGGAATCTGTATCCAATAATTTTGACTGTGAGCACGGAAAAAATACAAGAGCTGCGAATCCAAGAGATGAATTAATAGATAGTAATTTGTTAAAGAAATTTCGGTCTTTTCTGAAGAAGTGCAACATGTATATTACATCAGATGACGAAATTTATGGCGATGCCGTCTACAAAATGAGGTTACCACTTCTACAATAATGGAAAATGAATAATAAATAGCCTGAAACACTTACCCCACGTGATTGAAGTATAATCCAGTTAATATACAGAGCATAAGATGGTGATAATACGCTTTATACTAACAGGTAGTCTCTCTTACATGGTAAAGTACAGCGGAATCCAGCGTTCTTGTATGCTGATGAAGACGAAGAGAATGATATCTTTTGTGGTGTTTGTGACACTGATAACCTGACAAGCGCTGTTCTGTTATGTCACACACTTTATTGGTCACTGAACTTGTGATCCACATGGGGTGGTCACAAAAATGGAAGCACGGAAAAGACAGCACAATACCATACGTATACAAAATGAGATTACCAGTTCTACATTAACGGAAAATGAATAATAAATACCCTAAAATAATGACCCCACATGACTGAAATATTATCTAGTTAATATGCGGAGTATAAGATGGTGTAGGAAAACCGGTACCATTAAAAATATCTTCCAGTCGTCTCTTAACGTAATACAGATCCTGTGTGGTTTTTCACGGGTATTTATACTAATATTTTTGGAAAAGAGTGGTAAACTGAGGCAAGGATGATGGAGGTGGATAGCGATCATGCATCGTTCTCTCCAATGTGGACCATGAAAGCTTAGTAATATTATCTGAGGCTTCTGGTGCGCAGGGGAGATACGACGTTTCATTCTCGTGCTCACAAGACCAGTCCTGTATGATGCAAGTTGTGTGCACCTGGGCCCTGTAGTTTTGGAATATACCACCTCCGCTGGGGGGAAACCGTTGTAGCATGGGATGGAACTAACGAGCCAGAATGGTTCAAAAATGGTTCAAATGGCTCTGAGCACTATGGGACTTAAATTATGAGGTCATCAGTCCCGTAGAACTTAAAACTACTTAAACCTAACTAACCTAAGGACATCACACACATCCATGCCTGAGGCAGGATTCGAACCTGCGACCGTAGTGGTCGTGCGGTCCCAGACTTTAGCGCCTAGAACAGCCGGGCACCCCGACCGGCCGCCAGAATAGCCACATAATCCTTGGTAGTAATGCGACCCTGGAGATTACACATGGAGCCCATAGAATACCACGACGTGGCTGCCAAAATAATCACCGAGCCCCCGCCGCGTTCCACTCTTTGGACGTAAACACGGCCAGAAGTTGGAAACAGTGTGAAACAAGACTCATCCGACTAAATGACATATTTCCATTGCTGGATAGTCCAGGTAAATGACTTCGGATCCATGTTTCCCCGTTAGGGGCATTTATGTCACTAATGATTAGTTTTGGAATTCCAGCTTGCCTGCTTGTGGAGTTCGCTTCGTTTTTTTTTTTTTTGGCGCTGACAGGGTTGACGAGAACAACATTCAGTTCTGCAGTGACCTTTCAGCTGTCGTCCTCTTATTTTGGAGGTCACAACCATCACGATCACTCAACGGACAATTTCGTACACGATGATGTTTCCCTCTTTCCCTGTGTGAGCTATGTCTTTTCGATATTGTGCCTTTTGAGACACCAGTCACGTCAGCTATCTTCGTTACGAAAGCACGCATCAACAGAGCACTAAAAATCTCCCCACGTTGGAATGCGCTGAGCCCCGAAATAGTGGACTTACAGCTACACAAAACACTTTTCTTATCATGACTGAGACTTCTGGCGTGTTGAGGGCATTGTACCGGTGCCGTTCATGGCCAAATGCAACGGTGCAACCTGGAGGTTAGGGTGGCATCTGCATTTACATCGAAGCATGCATTTCTCGCCGTGTTCCCAAACTGGTGAAACTGGTGTTGTCCATTCCACGTAGATGAGCACATCAGAAGGTTGCAGTCGCTTTACGTATTGCCTCAAGACAAATCTCAGTTGCTTTGGCCCTCTCAGCCAACAAGTGCCATCACTGGGTTCCTTCCAGTCATACTACCGCACAATTCATCATGAATAAGCCACCAGCCTTGATCGCGTGAGGAGGTGTGTGTGTGGGGAGGGGGGGCGTAGGAACATAAGACAACTATATGCGAAACAGACAACACAAACAGTTTTTAAAAAAAAATCTGAGGTGATTGCATTGTTCAAAAATAAAACAGAACTTAATATAGTTATCCGCTGGCGGAAAAAAAATCGCAACACCAAGAAGGAGGTGTGCGACATTAACGAAAGTTGGTAGGTGTGTTTCAACATCTAGTCGCATAAGATTGGCGGTGCTAGCGCAGCCCTGAGGATACAGTTCAGATTTGCTTTAAATACCTGCTGTCACCGTCGTGGGCGTTAGTTACGTCTGAGATTGGACGTGGTGAGTTGATGACGGTCAAGAATGCCTGTAAGGCGACAAAGATGTCATTATCAACGCCTCGCTGAGTTTGAACTAGGTCGTGTAATAGGGGTACGAGAAGCTGCATTTTGCTTCTGCGATATTGCAAAAAAACTCGGCAGGAATGTAGCCATTGCACATGATTGCTGACGGCGGTGGTCATGAGAATGCACGGTGGCAAGAAGACCGAGTTCCGGACGGCCATAGGTCACTGCCGAGAGGGAAAATCATCGTTTTCGGCGTCGGGTTCTGCCGCATCGTACAGTATCTGCAGCAGCAATATGAGGAGCAGCTGGCACCATAGTGACACAACTAACTGTTACAAACTGGTTACTTCAAGGACAGCTCAGAGCCAGAGGTCCTGTAACGTGCGTCTCACCGCCATTCGCGACTTGAGTGGTGTGAAGCGAGAGCTAATTGGAGGGCCGGGTGGAGGTCCGTTGTTTTCATCTACATCTACATCTACATTTATACTCCGCAAGCCACCCAACGGTGTGTGGCGGGGGGCACTTTACGTGCCACTGTCATTACCTCCCTTTCATGTTCCACTCGCGTGCAGAGCGCCTCTCTTGCAGATTCTGCCACTTGAGTCTGCTAAACATCTCCGCAACGCTATCACGCTTACCAAATAACCCTATAACGAAACGCGCCACTCTTCTTTGGATCTTCTCTATCTTCTCTGTCAACCCGACCTGGTACGGATCCCACACTGATGAGCAAAACTCAAGTATAGGTCGAACGAGTGTTTTGTAAGCCGCCTCCTTTGTTGATGGACTACATTTTCTAAGGACTCTCCCAATGAATCTCAACCTGGCACCCGCCTTACCAACAATCAATTTTATATGATCATTCCACTTCAAATCGTTCCGTGCGCACACTCCCAGATATTTTACAGAAGTAACTGCTGCCAGTATTTGTTCCCATATCATATAATCATACAATAAAGGATCCTTCTGTCTATGTATTCGCAGTATATTACATTTATGTATGTTAAGGGTCAGTGGCCACTCCCTGTACCAAGTGCCTATCCGTTGCAGATCTTCGCCGGCCGAAGTGGCCGTGCGGTTAAAGGCGCTGCAGTCTGGAACCGCAAGACCGCTACGGTCGCAGGTTCGAATCCTGCCTCGGGCGTGGATGTTTGTGATGTCCTTAGGTTAGTTAGGTTTAACTAGTTCTAAGTTCTAGGGGACTAATGACCTCAGCAGTTGAGTCCCATAGTGCTCAGAGCCATTTGAACCATTTTTGCAGATCTTCCTGTATTTCGCTGCAATTTTCTAATGCTGCAACTTCTCTGTATACGACAGCATCATCCGCGAAAAGCCACATGGAACTTCCGACACTATCTGATGAAAGCCGATTTTGCATCGGTGACACCAAAGACAGAGTGTTGGTTAGAATGAGGACAGTTGGGGGCCTGAAACCAAACCGTCTGCGTGCTAGAAACACTGGACGTACCCCTGGAGTTGTGGTCTGAAATGCGATTTCGTATGACAACCCGAGCACTTACTCCACCCACCCTGGCTGATGATTCGACCTGTTGTGCTGACATTCATCAACAGCGTTCCAGAGGGTGTTTTCCTAATAGGATAACGCTCTCCCTCGTGGCACTATTGAAAGCGAACATGCTCTACAGGGTGTCGACATGTTACCTTGGCCTACTCGATCACCAGATCTGTCTCCAATCTAACACGTATCGGACGTCTTTGCACAACAACTCTAACGTGGTCCACAAGCAGCATTAATCGTTCCTCTACCGACCGACGAAGTGTAACAGGAGCGGAATTTCATGGCACAAACTGACATCCAGGACCTGTACAACACCATGCATGCACTTTCTCGTGCTTGCATTCAACTTCCTTCTCGTTAGACCAGTTATTAATGTGTCAGTATTTCACATTTACAATGGCTTATCGCGCTCTTACATTAACGTGTAATATTGTAATTTTGATTATGTGCTTGTGTTACGCAGACAAATGTATTTTTGAAAATTCATTATTCTACATTACTTATGTCTTGGTGTTTGAAATTTTTTCGTCAGTGTATTTCTGGAATCTACCTGCTGAGATATGGACCACCTTACAGAGGCGAATACTGTGTGATAGTTGCTGGCGTAGGTCATCTTACTATTCCAATTCATGGAGCACATCTGAGTGGTTGCAATTTGCAGGACACTGATAGTTATCTTTGTAGGACAACTACTGTGTTTTACGCACAGTGGAGAATCACGTCAATTTCTCTGGATCGTGTGACAGTACCTTATGGTCGATGAAATGATCGTATATGACCAGTGCCATGGCCTCTACGCTCGCCGGACGCAAATCTGTTGAATATCTGGCTATAGTTTCATTTAAAGGCGTATGTCCAGGTCACCTATAATGTGCAGATGTTACCGCGGTGTGTGACCAATGCACGTAATGCAATTCGAATGGAGCTAGCTATATGTGAAACAGTATGTGATTCGCCCGCATCTCGTGGTCGTGCGGTAGCGTTCTCGCTTCCCACGCCCGGGTTCCCGGGTTCGATTCCCGGCGGGGTCAGGGATATTCTCTGCCTCGTGATGGCTGGGTGTTGTGTGCTGTCCTTAGGTTAGTTAGGTTTAAGTAGTTCTAAGTTCTAGGGGACTTATGACCACAGCAGTTGAGTCCCATAGTGCTCAGAGCCATTTGAATTTTTAGTATGTGATTCACTGCGAAGAAGGGTTGAAGGATGTGTCAGGATGTGTGGTGTGACCACACGTAGCGCAGCCTACAACGTCCGCTTCTGCAAAACAGACAGGGAAGAATGAGGCGATAGACTGGCCCATACTTCCATATGCACAAATTACAGAAAATAGTAGCAGTTTAGATAATAAAATGAATGTATTGCGCATTTTTTTAATTACTAAACCCTTTGACACAGCTGACCACAAACTACTACTTTGTAAGCTGCAACCATATGGTTTTAGTGAAAATTCGCTGATAAACAGGAAACAAAAAGTAATGACAGAATAAGTGGCAAGAGATTCTTCTCAAGTTACAAAAAGAAAGTACAAAGCGTGCCACAAGAATCTATCCTCGGGCCAATATTGATCTTGTATTATATAAATGACTTGCCGACTAACATAAATTGAGACACGACTCTTTACTCAGATGATTCGAAAGCGATAGTCTGCTGCAAGAAAATTAAAAATTTAACTATCAATCTTCAGCAGACTCTTGCCGAAATCGAAACTTAGATGGGAAATAATAGTCTGAAACTAAATCTAACAAAGACTCAAATCATTCACTTTACTATAAAACAAGATGCACAGAGTATACTTGGGATATCATACGAGGACAATCATCTCGCCTCTACAAAGTATAACAGATTTCTAGGTGTACTGCTGAACAAGGATGGTCAGACTATGTAGATGCCATGTGTTGCCGTCTAAATAGTCCTATATTCGCAATGAATGTTATAAGTAGTATAACAGAAACACCAGTCAAAAGGTTATACATCACGCATATTTCGTGTCTCTGATTAGATATGGTACAATATTTTGAGGATCGGGGAGAACGAACTTATAGAGAATCTTTAGGCTACAGGAAAAAAGGAAATTACAGCCGTGGAGGGCGCAGAAAAAAGAAAATCATGCAGACCTCTGTTCAAAGCTCTTGATCTTATGACTGCGACAAATAAGTTTTCTAAATAAAACCCACCACTTTTTGGGAATAACCTGTGCTAGCATGATTACGAAACAAGAAACAAATCTCAGTATAAATTACCAACTCCTAGGCTAAAACTGCAGGAGAAGACCCCTTGTTATATGGGTATGAGGTTGAGAAATAAAATCTGCTAAAATATTTAAAAATTATGAAGCAGAAGATTTTGGACATCATTTAACACAGTACCTAGCAAGTAAATATTATTACAATGTAGAAAAATTTATGACCGATTCTCATAAGTAACTATCTTCGATGTTTAATTTTGATCTGTTTCCTGCTAAACACGTTCTTTAAGTAAATATTAATTTTACCTTGTTTTCAACATGATTACATTAAATCATTTTAGTGGTTCTTAAAATTAAAGAACAGCTTTAAAATATTCGGTATACTTACAATTAGAAACTGGCCTTAAACTGACGAGTCATTTGTATCCCAGTCATTTGATTGTATATGACGCGTTATGTGACAATAAAGTATCTACTCTGTTCTGTTCTGTTCTGGTTTCTGTACACATCGAAGAGCATCACTGATCACTGACGATCACTGATCAGTGACGCCATGAGACACTTCCGTCATTCTGCGATAATCAGAACTCACAAAAGTTGGCTAGTGCATAAATACACCTTTCAGTACAGACTGAGGAGCGGCTATAAACTACAATCTGTATTCCCTGAGATAGCCTAGATGTGTTATGTAGTGTATATAGATGCTATATTTTAGATGAGTGTGTAAATGCGTTTGTTATTTTAAAGGATCAAGTAAGTAGAACATACATATGCAAACAGACCACACACACACACACACACACACACACACACACACACACACACACAGCATTAGAATGACTACATTTTCTGACTGATGCCTAACGCCTATGCCTAACAGATAATGAATGAGGCCTGCAGGAAACAATATTGCAATGTATTACAGAGGGACTACAGCTTTCCCTCATCAGTGGTCTGTATTGTAAAGAAAATATCCAATTACACGCGTTGTATTTATTACACTTACATTCATTTCGTACCCTTTTCAAGTGTCTGTGTGATCTACTTTCGTACTACATGCATTTTGTGTGGATTTATTATAATTAATAGGTTTTATTTAAACCTTTCACTGTACTTAACTCACGCTGTAGCACACAGAACATGTTCTTGATCACGTGCTTTATGGGTGACTCAGGGATCATGGAAGCTAGAGGGTGAGAGGAGAGTGGAGTGGTGTGTATGTGTGTGTGTGCGTGTGTGTGTGTTTGGGGGGGGGGGAGGGGTCTTTTAGTTGGAATATTGTTCTGCAGTTACTGCTGTTTTGGTCATTGTGCATATTTTTATTTATTTCATGGCCTTCGGTTGGACAGATACTTTATGTAGAGTGAGCATTATCTTTCTTTTATTGTTACAGCACAAAACTGACTGCCATATCTTTTTTATACTAGTGTAGTGGTACCTTTTTTTATTAGATTTCCACAAGGGAAGTGGATAGATTCGCTATTTAGTGCCCTTACATCAGACATAGAAATCTTGGCCAATATCTACAAAAGAAAAACAATGCTCACATTTCTTACAGAAGACATAAATAATAAAGATATGCTCAATGACCAAAATAGCAAGAACAGAAGAATAGTACTCAAATTAACACACGTTTGCTACAAATAAACTGTTAACGGCTGAATGCAATAGGAAATTATAGTCGTAATTTTTTCCGAGGGCATGCTGCTCCATTGTATGATTAAATGACGATGATATCCTCTTTTATAAAATATTCTGGATATAAAACAGCCAACCATTCGGATCTCTAGGGAAGGCTACTCGGGAGGAAGTCGTTCAAATGGTTCAAATGGCTCTGAGCACTATGGGACTTAACATCTGTGGTCATCAGTCCCTTAGAACTTAGAACTACGTAAACCTAACTAACCTGAGGCAGGATTCGAACGTGACACCGTAGCGGTCACGCGGTTCCAAACTGAAGCGCCTAGAACCGCACGGCCACACCGGCCGGCTGAAGTCGTCATCTGGAGAAACAAGACTGGCGTTCTGCCGGCCGGAATGGCTGAGCGGTTCTAGGCGCTACAGTCTGGAACCGCGCGACCGCTACGGTCGCAGGTTCGAATCCTGCCCCGGACATGGATGTGTGTGATGTCCTTAGGTTAGTTAGGTTAAGGTAGTTATAAGTTGTAGGGGACTGATGACCTCAGAAGTTAAGTCCCATAGTGCTCAGAGCTATTTGAACCATTTGAACTGGCGTTCTACTCTCGGAGAGGGGAATGTTAGATCCATTAATCGGACAGATTGGTTAGAAAATTTCAGAAGGGAAATGGATAGGTTGAAGTTAGATAGAGTGGAAATTAGTGAAGTTCGGTGGCAGGAGGAACAGAATTTCTGGTCAGGCGAATACAGGGTTATAAATACAAAGTCAAATGATGTTAATGCTAAAGTGGGTTTAATAATGATTAAGAAAACACGAACGCGGTTAAACAACGACGAATAGCGTAGTGAACGCATTATTATAGCCAAGACAGACACGAAGCCCAAGCCTACTGCAGTAGTACAAGTTCATATGCAAACTAATTCCGAAAATGGTGAAGAGACTGAAGAAATGTATCATGAGATAAAAGAAATTATTTTGATAGTTAAGGCAGATGAAAATGTAACTGGAATTCCAAATAAGGAAAAGCAAGAGAAGGAAAAATAGTAGGTGAATACGGACTGTGAGTAAGGAATGAAAGAGGTAGCCGCCTCCTAGAATTTTCCACAGAGCATAATTTAATCACCGCAAGCATTTGGTTCAAGTGTCATGTAAGACGGCTGCATACGAGGAGGAGATCTAGAGACACCAGAAGGTTTCAGATTGATTATATAATGCGAAGAAGGGATTTCAGAACCAGATTTTAAATTGTAGCACCTTTACGGGGGCTAACATGGACTCTGCTACAATTTATTAGTTATGAACTGTAGATTAAAACTAAATAAATGGAAACAACGTAGAAAATTAAGGACATGGGACCTGGATAGATTGAAAGAAAAAGAGGCTGTTAGGCTGTTGATAGTTTCAGAAGTATGATTAGGCAACGTTTGACTAGAAAAGGGGAAAGAAATACAGAAGAAGACGAGTGGGTAGCTTTGATAGATGAAATTGTGAAGGCAGCAAAGGATCAAACAGATAAAAAGACAAGGCCTAGTAGAAATCCTTGAATAACGCAGGAGAGACTGAATTTAATTGATGAAAGGAGCACATGAAGGAAGCGGAAGGAAATACAAACATCAGATTGACTATAAGTGCAAAATGGCTAACAGGAATGGATAGAGGCTATATGTAAGGATTTGGAAGCATATTTCACAGCCCACAGAAAACTTAAAGAGGATTTCTTTTGAAGAAAAGAAAAGCAGCTGTATGAGTATCAGGAATTCATATGGAAAACCACACCAAAGCGAAGGAACGATAACTGCAAGGTGGAAGGGGTATATAGAGAGTCTATTCAAGGAATATGAAGGCCATATTATAGACATGGAAGAGGACGTAGATGAAGATGAGCTGGGAGATATGATACTGCGAGAAGAATTTGAAAGAGCACTGAAAGACCTAAGTTAAAACAAGGTCGCGGGAGTAGACGACATTTCGGTGGAACTACCGACAGCCTTTGGAGAGCCAGCCTGGCAGAACTTTTCCGTCTTGTGTGCAAAGTGTATGAGACAGGAGAAGTACCCTCATACTTTAAGGAGAATGTAATAATTCCAATCCAAACAAAGCAGGCGCTGATAGGTGTGAATGTCACCAAACTACCAGTTTAACAAGTCATGGTTTCAAAATGCAAACACGAATTACACACGAATTACTTACAGGAGAGTGGAAAAACTGGTAGAAGATCCCTCTGGATTCCGGAGAAATGTAGGTATTTGCGACCCAATACTGACCATACGACTTTTCTTAGAAGAGTGGTTAAGGAAAGGCAACCTAAGTTTATATCATCTGTAGACTCAGAGAGAAATTTCTGAAAGTGTTGTCGAGTAGAAATTAAAGTCTATGGAGAGGAAACAGAAACTCTGAGGTTTGTCGACGGCGCTATGTCAGAGACAGCAAGGACTTGGAAGAGCAGTTGATGGAAACGTCAGAGTCTTGAAAGGCATTCATAAAATGCAAAACAAAAGCAAAACAAGGATAACAGAATGAAGTCGAATTAAATCAGGTGATGCTGTGGGAATTAAGTTAGGGAACAGTACACTTAAAGTAGTAGACGAGTTTTATTATTTTGGCAGCTAAAGATTTAATTTTGAAATGTGGCGTTACACAACAATCTGAAGATTAAGTGGGTAGATCATGTAGCTAGCGAGGAGGTATTCAATAGAATTTGGGAGAAAAAAGTTTGAGGCACAACCTGATTATAAGAAGGGATATGTTGGCAGGATACATTTAGGGGTATCAGAGTATCACTGATTTAGTGTTAAACGAAATTCTGCGCGGTAAAAATCTTAGAGAGATAGCGACAGCTGAATACAGTATGCACATTCAGAAGGAGGTAAGTTGAAGTAGTTATTTGTAGAGGAAGGGGCTTGCACAGGATAGAGTAGCATAGAGAGCTGTACAAAACCAGTCTTCGGACTGAAAACGACAGCAACAAGTACAAAAATAAAATAAGTAAACATAAAAAATAAAACTAAGAGAAATTCACTCACATATACACACGAACACACACACACGGTGCCCCACCTTCCTTTGACCCCCACCCAAAACCGCACTCTGCTGCTTCCATAGCCCGTGAAACGGTCCTAAACGTGTGACCAACAACATGTGCAATGCACTGCAGCGTTGGTTGTGTGCAGTGAAAAATGTAAATGTGAGCTACTAATTGGAAGAAACTTACACTAAATGCATCTACTAGTAATGGAGGTCATATGGATGCATGAAAAGCACATGAAATGAATGTAGGTCTAAAAAACACAAACATGTACGTATAAATAGATAGCTGAATGAGCTGCCATGAATCACTACAAATTCCTTATCAAAATATGTGTAATTAGTTATTTTCCTTTATACAGTGTGGGGCAAATAAAAGTGGCCAGGACAAACAGAAATCATTTGTGGGAGCATTAACGGACGCGAAAAAAAACCTACAGTTGCTGCTAACAGGGTGAAGCTGCCCATACAGCCGGCCGAACCTTGGAGTACATTTGCACAATTTTCACGCCTGAAAGAATTGTTAGCAGAGATCAGTATGGTCGCGGCCCTAGCTTGCCACCCACGCCACATGATTTGTCGTGTGCGGTTACTTTGCGTGGGGAGCCCACAAGTCTAAGGTGTATCATAACAACCCTCACAGTCTTCTAGACCTGCAGCAGAACATTTCGGAAGAGACTGCACCAATTTCAGCAGTGCAGCTTCGATCTGCCTTCAGCAACTTGCTGACCAGGGCCCAATAGTGCCCATAGATGAATGGTGGTCACTTTCAGCATCTACTATAGTCAGGTTAGTAGTGTGTTTCCTTTCCTCTGCTTTGTTTCTTTATACCCTGGAACTCTGTCGTCTGGGCCACTTTTATTTGCCCCACGCTGTACTACAGACCACTGATGATGCGAAACATGAATAGGCGAAACATGTTTGTATACAAAAATAAAAAGTATGATCCTCATCATTAGTCGTTTTACTGATTTCTGAGTGTCGTGAACTCATTTCCTCATTCATTCTTACATAGTTGAAGCTTCAGATTCCATCCACAGCCATCTTCGGCCTTTCTTAATATGACATGAAGCGGCAGGCTGGTAATCTTCTTCGCTTGATCCAACCATCTGTTTGCTGCTCTCCCGAGTGGTCTTCTGCCCTCAATTTTTCCCTGCTCGATGGTTCAAATGGCTCTGAGGACTATGGGACTTAACATCTGAGGCCAACAGTCCCCTAGAACTTAGAAAAACTTAAACCTAACTGATCTAAGGACATCACACACATCCATGCCCGATGCATGATTCGAACCTGCTACCGTAGCTGCCGCGTGGTTCCAGACTCAAGCGCCTAGAACTGCTCGGCCAATAGGGCGGGCTCCCTGCACAATGGTCTTCTCTAAATTATCGCCTTTCCTTCTCAAAATGATGAAGCACCATAAATATGCCAAAATTTTCGGATGAAGTCTACTCACTTGAATGAGTGTCTCTATCTCGGTTCATGACACCACAAAATGATTGTCTGGGAACCGCCGAATACCCTGGTTTACCTCAAGCTCAGATGGGTGTCCATTACGGAACTCTAGTATTATGTGAGAGTGATGGCTTGACAGGGGGGAATCAGCTGGGAGAACGAGTCCTTGAACTCTGCATTACATTTCAGCTAGTAATGGGAAATGCACTGTTCAACAACAACAAGATAGTATAAACGGAAAAGGCTTGAGACACAGAGATGTTGATTAAATCATTGAGAGACAGAGACAACGAAACTGATCTCAGTTTACTAATTACGAAGAATAGGACTAAATTTTAGAGTATCGTCAGGAAGAGTCAATGTCTAAGTAAGTGAGATATTTAAGTAATGAGGAATGTTGAATGAGGAATCTTGAACGGGGAGTGTTGATGTGCAGTTGAATGTCTCTGAGGCTGTAGATACAACGATAATAAATACCACAACAGCAGTTTAGTAAAAAGGGAACGATGACTCTAAAAATGGCAATTACGGAAGTACGATAGACTATAATAGGTTCAAGGAACTTTATTGTGACAGAAGAAATATTTCAATGGACCAAACAGAGTGGGTAGTATTATGAGGGGTGCCCAGAAAGTAATGCAGTGCACTTTTTCTCTCATCCGAAAACAATGCAACGAATGCGAAACGTTACGTATGTGTTATTTGAATTCTCCTGAGTGAGTGCGCCAAGTTTCCGTCACTTCCGACAGATAGCGTAGCTGCAGAACAGTTTCAAAATGGCGTCTGTAGGTGATGTACGTTACAAGCAACGTGCTGTCGTTGGATTTCTCACTGCAGAGAAAGAAACTGTTTCGAATATTCACAAACACTTGTGCAAAATCTATGGAGCGTTTGCTATCGACAGTACAGTTAGTTGCTGGGCACGGAGGGTGAGGTCATCAGAAGCCGGTTCGGGAGATCTCCACGATTTCCAGCGGTCGGGGAGACCATCCATGACTGTCACACCTGACACATTGCAGCGAACGTATGTTGTCATTCCCGAGGACAGACGCATTACGACTGGAGAAGATATTTTGAGGACGATGACATGATTCACACAGAGGTGCACTGCCTCCGCCACCAGAACAAGGATTGTTACCGACAGGACATACACGTCTTTGTTTCGCGCAGGAAGAAGGCCATAGAACGGGATGGAGATTACATGGAAAAATAGAGAGTGTAGATAAAACACCATTTTCTGGTGTGTTTAATTCTCATTACGTTCAATGAAGAATTGTTGAAAAAATGCGGTGCATTACTTTCTGGATAACCCTCATATAATCTACAGAAAAAGAAATCAATACAGCAGCAATGTGATTCACATAGGAATGAAATCAATAGGCAGTGCTGGAAAGCAAATGTGAGGCAGGTACAAAAGAAATGGAAAGAAATTCGAAAACTAAATGGCTGTCATAAAGATAGATTTAGCATAAAAATGTCAAAATAATTTTCAATGAAACTGAAACCAATGGCAGCAACATTAATAGTGCAAAAACTACAATTTGTTAACTGTGTTACATGGCAGGCATATATATAACTTGGGGGCTTATAATCGAAGGAATGACAGCAATAACCGGAAGCGAACATTTAAAGTACACCCATCAAAAAAAGTTAAGTATATAATTGGTTCTCGAATCTTGTAATGAGATAAATGTCTTGCAGTGTATCTTCTGATAATACAGAATATTACCGATTATGAAATGAAAAAGAACATTATCTGGAAAAACAAAAAAGTTGCAATGTCCCACAACTTCAAAAAACCATAAAACGGGGTGTTTAGTGTACTGTTCAGTAACGTGTAGGTCCTCCACGAACCCTGAGGCACTCTCAAATGCGACGGAGCATACTCAGTACCAATTCACTGCAGGCTTTTTGAGACATATTGTGCCGCTCAAAAAAAAATGGTTCAAATGGCTCTGAGCACTATGGGACTGAACTGCTGAGGTCATAAGTCCCCGAGAACTTAGAACTACTTAAACCTAACTAACCTAAGGACATCACACACATCCATGCCCGAGGCAGGATTCGAACCTACGACCGTAGCGGTCGCTTGTGCCACTCCTCAAGGGCAGAATTCCTGAGGGCTTCAATCATTGTGGAGGATGTTGGCGTCTGGAAATCGCGCTTTTCAGAAAGCTCCAATCATGCTCTATGCATTTCGTATCCGGCGAGCATGCTGGCCAATGCATTCTTCGGATCCCTCGTCCTGTCAGCTGCCTACACACACACACTTTGATTACGACAAGGTCAGGTTTTCTCAGCCTGTAGAGTGAATGCTTGCCAACGGGCTTGCCGCAGTCGTAACACAGGTACCCGTCAGATCACCGAAGTTAAGCGCTGTCGGGCTGAGCTCTAGACTTGGATGGGTGACCATCTGGTCCGCCGAGTGGGCTGTTGGCAAGCGGGGTGCACACAGCGCTTGTGAGGCAAACTGAGGAGCTACTTGATGGAGAAGCAGCGGCTTCGGTCTCGGAAACTGACATACGGCCGGGAGAGCGGTGTGCTGACCACTTGCCCCTCCGTATCAAATGGTTCAAATGGCTCTCAGCACTATGGGACAACATCTGTGGTCATCAGTCGCCTAGAACTTAGAACTACTTAAACCTAACTAACCTAAGGACATCACACACATCCATGCCCGAGGCAGGATTCGAACCTGCGACCGGAGCGGTCACGCGGCTCCAGACCGAAGCGCCCAGACCGCACGGCCACACCGGCCTGCCCCTCCGTATCCGCATCCAGTGACGCCTGTAGGCTGAGGATGACACGGCGGCCGGTCGGTACGATTGGGCCTTGATGGCCTGTTCAGGAGGAGTTTAGTTTTAGTTTAGAGTGAATGCTTCCCCTACACTCACTGCAAAGTCATTGACTGTGGGTCGGAGAATGTTGTTTTCATACACTGCAGTAATTGCGTTACCTTAACTTGGAACGAATGGTTTGCGGCTGCTGTGGTGTCACCGCTAGACACCACACTTGCTAGGTGGTAGCTTTAAATCGGCGGCGGTCCATTAGTACATGTCGGACCCGCGTGTCGCCACTGTGTGATCGTAGACCGAGCGCCACCACACGGCAGGTCTACAGAGACGGACCAGCACTCGCCCCAGTTGTACGGACGACATTGCTAGCGACTACACGTACGAAGCCTTTCTCTCAATTGCCGAGAGACAGTTAGAATAGCCTTCAGCTAAGTCCATGGCTACGACCTAGCAAGGCGCAGTTAACCATATCTGGAGAGAGTCTCACTTGTATTATCTAGAGCAATGTACAACAAGAAATTAAAGTTAAGTATACGAGAAGCTCCGTTCTTTTCTTTATAGCTTTCATCACGTATCCTGTTTCAGACTTAACGCAAGACGGCGAGAGTTGACGCGTGCCATTCCGGCTACTTCTCAGTGTGGCGTAGCTAGCTTGTTACGCCACAACAGCTGCCATACATGATATCTGCCCAAAATACGATTGATTCACCGGATTGTTGCTACTGTTACACAATCATTGAGGCATGATTACTTTCCCGTGTTCGCCTCCATATGCAAAGGGAGTTGTTGTTTCAGGGTGCAAGACTATTCGCACTTAAGGCTAACAACGTTATGGTCCATTTGCCTCGTGTCAAATGTTCGTGTGCTCTAGCCCATATTACACGAGCGCGCCTGTGATGTGAACGGCGTGGTGGATGGAGTCTTCAGAGGTCTTCATCTGAACGCCCCATCTCCCCCTCCCCAACTTGAAGTCTGCTGCGCACAAAAAAAATTGGCTCTGAGCACTATGGGACTCAACATCTTAAGTCATAAGTCCCCTAGAACTTAGAACTACTTAAACCTAACTAACCTAAGGACATCACACACACCCATGCCCGAGGCAGGATTCGAACCTGCGACCGTAGCAGTCCCGCGGTTCCGGACTGCAGCGCCAGAACCGCTAGACCACCACGGCCGGCCACCTGCTGCGCACAGTTTGGGTACTTATTGTAACCTCTGTGGCTTCTCAAAGCTCGTGCTGCAGAGTAATTGCTGACTTCGTAGGATGTCTCCATGCAGATATCATTACACACCGTACCTGAGCTGATGTAGTTTTGCGTGGACTGCCTTCGGTATGCCGATATGCTATTTAATGCATTTACTGTAAGGTTTTCGACACTCTGGAGACAACACTTTCATAAACGTGAACAATATTCACATCGTCGACTTGTCTAATGGTTAGTCCCAGGTATGCGATGCTTCTGATACGGTGTGCTCTTCCGAGGTATTGTGTTGCACTGCGAGGCGCACGAACAAACAATTACGCTTAACATTTCTTAATGAGTGTACAAAGGAAATTACAGCTACATTTCATAGTGTACACAGCAACATTCCGAATCGCACTACTTCTTCCGTCTATTCCGTGAAGACTGGTAGCACTTAAAATAATTACTCAGTATAGTTGTTCTTTCGAGTGAAGCTTTTGTATCTCGTTTCTAGTTTTTCTGTTAATTTGTTCCAGCTTTTCCTAGCACAATTTCTCATTTTATAGAAATTTCGTACAACACATAATTAAAGGGTTCAGTCGAAAATTCATCCCCTTGTCGAATTCTAGATTTAAAATTTTAGACAATTCGTCTGGGAGTTTTATTTTGGTTTAAAGTTCGTGAGAGAGTCTTCAATCAAATTAAGTAATTTATTATCTATTGCACATTTTTGCAGTGTAGGGAATAGTATTGTTGTGTAGTAACCTTTTTTTTCAAGAATCCACAAAGATGATATAGTTTTTTTCTCGTCATCTTGTAGTGCCTTATTATTGAACTGAGCTTGGAGATGTGATCGAGACATGACCTACCTTTGCTGGAAAGCCAGTATATATGCATTGTCTTGATTTGCAGCCTTGTTGGTAGGAAAGAGTATTTCAGCTCGCTACAATTTCCGGAACTTTCAGATCTCTATCCATCTCTGTAACAGATTTTTCTTATACCATTTTTAAAATCCTGCATTCACAGCTTAGCTGCAGCAATTTTATTTTGAACCTACAACAATTACCCTGGAAAATTACGAGTTTTCCAAATGTGAAAACACGTTTTCAGGTACAACATGATCATGTACCTAGGAACAAATGTTGTACTAAAATTTAAAAGCGTTGCAGTCGAACAAATGTTGTCAGTACTGCATTTACTAGTCTATGTCTTACATTATTACTCTGCTATACACCAAAACTAGTCAGTGAGTGAAATCAAATTGAGCAAAAGTATTATCAAAAACCAGTTACAAGTGAGGCACATTTTGAAACACAAGCTATTGGGAAGTAATCGAAATTTTCCTTTTCATCACTGGTAAAACTGTTAAGACATTAAAGGATCTCAGGTCATTTGCAAGTATGACATGTCCTACTGTGGGAAAACTTCCTCTGCTTCGAGATACAAAATTGTGCGCGACTGACGAAGTATGGTTTAGCTGTCACGTGTTATATAAAAAGTTCTAAAAATGTATAGCATTTCACTCATTATAAAATTCTGCAACTGAAGAATAAGCAGTATATCCCAAATAGCTTCACTATACAGGGTATTCGGAAATTCCTGTTACTAACTTCTAGAGCTCTTGGGTGGGGGGGGAGTGAGTACATGATATTTTGAATTCGAACCCATGTCCGGAAACTTACCGCTTCTGCGCTAAAGCCGTTTGAGAACATGTTTGCTCGGAGGTGTGTAGCAGGGTAGTCATGGTGGGGGGAGGTTACGTCGGATCATCTGATGTCACTTGAAGTCTGTCTTACCTCTCTGACCCGGTTGGAGCCTTCATTTACGTGTCTGTGCATGTTGGTCCATAATGATTAGTACACGTTTTCAGGATACAGCGAATGATCCATCTGAATAGCGAAACTTGCTATAATGGAAGTGTTGTTCGTCGCCTTTACCAAGGTCGTCCTCCACAACATCCGACTCCACAGCACACTCGTTTCGACACAATTACGCAACGGCTCCTGGTAAGTGTACCTTCACCATCGGCAGGCGTGACTGCGGTGCTCCAAAGAGACGCCATAGCATGACGTTGAGGAGAACCTGTCAGTAGGTACATGAGCAATTTCTTTGGCTGTGGATGAATTTAAGACCAGTGATGTACTGGATCACGGCTAATTACTTACTTGTAAAAGAGGCTGCGTTACCAACATTTTTTCAAATCGTTTAGCACGGAAACGGTACGTTTCCGGTCATGGGTTCCAGCTCAAACTATTAACTATACACTCACCTCTAGAAGTCCTAGAAGTTCGTAGAGAGAATTTCTCAATATCTTCTAATCTTCTACGAAGGTGAGTCAAATGAAAACCTTAAATATTTTTTTTAATATTATTTATTGTGCAGAAGTGGTACAAAGCTGTATCACTTTTCAACGTAATCTTCCCAACGCTCAATGCAAGTCCTCCAGCGCTTACAAAGTGCATAAATTCCTTTAGAAAAAAATTCTTTTGGTAGTCGGCCCAAACACTCATGCACCGCGTGGCGTACCTCTTCATCAGAACGGAACTTCTTTCCTCCCATTGCTTCTTTGAGTGGTCCAAACATATTAAAATCTCTTGTTGATGAGGAATGGCGTCATATCTTGCTCGCTCTCTTCGTTTACGGTTGGTGGAAGTGGACCCAAGTTTCGTCCCCAGTAAAGATTCTTGCAAGGAAGCCATCATCTTCTCGTTCAAAGCGCCGAAGAAGTTCTTCACCAAGCATCAACACGTCGTTCTCTCATTTCAGGAGTCAACTGCCGTGGCACTCATCTTGCAGACACTTTGTGAATCTGGAGCACATCAGGCACAATGTGGTGTGCTGACCCATGACTAATCTGTAAACATGCTGCAATGTCATTCAGTGTCACTCGGTGGTTTTCCTTCACTATGGCTTCAACTGCTGCAATGTTCTGTGGAGTCACAACTCGTTGTGCCTGACCTGGACGAGGAGCATCTTCCACTGAAGTGACACCATTTGCGAAATTCCTACTCCAGTTGTAGACTTGCTACTGTGACAAACATGCATCACCGTACTGAACCGTCATTCGTGGGTGATTTTCAGTAGGTTTTACACCTTCACTGCGCAAAAACCGAATAACAGAACGCTGTTCTTCCCTGGTGCAAGTCGCAATTTTTTTTTCCTTTATTGATTTTCAGTCCCCCCCCCCCCCCCCCCAAGTGGGCGGGCTGGCAGCAGCTTAGTATGCTGCTCTACAGCCTACAGACTTTTTTAAAAACGGAAGAAGAAAGAAACAAGAAAAACAGGCGATAAAACGGTGGCCGAAAGTGTAAAATGGCGGAAAAAGTCGCAAGTGGGGCGGCCGTCTTTATACTGATACTGTTGGTTTATTAGGGGGGAAGAGACCAAACAACGAGATCATCGGTCTCATCGGATTAGGGAAGGATGGGAAAGGAAGTCGGCCGTGCCTTTTCAAAAGAACCATCCTGGTATTTGTTTGGAGCGATTTAGGGAAATCACCGAAAACCTAAATCAGGATGGTCGAACGCGGACTGATACTCTGGCGGTATGTGTGCATCTGCACTATGCTGCCATCTACAGGCCATTCTCCAGGCTGTTTGTAGCACGCTTACCAACTTACAGGATAACTGTGCGAAATTTCGATTTGTTATTACAAATTTAAGGTTTTCGTTTGACTCACCCTCGTATTACTCAGCACTTAAATGTGTATATGCTTAAGAAAACACAGCCCCATGCATAAGAACAACAAAAACAATGGTGGATATTGCACACGGCGGTTTTTTGTGTGTTCCTTCATATGATTCTTAGCACAGTCATCAGACTGAAGTACTGACCAGGAAACGTCATTTGTTCTTAGGTGTTCTATTCTCTCCGTAGAAGACTCTCCCGAGCTTAAAAATGTTTCGGGTAAACCATTTATTTTTCTGAATGCACAGTGAAGAGGTCACTCCTATTGTCTGCTGGAACGTGTTCCGTATCACTGCTGGTAGAGAGTCCTAGTGTACAGGTTCCTGTTTTATATACAGGGTGTCCAGAAAAGGACTCCCTGATTTCAAAATTAAATATCTCGAAAACAAAGATCGATATAGGAATGCAGTAAACGGTATGTTTATTGTGAAAGCTGTAAGAAGTTTATACAACAGTTTGAAATAATAGTTACAAAAGCTGCTAACAGATGGCGCTGTAATCGCCATACGTAATGCCTAGTATAAATAGTGATCTGAAGCCCAGAGCGATCAGTTCCACTATTGAAACGTGAAAGGAGGTTAGCGTACCGAAGGAAGAGATTAAAACCATGTTCTCCATTGAACAACGCGTTTTTCTGGTGCTAGTGTACCACAGGTTAGAAGAGAGTCCTACGGCAACAAGGCGAAGTATTGAAGCACGATTTAATGTTCCAAAAGGACCCGATGCGAAAACCATTCGTACGCTCTTCGCAAAATTTCAACGAACAGGCAGCGTAACTGATGATCTAGTGGGGCATGTTGGCCGCAAGCTAACCGCAGTTACGCCTGAAAATATCGCCACAGTTTCTGGAATTATTCAGCGAAATCCAATGTCATCCGTCCGTAGAATTGCATCTGAGACTGGTTTGAAGCGTTACAGCACGCAGAAAATACTGAGAAAGAGCCTACACATGTTTTCATTCAAAGTTCAAACGCACCAGGCCATACCCGCACGAGCTGTGCAACAAAGGGTTGCCTTTGCTAATCAGATGCTCACAATGATTGATAGTGAAGGATTTGATGTTGGCTGCATCTGGTTTACAGATGAAGCACACTTCCACCTGAATGGATACGTGAATAAGCAGAACTGGCGACTTTGGGGTTCCGAAAAGCCATATTGGTGTGAAGCGAAACCCCTGTATTCTCCTAAAGTTACTGTGTGGGCTGCAGTATGCAGCAGAGGCATTATTGGCCTTTTTTTCATTCGAGAAACTGTCACTGGTGCACGTCACGTTGCAATTTTGGAACAATTTGTCGCCACACAGCAATCGTTAGAGGATCGACCAGGTACTGAATGGTTTATGCAAGATGGAGCCCGACCACATCGGACCGAACAAGTGTTTCGCTTTCTTGAGGAATACTTCGGGAATCGAGTCATTGCTTTGGAATATCCCAAATTTACTGTTGCAGGCATGGATTGGCCTCCAAATTTGCCGCATTTGACTCCCTGTGACTTTTTTTGGGGGGGCACAGTGAAAGACATGGTCTACCCGAAGCATCCCGCCACGCTGGACGAGCTTGAATCTGCGATCTCTGTGGCATGTGAATCCATTTCGGTTGAGACACTACGAAATGTGATGGCGAATTTCATTCATCGTTTGCGCCACCTCTGTAATGCCAATGGTGAACATTTTGAAAACATTGTGATGTGATTGTTCGCAAAGATTGTTTTCATACGATTATTTCACTTATGTATGCTGATATGAGCTGTACAGCGTACAGCGCCATCTGTAAGCAGATTTTGTAACTATTATTTCAAACTGCTGTATAAACTTCTTTCAGCTTTCACAATAAACATACCGTTTACTGCATCCCTCTATCGATATTTGTTTTCGAGATATTTAATTTTGAAATCAGGGAGCCCTTTTCTGGACACCCTGTAAGATAGTACAATAAGACATGATACGTGTAATAGTTATAGACGTGTACGCACGTAATGCAATAGCCCCAGGTGAAGAAGCCATTGTATGCGTGTGAGTGCGTGCTTGTGCGTGTGTGTGTGTGTGTGTGTGTGTGTGTGTGTGTGTGTGCGGGATCACGTGCTACCGACACACACACACACACACACACAAACACACATACAGAGTGAGAGAGATACATGAAGAGGGGGAGCCTCTTGCGCGTGTAAGCGTGGATGGGGCGGCGTCCGATTTCGACGTATCAGTTACCAGACGGGTTCTCCTCCCTAAAAGAACGGGAGGCGCAGTGTGGGGTCCACGTATCTGGCAGTACAGCGGGGCTAATAGGCGGTGGCAGTCCAGTACGATTTTATCAGCGTCTCAACCTTCTCTCGGTGGCATCCGCTGATAGTATTGCTCCTTCGTCGGCGACTGTGCGACGATGGACTACAGCAGTTAAGATGTATGACAGTTAAAGTGAGAGTTGGTCCGTATTGGACCAAGCGATGTGCAACAAACTGCGTTATCAAAGTTTACTTTAGCTTTTCGTTTGGCTCGTATAACTTTCTTTCTCTCGGAATGGCCTGTTTGCCTGCTGTCACACGAGGCTGTTACCGTATTTTAGGGTTTTTCTGCCACTCCAACTATCCACTCGGAACATACAGCCTAAACATTTTATCAAGTTCTGTTATTCTGGCTTTTTTCAAGTCTTCTTTTACTGCACCGAACTGTTTTATTATTTCACTTCTAGCATTACTGTGACTTTCGTAGAATTCCACACCTTTTCCAGTTAATCTGGTTGCTTCTATCCTTTTAATATGTCCATAGAATCTCAATCTATGTTTTTTACATCCGAATAAATGTTGTTATACTTTTCAGTTTCTTTATTTGCTTTACCCAGTACTTCCCTTCTTCAGTAAACTTTGGGCCTAAATTTGTCCTGATTGCTTTTCGTTCTCTCGTCTGGCTGTCGTCAATGTATCTCTTTCTGATTAAAGTGAGCGTTTCAGCCCCATACAAACATTATAGTTTGTTGACCGTGTAGCAGTGCCCCAGTTTGTCTTCTCTTATAGGTATATTTACCATCTCTGAAGCCTGTTCCCGTTTTGAAGTAACGAGTTTCGTAACCAGTCTTTTCCAGACGAGTCTCCTCAATGGTCTCGCCTAAGCATTTGAAATTAGAAAGACTCGTGATTTTCTCGTATTTGCTTTGGTTGGGTGCCAGTTGTTTTGCAACACACGTACTTTGTTTTCCCAAATGATATTTCGTCACTTACTCGTTCTGCTCGTTTTCAGTTTGCTTTTGTGGAGTTTGACTGTCCTGAAATAGAATGGGAAAATAATATTTTATATCACGGTGATGGGTAAGACCGGGGTGAACTAGGCAGGTTTAGTGATTCACTTTAACTGTGGTGTGGAATATATGCTATTTGAAGAATATATGTTTCCTATTGTTTCTGATACAAAATATTATCCATAATTCAGCCGATAACGACTCTAGCAGTTCAAACACTTTTACTTGGTTAGTGTAAAAGAAAAATATAATATTCTGAGTTAATTATACAGTGAATATACGATTTCAGAGACAACTTGTTGTGGAATGAATAAATTACATTTCTTACAATAAATATTTTGAAAAGTCAGAGTAGGCACTGAATGTCCGCATTTAGCGAGTACTGGTATGTGTTACACCAACTTTGTTTCATAATGAAGATTCAGTAACGCCACAGATTTGTCGAAGCCACCATATTCACTTGTTTACTTCTGGACTGTACAAATAATTCAATAAAGCGAAACCTATTTATTTATTATTTATTAATTTACTTATTACACTACAGGACATTGAAATTGGTACACTACGAAGATGACGTGCTACAGACGCGAAATTTAACCAACAGGAAGAAGATGCTGTGATATGCAAATGATTAGCTTTTCAGAGCATTCACACAAGGATGGTGCCGGTGGCGACACCTACAACGTGCTGACATGAGGAAAGTTTCCCACCGATTTCTCATAAACAAACATCAGTTCACAAGGGTTGCCTGGTGAAACGTTGTTGTGATGTCTCGTGTAAGGAGGAGAAATGCGTCCATCACGTTTCCGACTTTGATAAAGGTCGGATTGTAGCCTATCGCGATTGCCGTTTATCGTATCGCGACACTGCTTCTCGCGTTGGTCGAGATCCATTGACTGTTAGCAGAATATGGAATCGGTGGGTCCAGGAGGGTAATACGGAACGCCGTGCTGGATCCCAACGGCCTCGTGTCACTACCAGTCGAGGTGACAGCCATCTTATCCGCATGGCTGTAACGGATCGAGCACCCACGTATCGATTCCTGACTCAACAGATGGGGACGTTTGCAAGACAACAACCATCTGCACGAACAGTTCGACGACGTTTGCAGCAGCACGGACTATCAGCTCGGAGACCATGGCTGCAGTTACCCTTGACGCTGCATCACAGACAGGAGCGCCTGCGATGTGGTGCCATTGGTTACGCGTCTCGGTCACCTCTTCTTTGCACTTACGGCACTTTGAACAGTGGACGTTACTTTTCAGATGTGTTACGACCCGTGGCTCTACCGTTCATTCGATCCCTGCAAAACCCTACATTACAGTAGGACAATGCACGACCGAATATTGCAGGTCCTGTACGGGCCCTTCTGGATACAGTAAATGTTCGACTGCTGCCCTGGCCAGCACGTCCTCCAGATCGCTCACCAACTGAAAAGGTCTGGTCAATGGTGGCCGTGCAACCAGCTCGTCACAATACGCCAGTCACTAATCTTGATGAACTGTAGTATCGTGTTGAAGCTGCATGGGCAGCTGTACCTGTACATGCCATCAAAGCTGTGTTTGACGCAATGCCCAGGCGTATCAAGGACGTTATTACTGCCAGAGGTGGTTGTTCTGGGTACTGATTTCTCAGGATCTATGCACCCAAACTGCATGAAAATGTAATCACATGTCACTTCTAGTATAATATATTTGTCCAATGAATACCCGTTTATCATCTGCATTTATTCTTGGTGTAACTATTTTAATGGCAAGTAGTGACGTTCAGTGTGATCTTGGGGTACAAAGCCAAATGTTCATGAAACGAGTGAATACATAGTTCACACAGTTCCAATTTGAAATTTAGATTTAATGGGACACGATAAACAAAGTTTGTGAGAGAGTTTACGATTTAACAACATATTACACAGTAAATTCCGAATCTACTGCGGGGAACTCTCATGGAGAACAGAAGCAAGGTTCCACAAGCAAACTTTTCATCTTGGATTTGAAGACGCAGGGTTTATCACTCAGTTTTCTTATTTCTTCTCTAAACCTACTGAAAACCAGCTAAGTAATGCTGGCCATCCTGTTAAGAGCGTGAGGAATTATTACCGAAGTGGAAATACGTTTTCCGTCTACTACTCAGGGAATGTCTGTTGCAGCTCCTTATAAATGATTCAATATTTTCAACGGTAAATCTTATGGTGGAACATATGCACAGCGAGGGCAGAGTCAGGATTCTGAGACACCCTCACGAGCCGGCCGCGGTGGTCTAGCGGTTCTGGCGCTGCAGTCCGGAACCGCGGGACTGCTGCGGTCGCAGGTTCGAATCCTGCCTCGGGCGTGGGTGTGTGTGATGTCCTTAGGTTGGTTAGGTTTAAGTAGTTCTAAGTTCTAGGGGACTTATGACCTAAGATGTTGAGTCCCATAGTGCTCAGAGCCATTTGAACCATTTGAACACCCTCACGAAGTTTTCGAACTGAGGACCCAGATAACTTTGAAGGCCGTTTTTGGGGCTATGGACATTCTTGATGTGTGCACCTGTCACATGAAACACGTTACCTTGGTCACAAAGTGGAAAAAAACAGAGGTAGGCCACGATTGAGGTATAGTAAAATATGACGTGTAGGTCGTATAGTAAAGTATGTCAGTTGTAGCTCCCACACAGATATGAACAACTAGGCAGAAATACATCAAGAACGGAGATATGCCTTGGTCGTTCATGTTGCCAGCCAAAGTGCTGCCGAAGAATCCTCGGTGAGCGAAACAAGGAAGGTTTTGACACTTACCTTACCATCTCGTTTCTTCTTATAGTTGTTGGTTTCCACATATTTCTTTACTCGTCGATCCTGCACAGAACCTCCTCTCTTTGTATCTTCATACGCCTCGTTCAACATCACATCTCAACTGCTTCTATTCTTTTCTCTACGGAACGTGACTTAATGTGACAGGAAAAAAAAGGAAGATTACTGTAACAAGGATTCAAACTTGATGGTTACGTTAAATACATTGACCTACAACTGTTACTTTCATCAGTTTTCTTTCTTTATATCCCACGTACCCTTTCCACTGATCATTGTATCTTGGCCTGTTCGGAAAATAAGGAACGATCGGTCGCGAAATGGAAACCACAGTGAAAATCCCATGATGCTTTGTACAGATATGTTAGCCAGTGTATCTACACTCCTGGAAATTGAAATAAGAACACCGTGAATACATTGTCCCAGGAAGGGGAAACTTTATTGACACATTCCTGGGGTCAGATACATCACATGATCACACTGACAGAACCACAGGCACATAGACACAGGCAACAGAGCATGCACAATGTCGGCACTAGTACAGTGTATATCCACCTTTCGCAGCAATGCAGGCTGCTATTCTCCCATGGAGACGATCATAGAGACGCTGGATGTAGTCCTGTGGAACGGCTTGCCATGCCATTTCCACCTGGCGCCTCAGTTGGACCAGCGTTCGTGCTGGACGTGCAGACCGCGTGAGACGACGCTTCATCCAGTCCCAAACATGCTCAATGGGGGACAGATCCGGAGATCTTGCTGGCCAGGGTAGTTGACTTACACCTTCTAGAGCACGTTGGGTGGCACGGGATACATGCGGACGTGCATTGTCCTGTTGGAACAGCAAGTTCCCTTGCCGGTCTAGGAATGGTAGAACGATGGGTTCGATGACGGTTTGGATGTACCGTGCACTATTCAGTGTCCCCTCGACGATCACCAGTGGTGTACGGCCAGTGTAGGAGATCGCTCCCCACACCATGATGCCGGGTGTTGGCCCTGTGTGCCTCGGTCGTATGCAGTCCTGATTGTGGCGCTCACCTGCACGGCGCCAAACACGCATACGACCATCATTGGCACCAAGGCAGAAGCGACTCTCATCGCTGAAGACGACACGTCTCCATTCGTCCCTCCATTCACGCCTGTCGCGACACCACTGGAGGCGGGCTGCACGATGTTGGGGCGTGAGCGGAAGACGGCCTAACGGTGTGCGGGACCGTAGCCCAGCTTCATGGAGACGGTTGCGAATGGTCCTCGCCGATACCCCAGGAGCAACAGTGTCCCTAAGTTGCTGGGAAGTGGCGGTGCGGTCCCCTGCGGCACTGCGTAGGATCCTACGGTGTTGGCGTGCATCCGTGCGTCGATGCGGTCCGGTCCCAGGTCGACGGGCACGTGCACCTTCCGCCGACCACTGGCGACAACATCGATGTACTGTGGAGACCTCACGCCCCACGTGTTGAGCAATTCGGCGGTACGTCCACCCGGCCTCCCGCATGCCCACTATACGCCCTCGCTCAAAGTCCGTCAACTGCACATACGGTTCACGTCCACGCTGTCGCGGCATGCTACCAGTGTTAAAGACTGCGATGGAGCTCCGTATGCCACGGCAAACTGGCTGACACTGACGGCGGCGGTGCACAAATGCTGCGCAGCTAGCGCCATTCGACGGCCAACACCGCGGTTCCTGATGTGTCCGCTGTGCCGTGCGTGTGATCATTGCTTGTACAGCCCTCTCGCAGTGTCCGGAGCAAGTATGGTGGGTCTGACACACCGGTGTCAATGTGTTCTTTTTTCCATTTCCAGGAGTGTATGACGAGGGTGTTAGAAAGTTGGTCCGACGCTATGACAGATGTCCAACTCGGAGCGGCGGCTATGTAGAGAAGTAGGCGAATGCTGTAGCTAACCGTGGAAAATAAAACATTTTAGATTTCACTATTGTTTCCATTTCGCGACCGATCGTTACTTACTTTCAGAACAGTCCTCGTACATTTTACATTGCTGTACTGTATTTGTAGGCTACCACCAATTGGTTGCACTTCTACTTTCCACTTGAGCAGTTATAGATAATGACTGTGGGATTTTAGAGACAACCCGTTACTGACTGAGTTATAATTAAAGTGCAGCTACTCACAGAGCTCCACTGTGAGTTGTAATTGTCGTACGGCAACTAAATTTGGTAGATATTCCAATCCGCTAATGTGGAACTGATTTACGCTGGAAAAAAATTAGTTCCAGTTTTGGCCATCAGATGCGGCTTTGGCGCTGTGAATACAGGCAAGACTCACAGAAATTTTTCAGCCCACAAGGGACTTCTGTGAGTAGGTGTACTTTAGCTATAATCACGTGGTACATTTCTTGCAAGAGATGTACTGAAAATTTAGAGTTATTACTTAGAGTATCACATTTACCAACTACTGATACACCAATGTTTCTCAATGATTTTTTGTCAGCTGTGACTACTATTACTCTCAGAAACAGTTTCATACAATCGATAGTGAAGAACGACTTGCGTCAGTTAAATTATTGCATTTACAAATAGAGAGAATCATTCCTGAATGACGAAAGACGTAGAGAAAATAGAGCTCGAGAAGACACTTACACTTCATCACGCTCTTTATGTCATGATTGTGGCGAATTTTTCATTTACATAATTTATGTATCTTTTCCTTATTAATTATGACCATCTATATTAAAATATTTTCACACTACTTCTTATTTAAATGAACTTCTGTATGAAATAATGTGTACAATTGTTGATTGTAAAATATCACGCCTTAGCTAATTTCTTAACGTAAAAGCAGTGTAAGAGAGAGGTCCTAGTAGTAGGACAGTTGTAAGAGGAGAGAGCGAAGAGGTTGGCATGAGACTGTCTTTCTTGTTGCCTGGATAAACGAAAATGTGATTTTGAATTACCGATTACTGTGAGATGTAATCTGATTAGAGTTATTGAGATTCTGCTGGAAAATTCTGAGCATTAAGACATTACAATCTCAGCTGGAAATGAGGTAATGGCTTCATGGAGGCTGCTTTCAATTGGATAACGGATATTTTTTGAGGGGATTGCGTGTATAATGAATTATTTTCCTGTGTAATAAACGATCGGTAAGGGTATCCGCGTATGAGGGAACGATCGATGAAGATATATCACGATTGACGGTGCTACGATCACATCACGCACTAGTGATTAAGCAAACACTTTCACTCCATATTTCGAACGTTACTGTGGAGTGAAGTACTTTTATCGAAAATGAACTCTGCTGAGCAGGTGTGGTATTAATTTTCGTATATATAAAAAAAGGAAGAAAAACTACCCACAGAATTTAAATTTGTTCAACTTGCATTGGAACGACTTCCGTGAGAACATTCGAATGGTTTTAGTTGTGGTCTTCAGTGGAAAGACTGTTTTGATGCAACAAGCCTCCTCATCTTTGCATAATTACCACAACCTACATCTACTTCAACCAGCTTCCTGTATGACTCCAGACAAAAACCTTCACGGAAAACTTCCTGTGTTACATGTTACCAGATACCTGTTATTCAGAAACGGTTTTCTGGCTGTTATTAGTCAACATTATATATCTTCCTCTCTTCGGCCGTCATGAATTGTTTTATTGCCCATGTAGCAAAACTCACAAACCACTTTCAGTGTCTCATTTCCTAACCATTGTCCCTGAGCTTGACATTACCTCACTCGAGTACATTCCATTACCCTCGTTATATAACTGTTGATGTTCCACTATACTATCCGTGTTGTCACCTCCCCTTCTCTCTTTGGTTCGTTTCTTTCGCTCATCTTTCCTCTTCTTTCTCCCTTCTTCGTAACGCGGCTATATCTCAGGGTTTCCAATGCAGAAATATAGTGAGAAAGGGCACATGTGTGTGGTGGTTCACGATATCGTAGTGCTGTGAGGGAGCGTCACTCGTGCCCCTGGTTTGAGAAGACTGATGACTGATGTACGAACATTTCTCAAAAGAAAAACAGGCATGTGCTCCCTTGCCTTTTAAAACTATAAGTAGTGGTGTAACTAGTATTATCAATCGATCTACTAAACTGAATGAGCGCGACACCATTGATGAAGTTTCAACCTCGAAAGAAGTTTATTAATAGTAATTAGCTAAAATAAAAGAACTCATCCAATCCAGAAGTTACTCACAGTTAGAGTAATTCGTTTCTTATGTGTGTGTGTAGTGGTCATTGATACTTAAAAGATCGTTTCAGTATAATTCCATCACTGCCCGTTTATTAGTTGCTAAGCATCGTATGAACAAGCTGACTATGCAATGATTAATATTTGTCGTATGCCGACAGTAAATCGCTTCCCGCATGCTTTAAGCATCAAGACGATTACTGTGCCACTCATATATGTCTTTGATAGTTATTATCAAGCTAATGTCCGTAAATTACGGTTAATGTTACTGAATCCTGCACGCGACGATAAAGCCCGATATCCAGCCGCGTATCTTAAACTCCGCTGCGATATTTGAGAATTCGCGCCCGATTTGTTTGCACCAAAGTCGGGCCGTGGTTCCCTAGAATAATTTTTAAATCAACTCCAGGTTGTAAATTAATAATTCTATGCCCATTCATGAAAGTTACAGAAGATCCGCACTCGACGACTACTTGATCGCGCACTCGAGCGACACGGAAGTTTTTTTTTCTTACAAAGAGAAAACATATCATTCATAATGCAACAAGGTGATTTGCTATGTTAAAACATATTTATATCTCTCTCATTAAAACTCGTTACTTATTAAATGTTGTACATAATTACTCTGCAAATAATCAATAAAAATTAGAAATTCATTACATGTATGACGTCATGGGTCACTACTTGTTTCGACTCCCCTACACTCACGTGACGCGAAGTAGATCCGACTATATTGGACATACGTACGTAATGCTGTAACGTCGCTCCATTTTTCTTCCAAATAATTCCCAGTTTCTTACAAACTTCGAAGCTTTTGTTTAGAGAACCTGAACTATAACTCCCTCTCCAAATTTCTACTGAGTTTTTTTTTGTTGCTTGCTCAGTGTACAGTTAGGAAAACAACATGGATAGGATATTAGTCGGTCTTACTCCCTTCTCAAACACTGCTTCCCTTTCATGCAGTTCTACTGGTTTAACTGCAGTCTGGTTTCTCTAAATGTTGTAAATAAACTTTTACTCCCCGCATTTTATCCCTGCTACGTTCAACATTTCAAAGGGTGCATACCAGTATCATTGTCAGAATCTTTCTCTAAATGTACGGATGCTGTCAACGTAGGTTTGCCATTCTTCAGCCTATCTTCTAGGATACGTTGAAGGGTTGGTACTGCCGTGAGAGTTCCTACATTTCACCGGAACACAATGTAATTTTTCCCAATGTCGGCTTCTTCCAGGTTTGCAGTCTTCCTTGTTTGGAAGTGAAATTATTAGGTTTATCATAAAGTTGGAGGGTATTTCGTCTGGATCATGTATCTTGGACAGCAGGTGGGATATTTTTATCATGGCTTGATCTCCCAAAGTTCTCAGTTAGTCTATAGAGAATGTCGTATACTTACAGCCTTCATTTCCACTTAGGTCTTTTAGCTCTCTCTCATATTCTTCCCTCACTATATCTCCCACTCCATCTGCTATATTGGTATAGCTCCCTCTACCACTTTCTTCCTGTGTTGTCCATGTTTTACTGCTGACGACATGCTTCGTCCCACGCTTCGGTGTGGGTTGGCACATATTTTTCCAAGCTTGTTACCACTGTTTTACGTTCTGTTTTATCTTACTGTTCTGAGGATTTTCTTGACAGACGTCTCAATCTGTTACTGAGCGGGCACTGAAGACCTTGCCGTCGTGGGCCCATATAACCCTCTCCATCCATCATCTCCATCATCCTTGTGCTTCTATAATGTTGTCCCCATGTCTGTTTCCCTTTAACAACCCTTCGATATTTTCCCCCCGCTTTTCGGTTAGTAGTGGCTTGCCAACAGGTCTGTTGATTTGTGTATAGCTGTTTCTCTTTTCTTCAGAGATCTCTTCCATTTTTCTGCTGGCAGCATCTGTGCTTCCTCGGGTTATGCATACATCTGTAGCCTTGCATTTGTCCTGTAGTCTTTCGTGCTTAGTAATTTTGCACATTTTGTGTCAGTCTGTATTACGTTTCGCGTGCTTCGTTTTCTGAATTTTGTATGAACTCCTTTGGTGCATTAAATTTATCATATCATGCGTTTTCCAGGGATTTCTACTGAGCCCCTCCCTTTGGTGACCCAGATATGCTGAAGTTAGTTTTAGATATGACTGTTGCTGTGTAGGAGACACACACATAGGGTAAGAGTTTCTTCTTTGTTTCTTGTGTGAAATTTTGTCAGTTAATTCAAGGGTAGGGCCTTTGGTCAATGCAGTACATTTAATCTCTTCAGTCCCGAGCTTAGATTTTGTGAATGAAAAGTTTGTATTGTTCAATGCATTGTTCTTGGGCAATATAAGATTGAGATACTGAAATGAAAAAAAAAAATGTGCTCAATAAAAATTTTAGAACCTGTTCAAAGGCAAAACTGTTTATATTAGGATGTAATTAAAATATGTGCAATATCCGGAATACTCAATATTAAACATCTAAAAGCTACGAAAACAACGTCACTGGAATGTGCAAATTATCAAATGTAGTTCCACAGCTACATCGAAAGCAATACTTTGGTCTACTGTTATCATGAAGTAAACAGTCATATATTCTATAGTGTACGGCCTATTTGCACATTACAGCTGAGTCTAAACGCATTCTAGCCCAAAATTATTAAAAATAGACATGAATTACTTTTATTTTTCGAAGACATGCTGACACAGCGCTTAACATATTTTTTAAACATAATGTGCAACCTACTGGGAACATGCAGAGAAAACAAGTGAAGCAATGAAAGCGCACGGTGTAAAAACTATGTTGCGAGTAGGCACAGTAAGTTTGATGTATTCGCTAAGCTAGAAAAAAATTAAAATTTCAATGTAGGATATATGCTACCTAGTAACCGAAGAGGTCAATGGTGTCTATTTCTGACTGAAAATTATGTTTTGAACTTGATATGGGTGTAAATGATGTACCATGGAATGGAAGGCAGCATGTTTATGTAATGCTGGGTGTTTTCAAAATAAGGTTACTACAGCGTCAGCTGTGGTGAGTTTTCTGTAGCTTTTGAAACTTTGTGTATATGTGGTGATACTGTATCTCGGTTGAGGTCTGAGAAGCTAATGGATTTTTTTCAGCTGTCTACAAGATGAACTGCATGTATTCTGAAATACACCCCAACGAACATCATGAACCAAGGAGCTTGCCATAGTGAGGATGCCTGGGTACCTCAGTGATACAAATAGACGTACTGTAGATGCAAGCGCAACAGAGGGCATTATGGTTCCTGAAGAGGGGCAGCAGCCATTTCATTAGCTGCATGCACCATCTGGATGACTGATCTAGCTTTGTAACATGGCCTTGTTGTGCTGGTACTGCAAACGGCTGAAACCAAGGTGAAACTACAGCCATTATTTTGAGGACATGCAGCTCTACTGTAATTATGATATGCTTTTGGGTCAAAATCTCAAAATCTGGAGATAAGATAGGAATCTCCAAGGGGACTACTCAGGAGGACACCGTCAGCAGGAAAACCAAAACTGCTATATTGCAGTTTGGAGCACGGCATGTTAGATCGCTCAATCTAGGTAAGTTAAAAAATTTAAAAAGATATTCGGATGCACTGAAGTGGGACGACCTGGGAACTAATGAAGTGCGGTGGCAGAAGGGTCAGAACTTCTGGTCAGCTCAGTACAGGGTTGTCAACACAAAATCAGATGTTCCAAATGGCTCTGAGCACTACGGAACATAACTTCTGAGGTCATCAGTCCACTAGAACTTGAAACTACTTAAACCTAACTAACCTAAGGACATCACACACATCCATGCCCGAGGCAGGATTCGAACCTGCGACCGTAGCGGTCGCGCGGTTCCAGACTGTAGCGCCGAGAACCGCTCGGCCACCCCGGCCGGCAACACAAAATCGAATAGCCGTAATAAAGGAATAACATTATTAGTGAATAAGAAAATAAGAATGCGGGAACGCTACTACGAACAGCATAGTGAACGCATTGCTGTAGCCAAGACAAACACGAAACCAACACCCACTACAAAAGTAAAAAGTTTATATGCTAACAACTTGCGCAGATGTTTTAGGGATTGAAAGTATGAATGATCGGATGAAGCATAATACTCATGTTGTTAAGAGAAATGAATATTTAATTGTAATGGGTGTCTGAAATTCGGTAGTGGAGAAAGAAAGCTAACGAAAAAGAGGAGGAGAATATAGACTGGGAGAAAGGAATAAAAGAGGAAGCCACCTGCTAGAATTTTGTAAAAAGCACAGTTTAATCAGAAATAACTCACAGTTTAAGAATCAGGAAAGAACGTTGTTTACGTGGAAGCGACATGCAAACACTGGAAGGTTTCATATTTCATATTTCATAGGACGGAGATTGCGAAACCAGTCTTGAAACTGCAGTCTAACCACACTTTATCGCTTAGAAAATGCAGAGTAAAACTGAAAAAATACCAAAAGGCAGGGAATTAAGGAGTTGGGACCCAGATATGCTGAAGAAAAGAGAAGTTATCGAAAGTTTCACAGAGAGCCTTAGGCAACATTGGACTGAAACAGAGGAAAGAAATGAATCATAAAAGTGGATAGCTTTGAGGGATGAGAGAGCCAAAGCAGCACAGAATGAGATGGGTCAAAGAGAGGGGCTTAGTAGCAAACCCTGGAAAACGCATGAGATGATAAATTTTATGCACCAAAGAAGATAATACAAAATTCAGAAAACGAAATAAGAGAAACGGAATACAGACTGACACAAAATGTGCAACATTACTAAGCAGGAAAGCCTACAGGACAAATACAAGGCTGCAGAAGTATGTATAACTCAGGGAAGGATAAATGCTGCCTGAAGAAAAATGAAAGAGATCTCTGGAGAAAAGAGAAGCAGATGTACGAAAATCAATAGACCTGTTGGTAAGCCAGTACTAACCGAAAAGTGGGAGGGAATCTTAGTGACAAATTAGCTAAAATCCTCAAATCCTGCCATTAAAAACGTTCATTTTAGTTAGTGGTTAGTGTTTTTTTAACGTCCCGTCGACAACGAGGTCATTAGAGACGGAGCGCAAGCTCGGGTTAGGGAAGGATTGGGTAGGAAGTCGGCTGTGCCCTTTCAAAGGAACCATCCCGGCATTTGCCTGAAGCGATTTAGGGAAATCACGGAAAACCTAAATCAGGATGGCCGGAGACGGGATTGAACCGTCGTCCTCCCGAATGCGAGTCCAGTGTGCTAACCACTGCGCCACCTCGCTCGGTCGTTCATTTTAAGTGGGAGACACTAGAGATCATATCCTATTCAACACCAAGGACAAAACAAATTTATTAACTAACAGTGGCGCCTACAAAATCGCTTGCAATGACTGCAGCAAACTGTATATTTGTCACATAAGCAGGGCCATAACAACTAGGCGGACTGAACAAGAATGCAGCTGGAGATTACATTAGTCAGGCTCCACCTTTGCAGAACATGTGCTGAAGGAAGGACACAAATACCAAGTCTACGGAGTACCACATATAGCCAACAAAGGAAGAAAACTAAGCCTATAGAAAGCATTTGAGGTAAACACACACGTAGCTCAGAATCCCTAGCTGGTTGTAAATGATCAATTACAGTTGAGCACGTCCCCACTTCTAAGCTTCACACGGCACTATCTACAAGCCACATACCCACAAACTGCCTCAGTGACACATACTGATTCAAAAAATTAAAACATAATGGAATTTCCTGTTTCTTACCCCACAAACTTCGACAATATAGCTTGTAATACTTTAATATTGTATATTTTAACCAAGTACTATGTTTAATGTTATCCATTGCATAAAAATGTTTTTACAATGTAAAATGTGTTTGTTGCTCAACTTAATGCACTTGTGCTCAGTCACATAATTCTCAACCAATGTCACAACCTCACAAATTATAGTATTGTAACCATATAACCTGAATACTGTTAAATTATGTATTCTAATAATTGTGTATAATACTGTCTCTCGTTTAAAGTTAGGATTACAATTTTAAAAAAATATATTTGTCGCGCAACATAAAAGAAGGATACTCAGTTTAATAGTTTCTCAGCCAGTGTCAATACCAAAAAAGGAGCATTGTAACCATTTAACTTGCAATATCGTGTAGTTTTATTATTTATTGTGCTTAACATTGTCCGTGGTGGAAAGTGTAATTTTAATGTTAAGAAACAAGTCTGATGCACAACACACTAAACAGGTTATTTTATCGTGGCCTATAATGTTTATTACCTAAGAACCAGTCTCCATTCCCTATGCTAGTCAGTTGTTTCCTGAAGATTGCATAATAAATCGAAACCTAGTTCGAAATAAACCAAAAGCAGTAGAACAAAACAGCGTACTTGTTATTTAACCTTAAACGTGAAATGGTTATACGAAGAAGAAATGGAAAAAGCCATGAATAGTAATATATCTCATTTTTTACTGACGTGAAGTGTGTTGTGTACGTATTTCCAATCCGTATTTTATAAATACACTACTGGCCATTAAAATTGCTACACCACGAAGATGACGTCCTACAGACGCGAAATTTAACCGACAAGAATATGCTGTGATATGCAAATGATTAGCTTTTCAGAGCATTCACACAAGGATGGTGCCGGTGGCGACACCTACAAACGTGCTGACATGAGGAAAGTTTCCCACCGATTTCTCATACAGAAACATCAGTTCACAGGCGTTGCCTGGTGAAACGTTATTGTGATGCCTCGTGTAAGGAGGAGAAATGCGTACCATCACGTTTCCGACTTTGATAAAGGTCGGGATTGTAGCCTATCGCGATTGAGGTTTACCGTATCGCGAAACTGCTACTCGCGCTGGTCGAGATCCAATGACTGTTAGCAGAATATGTAATCAGTTGGTTCAGAAGAGTAATACGGAACGCCGTGATAGATCCCAACGACCTCGTATCACTAGCAGTCGAGATGACAGGCATCTTATCCGCATGGCTGTAGCGGATCGTGCAGCCACGTCTCGATCCCTGAGTCAACAGATGGGGACGTTTGCAGGACAACAACCATCTGCACGAACAGTTCGTCGACGTTTGCAGCAGCATGGACCATCAGCTCGGAGACCATGGCTGCGGTTACCATTGACGCTGCATCACAGACAGGAGCGCCTGCGACGATGTACTCAACGACGAACTTGCGTGCCCGAATGGCAAAACGTTAGTTTTTCGGATGAATCAAGGTTCTGTTTACAGCATCATGATGGTCGCATCCGTGTTTGGCGACATCGCGGTGAACGCACATTGGAAGCGTGTATTCGTCATCGCCATACTGGCGTACCACCTGGCGTGATGGTATGGTGTGCCATTGGTTACACATCCGAGTCACCTCTTGTTCGCATTGACGGCACTTTGAACATTGGACTTTACATTTCAGATGTGGTACGACCCGTGACACTACCCTTCATTCGATCCCTGTGAAACCCTACATTTCAGCAGGATAATGCACGTTGCAGATCCTGTACGGGCCTTTCTGGATACAAAAAATGTTCGACTGCTGCCCTGGCCAGCACATTCTCCAGATCTCTCACCAATTGAAAACGTCTGTCAATGGTGGCCGAGCAACTGGCTCGTCACAATACCCCAGTCACTACTCTTGATGAATTGTGGTATCGTGTTGAAGCTGCATGGGCAGCTGTACCTGTACACGCAATCCAAGCTCTGTTTGACTCAATGCCCAGACGTATCAAGGCCAGAGGTGGTTGTTCTTGGGACTGATTTCTCAGGATGTATGCACCAATATTGTGTGAAAATGTAATCACATGTCGGACCTAGAGTAATATATTTGTCCAATGAATATCCGTTTATCATCTGTATTTCTTCTTGGTGTAGCAATTTTAATGGCCAGTAGTGCACATATCGGTGTTGCTTACTACTTCACCATTTATTAGGCTACAGGATTAACACCATGACCTTGCAATCTGGATTTGTCTGCAGAAATGTTGTCCATAACAATATTGTTGGTTTACATAATACTTATTGTAAATTGCATAAAATAAGGATTGATTGTATAAAATGATAAAGTACTTAAGTAGAGCTGAAGCATAGAAGAAAAACAATCATTGAAAAGCGACTTGTCTCTTTTCATTTGTTAAGATTAGTAATCATAGTTTAGTTAACTTAATTGAGACAATGAAATTACAGAGAATGTCTGCACTGATTCCATTTCCTATTTTTAACATTCCTTAATTTAGCTTGGTACTGGCTATGTCAGTTACCTGTCTGGGTAAGATGTGGGTGTGAAGAGTGGTTCAGATACGAAACAGGTGAGGTGTAAAGAGGCTGGTCGAAACGTTGTCCAGTGGGACGGGTTGATCCGACTCTTAACAGAACTGCCAACAGAGGACTGGCTTGTACAGTTGCTCTTGTGTTTTCTTGGAGAAAGTCTCCTCAATTATCACAATGCACGCACTGCCTACAGTATGGTTGATTGCCCATATCCACTTTGGACAGCCGAGTTCAAAGCATTCGTTCCAGATGACACAATTTTGCCAGCAGGAGATAGGTACTCTGACCATGTTAAGAAAATTACTTTCAGCTTATAAACACCTCTCACCTCCTAAAATAACATGGCAAAACCTATCTGTCATGCTACAGGTTCAGGAGACGCCAAATAGTGGGCAGCTAGCCTCAAGCACAGTTTTTTAGCTTTTCCGATTACTAGGATAGTTGGTGGTTCCGAGGGCAACAAGTGGTGGAAAAAAAGGAGCGTCAGGAAGTGGTAACATGTAGTCAGAAGTCTTTAAAAACAGAGGAACGAACTGAAATCACTGTGTTTTTCCTCCTTTTTTTGTTGATGTTTTGCCTTTTCTTGGAAGGACGTTTTTTTTTTTAAAAAAAAACAGTTACGCCATTGGCCAACTGAGTCAGTTCCTTACTGACTTAGAAGGATGGGCTTCGTCCCTGGGCTTATGGGTAAACATACCACCACTCTGCAGGCTGCACTGTCGACTGAGGTAAGTCCGCTGGAGTCCAGTGGTCAAGTACTAGGCAGAGCGATCCTAGCGTCGGACTTCGTGGGAAGCATGACACGGTATCAGCACTCTACTCGTACTACACCAAAGATTATGGTGAGCATAGCTACCAGCTCTGGCATATTACGACAGTCAAGAGTTCGAAGTTCAGGTTGATGATAGGTTTCACAGTCCCACATTCATCGGTGCATCCTCAAGTCTATGATCTATGAGTTTATTTGGTTCTCTATTCAAACAGGCGGACACTATAATTGTTACGTAGGTGCGCTGACATCGATTTCACAAAGTCAAATGCGAGATTATTAGGTAATTGCGGCACCTTTGTGCAACTTTACCAGCCGATAGTTCCAGCTTGCAAATTCTCATGGTTAATTCTGTGATTGTAACTTTAGTAATTTCTTGATTGCTTTGGATGCTTTATAATTCTAATGCTTTTTGTAATAAACTACAAAGTTCATTTAAGTCTGGTGTTTATTATTACATAAATCCTTTCCAATAATACAATGCCAATTCTCCATCTTAAGATTCACTGCTGGGGCCACAGTATTTCATAATGTTAATCAATCTGATACCTACCTTAATTACATCATTCGGTCTCAAGGGCGTGACACATTAACTTGTGATTTGGGCAATATCACAGCTTGGAATGCATATGTCAACACATATTGACTTAAGGAAACATTTTGTTTCTTTCTGAATAACACCTACTTTGTGAGACCTCTGATGAACCATTGGCACGCTCTGGTGCTGTTATATTTATTAGCCACTGTAAGCAACACATAGAATCAACGATAGCGGAAGCAATCACTTCTAGAAGTTTTATGGTTTACAGACATTTTAAAACGATTATTACCTTTGCCACTGCTTATCACACACACTTACAGAAAACCTATAACCTCTGCTATTTTAAAAGAAACTTAAGAGTGCAGGAGCTGGGTTCGTCATAATTATATTATGCATTCACAAAAAAAAAAAAAAATCACTACTTCTGTACAACTAACATTCGAAGCACTGCACAGTGCTACGGAATCATCCATTTAAAGTTACTGAGTGCAGCTACAGTCTCTATTGTGTATTTTACGAAAATATGTAAACTGATATCTCAACGTAACCCAATCATGCATTGTGTATCTATCAATGTCTTCTACTCAGCGGTAGGTTAAGACTTCTCCTCTTGAGTATTATTTAATTAATATGTCATCAGATGCAGAAACAGATCCAATCGATTATCACCCTTTCTTTGTCACTCGAAAGCTATCAACAATCCACTGATGTGGCTGCATTCAGAGATAATTCGCACTATACTTGACTTCTGCTAGACAATGTTTTTTGTTTATTGATACAGTGATTGTTCCTTGTATCAAACATTATGTTTTCAGTAAAAATTTTCAGCATGCATCTGACTGTTCATCACTTTCTACCTATTACCGAATTTGATTACCCCTCATCTAATGCTTCCACTAATATATCTCAAAATTACTTTGGGCGCCTTATAATCTTTTCAGAGGATAGTGAAGTATACTTTCACTATATTTCCTTTTATAATCAAATATTAGATCCATTTTGCGATAAGTAGAGAAATAATTTAATCAACTCCCTCTTTGACTGGTATGCGGAAAAATAATATACTTTTTAATTTATTTTCCCCGAATACACTCGCTGGTTTCGAGAACCACGGTGTTTCTGAATCAGCCTCACCCACTTCATGCATTGGAGTGTTACTAAACATAAGTATCCCAAACAGAATTGTTGTAATCACTGACAGTTCGTGGAAATAGCCGATACTTTAAGCATAAAATAATGCTGTACTCTGCTTTGTTTAGTTCCAAAATATCAACTCAAAATTCGAGTTAACTGAATCTATGCTAAGTAAAAGGTAGGGGGAAAAACTATGTACGAGCACATTTCGTTAGTGCAGGTTGCCTACATCAGGGGCAGGTATGCACTCAGGGGCTAACCCATTTTTCTCCTTTGATTGACACATACTTAACCAGGTACTTAACCTATTGTTCTGTTAAGTGCTTTTACATGTCACCCCCATCTCCTTTTGATTGGCAAGCACTTAACCTATTATTCCCCCCCAACCCCTCACCCCAAACCCCCTCCCCCCTCTGTGTTACAGGTACACTTTCAGGTCTGAGTTATTGGAACAGGCCCCCCTCTCAATCATGTCAATTTGATTGATTACTTAATTAAATTGATCAATTAATCAACTTCTCAACCACTGGTAAATCAGCTCCCCCCACTTCCTCCCTCAGAAAATTGTAGAAAGTTCAAATACCATCAGGACAATGCAACATACCACGGCCACCTCCACTAATAAGAAAATGGCGGGGAAAATGGGCACTTGGGCTACCTCCGCTAACTTAAGTCATCCGACTGCCACCTCTTCCTAGGAATTGGCTGAAAAAGGACTCAGCCTGTGAGAGGTATTATGGACATAAGTCTTACTTAACCTTTTGTTCTTTTAAGTGGTTTTCCATGCCACTGCACGTAACCTATTGTAACCCCAACCCCTCCCATTCCCCTCCCCATGAGGAGACCTCCCATCACTGCTACAGGTACACTTTTAGGTCTGAGTTATAGGAATACCCCCTGTCACTACTATCAGTTTGATTTACCACTTAATTAATTTGATTTGGTAATTAACCTCTCCCCATGCAGTAAACCCCCTCCCCTCCCACCCTCTCCCCCTCCCGGAAAATGGTGGGAAAAAGACGCAGTTGATCGGTGATCTGGAGGGAAATCGATTTCTCTGTATGGAATATTGCTTAAACAATTTGGACAATGTATGGAATATATGGAAAAGATATGTTGTTTATTTATTAAAAAAATCAGTTTGTGTGGGTTGGATTTCTCTTGCTCATCATTCTCTGCTGTTAGGAAACATCTAGTTCTCACAAGAAGCAATTACATGGAACAAACATGATGCATAACCAAATGTTTGGCGCTGTACTATGGGTATATTAACGTAATGTTTGGGCCTTTGTCAGCATTTAATCTACTGTTCTGTAAATGGTTTTCCATGTCACCCCCATTTCCTTAACTGCTGTAACGCATTTGATACCAAATTAAGTAGTTAGTCAACTCCACCCACCATTTTCTGGTAAACTTTACGAATTTCACATGTTTTGAACTCCTTTTCTCGCGCATTCTTCTCTGTCATCCACCCCCTTAAACTAATGCACTGAGTTTTCATAAAAATTATTCAAATTAACTTAGTGTTCTGCAGTTAATCTGCTGTTATGCTCCATGTCAACCACTCACACATATCCTCCACTTAACTATTGTGCCGCTAACATCGCATTGGTATAAAAAATTTATGCAAATTAATTAAACCAATATTCATCACATGTATGGGGTAGTTTTTTTTTAATTCGCATTATCCTATTGGTATTTGAGTATTGTTCGTCTGTATGTGGCCCCTCACCAGTTGGGTCTGATTCAAGTGATTACGAAGGTCCAAAGAAGAACCACAAGATTCGTGACTGTTACATTTATCCATCGCGAGAGCATTACAAATCTCACTGAAACATTGAAGTGAGACACACTTGCTGATAGACGACATGCTAAACAGAAGGGGATGTTCCCTAAATTCCAAAATCCTATCTTCGCCGAGGATGTAGAGCATATATTATGACCACCAACATTCATATCGGGCAATGATCACCATTCAAAGATAAGGGAAATTAGAGCTCGTATTGAGGCATTAAGACAGTCGTTTTTCCCTCGCGCGATCTGCGAGTGGAACAGAGGGGGCGAAATATGACTTCGGCGCGATTAGTGCCCTCCACCACAGACCTTCTAATGACTAGCGGAGTATACATGTAGATGTAGATGTAGAAGGAATATAGTTCAAACAAAAGATCGCTGATAAAAGACGTATCCAGCCACCCGATGCCTGATGCCAACAACGGAGTCGGGGAGCTTTGGTGGCCCAAGGTAAACTACGATGCAAATGTTCAGGTCCCGCAAGGATGAGCCGCTGCCATCTCTTTCTGCTTGACACCTGAGAAATTCCTGTCAAAATACGTATTCACCTAGGTATCATTGTTGGCGCGATGATTCATATGGTCCAGTGCAGACAGAGAGTTGTTGCAATACTTCCCACAAAAGCACAGGGTACATTGTAGCTTGGCATAATAGTGGACCTTACAAGCTGTGTCTAGCGTGCATGCGTATACAGCGCAGCTACGCTTCGTGGCGAAATGTTCGTCCTGCTGTCAATACACATCTCAGAAACGTTAAACATTCACATCACTAAAAAGCCTGTGCACTCATACAAAAACACTATTAATTATAAAAGCGTTCTTGTTGTTTGGAAAGGGATCACTGTGTAAGCACAGACCAGGGGAAATCAGAACAATTATGCAAACAGAATTCGAAGCACTGTCATACAGAAGTCCCAAATATTCTGTATCCTACAGCTACAGGTCTGGTAATGTACTAATGGCACAATGGCGGATGAGGGACGTCATCCCTGCAGACATGGATGGTCAGCTTCAACCTGTCCTTGAACACTTGCTTTCTCTGAACTTTCTGTACATACCTTACCTTAATCCTTGTTCGAATCAGTTTGTAGGCACTCCTGCATACCAGCACAATGGATGACTTGTAAATTAATAGAGCACTGTATTTTGTACCTTATTATACAGACAATTAAGCCCTGCAAAGTGCCTTACATATCATCAGTTACGGAAAGACTCTTACTCAATTGCACTGCTCTCCCACTGAGGACAGGAGGTTGAATATTAGAGTGCGAAACCAATCTCCAACCGTGTCCTGCGCCATACAAAAACATTCCTTTAACATCATTTGAACATATACCGTGAAGACAGACAGCACAGTATATACTCCTCGCAGTACTAGATATTTCCCTGCGAGGTTCGGTGGTCATCCACTCCTGACAGGTGACCAGAGCACCCTCAGTGGGCCGAAGTCACTCTCAGAACTGCTCTACAAATTCGGACTCTTTCCCCCTCTTCACAAACGCGTTACTGTTTCTGGTCTGGAGCTGCTCGCTTCCTTGGTTTTCTACATCCATCTCCAGACTCTGGGACTACTAGAACACATATATTTTTGCATGGTTTGACATGATATTATACCAATTTCGTGGTACTTCTCTATATAATTCACATAGCAGTAGCCTACCGATCGCTTGAGCAACATATTTCCGAAAATATAGACTGGAAATTATTTCTCTAAAAACATGAAACTTGAACACTTATCCCCTCTGCGAAGACCTTTATGTGAAAACAACTCGACAAAAGAAAAATAGAGGAAACTGATATTTCCATTCGCAAATACCAATGTTGGTGATGTAACAGATTCCAAATCATCCCTACAATTTACAAAGTCAACTAATGTGTTTCTCATGTCTAGAGAACCAGCAAACGTTGACCCATGGTAAAAAATTGCTGTTTTGAAGAGCGCTCTGCAGCGCGTTGTGTGAAGCAGTCACCCTCCGTTTCTGGCGATGGTGCCGCTGTGGAAATCGCAGCTTTGGTGTCTCCCTCTGGTGGGAAAGCGGAAAGGTTGCTTGTTCACGTGCATTTAAGCGGCGCTATCAGCTCGGCAGGGGATCAGTCGGAGAAAGGCTAGGTCAGTCACGTGTCACCAGTTGCAGGTCTGTCTCTCGTTTGCATTTATGCAGTAGTTAGTGTCTGTCTGTCGTCGGAGTGCTAGTATGTCTGTCGTTTGGATCACACTTTAAAGCCAGAAAATGAGAGTATTGCCACTCTGCCAGTAACAGAACTCAGCTAGTGGTCGCCCAGTCGGAGCTGAGTTCCTGCATCTCAGTCTGCACGTTAGGCCGCCAGTCTGCTCGAGTTGTTCGGGCAATGGTCATTGGCGGTTGGATCGGTCGGTTGGTCGGTCGCGCACTGAGACACGTGATGACTTGTCCGCCTTGAGCGTCGGCGCATGTGAGGTCCCCACGTGAGTCCAGTGGGCAGCTCCGTATAGAAAGGGGTAGAGGCTTCGCGGTTCACACGAGAGCAGCAGGAGCGAAACCACGACATCGGGCTGGCCGGGGCGAACTGTGACGCCGTGAGATGGGAGATCGGTGCGCCATCCTGCGCCGTTGAAGCGGCTGGCAGCGGACGGTTCGGGAGAGCGTTGGGGGTGCTGCGCCAGGTCTTCGCCAGAAATCGCACTTTATTAGACGTTAAGTGATTGGAGATAACTTGTTTCATTTACTTGTTAACCTCTACTTGTTTTCTTGGTGAGGTCACCAGCCGCTTTGTTTTGGGGTTGTCCCACCATTCTTCTCTGTTTGCCCACCTGCAGAAAGGTGGTTATTTGTGAATTGGGTGGTCCGTTTTTCCCTTGTGGAATTGGGGAGGTTTAGAGCAATCTGCAGTTCGGGTTGTTTAGTAACCCCTCCCCCATCAATCTGCCATACGTCAATAGCTGCCTCTGTCATGTTTGTCGGATTCGGTGTTAACGAATTTATTGCTTAGAGGCCAAATTCTTGAAATATGTTTTCATCTTGCCTATCATCTTGCGAGGTGGTATATATGTAATGTAGAGCATGTTGTACATTTTATGTTAGTCTGCATTTTATGGGTTTTATTTAAATAGTCATTTTAGGTTATTATAAAGAAATCATGGAAAGAAAGAATCACAAATTGGACATTCATCAATCAACGTATTATAACGGTTGAAATGACATTATTTGCTAGGGAAGTTGTGATTATCGGCCTATATGCACCCACGAACGACACAAAAGATAAGGAGAAAGATACATTCTGGGCCACCCTCAGGGAGACTACTGAAAAAATCCCAAGAAGAAAGGAACTGATTATCATGGGAGATCTGAATGGAAGGGTAGGAATTAGAGAATCTTGTAGAATAGTAGGAAAACATGGAGAGGACGAATATAATGACAATGCGGACGATTGATTGCAATTTGTTAACAATTTGATCTAAAAATTACCAACACATTTTTCTAACATAAGGACATTCATAAATATACTTGGCAACAGAACACTAAAGAACTTCGTTCTATAATAGATTATATTATCATTAGTCAAACAAGTAGTTTCAAAGCAGTAGACGTCAGATCTTATAGAGGAGCCCAGTGTGGATCAGACCACTGTCTAGTTAAAATGAAGTCTTTCTGGCCATGGACGAATGCAAGGAATGATACAAGTAACATAAATAAAACGAACCAGACTGAGAAAGATGAAAATTTACCTTTTAATATTGACAGCCTACAAGCCGAAAGTATCAGAACACTCTTTGCGGCCAGGATGGAAAGGAAACTGGTTGAATCATTTGAAGGAAGTACAGAGGAAATATATGACTATATAAAAGCTAATGTGAAAATCATAGCAACAGAAGTGTTGGGTAAAAAAGATAGCAACCACAACCGTGCAGCAGAGTGGTGGTCAGAGGAACTAGAGGTCCTCGTTAGAGAAAAACGAAATGCGTTTCTTCAGTGGTTGAATGATAAATCAGAAGAAACAAGATCAATATACAAGGAAAAGAAGAATGAAGTGATGAAAAAAATAAGGATGGCAAAAAATGAAGCATGTGAAAGAATATGTGCCAAGGTGAATAGCAAATTAGGATTTGGGAGAGCAAAAGAAGCATGGTCAGTATTGAAAGGGCTTCGACAGGATACAAAAAGCAATACTAATCTCCATCTGATAACACAAAATGAATGGGAAGAGTATTTCCAAAAATTATTAAATGAGGACAGAGAAGAATATCTAGAAGAAGGAACAGGGGAAGGAAAAGGACATGAAGATGATGAGATCCAGATTTTAGAAAGTGAAGTACTTCAGGCGTTGAGAACAGGAAAGAATGGTAAATCACCGGGACCGGGCAATATCAATCTGGAGTGACTGAAATATGGTGGTGACAAAATTGTGAAACTGATAACACAGCTCTTCAACAAAATGATACATGGAAATTCAATACCCAACGAGATGAAGCTAGGTTACATTAATACAATATTTAAGAAATGGGATCGCAAAATTTGTTCAAACTATCGAGGAATTTGTGTTACAAACACATTAATGAGAATTTTTGCGAAAGTAATTAAAAACAAACTGGGAAAAATTTTAGAACCCAAGAAGAACAATGTGGATTCACGGCTGGAAGATCATGTGTAGACCATATTTTCACATTACTACAGATTTTGGAGAAACATAGGGAAAAATCAAAAAATATAGGATTAATTTTCATAGACGTAGAAAAAGCGTATGATACTGTTCCAAGAAAATTACTTTGGAGAGCACTACATATGGCAAAACATAAACCCTTCCTTGATTAAAATAATACAACAGACGTATAAAGATTACATTTGCCAAGTGAAAGTTGGTAATAAACTTTCACAGAACTTTAGAACAAGCAAAGGCCTTTTACAGGGCTGTCCCATGTCACCATCATTATTTAAAATCTATATAGATATTAGCCTTAGAACATGGTCTCGTAAATGTAATAGTATGGGATTAGAAATAAGAGATGGAGTTTACCTACATCATTTATTATTTGCTGATGATCAAGTAGTCGTAGCACAAGATGGGGAGGATGCTAACTATATGTGCAATCAGCTAGCAGTAGCATACAAAACTTGGGGTTTGAAGATTAATTACCAAAAAACAGAATACTTGACTAATGATTCAGATGAGCTATACATTGAAGGAACGAAAATCAAAAAGATAAACACTTTCTGTTATTTGGGATCCATTTTAGAAATCGAGGGAAAATCAGACTCAGAAATCAATAAAAGAGTTAGTAGCGGATGGTGGGTTATTGGGATGCTTAACTCAGTCTTATGGAGCAGGAATGTAATGAGCAGAACTAAAAAATTAATATACAAATCCATATTAGAGCGTGTGGTTCTGTATGGAACGGAGACCTGGACAATTAACATGAAGCACATTAAAAAATTACAAGCTCTAGAGATGGACTTTTGGAGAAGATCGGCAAGAATCTCCAGGAAAGAAAAGATAAGGAACACCGAAATAATAAGGAGAATGGAAATAAAAGAAAGAATATATGACGTAATGGATTGGAAGAAATTACAGTGGTACGGGCATGTACGACGAATGGAGAAAACCAGAATACCAAAATTGATACTGCGGAGGGGAGAAGAAGAAGAGGACGACCTATGACTACCTGGCTCCAAACTGTACAGCACACAATGAGGAGAAGGGTGCAGAGGAAGAAGACACACAAGATCGAAACACCTGGAGGAATATTTTGAGAATATAGTTTAAGGACGTTTATTGTTTGTTTTGTAATTTCCAAGTAAATTATTATGTTGGAGATAAGCCTCTGTAATGAGGAAAAGCTCAAAATAAAAAAAAATAAATAAAAAATTTTAGGTTATAAGGTTGCCACCCTTCCACTGTAAGAGTCCTTTTTAAAAAAAGTGCACTTTCGGTGGCAAATAATTTGAGTCTTGTACCATTTCCATCCCTCTGTTGGTGTGAGTTGTTAAACATTTTGTTGGTTTAAGGTAATCTGGTGTGTTGCAGATTTGCACCAGTGTATTCTTTCAGTGGTCATGACTACGGCCATGTTGAAAGGGAGCAGGCAAGCTTGTCAGCCCGAAGGCTCATACTGTTAATATTGTTCTTTCTGTCTCTAAATAAAATTGTAACTTGATATTTCGAGGGTGGTTTCCTGCTTATAATTTTAAATCTGTTTTTGAAAAAGCTTTTAGGAATAAAATTCACATTTGTTAAAAGTAATTTCATTTTCTATCAGTTAGTTCCTGGCAACTACTTCCACGCTCACCTAGTGTGATTAAATGTGTTAATGTTCTTGATGAATCGCTAGTAAATAAAGTAAATTCTTTAACAAAAGATTTTGAAAGTAAATTTACAGTTAAAACGTGTCTTTCACCTGATAGATGCACACACCACAATCCATGTTCCCTCAACATTCTCTTCCCTTGCTGTCACAGTACTCCACGTAAAATCAAGAGCTTTCTTGTGACTGGACGTAGTTATTTCCTTTGCACATGTCGGAACACAACCACATAATTTATAAACCTGACACCCAAATGCGAACCTATCACGCACCCGTTAATAATGAGTAGAATAGTTAGTCAATAACTGATCGCTGGCGATACGAAATAATACTGAGGGAAAATAAACCATGGGTGGACATAAGTTTCTTTTGCGAGTGCTACCACCGTCTCTTGGAAAGAGAGGTTTAATCATCTTACAAACCTCCAGATGTTTTAAAATCCAATCCCAACAACTACTGTATGTTACTTTCACAAGCCGTCTTGGTTTTACAGGTTCATGCAAGTATCCATGTTAAAAGCTATACCTGCTTTATAAATCGAGGTACGACATAACCACTGAATGAGGTGGTTTTTGTGTATGCTTACACGTCGCCGACGGTGCAACCTCGTAATAAAATTACCCAATTTAGAAAGTGATTCGGCTAAGGAACGTGGTAGGAAACCGGTATTTGCGAATCCCTCACGCCACCGCAGCTAGATATTTCTACAGTATTTGTAGCGCATACTGTCTCGATCCCAGGTCAGAGATTCGGTGATATATCCACAGGGCTATAGGCGATGGCTGATTGAGAAGTATCAGATACAGTAGAAGGTGTGCTGATTGAGGTAAGAAATGTAGAATAACATTTGAGATCTCTAATGCAAACCTATCCGCTAGAGATGCTGTCTGGGATTTGGAATCATGTCTTTTCATTCCACCACATGCCTTTGTTAGAACCTATGGAGAAGTCATTGAATGATTACAGCCACAAGTGAATCATATTTCTGGCACTCTCATATCTCGAAATGAGTCACCTTTCTCTAAACTGTCTGCTACAGTAAAATTTCAACGTGGTTTTAGTGAGTCCCTACGCATCCTGTGCCTACTGCCGAATCCGCAGCTTTGCGCATGTGATCATTCCAATTTAAGTCGGAACTGGGTAGAAGTCAGAGAAAGCCATGTCCAGCACCTCAAGCAACCTGTGTAGAAACAGAGCGACCTGAGTTAGTGCATCGGGACCATGTTTTGACCATTTGATGGAAACGGGCGCATTGTGGCGCATCCACAGACTACAGATCCATGTCCGTTCACATCTATCTCCCCAACATGCTGTCTTTGTTATTCTGCACCCATCCATCAGCGAAAATTTATGAACTATAAAAGCTCAACTTCATCCGATAGAGCACTAGATAACATTTTTAATGCATCTCTCTCCTCCCTTATATCAGTAGCAGATACGGCATGCACGCAAGCATTGAGCACATGTGACGATCCTATTAAATATACAGGTTTTGATCACCTGTAATGTAGAAGGACGATCGTATCCCGCGGACTATACTGTAAATCGCTAGAGACGCTCCCTGTGGCCATGTCTCGATGTTCGAAGCTGTATTTGTTTCTGATGTAGCATGCTTTGTAGATAGCCATACATTTTATTTTTATGCCACAGCTTCGTGGTCTGTGTCAGGTTCCAAACTGACATTGAGACGTTCTGATGCACGCCCTCTTGCAGGCGAGAAGGACATCACCCCAAAGTACAGTTATCCAAGACGTTGCACTGTGATGCGATTGATGTTATGCAAGATGGGTGCTGTGACTTCAGCTGATGACACTAGTACCATTACCCAAGATGGCCGGAAAGCACCACACCTCCCTGCCAAGTCCCACCTTACGGAAATTTTAAATTTTGGAGGGAAGATATGTCAACTTTGCTACCTCTATATTTAAACTCATCTGTTACAGTTGTGGAATAGCTGATGGCTGTGTGTTCTCTTTCGACTTATTCCTCATATTGCACTCATGTACGTGATCACTGTTTTGGTGCTAGCAACTCCAGAATGTTTCACCCACCCACAAACTCTTTTCCCATCTGAAACGTGCGTTTGTCAGTCAATCATAATGAGGTAGCCAACAGCCTGTCAGTGGATGGATGGAATGGAAATGACACCGCCGATATACTGTAAGCATCACAGTTGATAGCATGAACAATTTTAGCAAGTTTACAATAATTTCAACAGTGGCCAATGATGTGACAGCATGTTTTCCCAGTTTCAGTGCTCTACATATTTCTAACAGTAGGAGCATAGTGCATAATTTACGATCTATTTCTATGGGGATGGGAGTCATGCAACATTCTCGTAGTCTTAGGATGAAATTAGAGACTCAAATGCCTCCCCGCACTGTCTTTGACCAGCCCACCCTGCAGCCATTCATGACACATGCATATACACAGATACACGGAAAACAGAACAGGCGCTCTGCAAATGTGGAGGTGACTGGATACAATCGAGTACAGTGCTATACTACAGCTCCCAATCAGAAAAAATAGTGAATATGCGTTAGGTATTGGCAGGGGTGCTACATTTACAAGCAGATTTAGAACGCAGAGTGAGAGGTTATGCCATGATCGCGTTGGTAGAAGTGACATAAAAATCGACAGAATTGCGAAGATTAAGTGTATATTGAGGGAAAATACTCTGAAATTCGGGGAAATTGTGGAAGTACTGGCGTGTCTTCTGCTTGGCGCACGACAATTTGTACATGGGGGAAAGTATGCGACATCAAGAGGAATCCGGGAAAACATCGATACGAAAGTGAACTAAAGCATGGAAACAGTAACTTTCTTCCGTTGAGGCGGCATTCAATTGTACGTCTATTGAGGTAACAGTGATACAAGTGAGTTTACTACGGTATTTGACGCTTTTCAGGAAGGCAGGGAACCATCTGCCTCTAAACTTACTTGCATCTGCATTAAAGGATAACAGCGAATGGATGGGTTCGGTCGATTGAGATGGAGCTGTAACGAGTACAGTAATGGCAGACGGATGATGCATTCTGTTAGGATGCATCAGTCGCATGACATAGCCGGCGTTCGACTCGTATATAACCGCTTGTTGTGTGTGGGTCTTAGAGCACTGTCTACTTGTGATCGTTAACAGTAAACCTCTCGGTCATCAGAGGACTTCCATCTCACATGTGATGAACCATGACACATTCCTCTAAAGGAACCAAGATTTAAGCGATGTACTCCATTCCCCTGTCGCACGTTACGTGTAAAATCGGTACTTCAGTTTTATAATTAAGTTTGCGATAGGTGTTTGTGAGACACTGCAATCCCCGTGTACACATCTGCTCGACAGATGTGCTGTTTACAGAGTTATTGGGGGCAAGACTTGTAATTTCACATGTCGAACATCGCTGCTATGCGTTTATCTGTTTCCTTGTAAGAGGTATTCTCAGTTATTATCGATCATTTTATATAGAACTGATGTGGGCATAGTATAAGTTCTGAACCGTGATCGGATGTGGACAGTGGACGGTACACATCTCTGGAAAGCTATGTTGAACATGTATCACACAGAGCCAGTGTTTTACAGTTTTTTACCATAGTTTATCGTAGAGAAACCCGCAAGAAGGATGTATGTCATGCGCTGGAAATATATTTCTTATCTTAAAATATTAACAGCGCTGCATTCCACATGACTGATAGGTCAGAAACACAAGCGAGCAAACATCATAGCCTGTTTTAAGTGCCGGCTACTGTGGCTGAGCGGTTCAGTCCGGAACTGTGCTGCTGCTACAGTCGCAGGTTCGAAACCTGTCTCAGTCAAGGGTGTGTGTGATGTCCTTAGGTTAGTTAGGTTTGATTAGTTCTAAGTCTAGGGGACTGATTACCTCAGATGTTAAGTCCCATAATGCTTAGAGTCATTTGAACCACTTTGTTTTAATTGCTGAACGGTGTAGCCTTAGGAATGCAGGTGTTTATGTTCTCTCTTAAGAATACCTTCCAGGTACTGATCCTGCACTCTAGAACCGTACTTTAGAGGTGATAGCGTTGTTGATTTACATAGAATGCTTCCAACTCCATCCGTCCCTAGCTCCATCATGCATAAAAATCACCCGTTTCTTGTTCTTCTTAAACCTTTGCTGTTTCATCACAACACTTTCAAATCTGTTACTATACACCGATAAGGGGTGCTAACCTCCTCGACATGGGTGTATCTGAGGGAATCTCGTGCGCTTGGATGGGCGAGGACTCGGCAAGCTCCATTCATTCCCGAGACGTGGAATGTAGCAGTCTATTTCTGGTCAGCTGAAGATTAAATCGGTAATTGTGCTACAGTGCAGGCTGGTCGAAGACAGTCTAGGGAGGCATTTCAGTCTCTAATTTTATCCTAAGACTGCGAGAATGCTCTATCACCCCCATCTGCATAGAGATAGATCGTAAAATTATGCACTATGCTAGAGGTGTTAGAAATATGTAGAGTGCTGTCTGGTATACTTTGATGATTTATGTGTTTGAGAATTAACAATGAACGGATGTACTGCACAGTCACCTATCTATATTTGCAATGATACACGCAAAGAAAAGAAGAGGCGGCTTAGGTATGAAACTGGAATTGGGACAATATGCTGTCAGATCATTGGCCAGTGTAGAAATTACTGTAAAACTGCTAAAATTGTTCGTGCTATCAACTGTGATGCTTATAAGAGTACATCGGCGTTGTCTTTCCCATCCCATCCATCCACAGATAGGCTGTTGGTTACCATGAATCGAAAGAAATCATTTGTTAACATGGAACCCCTAGAATCGATTGAAAATGGTTTTCAAAGGCAAAGATTAACTGTTTAACCACCCGTGAAGGTCGTCTACCTGTTTAACTGTGCTATGAAGAATAACCAATGTCTGACGGTTAACGAACGGAAAGACTACAACTAAAACGAAGTAGCTGCAGAACAACACTGTATAATAGCGATTAAGGCAAAAAATCCTCAGGGGCCAAAATGAGTACAAAGCGTGGAAAATGTCTCGCCACACGAAAGTTAGGTTCAATGCCAAAGGAAAACTTCTTTAAGAAAAATTTGCTATCCTTGGTACTCTGTGACTTATAAATATTTGTTACAGGACATTTTGCAAACATCATGTTCTCTATGTCAAATGTTTATCAGTCAGTTCCCTGTTAACATTGTAACTTACTTGCGTCTAATATGACCTGAGAAACGTCACTGTACTGTTGTTTGTAACATTTTGACAGTTGTAACAAGTATGCACAACGACTTCTGTACTGTGACATGAACATCGATTCTGACATCATAGATAATAACTTAACTGACGCGCACATCATTTCATAATATGGCACTGGCGATGGGTTCTACACTCGAATACCTGATTGGCTGTTAAATATTACACATGCAACTTATGGTGTTTACATGATGTCTCTTGACAAAAATTTTGTTGTTTGAAGTATATAAATTATAGTGTGTTACGTATTATTAGTTAATATGAAGTTATTATTATATTATTTTAGAAGATTACATGGTAGAATGGAGTTATCAACTTTGCAGAATTGAATAACGATGCAGTTGATCTGGAGGTTGACTTGGGCGGAGGCTGACGAATAAACCTACCCACGGAGTAAAAGTTAGCTGCTATAAAGTCAATGTAGAATCAATGACTTGATTTTTGTAGTTCATACTCCTAATAAATTTGTTGTTTCACTTTTAAACCGACTGGGTGAGTTGCTCAGTTAATTATGATGATGCAGTTAGTAAAAGGAAAGCATTTTTTTTAATTGTTGTTGTAAATCGTGAGCATCTAGCTGTGTTCATTAGTTCGAATCCATTATACGTGATTTCCCGATTTAGTTTATTCCAGTTTCGGAGAGAAGAGACAATCACCACAGCAATATTTAAACCGGGCAAACGGATACTATGTTGCAGAAAATTAGTAATTATTTGTCGTTATCTAAGTAACTAAATCTCGAATGGATTTGGAAATACGTAAATGGGAATGTGTTTTGATCAGCAATTGCATCGTTCATTACCCAGAATTAGCAGCTGACTATAAGTAGCGCCGTGTTCTTTGAGAACGGGGTTTGTTTTCCTGGTATTGTAGTGGTGGATTGATTTGACTGCTGGAATAGCTGCAGTTATAAATGGTGACATGTGTGCTACAGTTAACGTTTTCCAGATAGTTCGACATCTTAAAAGATGTTGGTAGTATTTAACAGTAGGGGGACAAACTATGTACGAGCACATTTTATTAGTGCCAGGTCGCCTACATCAGGGGCAGGTATGCACTCAGTGACAATCCTATTGTTCTCCTTTGATTGACAGGTACTTAACTTATTGCTCTCCTTTAAATGACTGGCACCTAACCTATTGTTCTGTTAAGTGCTTTTCTGTGTCACCCCCATTTCCTTTTTATTCACAGGCACTTAACCTATTGTTCCCCCACCCCTCCCCCTCCCTCTCCCTAAACCCCCTCCCCTCTCGCTTTTACAGGTACACTTTCAGGTCTATTGGAATAGGCCCCACTCTCAATCTAATCCATCTGATTCATTACTTAATTAAATTGATCAGTTAATTAACCTTTCAACCACTGGTAAATCCCCTTCCTCCCTCCTACCCCAGAAAATGGCGGGAAGCTCAAGTTCCTTCAGGACAATGTAACATACCACAGCTACCTCCGCTAACCTAAGATGATGGCGGGGGAAAAGGGCACTAGGGCTACTTACACTAAAGTAAGTCATCTGACCGCCACCTCTTCCTATTCCTAGGAAATGGCTGCAAAAGGACTCAGCCTGTGATGGGTAGGATGGACATAAGTCTTACTTAACCTATTGTTCTGTTAAGATGATTTCTATGTCACCACACTTAACCTATTGTCCCCCCACCCCCTTCAATTCCCCTCCCCCTCAGGAAAACTCCTGTTATTGCTGCTGGTACACTTACAAGTCTGAGTTATTGGAATACACCCTGTCACTACCATCAGTTTGTTTGATAATTAAGCTGATCAATTAATTAACTTCTCCACCTCTGGTAAACCCCCTCCCCTCCCACCCTCTCCTCCTCCAGGAAATGGCGCGAAAATATTCAGTAGATCGGTCATTTTGAGGGAAATCGATTGCTCTGTATGGAATATGTTTAAACAATTTAGACAATGTATGGAATATATGGAAACAGTATGTTGTTTACTTATAAAAAATTCAATTTGTGGGGGTGGATTTCTCTTGCTCATCATTTTCTGCTGTTTGGAAACATCTAGGTCTTATGAAAAGCAGTTACATGGAGCAAACATGTTATATAACCTAATGTTCGGCACTTTACACTTGGTGTCTTAACCTGATTTTTGGGCCTTTGTTGGCACTTAACCTATTGTTCTGTTAAGTGGTTTTCCATGTCACCCCGCTTTCCTTAAAGTATTGTACTGCCTTAGATATAAAATTAAGTAATTAGTTAACTCCGCCCACCTTTTTCTGGTAAACTTTTCTAATTTCACGTGCTTTTGAACGCCATTTCTCGCACATTCTTCTCTGTCACCCACCTCCTTGAACTATTGTACAGCGTTTTACATAACAATTATTCAGATTAACTTAGTATTCTGCACTTAACCTGCTGTTCTGCTTCATGTCACCATTCACACACAGCTACCATTTAACTACTTTACCACTAACACCACATTGGTATAAAAAAATTTATGCAAATTAATTAAATCGATATTCTTCACATGTATGTGGTAGTATCTTTTTAATTCGCTGCATCCTGTTAGTCTTAGAGTATTGTTCGTCTGTATGGGGCCTCTTACCAGTAGGGTCTGATTAAAGTGATTAAGAAGTTCAAAAGAAGAACCGAAAGATTCGTGACTGGTACATTTATCCATCGCGAGAGATTGTGGCGCATCCAAAAACTAGATACAGACACTACAGATCCACGTCCTTTCACATATATCTCCGCAACATGCTGTATTCGGTATTCTGCACCATCCACCAGAGAAAAATTATGAACTATAAAAGCTCAACTTCATCCGATACGGAACTAGACAACATTTTTAACACATCACATATCAGAAAGAAATACCGCATGTGTGCAGGCGTTGAGCATATGTGAAGATCCTACTAAATACACAGTTACTCATCAACTGCACTGACCAGTTTAAAGTTCAAAAATGGTTCAAATGGCTCTGAGCACTATGGGACTCAACTGCTGTGGTCATCAGTCCTCTAGAACTTAGAACTACTTAAACCTAACTAACCTAAGGACAGCACACACATCCGTGCCCGAGGCAGGATTCGAACCTGCGACCGTAGCAGTCGCACGGTTCCTGACTGCGCGCCTAGAACCGCGAGACCACCGCGGCCGGCAGTTTAAAGTTCCATCACCTGTACTGTAGGAGAATGATTATATCCTGCGGACTCTACTGTAAATCGCAAGAGATGCTCCCTGTGGCCCTATCTCGTTGTTTGAAGCTTTGTTTGTTTCTGTTGTAGCATGCTTTGTACAACTCCATACATTTTATTTTTATGCCATGACTTCAAAGCCTGTGTCAGGTCCCAAACTGACATTAAGATGTTCTGTCCACGGCCTCTCACAGACAACAAGAACATCACCCCAAAGTACAGTTATCCAAGATGTTGCACTGTGACACGATTGACATCATTCAAGATGGGTGCTGTGACGTCAGCTGATGTCGCAAGTACCGTTACTCGAGATGGTAGGAAAGCGCCACACCCCCCTTCTAAGCCTCCCTGGCGAGAAGTCTGAATTTTGGAGAGAAGGTAGGTCAACTGGGCTACCTCTACATTTAAACTCATCTGTCACACATATTGCACTCATGTACGCGATCACTGTTTCGGTGCTAGAAACCCCCATAAGGCGTCACCCGTCCACAAAACTCTTTTTCCAACTCAAACAAGCGTGTCAGTCATTATATGTTGACACATTCTCTATCTCCGACACTAATAAATGGATGAGACAGGCCTTATTTGGAGGTCGTCTGATGATATTTTTCACAAACGAGATCATAGACAGTATTTTTAGCGGAATAATTTATTAGAGAAAGATCCATTTTTCGTATGACAAACGGAACTCCAGATATACCATGGCGCGTTTTTACATTTTAGCCACAGTAAATTTTAAGTTCGTCCTGTTTTGAGTAAAGTACCCAACATCCTACGCGCTACTGGTAAGAACGATGTATTGCAATTTTCCAGCTAGTGAGAGTGGGATACTGGACAGGAAAAAAAAAAAAAAACTGGGAATTTATTGTTCGTTAAATTCTCACTGGTATTAAAAGCGAAAAAGGTAAACGTCCCAGCTGCTACACCCGTGCTTAAATTCCCCTCTTCCACAAGACGCATAATCTGCGTAGAGAGACGTGTTTCCGCATTCTTTAAGCGAAAAAAATTGTTTCGGCTCGTTTAAATCTCGTGCTACCTTGCCGACGAGTAAAGTATCTGTTGTAGCGGCCATTCGTTATTAGCGTTGCTGCGGCAGCGATAACTCCGACATGGTCTAAAAAAAAACAGTCGGGACGACCTGCTTCCGGGATGAACGTTCGGAAATAATGGCCGCATCGCAGAGTGCTGTTCGTATGGGGCGATAAATCAACAGCGCGATAAACGAGCGATGAGGAAGAAAATGCTCGTCGTACGACAAGGATTACAATTGCTATCACTCTCAATAGCAAAGTGTTATCTCTATGAGTTTGTTGTTACTATAAGAGACCTCTAACCTATGACATATTCAGTGAGACACTCCGTATTTTTCTCAGTAGAGCCGCTGATTAATTAATAGAAAAATGTAATTTTGTATGGAAGTTATATCATTCCATATATTTCTTAATAGGGACATAATTTGTGCTGCTCCTCACATTTGAACCTTGGAACACTTTTCAGATTTTCACTCTTCCTCTTCTTCTTCTTATTCATTTCGCATATTAAGCAAATTACCCATCTTTTCTACGGTGTTCCTACATTTTTTCTAACAGTGCACTTATAATTTAGAGCCTTCACCAGGAAACTTTCTGCATCCACACGCTCTAATTGTTTCTTCCACTTTCTCCGGTTGTCCTCTATTTTGTCGTTTGGGATACATGTTCCTAAATCATTCCTTGCATCTACATTTGTTTCTCGATGTTCCCCTGTACATCCTTCCTCTCATGTTACAAATCTCATTTCTTGAGCCTGCATTCTACTTTCTAAGTGTCTCACTTTTGCCCGTGCTTCACTTCCGTAAATATCGGTTGCTGCTGATATTGTTTTACAGAACATCCGCTGGGTTACTTTCCTGGCCTTATTCTGCAAACTTATTAGGAAGGATCCATATATATGAGCATAATTTTATTTAAAACATCCTTATCGTAGTCCTTTGTTTGTGTTCATTGGCTTTGTTGTTACATTTCCCACATCTGCAGCAATTTCAGTGGTTTTGTGGAGACTCTCAATATCACTGATGATGTGAGATGGATAACCTCGTTCAACCATGATATTCCATAGCGTTTCGCTATTCACATTATCGAATCGTCTTTCAACATCCACACAAAAGCAAGATAGGTTTCCGTACTGAACTCTCGTCTCTTTTCAATAAGTTGTTGCAGTGTAAATTCGTTGTCAATGGTTGATCGTCCTTCTCTAAAATCTGGTTATCTTCACATATTAACTTTTCTATGATATTTTAAAGTTTTCATTCAGGATTTTGGCATATAGTTTATAGACTGAATCCAGGAGGCTTGCATCACGATAGTTACTACGTTTAGTTTATCGCCCTTTTAATGACAGATATTACTTTGGCTCTCAGTTAGTCTTTTCGTATCTTCTTGTTTGTAGCACTTTCTCTTTATAGTAGAAATTCTCTGTATAGATGAAATTCAAGGGGCCTGCCACATACAATACTGGTGTCAGTTGTTCTAAGAGGGCACATGGGAGCGGACTAACTGGTCTGCCTTGGCTCGGTTTCTATCCTTACTATCGTGTCATATCCACATTTTGTATAGTTCTCTTACTCGGTTTTAGGAAATCAAACGAAACACACGTTCAGCGACACCCTCTCTGGCAAGCCGTTCGAATTTCCCCGCCCAGCGTTCTGATTGTGTAACTTCAATGCTAATTAATTCGGACAGCGGCGCAACGTTTGTAATTTCTTTCTTAACAATTGCTTCTCAGCACAACCTACAGAAGAAGCTTTTCAGACTGTTTTTGACCATCCTGTATTTTTTTATTTCCATTTTTAAGTGACTGCATTCGCTTTTTCTGTATTGCAGAATGTTTCAGGTTACAACTTAGTCTAGTACTTAGACACAAATATTTCATCGCTGAAATCGAGAAAATCTTGTCATTACTGTATTTAATAGGTTGTATGCTACATTGCTACCTTGATACACGCCACTGATCAGTCAGTGAAATCAAATTAAGTAGAAGTATTATCAGAAACCTGTTACAAGTTAAAATCATTTTGAAATAGTAGGTATGGGAAACTAGCATACGTTTCCATTTGCGACACATTTCAAAGTTATTAAGACGTTAAAGAAAGTCAGTTCATTCTGAAGTGTCTGCTGCTAGATGATGAAGAACCACGTTCCAGTAAAAGATGGTGCGCAACCGACAATGCATGACGTTACAGAAGTAGTTATAAAAATATATAAAATTTCACTCACCACCTAAAATTCGGTAACTGAAGTATTAACAGTATCTTCCAAATAACTTAAATATATCATACAGCATTTAAATGTGCAGGACCAAAAATATTTACAAATGCTGCACAAAATACAGCCTCATATTCCACAACAACAGAAACAGTAGAAAACGCCGGAAACCGACTATTTTCAAAAGTCGGCCAGGAAACATAAGAAGCATAAAAGAACTGAACTGAAAAATTACAGACCAATATCCTTATCATCGGTTTGCACCAGAATTGTTGAACATATTCTCAGTTCGAATGTAATGATGTTCCTTGTGGAGCAAAAGCTCCTGTACACAAATCAGCAAGGGCTTAAGAAGCATCACTTACGCGAAACTCTGCTCGCCCTTTTCTCACAGAATACCTTGCGCACTGTGATTGAAGGACAACAGACAGATTACATACTCCTAATTTTCCGAAAAGCTTTTGGCACTTTGCCCCACTGCACACTGTTAACGAAGTTACGAACATAAAGATTAGCTTCCCAGATATGTGAGAGACTCGAAGACGTCTTAATTACTTTGTCCTCGACGGCTAGTTTTCATCAGAGACTAGGGTATCGTCAGGAGTGCTGTGTCTGGGACTATGAGAATCAGCACGGACACAAACAAGGAAGGAAAGAAGTTGCGACGGCAGATATCAGGAATTCAAATCATCTGTGTAAAACTTTCTGGTGATTACAGTGTTTTATTTCTAAAAAGAAAATAAAGATAACTTAACTTGAGGTGATGCCTGTGCATCCTACAAGCAATTACTGCCCACTGTTACAACTCGTAGAACGCAGTATACGTATCGCCACCCTAGCCCGCCCCACTGGCCGTGAGGTCTAACTCACGGCTTTCCGGGCGGGAAGAAGCGCCTGGTCCCCGGCACGATTCCTCCCGGCGGATTTTTGTCGATGTCCGTTGAACCGGCCAGTCTGTTGATGGTTTTTAGGCGGTTTTCCATCTACCTCGGCGAAATAGGGCTGGTCCCCCTTGTTCCGCCTCAGTTACACTACGTCGGCTATTGCTGGGCAAATAAGTTCTCAATGTACGCGTACACCACCATGACTCTACCACGCAAACACAAAACACAGGGGTTACACTCGTCTGGTGTGAGACGTTCCCTGGGGGGGGGGGGGGGGGAGGGTCCACCGGGGGCAGAACCGCACAATAACCCTGCGTTATGTGTGGGACGGCGGAGGGGTGAAGTGGACTGCGGTAGTCGTCGTGGGGTTGTGGACCACTGCGGCTGCGGCGGGGACGGAGCCTCTCCGTTGTTTCTAGGTACCCAGTTAACATACAATACAATACAATCGCCACTCTAGTACTCAGTACTGATGCTCATGAAGCCTAAGACCGAAATGGGGCCGAATAGCTGCGGGCAGTTGGTTTATTCATCGCTGACAGGGGGCGCTGAACTCTGTCTTCCTGGAGGTGTGGCACTGCCCGCTCTTTCCATTGGCTCGCGTGTCAGCGCCTACTTGATGCCACTTTGCGACGCTGCGCTGGTCGGTGTCCAGCCGATGCTTTAGCACTGTACATTACTGCCCACCCCCTATCTTGGTCGTGTAGGGAGCCGTCTTACGACGATGGGGGGGGGGGGGGGGGGGCGGAGGGAGGAAACTGGGTGGCGTGAGAAGCCGGGAGCAGCAACTGGAATCGACACCGATTCCCAGAGTGGCGCCCCGAGTTCTGTCCTGCGCTCCGAGGAGAACGTCGGTCGGAACACCCCCGGAAAGGCGCCCACCCTCCTCCTGAGCTGCTCCGACGAGAAGTGGAGAGCGCACGCATTGGAGAGGGTACGCAGTTTGTTCATCTGTTGCTTGAACGTACGCACAAATCATTCAGCTCCCCCGTTCGACTGATGATGAAACGGAGCACTGGCAAGATGAGTGATACCATTGGCTGTACAAAACTGGCCCCAAACTGTGGTCCGTTGTCTGTAACAAGCATTTCAGGCAAACCTTCCAAGCAAAAAGTAGATGACGAAATCTGAATGGTACTACGGGTTCACGGGCACTGCAAACGAGTATTTGCTAAAAGAGTCCACAACAATAAGTATACGAGCGTTCCAAAAGGGACCAGCAAAGACAATATGCACTCGTTGCCAAGGCGATTGAGACTTTGGCCAAGTTGGATACGTTTGTTGAAGGGCCGATAGAATTTCAGCATAAGCGGGACACAGTGACGTCGGTTGTCCAACGTGGACGTCCATGCCCGGCCAATTACAATGCCGACGCGCTAACTGTTTTGTGCTTACAATGCCCTAATGTCCTTGATGTGGGAACAACAACACTTCTTTTTGCAACACTTTAGGAATAAGCACAAGCGGTTCTCCTGTAATTTGGAAATAAAAGCACACCATACTGGACAGAGAGGCTATGCTGACGAGTAAAAAATGGACACACAAAAGAATTATGAATGCTTTTTACTGAACGAGACCGAGTAGTACGGATGTAGAGCAACAAAAGGATCAAATCAGTGTCTGTTTCTGTGGAGTGTGGAATTCTCCTATAGTTCAGTGGAAAAGTCTGTAAAAGTTCCGTCTCTTGAGCATCGATCTGACAAGATGTGGCTGTAGCATGGAATTCAGAATCAGGACCAACAGGAGGTTCAAAAATGGCTCTGAGCGCTATGGGACTTAACTTCTGAGGTCATCAGTCCTCTAGAACTTAGAACTACTAACCTAAGGACATCATACATATCCATGCCCACGTCAGGATTCGAACCTCCGACTGTAGCGCCTAGAACCGCTCGGCCACTCCGGCTGGCACCAACAGGAGGGCGAGATAGGTTGTTAGCATGTCTCGACGTCGGCCGGTACGATATTTTGCACCGATACTGTGACATCAATTAAGCCCAACGTTGCAGCTTCCAAGCCGCGCATGGCGGAACAGGTTTGGACGGATGAAACAAAGAATGAAACGGCTTATGACACGTCACTAGGGAAAACGTTTGACTAACCAGATAATGGTGAAAGTTTGTCACGCCATAGAAGTAGCGAGCGCTTCCTTTACGATTTGGGAATCGTTACACTGAGTCTTGGTCAGTGACTTGGAAGGGAAAGCGATCGGTCTGTCCTGTGAACCAAATCTGCGAGAGAGCACAGCTCCGATGCCGTACGGAGAAGTGACCACTGCCAGAACCACAGATTTAGCGGAATCGCAACGAACAGGGAATGTGTCACTGAACAAGGCATTTTTTACGTTTCTGGAATGCATACTGACACTTTGTGGCCCAAACAAAAGGCACATTCTCCCGGTGCGAACGATGCCACGAAACCCCGATCTGGGCTGCTTTGTGTATGAACCGGATATAATATGTCAAATTCCCGTTAACTGAATGCGATTGTGTCACGTTACGCGGGGCAGGGAGGTCCTGGATGGCCAGCAAATGTGACTGAAGGGGATGAACACATTGACTGTTTAAGAACATGGTCTAAGTACTGAATTTCAGACTTAAGAAGACACATTTATCAAGGCGACACTTCAAACCTGCAGCTGAAAGCACTTGAAAAGGCATACGTAGGTTACTGGTGTGTTCTCCCAGCGTACATCGTGACACCACAGTATCGTCCAAGTAATTTGAACAGAATGGAACTTTTGCTATAAGCTGTTCTAAGCAGCGTTGGAATATGGCAGGCGCGGTAACGCTGCTAAAGGGTAAGCGCCAAAATTTGAAAAACCATTAACGTGTGTTGACCATAAACATTTTCTGAGACTCCTCACGTAGCAGAATTTGCAAATGCACATCGCGTATGCCATTTTTTTTTAAAAACTGCAGTCCGCACCAAGTCAGTGCATTAATTCCTCACCGGCCGGTGTGGCCAAGCGGTTCTAGGCGCTTCAGTCTGGAACCGCGCGACCGCTACTGTCGCAGGTTAGAATCTTGCCTTGGGCATGGATGTGAGTGATGTCCTTAGGTTAGTTAGGTTTAAGTAGTTCTAAGTTCTAGGGGACTGATGACCTCAGATGTTAAGTCCCATAGTGCTCAGAACCATTTGAACCATTCCTCAGTGCGAGAACGAACAAGTATCAATTATTGTTTGTGGATTCACAGTGGGTTGAAAGTCAAAACAAACACGCAGTCTTCCAGAAGGCTTTGGTAAGATGACAAAGCCGGACGTCCACTGACTAGCCTGGATAGGAGCAATAACGCCACTATCTTGCTATTCTTTACGTTTACTCGTTCAAAATGGTTCAAATGGCTCTGAGCACTATGGGACTCAACTGCTGAGGTCATAAGTCCCCTAGAACTTAGAACTACTTAAACCTAACTAACCTAAGGACAACACACACATCCATGCCCGAGGCAGGATTCGAACCTGCGACCAGAACCGCTCGGCCACCAGCGGCCGGCACGTTCACTCGTAACATTGTCTCTAAGTGCATGAGGGACGGGACTCGCCCAAAAAACAGAGGTTGTACATTGTTCTTCATTGTAACGTGTACCACAAAATTACTTGCTCTGCCATCCGCCCAAAAAAAAAAAAAAAAAAAAATCCCACAGTCAATTGAGTAACATTGTCTTCTGGGGTGAAAGCAGAAATAGAAAGTACATTGCCCTGAATGTGTAGAACAAACAAATCAAATGAATCTAGACTGGAATATGCCAGGCAAACTACATGCACCAAGTACTAGAATGTGCTGACCATTGTACGCAATAAGTTGCGTACAAGATTTTGTCAACTGTGGTGAGCCAAAATGTTCATAAGTGGCACAGATGTGCAATGTAAAGGAAGCGCCAGTGTGTAACTGAAGTTGCATTTAGCGTCCGGCAATGACTTAGGATACAAGCAGTTTGTTTGAATGACAAGTACACAGCACTTGGGTGGTGTGAAGGCACATACTGAATTTGGTCATTACTAGTGCCTGTAGCCGGTTTAGAGAAAACAACATTCACTGAGTGAAAAGTTGCTCCTCGCTTACTAGAGCGAACGAGGGTAGAATTCGTTTCTGCTGTAAGCATACAGACTGTGCGTGACCTGGCTTCCCATAAGCAAAGTAAGTCACATTCCGTGAAGAGCAGTTTTGCCTTTTATGTGTGAAAAAGCAGCAGGGACACGGTTTCACAGGAGACACACCCACTGGCAGTTGTTCACTCTGGTCGTGGCACGGTGACCTATTTGCGCGGCGGTCGTTCGCAAGGCTGGACCTTTTTGTCACTTTGCGTTGCACTGCAGCCGCGACCTACCTCATAGTTTTCCACTGTACTATCACACGAGTACTGATGTGCGATAATTTGTAACACTTCTTCAAAGTTGGATGAGAATATTTAAGAATTTGTTCACGAACCCTACTGTCTGGCACACTGTAGTAAATTGCATCACGAATCACTGCGTCAGTATAGCACTGTCCGCAACTGCAATGAAAATGACACTGTCGTGTCAAACCCTGGAGTTCAGTGACCCACCGATTGAATGTCTGTACTGGCTTTTTCCTCAATCGAAAGAACTTGTAATGAGCAGCAGAAACCTGTACCTGATCCTCGTAATACTACGTGAGGTCGGAAACTAAATCCTCAAACATTAGCAACTCCAGCCTACTAGTCGGGGATAAATTCTGAGCGAGGTGGTAAACTCCTGAACCGGCCGCTGGCAAGAACTAAGAAGCTTTCGCTGTACCTTGCACTTGATGTCGAGCACAATGAGCGTTGAACTGATTGTACCACTCGTTCCATTTCCCTTGTTGTTTACTGAAAGCGCCGAATGGTAGAATGCATGGACGCGGTCGCGTGGATGTGGCTGGCTGTTGTGGTTGCAGAATAACTTCGTGAAGAGATGGGAGAATGGACAGCTGCTCCAGCTCAGGAACTTTCATGAAGTAAAGCCCTTTTAAGTGCACAGTGGGAGGTACCGTACTCCTTCAGGAAGGTAGATAGCAGAGGCACATACGCAAGAGATCCCATACTGTTGAAAGAAAACCAGGTAGAGAGGGAACGGTGCGGACCTTCCTTCTTCAAAGCCCAGACGGAGAATATATTAGTCGGCCAATGGAACCGAAGTACACATAAATTATGTCAAGTTGCTGAAGACCTGTTATATGCAGAGTACTGTCCACTTCAGGATGATAATAAAAGCGACAGTGGTGAGTTGAGTAGTAATGCGAGCAAAAGTTTCACCTGATGTAAATGTCGTGTGACTAGGGCGTCCAGTCGGGTAAACCGTTCGCCAGGTGCAAATCTTTCGATTTGACGCCTCTTCGGCGACTTGCGCGTCGATAGCGATGAAATGATAATGATTAGGACAACACAACATCCAGTCCCGGAGCGGAGAAAAATCTTTGACCCAGGCGGGAATCGAAACCGGGCCGTTAGGTTTGACATGCTGTCGTCCTGACCACTCAGTTACCGGGGCGGACAGTTTCAAGCTGACACCGGACAGTTGGTGATTACAAACCTGTTAACATTATATACGTGCAGACCTGCCTTATTGACTGAGCACATACCGCTTCAAATTCGATTAATGTGTGTGTTATCAAATAGCAACAATAAACATTCTGATTATTCATATTTGGATAGCCCTCTTTTGAGTTGAAAAATACATTTGATTTTACCCCAGAATGTAATTTCATACAGTACTGAGGGATCATAAGAAATCAAAGCACACAGATGTTGGCACCCTCTGTCATACAAACGTTACAGATTGTATAAGAGCATACTTGAACTGGTTGTCTCTGTGAATTTCATTAGTCAGCCTTTGTACGTTATTTAAGTATGCACCAACAATCCAGCAGTTTTGTAGATGTTATGATTTCTTACTCGACAAGCAGATTAACATTCTCGTTTCGACGTATTTTCACCAACTTTACTGAAAGGTTTTTTATTCATATTTGTTGCTGGAGCCGTGCATTTTTTCCAGTGAAGAGCTAGTAAAGATAACATAATATTCCTCCAATAGCATCTATAAAAATCAACATTGATTCGCAAACAGAGGTCTTGAGAAACTCAGTTCGGTCTGTTCCTCCGTCATGACATCCACAGTGCTGTACACATCAGCACTCGTTGATACCGTGTTCCTTGACTTCAAATGGCTCTGAGCACTATGGGATTCAACTTCTGAGGTCATCAGTCCCCTAGAGCTTAGAACTACTTAAACCTAACTAACCTAAGGACATCACACACATCCATGCCCGAGGCAGGATTCGAACCTACTACCGTAGCGGTCGCGCGGCTCCAGACTGTAGCGCCTAGAACCGCTCGGCCAACCGCGGCCGTCTCCTTAACTTCAGGGAGGCATTTCACAACAAGTCGGATTCCCATTTAGCGAAAAATATAAGAGATTATCAACTACGCAAGCAAATATATACGTCTTTGTAATATAACTGATATTATTTGTTTATTGTTAGAATTTGACAAGAATATCAAGGGTAATGTCCTCAGTATTCAGGTAATGTTTGTGTGGTTATTTGTGAGATCATTAAGCGGCGCTTAATTACGGTACTTGCTCTCTGAAGCTTGCTGAAGTCGCTCTCCTGATGCACAACGTCTCGCAAGTACGTAAGTCCACAGTAGGCTGTGAGTGCAAAGGAAATCAGATGTCTCGCAATAGAACTTTGAAAAGTAGGCAGTGCAATGACATAACTTGAGACCGATATTTGATAGCATTACAGTCCAAGGAAAACCTCACAGAAAAGGAAAACACTCCTACAGTGAACAAAACTTCTGCTAGCAGAGTTCTCACCTTGCGCTGGCTCGTGGGGTCCAACCGCCCGAAAGCCTATAACGATGTGCAAAACATCGGGATACAGACAGCCACCAAAAATTGAAAAATATATCCTAACTACATATTCAAACTAAACAATGGTCTTATTTCCATACCCTTCTCTTATAATAATCGTTAACGTTCGTATTAAACTTATTTCGATTTTCTGATTTCAGTAACTTCTAGAATTTCAAAAATTCACAAAATACCTGACTGTCACTAACAGACTAGATTATTGTCATACAACATTCAGGACACGTCCATCCAATCACATAACGAATATCAGAGTGTGTTATTTCGTATCCTTCATAGCATATCTGCAAACTCCAGAGAGAACCCTATTCGCCACAGCGGCATAGTTTGTCTGCCGTAGTAACAAATCAAAGACTTCCAGGGGCAGATGTGGACTCTGGCCACAATCTATTGGTTATGAACTGTAGATTAAAACTGAAGAAACTGCCAAAAGGTAGGAATTTAAGGAGATGTGACCTGGATAAACTGACTAAACCAGAGGTTGTACAGAGTTTCAGGGAGAGCATAAGGGAACAATTGATAGGAATGGGGGAAAAAATACAGTAGAAGAAGAATGGGTAGCTCTGAGGGATGAAGTAGTGAAGGCAGCAGAGGATCAAATAGGTAAAAAGACAAGGGCTAGTAGAAATCCTTTGGTAACAGAAGAAATATTGAATTTCAATGATGAAAGGAGAACATATAAAAATGCAGTAAATGAAGCAAGCAAAAAGGAATACAAACGTCTCAAAAATGAGATCTACAGGAAGTGCAAAATGTCGAAACAGGGATGGCTAGAGGACAAATCTAAGGATGTAGAGGCTTATCTCACTAGGGGTAAGATAGATACTGCGTTCAGGAAAATTAAAGAGGCCTTTGGAGAAAAGAGAACCACTTGTATCAAAATCAAGAGCTCAGATGGAAACCTAGTTATAAGTAATGAAGGGAAAGCAGAAAGGTGGAAGGAGTATATAGAAGGCAAGGGCGATGTACTTGACGACAATATTATGGAAATGGAAGAGGAGGTAGATGAAGATGAAATGGGAGATACGATACTGCGTGAAGAGTTTGACAGATCACTGAAGGACCTGAGTCGAAACAAGGCCCCAGGAGTGGACAACATTCCTTTGGAGCTACTGACGGCCTTGGGACAGCCAGTCCTGACAAAACTCTACCATCTGGTGAGCAAGATGTATGCGACAGGTGAAACACCCTCAGACTTCAAGAAGAATATAATAATTCCAATCCCAAAGAAAGCAGGTGTTAACAGATGTGATAATTACCGTACTATCAGTATAATAAGTCACAGCTGCAAAATACTAACACGAATTCTTTACAGACGAATGGAAAAAGTGGTAGAAGCCGACCTCGGGGAGGATCAGTTTGGATTCCGTAGAAATATTGGAACACGTGAGGCAATACTGACCTTACGACTTATCTTTGAAGACTCGCTGTGGCGAATAGGGTTCTCTCTGGAGTTTGCAGATATGCTATGAAGGATACGAAATAACACATTCTGATCTTCGTTATGTGATTGGATGGACGTGTCCTGAATGTTGTATGACAATAATCTAGTCTGTTAGTGACAGTCAGGTATTTTGTGAATTTTTGAAATTCTAGAAGTTACTGAAATCAGAAAATCGAAATAAGTTTAATACGAACGTTAACGATTATTATAAGAGAAGGGTATGGAAATAAGACCATTGTTTAGTTTGAATATGTAGTTAGGATATATTTTTCAATTTTTGGTGGCTGTCTGTATCCCGATGTTTTGCACATCGTTATAGGCTTTCGGGCGGTTGGACCCCACGAGCCAGCGCAAGGTGAGAACTCTGCTAGCAGAAGTTTTGTTCACTGTAGGAGTGTTTTCCTTTTCTGTGAGGTTTTCCTTGGACTGTAATGCTATCAAATATCGGTCTCAAGTTATGTCATTGCACTGCCTACTTTTCAAAGTTCTATTGCGAGACATCTGATTTCCTTTGCACTCACAGCCTACTGTGGACTTACGTACTTGCGAGACGTTGTGCATCAGGAGAGCGACTTCAGCAAGCTTCAGAGAGCAAGTACCGTAATTAAGCGCCGCTTAATGATCTCACAAATAACCACACAAACATTACCTGAATACTGAGGACATTACCCTTGATATTCTTGTCAAATTCTAACAATAAACAAATAATATCAGTTATATTACAAAGACGTATATATTTGCTTGCGTAGTTGATAATCTCTTATATTTTTTGCTAAATGGGAATCCGACTTGTTGTGAAATGCCTCCCTGAAGTTAAGGAGACGGCCGCGGTTGGCCGAGCGGTTCTAGGCGCTACAGTCTGGAGCCGCGCGACCGCTACGGTAGTAGGTTCGAATCCTGCCTCGGGCATGGATGTGTGTGATGTCCTTAGGTTAGTTAGGTTTAAGTAGTTCTAAGCTCTAGGGGACTGATGACCTCAGAAGTTGAATCCCATAGTGCTCAGAGCCATTTGAAGTCAAGGAACACGGTATCAACGAGTGCTGATGTGTACAGCACTGTGGATGTCATGACGGAGGAACAGACCGAACTGAGTTTCTCAAGACCTCTGTTTGCGAATCAATGTTGATTTTTATAGATGCTATTGGAGGAATATTATGTTATCTTTACTAGCTCTTCACTGGAAAAAATGCACGGCTCCAGCAACAAATATGAATAAAAAACCTTTCAGTAAAGTTGGTGAAAATACGTCGAAACGAGAATGTTAATCTGCTTGTCGAGTAAGAAATCATAACATCTACAAAACTGCTGGATTGTTGGTGCATACTTAAATAACGTACAAAGGCTGACTAATGAAATTCACAGAGACAACCAGTTCAAGTATGCTCTTATACAATCTGTAACGTTTGTATGACAGAGGGTGCCAACATCTGTGTGCTTTGATTTCTTATGATCCCTCAGTACTGTATGAAATTACATTCTGGGGTAAAATCAAATGTATTTTTCAACTCAAAAGAGGGCTATCCAAATATGAATAATCAGAATCTACGTTTCTAGCATTTGTAGACTTAGAGAAAGCGTTTGACAATATTAACTGGAGTACTCTCTCTCAAATTCTTAAGGTTGCGGAGGTAAAATACAGGGAGCGAAAGGCTATTTACAATTTGTACAGAAATCAGATGGCAGTTATAAGAGTCGAGGGGCATGAAAGGGAAGCAGTGGTTGGGAAGGGGGTGAGACAGGGGTGTGGTCTCTCCCTGATGTTATTCAATCTGTATATTGAGCAAGCAGTAAAGAAAACAAAAGAAAAATTTGGAGCAGGTATTAAAATCCATGGAGAAGAAATAAAAACTTTGAGGTTCGCCGATGACATCGTAGTTCTGTCAGAGACAGCAAAGGACTGGGAAGAGCAGTTAAACGGAATGGACAGTGTCTTGAAAGGAGGATATCAGATGAACATCAACAGAAGCAAAACGAGGATAATGGAATGTAGTCGAATTAAGTCGGGTGATGCTGAGGAAATTAGATTAGAAAATGACATACTTAAGGTAGTAAACGACTTTTGCTGTTTGGGGAGCAGAATAACTGATGATGGTCGAAGTAGAGAGGATATAAAATGTAGACTGGCAATGACAAGGAAAGTTTTTCTGAAGAAGAGAAATTTGTTAACATCAAATATAGATTTCAGTGTCAGGAAGCCGTTTCTGAAAGTATTGGTATGGAGTGTAGCCATGTATGGAAGTGAAACATGGACGATAAATAGTTTAGACAAGAAGAGAATAGAATCTTTCGAAATGTGGTGCTACAGAAGAATGCTGAGGTAGATCACATAACTAATGAGGAGGTACTGAATAGAATTGGGGAGAAGAGGAGTTTGTGGCACAACTTGACAAGAAGAATGGACCGGTTGGTAGGACATGTTCAGAGGCATCAAGGGATCACAAATTTAGCATTCGAGGGCAGCGTGGAGGATATAAATCGTAGAGGGAGACCAAGTGATGAATACACTAAGCAGCAGTATGTACTGGGAGATGAAGAAGCTTCCACAGGATAGAGGAGCATGGAGAGCTGCATCAAACCAGTCTCATTACTGAAGACCACAACAACAACAACAACAACAACAACATGCTTATGTTATGGTGTGATGGAGCGAAATGCGGTTGACATGCCTGTACTCGCCCGTGTTTAATGTGCAACTGCCAGACGCTTTATTTGTTTCTGTCTGCAAAATATTGTTCAGTGATGTATTGTGTAGAACGTTGTGGCTCACAGTTTGCGAGTTTCCAGATGGCACAGTTAGATGAGCGAAGCGCCTGTCTCAAATTTTGCGTGAGGGTCAGAAAAGGCTTTACAGAGGCACACCAAATGACGCAGAAAGCCAGCGGCGATGAGTGCTTAAGCCAAACTCGGTGTTAGGAATCGTTGACACGGCGTAAAAATGGCCGGACGGAAGTTAATGATGACTCACGTTCAGGACGTCCTTCGACATCTGCCGTCGACGCTCATGTCAGGAACGTCAAAGAAATTGCTCGTCCCAGTCGAAGACTGACTGATTGTCCGAGACATTGTAGAGGAAGGTAACATTTCAATTGGATTACGTCATCCTGACACAGCATCTTGGAATGCATCGTGTTGGCACCATTTAGTCCCACGGCTCATGAGTCATGACCAGAAAGACCTTCGGCTGTGAAATCACAGTGCTGCCTCATCCTCCGTACTCTCCAGTCCTGGCACCTGCGGACTGTTTTTTATTTCCGAAGGTGAAAGTTTTGTTGAAAATACGAAGATCTGCAACGATAGAAGAGATAATCAAAAATTAGCAGACGGCGCTTCGCGCGATCCGACAACAACAGTACCAACACTGCTTCCGGGAGTGGAAACGGCGTTAAGAGCTGTGTATCAATTGTGGAGGGGAGTACTTCGAAGGAGTCCACACACAATAAGTAATAGATAAGACTAGGAAAATTTTTTGTACTAAGTTGACCATTTTTTGAGCGTATCTCGTACAGTGTGTTCCACTTATTGTAACGTAAATATTTGCACACCACAGATGGCAGCAAAGCCGAAATGAGATGTTACATCGATTTTATTGAAGTGATCTCGTAGCAATCGTCGCAAGCTCCATAAGGCAGTTCGCAGCTGAAGTTGTTGTCTATATGAAAGTAGCAATGCCGGAGAACTGAGGCGATTTGCAAAAGGACCTGCAGAGGATTGGTAAGTGGTGCGAGCTGTGGCAGTTGACCCTGAACATAAATAAATGTAACGTACTGCTGATACACAGGAGAGGATATACACTGCTGTACAACTACACCTCTGATAACAAACTGCTGGAAACAGTATATAACGTAAAATATCAAGGAGGAATCATCTGGAGCGAACTTAAGTGGAGTGAACACATAAAACATGTAGTGGAGGAAAGAGGTGCCAGACTGAGATTCATAGAAAGACTCTTAAAGACATATAACTCATCTATGAATGAAGTGACATACAAAACATTTGTTCGACCGATTCTTGAATATTTCTATATACGTAATATCGATATACATAATGCATCCCAGGAGGTGTATTATCGACATTCCAAGAGAGTATATTCCGGGCAGAGTCGGACAACATATCACTTCCTTCCATATACGTCTCACGGAATGACAACGAGAAAACTCGAGAAATGTGAACGAAAACGAAGGTTTACTGGCAATCATTCTTCCCACGCGCCATTCGCAAATGAAACACGATCTGCTCGGAAGGATTAATTAATGGCACCAAAAGTACTCTCCACCACACACCTTCATGTGGCTTACGGAATACTGATGTAGATGTAGGCACGAAGAAGTTTAGGAAAGGATAGAAAATATGTTAAAGTTACTTGGTCATTAATAACTGCTCTCGTTATGAAGAAATGGATAGGTATATTCTCGGCAATTTGCGCTCTGTTATAAGCAAAACCTAGTTTTACATGCACCTCAGTAGTTAAGACAGTCACACCTGCGGGTTTTCAAAACAATGTGACCTTCAACTACCTACCCTCAGATTCAGAGTTGAAATATTAAAAGTTTTGTGCGGTTTCGTTGTCTGGGGGCTGGGGTTTGTAGTTGCCGCATTACAAGCCAAATACTGCTGAGTCTACAGTATACAATATGAATATACACATGAATCGAATGGTCGAAGGTTCCTATCACTCGGCAATTGCGAATTTTGATTGTCAGATAGAAATTTATAAATGAAATATTGCAATTAAATAAAATCTGCAGGTACTATTTTTAACGGCTTTAAATGATGAGTACGGTAGCAGAAGTAACTTCAACAATGCCGTTTATTACTGCAAAACACTTATTAGTGTCGAAAGTGCAACAATTCAACAAAATATAAGTTGAATAACAGGGAAACAATAGATTCCTACTTCACGTAATTAGTTACGAGCAACAACATAGCTTGCGAAATACTAATAACGCATACTACGTCTTCACTGCAGAAGCCACGGAAATCTCCCAAGCGCAAAAGTCGGCACAACGAAATCTTTCTATCTCCCGTGACCACGCGTACTGCTCAACACTCTCCAAGTATTTTCTGCGTCCGTCCGTTGCACATTCTCGTCCAGCACTCCCCTGTCCTGTGTGACCCAATGCTCCTCCCCCACTTTCCTCCAGTCTCTCCATTGACTTCGATAGTCGCCTACCGTAGTAACGAGCGCTGTGATTGGCTAGAGCGCTCCCGCCATGTCTCCAAGCCAACACAAGCTCACAAACATATTGAAACACATATGAAATACTGGATTTACATTTAAATAACTTGAAATTAAATAAATATTCCTACTGCTTTACCATAAACACGCTCTAACACACATTATTAAATACATAAACAGATTAAATAAACATATATCAAAGGAATTGAAACGAAAGTAGGCCACTAGCATAATGCCTCTGTGCTTTCTATAACACAGTAAATATTTGACCAATTTCTTCGTGAATAGTATATATCGGATATAAACCAAGACATAGACGAATAAATATGTTTATAAACATGCTGCTACCGTTTTTTGTGTAACTGTGGAGTACTTACGGCCTGACGCGATCAATTAGTAATCGCCCATTTTGACTTCCAATAAGTCATGTACGATTCATGTTACATGCCTGCAATTCATACCAATCTACGTTTACACTAATAGCTTTCTAAAGGCACGTCGAATGACAATATTGGATGATCCGATTAGATTTTGGAAATTCGTTGCTGGGTGTTACTTGTATAATTTACAGTCAGATATTAAACTTTAAACTAATAAAGATATTGAAACCTAATCACACCACCAGAATCGTCGTGCAAATAATGGTAATGCACATGTTTCTTTTTAAGGTAACATGATTCCTCTGGCTATTATTAATTTTTACATGAACTGTGAAATGTCTGCCATTATGGTTTCACAAAGTCTGCCATCTTTGACAGTCCCGGCATACAAATCTCCTTCATCGGCACAAAGCACAGTCCTCGACAAACCGGCAACATGGAATTCCCAGCCACGCGGTCAGCCTGGACCACACACTGGGGCTACCCCTCTTGCTTCGGCTAATGTTCCGCACCATGCAGTTCCTGACGAGCCTCGGCTTAGCCAACAATGAACTTAAGAATATTTTCAGGGCGCCACAACTCGCGCGTTCCCTCACACATCTTTTCGACCATGACGTGCATGATGACGTAGTTTACCACGTACATTCGGTGCCATACCTGAACTCCATCTGCGACATGTGTTGCGTATACGGTTAGTACTAAGGAAGAAAGAAATTTAATCATCAGACCTGATGCGGCAGATTTACTGAATGAACACCATTTTGTGTGGGGCTACAGATTGTAAGATTCATAAAGGTTTGAAATGATGTGTAAACCCAGCTGCAGGCCACTAAGTGCTCTCACACTCAAATACTGCGTGAGTATACTCAGGATATTTGCACAAAATGCGTTACAGTGCCTCAAGACGTATTTAGAGTTTATAACTATAATACTTTTCTCAGTTTGTTGAACTTTCAAATAACATTATATCTCTCAATGAACAGTACTTTAAAATTTTAAATTCGGTTAGTATTTACATGACATATTTAAAATAAAATATTTTGCCCCTACAAGCCTTCAGATAGGCACCATGTGAGGAGTCTTTCTTCTTGTGATAACTGCTTCATCACATAGATGATGAGGTCCAGTGTAACCAATTCCATTGTAACCATTTTCCAGTACAACCATTTCTGAGTGACACCATAAAACAGTGCAGCCAACTGTTTTCCAGTGTTTCTTTTTCCCAGTATACTAATTTTCCAGTTTAACCTTCTTCCAATATAACCACTTTCCACTATATTTTCCACTGTAACCATTTTCCACTGCGAGCATTATCCTTTGTAGCCATTCACCATTATAACTATTTTCAAGTGTAAGCTTTTTCCAGTGTAAGCGCTTACCAGTGTAACAGTTTTCCAGTGTAACAATTATCCATTGTAACAATTTTCCAGTGTAGCTGCTTTCCACTGCAATAATTTTTAGTGTAATCGTTTTCCAGAGTAACCATTACCTAGTTAACCATCCCCAGAAAAACCATTTACAGTGTAACCATTTTACAGTGTAACCATTTCTGTGTTCAACTATTTTCCAGTGTAAGCATTGTCCAATGTAACTATTTTCCAGTGTAAGCCTTTTCCAGAGTAAGCACTTTCCATTATAAGCATTTTTCTGTGCAACAGCTGTTAAGCGTAACGATTTTCCATTGTAACCATTTTCCAGTGTACATCTTTTCTGCTATACTTGTTTTCCAGTGTAACCATTTTCCACTGCAACCATTTCTGAGTTTAACCGTTTTCCAGTGTTAGCATTTTCCAGTGTAAGAACTTTCCAATATAAGCACTTTTGTGCACAACACTTTTTCAGTGTAACAATTTTCCCTTGTAACCATTTCCCAGTGTAGATGTTTTATACTGTACTAATTTCCTAGTGTAAACTTTTTCCAGTGTAACAGTTCCCTAGTGCAACCATACCCAGTATAATCTTTTCCCAGTATAACCATATTCCAGTGTAATCATTTACAGTTCGACCATTTTTCAGTGTGTCCAATTTCCAAGAAGCATTTTCCAGTGGAAGCATTTAACAAAGCAAGAATATTCCAGTGTAACCATTTCCATTCTAAATATTTTCCAGTGCATGCATTTTCCAGTGTAACAGTTTTGCAGTGTAACAGTTTTCCATTGTAACAGTTTTCCAGTACAGTTGTTTTCCTCTGTAATAATTTTTCAGTGCAATCATTTTCCTGTATAGACATTACTAGTTATTCCAGTACAACCATTACCTAGTATCCATACCCTATATAACCATTTTCGAGTGTAACAATTTCCTCATGTAACCATTCTTCAGTGAAACCATTTCCAGTGTAACCATTTCACAGTTTAACGATTTTCCAGTGTAACCATTCTGTAGTGTAACCATTTCCACTGTAACCATTTTAAAGTTTAATGATTTTCCAACTGAACAATTTTCCAGTAGAAGTACTTTCCAGTGGAAGAATTTTCCAGAGCAGGCATGTTCCATTGCAACCATTTCCTGTATTAGCATTTTCCAGTGTAAGCAATTTTCCAGTGCAAGCAATTTGCAGTGTAACAATTTTCCAGTGTAACAGCTTTCCATTGTAGCCATTCTCCAGTGTAACTGGAAATAGTTGCATTGGAGACAATTATATTGGAAACACTTTCACTGGAAATGGTTACAGAGGAAAATGGTTACACTTGAAAATGATTACATGAGAAAAAGGTTACCCTGGAAAATGTTTACACTGGATATGATTACACTGGAAAATGGTTGGACTGAAGACTGAAAAGCAATTAGACTGGAAAAACCCTTACACAAGAAAATGGTTTCAATGTAAAACAGTTACACTGCAAATGCTTCTACTGGAAACAGTACACGACGACAAATATATCAGACATCACTGTTTATGGTAAGATGTGTATATGTGGGATGTGTATGTATGGTTACAGTTTTGCAGTATCATGGAACGATTTGTTACAACTTTCCTGTAACTGGGGTTCTTAGAGTTTTTGCTGTAACATAGGGTGTTACAATTTTTGTAGTTATATGGGTTGTTAGAAATTCTGCTGCATTTTGGATGGCAAAAAGTTTGTTGTTACATGAGCCATTTATCAGCCATGAATTTGGGATAATGGCAGTCAACCACTGCACACACTGTCAGCTATTATTAAACACTGTTTTAAAATCCGCTGCTGAGTTATGGCACATGCGCTGTCAAGTAATGACACACACAATGTTAGCTTTTGCATTTAGAGTACTGTTTCATTTACAAATATCCGTTAGTTTGTGTCAACTAGCACTGCTTGACCTTCATATGGATGTCGGGAACATATATTAGTTCGATGTTTGTCTACGGCGTATAACCTTTTGTTTCGTGTTTTATCGATGATTTGTGGCAAACAAAATATAATATTGCGTGCAGCCGTAAATGTTCTTTAATCCTCCTAAGTTCAGGTCAATGAAACGAAACAAACAAGCGATAATTTTCTAGGAAGACATTAGGTAAAAGATACATTTTGGTTGATTTCGGTTCAACTTCGAAGCACCAAACAGACGATTGCCGGGTGGTTTTGAGCTCTGACATGTGTACCCAAATTTCGTCTCCTGGTTTGATGTGGCATAAAGATTTGCAACTCCTCGGTCCAGTTTTTCGTATGTTTTCATACTACAATGACCAGAAGCTTCGTTTTCAGTGTGTGACATCCATCGGGAATACATGTTTTTAAAAGATAGATGTCCGTGCAAAATCAACTGCACCGTGGTATTTCATATGCCTAACGATGCATCTTTATCACTATGCCTAACGATGCATCTTGATCACGGTATGACCCATATAAGAACCGATTTTGGTCGACGTACACGAAATTCAGTGGCACGACGACGACGAAACTCTAGAAACCAATTGTAAACAGTCTTTTCAGAGGGTGGCTGACTCCCAAAAGAAGAAAAAAAGGAATCGGGACTTTGTTGTTGAATTTTGTGACTATGATACTCGATAAAAACAGTTTCGATTAAAACGTTCACATGCAGTTTTCATTTTTTTTTTTTTTTTTTTTTTTTTGCAATTATACATACGCTCAATGTGAACAAGATGCTCGGGAAATTTCTAAGCTGCCCGTTATTTAAACAAAAACATATGACTTTTTATAACAACAGTGCCATCTCAATAGCAGCATGTAATAGTTGTTAGTAAAAACATGAAAAATAAAATAAAAGCACAAAAAAGGAGATAGGTAATAAAGGAAAGGCGGTAGTAAGTCTGCATTACAGTTTATTAAACAGTAAGACAGTATTGGCCCCCTACAAGACCAACGGTCCTCCCTCCACCCCCTCCTCCCCACGATGTTCTTCCCTCGTGCTTCCTTTCTTCTTCCCCACCCCTCCCCCCAAATCTCCTTCACAACAACTGAAGCCGCGAAAACAGGTGGTAATGGCAGCGGCTTCTGATACAAAGCGACTGGTGTCCGGTTCGCTTCCGCATGACGCGCCCCTGACGACGACGACGTCGACGCCCGCGGAAACTTATCGGGCGTGTCGGCGGCTCAGAAGTGCTGGCCGCTCAGGTGGGGACAGCCCCCGAAGTGGACGGAAGGGGGTCTACGGCGTCCTGGTAAGCGAAATAGAGATCCTTTAGAATTCTGCCACCAACACGGTAAATAATATAGTAAAAATACGGTACATTCTACGGCTGTTAGCTAGCTTGAATGTAGTAACGATGCTATTCAGATTTTCAAACTGCCGAAAGCACTCAGTTTGATAGGCTTCACGGTTGAGAGACGTTTGTGTGGTGACTTCACTATCACTCGGGGCTGTTAGAGACTGAACCATTCGACCTGCAGAGCTATACAACATTACAAAGTGAAATGTTGAAAACAGCACTTCGTGACAGGCACCAGTCGGTACCAAAAGCAGATCCGTGCACTAACTCCTCACGTTATCTGGAGCCTTCGTCTGAGAATGGTCTTGCAGACCGCAAGCAGTAAGCAGAATTTAAAATAAAAAATATATTGTGATCTTGACTGCGTACTATTAAGACATTAAACAAGATCCTTGTGTTACGTAATAATGTCAAAGACTGCAATAATTACATCGCGCAAATGGGCATTTAAGCAGACATTGTACCTGTGCTCCAGGTGTGAATAGTACGTAAAGCAAACGTAAGATAATGGTGTAATGGCAAGCACTTTCTGCCACAGACTTCAGAGTACTTTGGAGAGTAAGGACGTATATGAAGTTGTCACCGAAGCCGTCGGTGAACCCTGACATCAAGTTAACAGTGAGTACTATGTTGATAGAATCAGAATACAATGGTTTGGTTAAAAACGAAACTGCCATCACATCAGTTGTCATTACATCACATCCAGTAGAAGCGACTAGTTTTCCTAGTAGTACGTACGTGCAAATTGATACTGAATTATATTTTCATCTCCAAGTTTAATAGTACTGGAACACAGTGGTCGTAAGCGTGGTTATTATCCTTATTGCAACAAACCACTGCCTGCAGGTACGGACGATTGAATCATATAACTATTTCCGAGCCGCTGCCACAAGCAAGCTGTACTCTGCGGTACTCACCCCATCAGTGTCTCGAACTTCCTCCCCTTGCTGTCCGGGCCCCACCAGTAACAACAGGAACTTGACCAGAGTGAGAAGGCGCCAATGCTGAAAAAGAACACACGAGTTTAGATACAGAACATGTAGCCGAAGAGGTAGGGCGCTCTAATATTTAGCATATGTAGACTATATGCCATCGTAGCAATATTCGTGTGTTTTACAGCCCTAGCGAAATTATTATTAACCTTTCCTAAGGATATCCTTTTCCCCGATTTTTTTTACATGAAAGGCGTTTCTTTTTCAAATTGTATAAATATTAAGTTTATGTGTCAGAAGAGAGAAATATGAAAATTTTTCCGTAAAAAGATATTTGAATTACAAATTCTGTGTGGTTGGAACTCGCATCTTTGGGACAGGGTAAGGTGATTGGAAATGCAAGTAAAAACGTTTTCTCCTTTCATAACTACATTGACTGCCTGCCAATAATTTCGTTATGTGATTTTTTCTAATGCAGCCATTTTCATTTCCTGAAAACTGCCTGGAAGATTTAAAATAATTATTATTCCCCATGATGAAACGTAGTACAATAGTACACGCCTTACATTTCCGACATCTATAACTTTTAATATAGGTTCCATCTCGATTGGTGTGACTATGCAAGCCAGTGACCGTCACTACCAAAGCAAACCGCACTTATAGGACGAGGTGCGTTTAATTCTCTGTTCTTCTCATCACTTTGACGTGATGCTCGTCCTCTTTCCCTTCACCCTTCCTCTCCATTTTGAAAATACCTGCAGCATCATCAGGTAACCAACAGTTTGATCTTTTATCGAACAGAGTGTCATGTACACAAGGGCTACCCATAGGCATTTACCCTACTGATAAAATGAAATATCTTTCTGAGGTACAAGGAACGAATTTTGATGTTACATCGGTATATCTTAACTATCGTATCACGCAATTCTGCACCTCTCTTACGTATATTGTATTCTTTCACTACTCTTGAGTGAGGAACGGTGTACGTTAAACTTAGCAGCAACAGCCTACTGGAGGGTTACTACTCCACACACTGCGAGGTGGATTACGGAGCACAGATGTAGATGTTGATAAAATAGCAAGACTAAAGTGTCTCGGAAGACAAGCACTAATTGGAGAAAGTAATTCGCAGATTGATATTATACATGCAAATATAAGCTGGTGCGATGAGAACACAAAGGAGAAATACTACTCGAGTCCTTTTGTTTCTAACAACGTGTCGGCAAGTCCTTCTAGCAAAGGATGGGTGGAGTTACAGTAAATCATGATGATTTTTGTAACTAGTAGGCATACTAAATGCAATCAGGTTGCCCTCAGTCCCCACTGTTCTGTTCGCCCCTCTGGTGAGTGACGTAACACGAGGGGCCTCACCTGCAGAATGTCGGACAGCACATCGACGCTCTGCCCCTCCTCCTGCACGTCCTCCTCCGTCTCCTGGTCTCTGGCGCCCAGGCAGCTCATCTTCCTCAGGCGCTGGAAGATCTGTGTGCAGAGAACAACGTGTGAGGCAGTGTCCAGACGTCGTGTGTAAGTAAACGCTACAGCGCCATTTCGAACGCGATATGCGATGCTGTGTAATACTTGCAGGTAATGCTGTACACAACAGGTCCTGCAAGAATTACGTCCTTTTTCCTCTTTACTGGAAAAAACACCTGACTGCGTGTCACAGTGTGTGGAACCTTAATTTCGCAGCGTACATAACTGTCAGTGTTGGAAATGAACGTTAAATATGAAGATCAAGCAACTACCTTACTAGCAAAAAGAATTTACATTCTGTAAAGAAGTTCCAGTATATTCTGTATCGTCGATGCAATATACTCAACAATTCCTAAAGGTCTCGCTCCCAACAATACCATGCTGCTGTTTCTCTTTTACTTCGCCGTTCCTACTAAACAGTGAGACCGTGTGGTTCTCTGCCTATGCCTTAATCTCAACTGCAGCTGTAGATACGAACGATAGAGGCAGCTGTTTGTGGGACGTACCTTGTGGAGTCTTCCCCTTCCGGCGGGCTGAGGACGCCAACGCCACTGGCGCGCCACCCGGTGTGGTGTCTCTGAAGAGCGGGACGGCTCGGTGTCCAGACTAGACGAGCTGGCAGACGAGGCGACAGCAGCGTCCTGGAGAAGAAGTTAAAAATTCTGAACGAATGCCAACGGGCAGTGGCGTGATGGCTTAATGGGTTTGGTAAGGATTTGACGGTAACGGTACGCTCAAGTCTCTGGGGTAGTACTGAAAATAATTTGTTAGCGACTAAATGAGTGCAAACTTAGCAACAAATTGTGTCTGTCATGGCCTATCAGGTAAAAGTTATTGTGGTGTAATTGTATTTAAAACTATAGCATTGTCATCGTTATTAGTGTCGTAGCAGTAGTGAGTCCGTGGTTAGCCAACACAAAGGGATATATGTTGTTGTTGTTGATGATAATGTTGTTCTTATTGTTGGTGTTATCTTCAGCCCATAGACAGCTAATCAGTACTGCGTTAAGCTCTTAATCTGAGCATAATTACTACGAGTGCCATCCACTTTAACCTGCTTAGTGTAGTCATGCTATGGTTTACCCTCACCACACACACATACACACAAAATGGCGCCTATCATCAACAGCTGCACAATAAATATGTCAGGAAAAAAATTACTTGAATGAAACGTTAATAAGGAGAAGAAATACCCAATAACTGTGTTCAGACTACTCCAAGAAACGTAGAGCATGGAATCTGTGGTACTCACCCCACCACCTCCACGCTCTTCCTCTCCATGCAGGCGGTTTTCCATCAACAGGAGAAAGAACTCGTCCAGAGTGAAGGCTCGCACCTGTTGCAAAAAACAATGCCGTTGTAGACAACGAGCATTTAATTCAAGTTTTAGGACGTTGTAATGGTTAACAAGTATAGATAGTGCGGCACTATAACGGGAATGGTCCATTATAGAGTTTCTACAGTACCGATGTCTTTGTTGTCTGGTTAAAGTACGAAAGACACATTCATAGTTTCGATCAATCACTGCTCGTTTCGTATCTGGAAGCTCACAATGTTGAGTAAAAGGACAGTTGTGCATGTGAATCATGTGGTTGCTCTAGCAAAAGGCTGGTAATATAACATTTAGCAAAAGCTAGAGGGAACAGCTGTAACTGAATATCAAAGAGGATAAATAATAAAGCACGGATGCATCGTTTCTCCACAGCTGTTCATTCTTTACGTCCAATACGCAGCGAAGAAAATAATGGAAACGTTCAGGATCTGAATTAATATTCAGGTTGAAAGAACATCAGTGATACGATTCTCACATGACATTAATATCGTCAGAGTTAAAATTCACGGTGAACCTTCAACTGTCTTTAATTTTGCACAATTCACTTCGCTACTAGTTTCAGTCAGTTGACCATTATCAAGTAAAGCCGGCATAAACAGCTGGAAAGTTATACCATAATAAGAGTAATTTACTCTAATAATAGCTGTGTACAATAGCTTTCCTGAAGAGGCAAAGTCCACAACGACAGCTAATAACACAACTAATACCAAACTCAGGTCTTCTTTTGAGGAAGGAGTTTCTGAGAATATTGTGCGAAAGCGAACTCTCGTTGGACTCTGGGAATATCTCAAAAGCACTGAATCGAAGCGTTTGATATGTGGTCTCACAGAGTTACACAGGAAACTGAGAAGGTCAGTGTCGTAGTGGACTTTGTTTCTTCATAAAACCATTCTACACAGCTATCACTGTAATATATATATATATATATATATATATATATATATATATATATATATATATATATATATATATATATATTATGGTGTGCACAAAAGAGCAAATTACTCTTATTATGGTATACATTTTCAGCAGTTTATGCCAGGTTTGCTTGATAATGCTCATTTGATCGAAACTAGTAGCGAAGTGAACTGAGCAAAATAATGGACAGCTGAAGGTTCATCACGAATTTTAACAATTATTTGGCGGCCGAAAATCCCCAGTTTCAAACATACATAAATATCGTCAGTGAAAGTGAGGAAGCATTAAAGAACATGTAGAACCCACTAAACTGTGTAATGAGCAACGAAAATGGGATGAAGGTAAAGTCATGAAAGAAAAAAATTAGTGAAGATTATCAGATGTGATGTTAGGGATAAACTTGAGATCAAATTTGAGATCTTGTGTCATACGGGGAAAAGGAATTGTGGTACATTGGTAGCAAAATAACGTATGACGTGAATATCTAGGAGAAATCAAGTAAAAGATTAGGACAGATGAAGATGCATACCTCACTATAAAGCAGTCAACTAATATCAAACCCAGGTCTTAATTTGAAGAAGAAGTTTCTGAGAATCTTCATTTGGCTCTGAGAAAATCTCAAAAGGACAGAATCGAAGTGTTTGGTTTGTGGTGTTATAAAGGTACGCAGAAAACTGAGAAGGATGATGAGGTAAGGAATGAGGAGGTTCCACGAAGACGGAAGAGGATTATATGAAAAAAATGATCATAAGAAGGTTCAAATGGCTCTGAGCACTATGGGACTTAACTTCTGATGTCATCAGTCCCGTAGAACTTACAACTACTGAAACCTAACTAACGCAAGGACATCACACGCACCCATGCCCGAGGCAGGATTTGAACCTGCGACCGTAGCGGTAGCGCGGTTCCAGACTGTAGCGCCTAGAACCGCTCGACCACCCCAGCCGGCATCAGAGGAAGGGAAAGGACTACAATACACGTGTTGACGTCAGGAAATGCTTTCCATTTTACGAGGACGAGGCACAGAGGGCGAAATCAGTAAAAGAAAATAGAAGTTGTAATATATCGAACAAATAATCAAAGACTGTGGGTGTAAGTAATACTCTAAGATGGAGGGGTAGGCAGCAGTTGTGGAAGTCGTAGCGGCCACTTCAAACGAGGCAGAAGACTATCACATGTCTCCCCCATCCCCTCATAAAAAGACTCGCTTCGCAGCACGAGGACATGCGGGACATCCAGGTCGCTTGGCACCTGCTTCCTACTCAACCATGGAGCAGCTGACCACCTCCTTATCGACCAGGCAATCTGCACTGGCCTCATCCGACAGCGGGTCCTACACCAGGTCACGTGAGTGAGGCTCCCCTGTCAAAAAACACTGCGACACCTCCACCAGGTGCTTCACTCGGACACTTCCTGTTCCCGTCCTCCTGCGCATCGTCATTACAGTATAGTTATTCGTAGTAAAGTCGTAGATAACTTCCGTTCGAGCTCCAGGTCTTTCGATTACATTAAAGTGCACGTCTCTAGGCTTAGACTAAATGAGTAACGATCGTTTCACCGTGTTTTGGTCTCACGAGCATTGTATTAGGACGTAACTCACCTGCGAGCTGGCCGCCACGTGGAAGATGGAGTTCTCCACGCGGGTCTCCTCCCCCATGCCCTGTTCTGCTGAAGGACGGCAGAACCACTTCTTCACACGTGCAAACATCTGCGCAGAGAGGACACCTCGTGAGATGTCATCCGGTCATTCCACAGGGATAAACATTATAGCTAGAGACAGGAAAAGGTCACTCCGTTGTTAGGGGTATTGTCGGTGTTATTTTATCGTGATTGTTTTTCACATGTGTTGCTTTCTTTTTTATGTTGTTGCTCTTCACTGTCATGTTCCAAAGTAAAATACCCCTATGAATTACATTACCATTTGAAACATCACATTTGTTTCCATTATTGGAGAAAAAGAAAAATTTATGTTAAATTTGTTAAAAGAAAATAGACCTCTGAAACCACATATTGTTGGAAGTTTTTCGAAGGATAGTATTTTCCAAATTTTTATGCTCTCCTCCTAGAAAATAAGCTACCGAACCGCCAACGCTTCGCTTCAGTCAGTTCTTTTTGTGAACATTGAAGCACAACGGCTAACATTTCCGTGTTCATATTCTTGCTGCCATATAAATTCGTTTTTCCTCTAACTTCTGAAAGGATTTGTGTCACGCCTTAGGTGAGGAACTCTGATCTGGAAACGACCTGCTCGAAAGTGAAGAACAAAAACCATTCTGATACCTCCGACAGATGAATACATGTACTGGTACCGTTGTTGCTAAGACTGTAGGGTCGGAAACTTTCAGAGGTGATTGTGTGGGCCAAAATAAGAAAAAAATGGTTCAATTGGCTCTGAGCACTATGGGACTTAACATCCGAGGTCATCAGTACCCTAGAACTTAGAACTACTTAAACAACTAACATAGGGACACCACACATATCCATGCCCGAGGCAGGATTCGAACCTGCGAGCATAGCGGTCACGTAGTTCCAGACTGAAGCACCTAGATGGGCTCGGCCACACCGGCCGACAAATAAGAAAACAATGACTGGTAAACATGAGCTGTAAAATGCAAGCCGTAGGAGTTTTGAGCACTTGTTCATCTTGCCCTTTCTATTGCAAGATCTTTGTTTTCATATTTTTGAAAGAGGTAGCATGGACCAAAACAACTATCACAGTAGCAAAGATGAGCAGCTGTACATAGGTCTTAAAGTATCCACTTCACAGTTCATGTTTCCTGGCCATTATTTCTTATTTTGTACCATACTACCACCTCTGAACGTTACCTACCCTTTAATCCTAGCAACAACAGTACATGTATACGTATTCCACTGTCAGGGGTGTCAGAACGATTTTCGGTCAGAACTGTTCGTATTTTGGCCATTCGCCGAAAAGATGAGACAGAAAATCTATATGCGGAAAATGTGCGAAACCCAGTGAAAAAAAAAAAACAAAACAAAAAAAAAAAAAAACAGAATGTCATGAAGAAATATCTGTTGCCTGTATTCCGTGGAAGAACAGGAAAAGGACATGTAACAAAACTGGCGGATTAGAATGCCCAACTTACAAAGAACTCTACAAGAGACAAATGGAAAGAAATGGAAATGGTGACACCAATAGTGTCAACTAGCACACCCCTAAAGAAAAGCAGTGACACAACACTGTTACAACATCTAGGTAGGGATATGAAAACAAGTATCAACTACGGAAATTTGCAGACTTCCGCTCAACAAAACACGAATGTAAACTCCAGTATCCCTCCTCGCAGAAGCAATCACAAATTACCAGGAGCGAAAACAAAGAGCGTGCGACGTGTAGTGGCCTGGAGGCTACAACGTGGGCTGCTGCTGCCCACAGACTCTCCTACGAACATGGATCTCATCAATAGTTGCAACATTGTGAAAGAAAAATATTTTAGCCTAACAGATTACATCGACAGTGCGTGTTTCTATGGCGCCATGGACTGCAGTGTGATGAGACACAACAAACACGATCTTTTCCAGTGGGTAACACTCCAAAAGGCGACCTTTCGTAGAGTAGAAGAACTGGAAGAGGAAGTCCTGAGTAAAGAAGACCTTCAAAACAACATACTGCACAGAACAGAGGTACATACGAGGTGCATTCAAGTTCTAAGGCCTCCGATTTTTTTTTCTCTGGACTGGAAAGAGATAGAAACATGCGCATTGTTTTAAAATGAGGCCGCGTTCATTGTCAATACGTCCCAGAGATGGCAGCACCGTACGGCAGATGGAATTTTACCGCCAGCGGCGAAAATGAGAACTGTTTTAAATACTTATAATGACGACGTTTTCCTTACTTGAACAGCGTGCAATCATTCGTTTTCTGAATTTGCGTGGTGTGAAACCAATTGAAATTCATCGACAGTTGAAGGAGACATGTGGTGATGGAGTTATGGATGTGTCGAAAGTGCGTTCGTGGGTGCGACAGTTTAATGAAAGCAGAGCATCATGTGACAACAAACCGAAAGAACCTCTGGCTCGCACAAGCCAGTCTGACGACATGATCGAGAAAGTGGAGAGAATTGTTTTGGGGGATCGCCGAATGACTGTTGAGCAGATCGCCTCCAGAGTTGGCATTTCTGTGGGTTCTGCGCACACAATCCTGCATGACGACCTGAAAATGCGAAAAGTGTCATCCAGGTGGGTGCCACGAATGCTGACGGATGACCACATGGCTGCCCGTGTGGCATGTTGCCAAGCAATGTTGACGTGCAACGACAGCATGAATGGGACTTTCTTTTCGTCGGTTGTGACAATGGATGAGACGTGGGTGCCATTTTTCAATTCAGAAACAAAGCGCCAGTCAGCTCAATGGAAGCACACAGATTCACTGCCACCAAAAAAATTTCGGGTAACCGCCAGTGCTGAAAAAACGATGGTGTCCATGTTCTGGGACAGCGAGAGCGTAATCCTTACCCACTGCGTTCCAAAGGGCACTACGGTAACAGGTGCATCCTACGAAAATGTTTTGAAGAACAAATTCCTTCCTGCACTGCAACAAAAACGTCCGGGAAGGGCTGCGCGTGTGCTGTTTCACCAAGACAACGCACCCGCACATCGAGCTAACGTTACGCAACAGTTTCTTCATGATAACAACTTTGAAGTGATTCGTCATGCTCCCTACTCACCTGACCTGGCTCCTAGTGACTTTTGGCTTTTTCCAACAATGACAGACACTCTCCGTGGCCGCACATTCACCTGCCGTGCTGCTATTGCCTCAGCGATTTTCCAGTGGTCAAAACAGACTCCTAAAGAAGCCTTCGCCGCTGCCATGGAATCATGGCGTCAGCGTTGTGAAAAATGTGTGCGTCTGCAGGGCGATTGCGTCGAGAAGCAACGCCAGTTTCATCGATTTCGGGTTAGTAGTTAATTAGAAAAAAAATCGGAAGCCTTAGAACTTGAATGCACCTCGTAAAAATAACGACAGACATCCGAGGTACGGTGATACTCACCAATAACAGGAACATGAGAAAGTCTTTAAACACAGCACACCACAATGAACAGAAGTAAATAAAATGATAACAGACGTCCGAGACGCGGCCAAGTTAATCCAGAACAGGATGATGACACAGGCATCACACCAGTACATCTGGACACACCGAAACAACATTAACGTAAATTCATTCTTTCCTTCCCAGAGGACTAGTTACCATATAATGAAACAACAGCTTCAATAAATGGGAATATGACACATCAAAATGTAAACTATACATGCGAAAAATACGTTTAGCCTACGATAGTAATACGCACGAAAAGGCAACTAGAGTTCTAGAAACAGTTGTCAATGAGAAACAAACGCAAACAGAGAACTTCAAACAACAAAGAATGATCTGTTGCTGTATCGATACTAAAACCAAGATGAATACACAAAAAGCACACACTGAAAAATCACCACAATCTTCAACCGACGAGTCATCACATCACCCAAAACCGGAAACTGCATGAAGATATGGACAACACGACTCAGTACATCAAACAGATTTGCGAAGCCATGACGTAAGAAACAAAATAGTGTATAGTGACATCGAAGGGAAGTTGCACCTAAGTCGACTGAAAGAAAGGAGTGTTTAAAGTTGCACTAAGACCGATAACAGGACTGAATCATCCACTGGGCGACGCTATATACTATCCCACAACTGAACAAACAGAAGTACGAATCGAAAACCTACCAACATATAAACTCGAACTCTGTAACCTTTTACGTAAAGCACATGTAACGAAGAAATGAAGACCTTAAGCTTAAAAATGTCTACAAGGACCTGGTAAGGGTAATACAAATAACGCAAATATGTTACAGTTAACTTACGGCAGGGAAACATTGATCATCTCATCGATATATGCCGAGTACTTATTTGATACAGAGCCTTTTGCTGAAGTAATAAAAGAAATTTCTCGACTTGCAAATGGCAGACGATTACTTACCTTAACAGATATAGATGTTAGGTCGACCTGCAGGCACTCTTGCAGAACAGACGCCAGAGGACAAATAACAGTCGACGATATAAACGAATGTAATCTTTTCGTTTTAACCAAGTCAAGCCAGCCGCCAACTTCCCACGGAAATAGTGGAGTGGGCAGCAACATAGACATTTCTTTGGCAAACAGCGCATTAATACGGTAGCGAATTGGCAGGTGGTCGATAAGAGAATACTCAGTGACCATAACACAATAATTTTATACACTAAAACAAAAACAGACACAGGTGCATTACAACACCCAAGGTTGCTACTACGCAAAGCAAAGTGGCAAAAACTTAGAAACGTGACTGAAGAGTTTCCCCTATGACTCACCCAAGAAAGACTAGATTAGGGAGCTCACGTTCTTACAGACGTCTTATAGAGAGCACAAGCTACAGCAATACCTGCAGCAAGCGACGCAGCCAAACAAAGAGCAGCATGGTCGGCACTTTTAACAAGCCTAAGAAAAGACAGTCCTGATAAACAACGATATTACGAAAAATAAAAGATGCACAGGAAATAAAAATTAGACTTCAACATTATCGTGACGCTAAAACATGATACGAAGATGAAACATATAAGACCAGGAAAGTCCACTGGGACACATATGTTGGGTCAAACTATCTGGGTGGGAAGCTGTTTAAACTGCACACAGAGAGTGTAAAGACTTCTACAGTATTACCAGTTGGTAGTATCACGAGAGACTAGAGATGCGCAGCACAGTAACTCCTCAACAAACTACTTCCTGGCGATGACCACATTCATGATAACCAACTTCACACCGCCCTTCGCAGACAACTTATGACAAATACGAAAACGGAGGAATCACCATCCCCTTTGCTCGTGATGAAGTTGCCGAGGCAGTACACAAAATAAAGAACAAAATGGCTGCAGGCCCTCGTGGCATCCACCCCGAAACCATCAACATGCTGCTCCACTTATCGTACCACACCTGACAGACTTGCTGAATGATGCTCTACTAGTACGACGCATACCGAATATACGTAAGACGGCAGATGCAGTTGTAATCAAGAAAGCAGAGCACAAAGACTCGACTGATCCTAAGACATGCAGACCAATATGCCTCATTAACATTCTGGCAGAGGTACAGGAGAGACTGCTGTGCAACAGACATCAGTGGCACCTGAAGCTCTTCGGCTTTAGCCCATATCATTTTTGTTTTCGACCACAGAAACCCATCGACGACGCAGTAATTAGGGCCATAGAAATTCCGAGCACAATACATGACAAATATATAGTAGCTATCCTTATTGACATAGGTGGTGCTTTCGACAACCTCGGTGGCCGACACTGTTTGCAAGACTTAGAGAGATGTATGTTCCACTCACTCCATACAACAGTCTTAGAGATTACTGAAAAAGAGGATAGTGGAATGGAAGGCTGATCGCCAAAAGGTTATAAAGAGGGTAACAAAGGGTTATCCGCAATGGTCCATATGAGGACCGATTTCCTGGAACATAGCCACAGATCCACTACTCAGTGCACCAGAAGACAACGACATGGCAAACGTAGTGGTTGCGTACGCTGACGACCTTACGATCATGGTATCTCCAAAGTCCAGGTCCCAACTAGAGAGTAAAGCCACGTGTCTCCTCATATTCACCAGTGAATGGTGCACGAACAAATAAGAAGCACACTCAGAACAAATCTAGTAACAAAATCAAACAACGTACGTATAAAAAAGAAGGCTATGAGAAGATACCTTGGCATTTATAATGAAGAACATTGACACTTTAACGATCATTCCAAATTGACAGTTAACAAAGAAATGAAACTGATGAATGAACTTTCAAGACTGAAGACTATAGGATACAGACTATCCCTTCAGACAATGAGAACGTTGTACACAGCACTCTCTGAGTCAATAACTTATTTTGCTACTAGTGTTTCGGCTCGTCGATTATGCTTAGCTTCGCAAAAAAACATTGTGAGCGCGATTAGCGGAGTTTTCTACTCAGAATCTCGGGGGTTTTCTATTCAGTATCTCGGGGGTTATCGGCACTCCCCCTATTGAGGCACTGTACGTGGCGCTGGGAGTTTTCCCTATGGATATTACAATTCGCCACAGAGCAACTGCCTGCTGGCTGAAGAGAGGGAAGACGCGACAAAATAAGAGAAATAACTGGACAAGTCATAATAGACAAACGTAAACAAGTGGAGAACTGATACGTGGCGGGGAGAATGGGACACAACTGATGTTGTTGTTGTTGTGGTCTTCAGGTCTGAGACTAGTTTGATGCAGCTCTCCATGCTACTCTATCCTGTGCAAGCTCCTTCATCTCCCAGTACCTACTGCAACCTACATCCTTCTGAATTTGTTTAGTATATTCATCTCTTAGTCTCCCTCTACGATTTTTACCCTCCATGCTGCCCTCCAGTAGTAAATTGGTGATCCCTTGATGCCTCAGAATATGTCCTACCAACCGATCCCTTCTTCTAGTCAAGTTGTGCCACAAATTTCTCTTCTCCCCAATTCTATTCAGTACCCCCTCATTAGTTATGTGATCTAACCATCTAATCTTCAGCATTCTTCTGTAACACCACATTTCGAAAGCTTCTATTCTCTTCTTGTCTAAACTACTTATCGTCCACGTTTCACTTCGATACATGGCTACACTCCATACGAATACTTTCAGAAACGACTTCCTGACATTTAAATCTATACTCGATGTTAACAAATTTCTCTTCTTCAGAAACCCATTCCTTGCCATTGCCAGCCTACATATTATATCCTCTCTACTTCGACCATCATCAGTTGATTTGCTCCCCAAATAGCAAAACTCATTTACTACTTTAAGCGTCTCATTTTCTAATCTAATTCCCTCAGCATCACCCTATTTAATTCGACTACATTCCATTATCCTCGTTTTGTTTTTGGTAATGTTCACCTTATATCCTCCATTCACCACACTGTCAATATCGTTCAGCTGCTCTTCCATGTCATTTACTGTCTCTGACGGAATTACAATGTCATCGGCGAAACTCAAAGTTTTCATTTCTTCTCCATGGATTTTAACTCCTACTCCGAATTTTTCTTTTGTTTCCTTTATTGCTTGCTCAATATATAGATTGAATAACGTTGGGGATGGTCTACAAACCTGTCTCACTTTCTTCCCAACCATTGCTTCCCTTTCATGTCCCTCGACTCTTATAACTGCCCTCAGGTTTCTGTACAAATTGTAAATAGCCTTTCGCTCCTTGTATTTTACCCGTGCTACCTTCAGAATTTGAAAGAGAGTATTCCAGTCAACATTGTCAAAAGCTTTCTCTAAGTCTACGAATGCTAAAACGTAGGTTTGCCTTTCCTTAATCTACTTTCTAAGATAAGTCGTAGAGTCAGTATTGCCTCACGTGTTCCAAAATTTCTGCGGAATCCAAACTGATCTTTCCCGAAGTCGCCTTCTACTAGTTTTTCCATTCGTCTGTATAGAATTCGCGTTAGCATTTTGCAGCCGTGACTTATTAAACTGATAGTTTGGTAATTTTCACATCCGTCATCACCTCCTTTCTTTGGGATTGAAGGGTGAAGTCTGAGGGTATTCCGCTTGTCTCATACATCTTGCTCACCAAATGGTAGAGTTTTGTTGGGGTTGGCTCTCCCAAAGCTATAAGTAGATTTAATGGAATGTTGTCTACTCCTGGGGCCTTCTTTCGACTTAGGTCTTTCAGTGTTCTGTCAAATTCTTCACGCTGTATCATATCTCCCATTTCATCTTCATCTACATTCTCTTCCATTTCCGTAATACTGTCCTCAAGAACATCGCCCTTGTATAGACCCTCTATATACTCCTCCCACCTTCCTGCTGTCCCTTCTTTGCTTAGAACTGAGTTTCCATTTGAGCTCTTGATATTCGTACAAGTGGTTCTCTTTTCTCCAAAGGTCTCTTTAATTTTCCTGTAGGCAGTATATATCTTACCGCTAGTGATATCCGCCTCTACATCCTTACATTTGTCCTCTAACCATCCGTGCTTAGCCATTTTGCATTTCCTGTCGATCTCGTATTTGAGACGTTTGTATTCCTTTTTGCCTGCTTCATTTACTGCATTTTTGTATTTTCTCCTTTCATCAATTAAATTCAATATCTATTCTGTTACCCAAGGATTTCTATTAGCTCTCGTCGTTTTACCTACCTGATCCTCTGCTGCCTTCACTATTTCATCTCTCAAAGCTACCCATTCTTCTTCTACTGTATTTCTTTCCCCCATTCTTGTAAATCGTTCCCTAATGCTCTCCCTGAAACTCCTCCGGTTCTGTCAGTTTATCCAGGCCCCTTATCCTTAAATTCCCACCTTTTTGCAGTTTCTTCAGTTTTAATCTACAGTTCATAACTAATAGATTGTGGTCAGAGTGCACATCTGCCTCTGCAAATGTCTTACAATTTGAAACCTACTTCCTTAATCTCTGTCTTACCATTATGTTATCTATCTGAAATGTTCCAGTATCTCCAGGCTTCTTCCATGTACACAACCTTCTTTCATGATTCTTGAACCAAGTGTTAGATATGATTAAATTATGCTCTGTGCAAAATTCTACCACGCGGATTCCTCTTTCATTCCTGACCCCCGTTCCATATCCACCTTCTCTTCCTTTTCCTACTATCGAATTCCAGTCACTCGTGCCTATTAAATTTTCGTCCCCTTTCACTATCTGAATAATTTCTTTTATCACATCATACATTTCTTCAATCTCTTCGTCATGTGCAGAGCTAGTTGGCAAATAAACTTGTACTACTGTGGTAGGCGTGGGCTTCGTGTCTATCTCGGCCACAATAATGCGTTCACTACGCTGTTTGTAGTAACTAACCGTCATTCCTATTTTTTATTCATTATTAAACCTATTCCTGCGTTACCCCTATTTGATTTTGTATTTATAACGCTGTATTCACATGACCAGAAGTCTTGTTCCTCCTGCCACCGAACTTGACTAATTGCCACTATATCTAACTTTAACCTATCTATTTCCCTTTTTATATTTTCTAGCCTACCTGCCCGATTAAGGTATCTGACATTCCACGCTCCGACCCGTAGAGCGCCAGTTTTCTTTCTCCTGATAACAACGTCCTCCTGAGTAGTCATCGCCCGGAGATCCGAATGGGGGACTATTTTACCTCCGTAATATCTTACCCAAGACGACTCCATCGTAATTTAACCTAACAGTAAAGCTGCATGCCCTTGAGAAAAAATTTTGGCTGTAGTTTCCCCTTGCCTTCAGCCGTTCGCAGTACCAGCACAGCAAGGCCGTTTTGGTTAATGTTACAAGGCCAGATCAGTCAATCATCGAGACTGTTTCCCCTGCAACTACTGAAAAGGCTGCTGCCCGTCTTCAGGAACCACACGTTTGTCTGGCCTGTCACAGATACCCCTCCGTTGTGGTTGCACCTACTTTACGGCAATCTGTATCGCTGAGGCACACAAGCCTCCCCACCAACGGCAAGATCCATGGTTCATGGACACACACACACACACACACACACACACACACACACACACAACTGATAACTGATAAGGGAAGTCAAGTCTACTCTTTCTTCCTCAGTATAAGATAGCGGATGAATTTGAAGTACAAAAATCCGACACGTGGCGTGGTGCACTTTCTCACGGGCCACGGCCCGTATCCTGGGCATCTCCACACGTTTTGCCTAAAACAGTGTCATACTTGTGCCTGTGGTGAGAATTTCACACCTGAACACATAGTGCTCACCTGCGATGCCCTAGGACATATAAGACCTATTTCAGGGAACCAGAACATAGGACAGGTAATACGTAGACAAAATGACTGGAACTCTATAAACAGCACTGCAGAAGACGTATCGCGAGCACTACATGCGACATACAAAGAGGAGACAGCATACGCTAGAATGAGGCAGGCTCCACATCGAGCGTACCAGCAGTACACAGTAAACGACAAAGACTCAAGCACAGATATGGAATCGGATCACACACAGCATGTAAAGACGAGATAAACATACAAACATAGCAAAAGTAAGCGAAGGTTCCACAGCACTAAATGAATCAGTCTGAAAATGTAACTCCCCTTGTAACTGTTTGGTATACCATTTAATAGTATGCAATAGTATCTTCTCTCGTAGCATCAGATGTGAGTGGCTGCAAGCTTTTACCGAGGCCTGGCACCTGATGCAGCTATGACATTTTAAATCAACTCCTAATCCCCACTGTTACGTTAAGCTCAGCAACACATTGTAACCTAACTATCAATGCAATGAATTAAGTATTATCACTTTCGAGCCAACATATGTGCCAGATGTAACCATACATGAGTAAGTATAAAAGGAAGAACTGTTACATCATGTTTAAGGCAAATTGCCGTCTCTTTTCTCTTACATAAAATACGCTTTTAATTTTACTTTAAAATACATCCACAACCTCTTATATATCTTATTTATTATCATTATCTAAGCTAAAAATAAGTTTAAACAAAATTGTGTGTATACATTTGTACTTATTATATATATATATATATATATATATATATATATATATATATATATATATATATATATATATATTGTTGATATTTTTTCTTTTATTTTATTCTTTTGTAAAATTTTCGACAAAGAAAACCTGTAATAGTAATAATACTGAATTTGTGTGATCTAAAATTTAAAATCACACAATGTACGACCGGCTATATAGCAACAGGCGGTAAGTCTTCGCTTGACAACTAATTAAATAACAAATAAATGTCCTCATTCTCGTAACGTCATAACTGGCACGAAAATCACCTGCATGAAGTCACATGACAAGTTTAAGCCTATGTAACTTCATACACGAGTATAGCTTACCCCTAACTAGTGTTCTGAAACAAAAGAAGGTATGATTTGGTGAAGAAAGTGACCTGATGCAGTTATCCTACGTGTCTGTCAATCAAAAGTTCCTTATTCGATGTCTAATATTTACACTCCCGAGTGAGGGAGAAATCATGGTCGATAGTTTTCCTCCTTCCACTCGTAGCTCTTAAACTTAATCAGAAAGAAAGTTAATTCGTTTCACTAAACATGGGTCATTTTAAACGACGTGGAACGAGTCATTTTGCGTTCACGTTGTTGATTTATTTCTAAGCGTGACGTGGCTACATGCTGAACATTTAAAGTTAGGTTTTCGTGTCCAAATCTGCAAAACCGGAAATCTTATATGATCGCTTAGCTGTCCACCTGCTGGTCCATCTGTCCGTCTGACACTGAAGGAACGGTTTATCAGGAGTCAGTAGATGTATCAACTTCAAATTTATGTCACATATGAAGGTGTGTGATCCCTTGCCAGTGTGAAATTTTTAAGACTCTAAATGAATTCAGTCAAAAGATGCCGCTATTTATGTCACATATTTAACGCCCTGTACACCCGCGGCCTCGGGGTGGCGCCTTTGGTTGGTAATCAGAACGTACTATAACCACTCCATGTCTTAAATTTTGAATAAATATGAATTGCAATGGCGAACGAAGACGTCCGGCATAGGAAAACACCCTCTTTCAGTCAATGGTCTTGTCAAAGAGGACGGAGGAGCGGACAAAGGTTCAGAGAACTATTTTTCGCTTTGGGTGGAAAACTGCCAAAAAGCGAAAGAATCGGCAATGATCAACGGTATGCGGATGCAGGAGGCCATGGAAACAACTGCTGTAAAGATAAGGAATGGGTATCAACAGGATATGTCACTATGATCTCTCCACTGGTAAAAGATCCCGAACTAATCCTCCATTCAGATCTCTGGGAGGGATTGACAAGTGGGAGGTGACCATGAGAAAAATATTCAGTAGCGAACGGAAAGATAACTTTCTGCGAGACGGGAGTGGAATGTCATAAGTTTCGAACTTAGAAAATTTGAAAAACGAAATCTTAAGGCTCAGTCCAGATATAGTGGGCGCCAGGGAAGTGAAAGGAAAGAAGGCAAGGATTTCTGATCAGGTGAGTATAGGGTAATATCAAAAGCAGGAGGAAATGGTATAACAGGACTAGGATTTGTTACGAATAGGAAGCCACGATATAGAGTAAGTTACTGTGAACAGTTCAATGATAGCGTTGTTCTCATCAGAGTCCACAGCAAACCAACACCGACAACGGTTGTTGAGGTATACACGCCGGCGTCGCAAGCCGAAGATGAGGAGACCGGGAAAGTATATGAGGACACTGAACGAGAAAGTCAGTATGTAAATCTAATAGTCATGGTTCTAAGAGAAGGTGTAGAAGAAAGTGTTACAGGACACTATGGGATTGGTACTGGGAATGAGAGAGGAGAAAGATTAATTGCGTTCTGCAATACATTTCAGCTAGTAATTGCGAATGCTCTGTTCAAAAATAACAAGAGGAGAAGGTATACTTGAAATAGGTCGGGAGGTACGCGAATATTTCAGTTGTATTGTATCATAGTCAGATAGAGATTCAGAAATCAGATTGTCCGCAGCATCAGCAAATACAGATTCACATCACAATATAGTAGTGATGAAGAGCAGGTTTAAGTTTAAGAGACTAGTCAGCAAGAGTCAATGTGAAAAGAAGTGCGATAAAGAAATACTAAGGAATGAAGAAGTACGCTTGAAGTTCTATGAAGCTATAGATACTACGATAAGGAATAGGTCATTAGGCAGTTCAGGTGAAGATGAATGGGCATCTCTAAGAATGGAAATCACAGAAGTTATAAAGAAACCCGTCGGTACAAAGAAGGTAACCATTGGTAACAGAAGAAATATTTCAGTTGATCGATGAAACGAGGAATTACAAAATTTCAGGAATACACGAGTACAAGTCACTAAGATGAAATAAATAGGAAGTGCAGGGAAGCTAAGGTGAAATGGCTGCATGAAAACATTACCAAATCAAAAATGAAATGAAGGTCATAAGAATTGGCTCAGCACATTAGAAAGTCAAAACAACCTCCGCTAAAACTAAAAGCAACGAAGGTAACAGCAAGAGTACAATAGGAATTCCACTGTTAAATGCACAGGAAATAGCAGGCTGGTGGAAAGAATACACTGAATGTCTCTATGGAGGGGAAGATGTGTCTGATAATGTGGCCGAAGAAGAAACAGGAGCCGATATAGAAGAGATAGGGGATCCAATATTACAATCAGAATATAAAAGAGCTGTGGAAGACTTAAAATCAAATAAAGCAGATAAGATTCCATCAGAATTTCTAAAACCATTGGGCGAAGTGGCAACAAAACGATTATTCACTTTGCAGCATAGAATGTAAGAGCCTGACGACGTACCATCTGAGTTTCGGAAAAATATCATCCACACAATTCCGAAGACTAAAAGAGCTGACAAATGCGGGAATTATCGCACAATCAGCTTAACAGATCATGCGTCTAGGTTAATGACAGGAAGAACATGCAGAAGAATGGAAAAGAAAACTCAGGTCGCGTTAAATGACGATCAGTTTGGCTTCAGGTAAGGTAAAGGCAAGAAAGAGGCAATACTGATACAGCAGCTGATAATGGAAGCAAGGCTAAAAAACGGTTCAGATGGCTCTGAGCACTATGGGACTTAACATCTGAGGCCATCAGTCCCCTAGAACTTAGAACTACTTAAACCTAACTAACCTAAGGACACCACTCACATCCATGCCCGAGGCAGGATTAGAACCTGCGACCGTAGCGGTCGCGCGGTTCCAGACTGTAGCGCCTAGAACCGCTCGGCCACTCCGGCCGGCCGCAAAAATTGGCAATTGACGGCAAATAACGAAAAGTTTGTGGTCATCCACATGAGTGCTGAAAGAAATCCGTTAATCTTGGGTTACACGATAAACCAGTCAAATCTAAAGGCCGTAAATTCCACTAAATACGTAGGAATTACAATTACGAACAATTTGATTTGGAAAAAACGCAAAGAAAATGTTGTGTGGAAGGCAAACCAAAGACTGTGTTTTATTGATAGAATACTTAAAAAATATAACGGATGTACTACAGAGGCTGCCGACACTACGCTTGTCCGTCTTCCATTGAAGTACTGCTGAGCGATATGGGGTCGTTACCAGATAGCATTAACGGAGTACATCGAAATAGTTCAAAGAGGAGGAACATGTTTTGTATTATCGCGAAATAGGGAAGAGAGTGTCATTAACATGATGCAGGATTTGAGATGGACATCATTAAGACAAAGGCGTTTTTCGTTGCGGCGGGATCTTTTTACGAAATTTAAATCAACAATTTTCTCCTCCGAATGCGAAAATATTTTGTTAACGCTGACGTACTTATGGAGATACGATCATCATAACAAAATTATGGAAATCAGAGATCGCACGGAAAGATATAGGTGTTCGTTTTTTCGTCGTACTCTTCGAGATTGCAATAATAGAGAATTATTGTGAAGATGGCTCAATGAACCCTCTGCCAGGCACTTAAGTGTGATTTGCAGAATGTCCATGTAAATGTAGATATAGATCCTCAGTGAAAGTGAAGGAGAATTACCGGATCTGCTGAATGGAAAGAATAGTCAACTGAGTACCGCTATGGACTGAGAGTAAATCGAAGAATGAGGAAAGTAATGAGTAGTAGCAGAAATGAGAACAATGGAAACTAAATATCAGGACCGATGTTCACGAAGTAGAGGAAATCTGCTGCCTAGGTAGCAAAATAACCCAAGATGCTCGGAGCAAGCAGGATATAAAAAGCAGGCGACCCATGGCAAAAACAGGCGTTCCTGTTCAAGAGAAGTCACTACTATCAAACACAATACTTAATTTGAAGAAGAAATTTCGTAGAATGTACGTTTGGAGCACAGCATTATATGATAGTGACACATGGACTATGGGTAAACCGCAAAACAAAACACTCGAAGCATTGGAGGTGTGGTGCTACAAAAGAATTTTGAAAATTAGGTGGACTGATAAGGTAAGGAATGAAGATGTACTCCGCAGAATAGGAGAGGAAAGGAATATATGAGAAACAGTGACAAGAAGAAGGGGCAGGATTGTATGACATCAGGGAATAACTTCGATGGCACTAGAAGGAGGTGTAGAGGATAAAAATTGTAGAGGAAGACAGAGATTGGAATACATCCAGCAAATAACTTAGGATGTATGTTGCAAGTGCTACGCCAAGGTGAAGAGGTTGGCAGAGGAGAGGAATTCGTGGCGGGCCGCATCAAACCAGTCAGAAGACTGATGACTAACTTGTTGACCTACAATCACAAAATTTGGGAAGAGGCAAGGTTTCACAGTACTTGTGAAGGAAAAATTCCGAAATAAGAAATAACAATAAGAAAAAATATTTTTCAACTTTTTTATCCGCCTGTCTGTCCTATTTACACCGTTTTTTCTCTGGAACATATTGGTGTATGAAACTGGAATTTTCTGCCGCAAACTAAGGTCGATGGTTCCTCGGCGGTGTAAAACATTCAGTCAGAAGATACGGCCATTTTTGTCACATTGGTATTTTGATATTCGAACACTCACTCAGCAAAATGTATACAGTACTTCCCGTTGACCTAGAATCATCAAATTTGACAAGAAGCAAGATTTCACAGTACAAGCACAAGAAAAAAATTGAAAATTGTTAATTTGTAGTTATATAACACGCAAAATATATACATATAATTTTTTTGCCATTTTTCATCCTTCTATCAGTTTATCTGTTCGCCTGTTACTAGACGTTTCTCTGGAACAATTTGAAGTATCAACTTAAGATTTGTAGCACACATTAGCGTCTATAGTAAGATGTCTGGTCCCGTGGTGGTGTAAACTTTTAAGCTTCGAAGTCAGTTCCTTTGAGACGATACGGCGATGTATGTAACATATCACGATACTCGAAAACTCCCTCATCAAAAACATCCTGCTGACTAATAATCATTAAATTTTACAAGAAGCAAGGCTTTGCAGCATACAAGTAAAGGGAAAAATCCAGAATTCTTAACTTATAGTCATATCACACAGCTAAATATTTTTTTTTCATTTGTTATTCAACTTTAAACTTCAAATTAAAACATCCTCGAAAGTATTGGACTCCCTGGGACAGATATCTTGCCAGTATAAATGTCGATAACGGGCAAGTATAGTCAATTTCCTCGGTTCCCAGAATGAATGAATTGTCTATATATTGACAACCAAGTTAGTAAGGAAACCTCAGTGAGCGAGTTCTGCTCCCACCTGGCCAGTTTTTTAATTTTTAAATCTACGGATATCAGACAACATTCCATTAGAACTGCTGACGGCCTTGGGAGAGCCAGTCCTGACAAAACTCTTCCATCTGGTGAGCAAGATGTATGAGACAGGCGAAATACCCTCAGACTTCAAGAAGAATATAATAATTCCAATCCCAAAGAAAGCAGGTGTTGACAGATGTGAAAATTATCGAACTATCAGTTTCATAAGTCAAGGCTGCAAAATGCTAACGCGAATTCTTTACAGACGAATGGAAAAACTAGTAGAAGCCGACCTCGGGGAAGATCAGATTGGATTCCGTAGAAATATTGGAACACGTGAGGCAATACCGACACTCATTAATTTGTCGTAAATACACTACTGGCCATTAAAATTATTACACCAAGAAGAAATGCAGATGATAAACAGGTATACATTGGACAAATATGTTATACTAGAACTGACATGTGATTAAATTTTCACGCAATTTGGGTGCATAGATCCTGAGAAATCACTACCCAGAACAACCACCTCTGGCCGTAATAACGGCCTTGATACGCCTGGGCATTGGGTCAAACAGAGCTTGGATGGCGCGTACAGGTACAGCTGCCCATGCAGCTTCAACACGATACCACAGTTCATCAAGAGTAGTGACTGGTGGATTGTGACGAGCCATTTGCTCGGCCACCATTGAGCAGGCGTCTTCAGTTGGTGAGAGATCTGGAGAATGTGCTGGCCGGGGCAGCAGTGGAACATTTTCTGTATCCAGAAAGGCCTGTACAGGACCTGTAACATGCGGTCGTGCAGGGATCGAATGAAGGGTAGACCCACGGGCCGTAACATATCTGAGATGTAACGTCCACTGTTCAAAGTGCTGTCAATGCGAACAAGAGGTGACCGAGATGTGTAACCAATGGCAACCCATACCATCACGCCGAGTGATACGCCAGCATGGCGATGACAATTACAGGCTTCCAATGTGCGTTGACCGCGACGACGCCAAACACGGATGCGACCATCACGATGCTGTAAACAGAACCTGGATTCATCCGAAAAAATGACGTTTTGCCATTCGTGCACCCAAGTTCGTCGTTGAGTACACCATCGCAAGCACTCCTGCCTGTGATGTAGTGTCAAGGGTAACCGCAGCCATGGTCTCCGAGCTGATAGTCCATGCTGCTGCAAACGTCTTCGAAGAGTTCGTGCAGATGGTTGTTATCTTGCAAACGTCCCCATCTGTTGACTCAGGGATCGAGACATGGCTGCACGATCCGTTACAGCCATGCGGATAAGATGACTTCATCTCGATTGCTACTGATACGAGGCCGTTGGGATCCAGCACGGTGTTCCGTATTACCCTCCTGAACCCACCGATTCCATATTCTGCTAACAGACATTGGATCTCGTCCAACGCGAGCAGCAATATCGCGACACGATAAACCTCAATCGCGATAGGCTACAATTCGACCTGTATCAAAGTCGGAAACGTGATGGTACGCATTTCTCCTCCTTACACGAGGCATCACAACAACGTTTCACTAGGCAACGCCGCCTAACTGCTGTTTATGTACGAGAAATCGGCTGGAAACTTTCCTCATGTCAGCACGTTGTAGTTGTCGCCACCGGCGGCAACCTTGTGTGAATGCTCTGAAAAGCTAATAATTTGCATAACACAGCATCTTCTTCCCGTTGGTTAAATTTCGCGTCTGTAGCACGTCATCATCGTGGTGTAGCAATCTTAATGGCCAGTAGTGTAGATGGCAAAAAGATGTACCAATCACTTGAAAATATATAATACTGGGCACCAAATTCTTTCGAGAGTACCAAATAATTTTAGTAGTTCAGTGGTTTATAATGTGGTTTGTATCTGTTTATGAAAGTAATGTAACCCTTATCCTGTCTCCACAATGTGCTAATATTTCTGTACTGACTTGTGCTGACTTGCGTTCATACTTAGGACATTTATGGTAATTGTAAGTCGTAACGGTTCTGCGAGGTATCAGCACCGGCGACAACGTATTGTTGGTGACATGAACTAACTGGGCAGCTAAATACGCAGCGATGACACGATGCTTAAGCAGTTCTCAGCGTCTGAAAACCTGAGGACAGCTGCCGATCCGCCACTCGGTACACCAGTACCATGGTTCACCGCGCCGATCTTTGTCTCAGAGTATTGAAAAATAACGTACATTTACATCTTCATCAGTACTCCGCATGCCACCTATCGGTGTATGGCAGATGGTACTTCTGGCACGACTGACTCATACTTCCTTCTCTGCTCCACTCGTGAATGTCGCGTGGGAACAATGATTTCGGTGAGCCTTTACATTAGCTCTAATTTTTCATCGTTGTCTTTTCGTGACAAGTATGTGGTGGGGGAAGTAATATGTTGTCTGGTTCTTCTCAGAAAGCTCTGTCTCGAAATTTCATTAGCAATCTTCTCAGTGATTCAAAACGCCTCGCTTTGTAGCGTGTGCCACTGGTGTTTGCTGATCATCTCTAGCGCCGCCTAAAGGATCCCGTAACGAAAAGCGCTCTCTCCGTTAGATCTTCTCCACCTCTTCTATCTGTGCTCCCTGGTAAGTGTCCCAGATTAATGGATCATGCTCAAGAATCAGGCAAAGACGCGCCTTGGGAACCACTTGTTTCGTAGGTGAATTAGATTTACTTTAATATTCTTCCGGTGAATACCACTGTGGTGTCTGCTGTTCAAAAATGGTTCAAATGGCTCTGAGCACTATGGAACTCAACTGCTGAGGTCATCAGTCCCCTAGAACTTAGAACTACTTAAACCTAGCTAACCTAAGGACATCACACACATCCATGCCCGAGGCAGGATTCGAACCTGCGACCGTAGCGGTCTCGCGCTTTCAGGTTTGCTGCTCCTACTGTTTGTTTGAAGTAGTCGTTTCCACTTACGGTCACTATGGACACTCGTAAATATTTTATAGTGTATGTTGTTTTCAGCAATTTGTCCTTAGTAATGTAGTCGCACAGCTTTTTTTCCTATGTATGCGCAGTGTGTTATATCTGTTTACGTTCAGTGTCAACCGCCAGAGGCTACACAATTCATCAATATTCCGACAGTAATTCTGAAAAATTGGTACTATCTTCTTGCGTTGCTACTTCCTTATTGACAACTGCATCACCCGCCAACAGTCTTAAGGAGGTGCGGACGCTTTTTATTAGATCATTTATATGCAATGGAAGCAGTAACAGTGCATACTGTCACTTTTCCTTTTTCTCCAGAAGTTACCTCTACATCTCTTAGAATCCGATCCGCTAAGATCGACATGTTGAGTGCTATCTGCGAGGAAGTGCTGAATCCTGTAACTACTCTGGTCCCATACTCAGTAAGCTCGTATGTTCTTCACTAACCGGCAGTGCTCAACAGTGTCAAAACCCTACCTGAAGTCAAGGAACACGACATTACATTGCTCGCCGTTGTCTACAGCGCTATAGATGTTACGGAGGAAGAGAGAGCGCTGAATTTCGCAACAGAAAATCGACCTCAAGTCCATATTACATGCTCGGCAGCATGTGGACAAAACACTTGCACGTGCGAGAAAATAATTACTTTTCGCAATGAGAAAAAGCCCATATATGTGAAAATTAAGCAGATTTACCGGAAATTATGTTGAACACCCCGGGGATTGACGGGTAATTGTACTCAGCATGGCAACAGCGTTCAACTCGACTACCACTTCACAGATGACAGAAATTACAGTACGCGATGCAGCTGTAATCACAGATGTTACCGATATGTCATCGAGAAGGAAAAAAGTTTTGTCGTAATTTGAGAACATGAAACGGATCGAGAGGAATTTGCAATGTTTTCACCAGTGACGTAATGGTAATGACTTGCTGTGACATCACCTCTTGTAGTACATTTCGAATTTAATTGCTCTATACTGTTGTTCGATTTCATATTTTCGCTAGTTCCAGTTTTCAGTCCGTGCAGTGGGTCAGAAAAATACCGCTGCGTGCTAGAAATTAAAATCGGTACCATTGAATAGCTTTCTTTGCGATACGTTTCGGCCTCTCTCTGGTAACTGTACTACATTATCAATCTATGTCTGCGTATCGCATTTGTAACTTGTGCTATTTTTTACCCTCATACACAATTCACATGATGAAAACTTTCGCTTCAAATAACAGTAAAATATTTCCAAGGATGTGATGTCATGTTCATTATGCGTCCTGACGCACAGGCGCATTGATCATTACATCGTTGATCAAAATAGACAATCCCATAAAACTTCTGACACACTATGACAATACGCGAATCCACTACGTATAGAATGTCACATTATGCAATAAGCAGAATACACAAATTCATTCAACAAAGGTTTTGACTTACGTGGCAAGCTGACAGGAGTCGCTGCTCTTTACAAATCTCACCAAGAGATTTACCTCCGATAGGGAGACCAGGTAGGGAACATGTGTGGGCAACTCGCATCAGCATTGGAAAACAAAGCTTCAGTGTGCCACGCTAATTCTCTACTTACACGCTCAAACAGAAGGTCTACGTTATAGTGACTGTAATTACATTACATTACATGCTGGAAGACGAATAATGAGTGACAGCAAGACTGTGGGTCATACCTGTTAGCACTTGTGTCCTCACTTGCCCCCAAAACTGGAGCTCAGACTTCTTGCGAAGCTCACAAGCTCACAATGAGGTTCTGACAGCTGCTCTTGTGCTGCAAGAAAAGGTTTATCACTTCACAAAAGAATATCGATAGCTTTTTCTCGGTTTAAGTAAGCGCACGATTTCGTAACGACACTGTTATAGCTTCGGCAGAAATCGCAGTATTGCTAGGCAACGACACAGGCCGCTTCCAACGACTCTGCATTGTTGCGAACGTTCCGAATGATCGTTACTAAACAACATCGCTGTGAATTACAAACCACGCCACAATAGTTTACTGATTATGTTATGCAGGCGTTTTGGAATCACGACTGTTTGGAGCTGTAAAGCTATTCAGAACCCAAAGATCGCTATGCAGCGGAATCTGAAGTGTTGATCCTCAAATTGCGTACTATTCACAGACAAGTCATTATGCAAATGACCGAACTATTTATTTATGAATTAAAAAAAGGCTTCTAACTAACTTTCTAGCGGAAATTTTAAAATACGGGCAACATTGACCCTTGTACACAACAGAATACACGTAGCATCTCATCGTCTGACAACCTCAGTGGTGAATTTCTGTAGCTACTCACACCGCTTGAGCATGATGCGCAGTCTCATAAAGCGAAATTAAATACGACGAACACATGACGTCAGTTAACAGTAAGGAGGTGAAACACATGGAATTAATATGAAGATTAATAATTTATTCATCCGAGAACCATCTTGCAACAATGTAGCATATGTCAACACGAGGAAAATGCAAGTCACATATAAAAATACTGGCCAGTTGCGAATAGGATTTGCCTTATGTATGTAGATAATTAATCCATTCCGGTAATCGAGAAAATCGGTTTTTTGGCCTGTTATCGATATCGATACTGACAAGATATCGGTCCCGGGAATACTGAGATTTTGACAAGGTTTTAACTTTAAATTTAAATTTTTTCAGGAACTTAGCAATTGCCATCGTAATTTCTCAGGGAAGGTGGTCTTAACAGACTAGCAGAGACACAAACGGATTACTAAAGAAAAAAATAGTTTTTGTCGTGATATGTAACTCCAGATTAACAATTTCCGGATTTTTTCCCTTAGTGGTACTGTCAAACCTTGCTTCTTGCCCAATTTTATTAGGCCCGGGATTCTGAAGATATTCCTTCAGCTACGTACTATTTACAGACAAGTCATCATGTAAATGATTCGAGCTCAACGAGAAGTAGTGCCTGGTCTATAGGTTCTGATGAGAGTTTGTGAGCATCAAAATATGTGACATAAATGGCCGTATCGTTTCATTACATTGACTTAAAACCTTAAAATTTTTACACCACCAACAGCCTGTAGATGTAGTATGTGACATAAATTTCGACTTGATAGTCTACCCCTTCCAGCTAAAAAGGGATTTTAATAGACAGAATACAAACAGAAGGATAACGAATATCTAAAAATATTTTTGTCGTGAGATATGATCAGAAATTGACAACATTCGAAGTTTCACTTTACGTTTTATGTGAAACATTGATGTTGGCCAAATTTCATGGTTCTAGATCAACGGAAAGTACCCTGTAAGTTTTGATGAGTCAGTCTGCGAAAATGAAAATATGTGACATAAATGACCATATCTTATGACTGTATTTACTTAGAAGCTTAAATTATTTTGCTACATCAAGGGAACGTAGGCCTCCGTTTGTGATATAAATTTCAACTTTATAAGTGCAACTGTTCCTGAGAAAAAGGGGTTCTTAACAATTGGTCTGATAGATAGACAGACTGACGGACAACAAAGTGATTTTATAAGGGTTCCTTTTTTGTCGTCTGAGATACAGAAACCTAACTGCGAATAAATATTTATACACTTGCGTTCAACGAAGAAGGAACAGGTGGCTGGCTCTATCCTTCCTCAAGGGATGAGCCTGCATTTGCTAAAAGTGGAAACCAAAGAAACCCTAAATCAACGTGAGCTTCCAGACTCCCGAATACGAATCCAGTGTCTTGATAAAAAGTGCACTGCCTCAGCCGGTTATATCTTACGTATAGTGCCCTTGTCTTTGTAAATACTTGAAACAAATTAATTAATAACATAAAAAATTACATACCTTTTCTTTTTCCATGTTTTTCGCTGTCTACAACCACGCACACACACAAACACACGCACATACACTTGATCAGGATCACGACCACACTGACACCAATGATGTTACATCTTCAAGTCTTCGCTTCTGCCTCTCTGAACACCTGAGTGAGCATTCCGCCAGAACCAGTGAGACGTTGAGCTGAGGAAGAAGGTGATAAATTAGGATCATACACCTTTGGAATGGGTTTAAGATGTTGGTGGTGTTTGTTACAAAGTGACAGAGCTGTATTACTGATCACTTTCTTATCAGCCGATACTCTCAGCTACTTAAGCAATTTTTACGTCTATAGCGTGCATTATTTAAGACGTAGGCTTCGTTACCTTTTCAAATAAATATGAATTACCTCTTTACCTTTTTTGCTGATGTTTTAACACTATCGGTCCTTACCAAATTGACAGTCTCCGGTAATTTCAACCATCTGTAAGTAGTTTTAGCCTGACTGTGACTGTACCCAATGACAAGAATTCCGGCTGTAATTTTGTAATGGCAAAGTCAGTGAAACAGTAACAACAGCAAAGCAAATGGGTTTTGATTTGACGTTCTACGAATACGAAAGTGGACTATAATTATATATACATGCGTCACCAACGTAATTAGACAAGGCGGTATCAAGTTTTATAGCAAAGCGGAAATAAATTTCACCAAAGAAAACTAACCTCACTTGATACCCTAAGTAATCTCTTCTAACGCAGTTACTGCCAATATTATACAGTAACTTGCTCTAGCAAACAACACAACAGCTAACCCTTATGCAGAACATAGAATGACCAACAAACGCAGCAGTACACACTGTTTCACACTAACACTTACTGTTAGTATAAACGACTGTGCAGTATAATGAACAAATGCAGAAGGACATATGAACCTACTAACAGATTCTAACCGGCATTAGCTTGAACTACTATTGTTTTAACTAACTATCACGAAAATATCATGATTTGAAAGACTACTGATTACTATGGGCTACAGAAATTTGCACACGAAGTTACTCTATACAAATGGGTAGTACAGATATTATTTATAAGAAAACTTTGCTGGAGAACAAAATGATGGTACTGGTTGCTACACTTTCTCAGAAAGAGCCATTAGTCTCGTGTATCACATAAATAAAGTAGCTTATGAGGTTCCTTAAAGTGGTATGGTTTGAAGAACCAACATCAATTGTAAATGGTAACACACAAAATTAAGGAAATGGAAAATATCTCTAGTAACTAGTTGAAGTATACTGAATAATGAAAAATTAGTTGAACAGTTAACAAGGGACCCAGAAACTAGTCTCTCAATGAACTCAAAGACATGCTGGCTTTGTAAATGACTACACAACTTGAAAAATTACTTTAAAACAACATATAAAAATAAACAAACAATTACTAGTTTACAAGCCTGTTCAAAGTGAAATAATACTGCTATCTTTTTATAACCTTTACTTACAGACAGTTATAACCACTTTATATTTTTGTCATTGATCGTTTTAAGCTTTCTTCATGAACACACTTTAGGAAAATTTAAGATGAAAAATTATATGGAATAAATCATTTATTACTGTACAGAAAACTAACCAAACTTCATACTCCACACAGTTAAGGAAATGCAAAAACTTTTACTGGCAAAGTTGTCAGTTTAATAAAAAGAACCCCGTCTAGGAATGTGGCTGAGGATAACCATTGGTTTGCACACGAAAGTTATGAGTTCCACAAAAAGGTATTATTCAATACATAATATCGGGTCCCTTAGATGTGCATATTTAAATAAGGTGACGCTTGTGGAAAATTACAGTGGCTATAAAATTGGCGGTAAGCAATCATGGTTCTAGATGTGATCCACATCCTGATGTAACTCTTCTTAGCGTCGTAAATTTAACCAGACAGTGCCAAGAATGATACCATGGTCAACAGGACATTTTACATTCCATCCGAGACTAATTTACATGCTCGCAAGCTCCTCTTGCCTCAATTTATACATCCAAATTCTTCACTATGGCTGAGCAAGGGCCGCGCGGGATTAGCCGAGTGGGGCTGGCAGTGCGGCTGGTCCCGGCGGAGGTTCGAGACCTCCCTCGGGCATGGGTGTGTGTGTTTGTCCTTAGGATAATTTAGGTTAAGTAGTGTGTAAGCTTAGGGATTGATGAACTTAGCAGTTAAGTCCCATAATATTTCACACATTTGAACATTTTTTTTGCTGATCAAGATTGCCGCTGACCACTCAGTGTCACGGTCAGAAATGGAATGTGCCAGTCGCCACAAAGGAATCAAGCACATTGTCCAGCTTTTCCAGTCCCGCCAAACTACTTTCGTAGCGGTGGGGCTTTACTACAGATTTTACATTTAGCTTTCCTCCTAGTGGACCAGTGAAATATACATCGTTTTTACAAATTATTACATTCACAGACTATTACATATAAGACCAAGGGTAAAATTACAACATAATTTCTTAAAATGCCAAAATAATTAACATAATTATTACACATTTACACGACCAAAGATTTTGACTACACAGATAAGCTAGAGTACAATGTCAGCACACAACTTACATGAAATGTACCTAAATCTATCTATTATTGGCGTTATAATCTCTACAAGAGGTTGGTCCGCTTTAAAATCACTCGACTCTAGTATTTGTTTGTGATTCAGTTCAGAGAGCATCGGGACCTTGAGGAATAAGGCGGACGTGAGAAGTTATGCTCGTTGTTTAGGAGTCCGTAGAAGGTTGTTTGTGTAGCAACAAGATTCACTCCCTTCCTCGTTGTGAGTGAAGGCCAAGAAAATTAAAGTTAGGGTCATTTAATGGAGCATATGGCGAGGTCCTGTAAAGGTAAGTGAGCCGTGTGTACTTCCATCTTTCCACGGCTCGTTTCCTGAGCGTCGTGTGGAGCCAATATTGTTGGTAATCGACAGCGTTTGGGCGCCATCGGGCTCTAGCATCTCGTTTCTGTCTTTTATTGCTTCGCTTCTATTTCGTTTTTCCGCGGTTGTTCAGAGCTGGTCTTTTATGAAGCTCTTTCGTTTGAACTCCCGTCCGTATTGAACCCACTATCGACTGCGAGTTCTGTCTTTGGTGTACTTAGAAACCGTAGGTTGGTAACACGACTGACTCACGTGTTTCCTACAGCAGACTCTTTGGCCTGTACTATTTATAGGCGAGCGCGGTCACGCTGGAGGAGGTTGTCGCGCAGTGGCCTTCGTGTCTGCTCTGGTGACGTCGACATCCTGCCTTCCGCGTACGCGTGTTGTTATCGAACCCGCACTTCTACCCGTGGAGGAAGGCCGGCCTGGTTGGGCCCCTCTGTCCGCTCTTCACTGGTTCTCCGCGGGAAGCGTATGGCAGTCTAATCACCGCCTACGTCGACGAAGGCAAACAAACAGTAACCATCATGGGGCGGTGGAGCCGCCGTTCGGCGAGGGTTTGGGTCCGGGAGCAGTTCGGCTGGGTCGGTGTCTGCCGGAACGATTGGGGACGGCTCAGAATTGTGCACAGCAGTACCGGACAAAAGACGAAGTGCGCCGAGGGAAAGGAGAAAAGAAGTTAAGTGTGAATGTTTCATGTTGATCGTCCTTTGAGATTGAGTTCATCCAGTCGTCTTTCCCGCCTTGTGGCCACCGCTGTGGCAATCCTCTGTTCTGTTCACTGGTGCAATTCTGACAGTGCAGATTCCTCCACGCATCGTTGCTAACCGGTGTAGTGGTGTGTTTTGGTAGTTATTTGTGTACGTTTGCACTTCTATGTTTTGGTAGTTTATTCTCCCGCCCTGTGGTTGCAGAATTTCGGGTGGGGAGTTAGTTCCTTGTCTCCCAAGATCTAGTGCTGCATTATTAAGGTTAATTCTAGTTCAGTCTAGTGTTCTGTTAGCCCCTGGGTATATGTGTCCGGCACACTATTTACGCTGTATTTATTCTAAGTGAGTTGCGCTGACAGTAGTTGGGGGCTCGAGTGCTGTCACGGAGCTAATAAGGGGTCACATTGGTTTCGGCTTGTCAGTTGGAGGGTGTTGCCTTAGAGGTTTGTTAACATTGGCATGTCAGCGTTGTCTAGCGCTACCGGGACCTAAAGAAGAACATTGTGCTGATTAGGGAATGTTGTTACACGTTCTTGATTTCATTTCGATACCTGTATTTGTGAAGGCAACCGCATGAAGTAAGATCTGTTCTGAAGCTATGCTGAATCTTGCGCTCTTGGGATTTTGGGTTTTGTTTTGATCCCGACTATTTGGGTGTCAGGAATATGGAACTGTGTTGTTAATGTTTGGCTTGAACAACGGATACGCGCCTTGTTTAGTACGTGTGTAGTGGCATGGCGTCCTCGTGAAGGCGTGCCCGCTAGATTGCTAATACGTCTCCTCAAAGTGTAATTTCCACCTTACTGAAACCCCCTTGTTAAAAGGGAGGAAGGAGAAAAGAAAAACTTTAGAAATATCTTATATTTGCATTAACTATCTAACCTGTCGCTTAAGTAAATATCTGCTCAGTGATTAAGCTAATGAGAGCACCTATCTTAAAAGTAACTAGCGCACTTCTGTTATGGTGGACCTCGTACCTATTTTGGTCCGAAAGATTGTATAAACAGGCTTACATGCTCCGTATCAAATTTCTGATGTTGTTTTTTGAGTGATTGTGGATTATTAAAATTGATTATAGTGCAGACGTTTGTATTTTACCAACCGTACTTGTAAGTTATTAATGTGATTTCCTGGAATGTAATACGAAAGTTTACGACCATAGGTTGTCCAGGTAGAAATTTTCAAGCCATGCTGCGTTGTGAATTCATGTATTTATGTTTTATATTGCAATGAGAATTTAAATGTGGTAAACCCACGCTTTGTGATTAATAATTAAAGATTTAAGAGTGCGTTCACTTAGCGCTTACTTACGTGTTGTGTTATTATTATTTTTAAAAATTATAATAGGCGTTTTAGTTTCTTAACTTAAAGCCTTTCCAATTCGAAAGTGGTGGCCCTCCCATTTTGGGCAATTGTAAGTATCGAAGCAGGATTTACGTTGTTGGTGTTATGTATTGTATGTTATGAATAAATTATTTATGTGTTAAATCACGTCTGATATGTCAATTCCTTGGCCCCGTCCACACCTAGGACATAGTCTTTTAATATTAAATGATCAGACCACCGACCCAGTAAGCTAGATGAGGAGGCTCAGCTTTTTCTAGTGGGTTCTTCTTTTTATGCAACTCAAATTTTGATTATGCGCTCGGGTCAATGAAGGAGAATTTACAGAAGGAAGCATAGATCGTGCATCACGGATTAGGCAGTAAACGTCCAAATTATAGATACCAGCAAAGACCGCAAAGGGCTGTCTAACTGGGATAAATAAAGAAGAAAGAAAACAAAAAGTAAACCAAGCGTGAGTATAAGGAAGAAGGATTGGCTTGATTTTCATTTCCTAACAGTCAGGCTCTCTCATATCTATTCCGTTTCCCATCTAGTCATTTCCATGCTTTACCTTATTCCTTACTGAGATGTGTGCTAACCCAGTTATATCGTGATAAATTGTAAGAAAACAGAGCAGTTTCATAGAATGACTTATTCATGACCATGCATCTGAAGGATAGGTCATTTGTTGTAAATTATGTTCTCACGTGAATTCTTCTTTTAATGGTGATACGCCCCCGCAGTATAATGAAACTTGCATTCTGTCTCCGTATGGTCGATCGGATTTTATGCTTCCATTGCGTTGTTGCTTTGTTAGCTTACATTCAGATGCTGGGGCTTCATGTGTCCCTGATGCTTCACCAACTGTGAACATAAGACATAAACATAAAGATGAATTGTATATCATTTCTCCATCCAAAGAAAATAAGGGTGTTTCGTTATTTGACACAAAATGGAAATCCTCTTGACATGGTGAAAGAGGCTGCTTTGTTGGGAAGTTTATAGTGAAGTAGATATTACCCAAGCTATTTTACGCATTTTTCTTGATCTTTTTCTGTAAAAACTAAAACGTTTTGATCGAACGACACTGCCAAGTAAACTCTGCCTGTCATACACGTCACAACCAGGCACCTATTTTAACGTTTTCTTTTGGCTAGTTAATATTATTTTCGTTCTGTCGACGTGTTACCAATGTTGTTCAAATTTTTATATAGTTGTGTACCAGGTTAAAAATAATGCTTCGCGGAGTGTATGCATGCTTGAATGCGTGTGCATGTCAGTCTGTGTGAGTCGATATTAGAAATGGAATGTTAATTGAAGCAAATCGAACACTGTTCACTTACCGTGTGAATGCATTTATTGCTGTTCTCTTACCAGGCAATTAGTGAGTTTCCGGTAATCGAGGAGCTATCGGCAGTGTCGAAGTGTGAATATTCACAGAATCAGACATTTTATTCTTATCGTATGGCAATACATATATAAAGATTACAAATTACAGCATATCAGCATTTAAGCACAACTCTCAAGCATAAAATAACACAAATAATAACAGCTATATATGGATATCAAGGTATTTTATGTATTTTATAACATGACTCGTCGCAGTGAGGAAATCTTCCAAAGGACCTTGTAAGGTGTATGCTTCGCCGGCGATGGGCGAGGCATGACAGAATCTCTGACCAGAGAGTAGTTTATTGTTAGTTGTTGCTAGTCGCGAGTCTGCGCTAGTCTGCGCTAGTCTGCGCGAGTCGACAGTAGAAGTCAGTCGGATACAGTAGCGAGTGGACGGTAGTAGTCTGCGGGAGTCGACATGCGTCGGCTGTGTGCTCTGCTCGCGACTCTGGTCAGGACTCTGGACGATGAGTATTGTTGTAGAAGGTAAAGAAGCAGCATTGCGCATATTTAATAATGTATGTTAATTGTAATTTAATTTGTTCAGAAAAAATGCCCCAATAATAATTTTTTTATAAAGTAACTCTTTTAAAGAAAAACATTCATTTCAATTTAAAGAATTTTTCCAATGCATTATCATTGCTTCCAAGAATTTTATATATATATATATATATATATATATATATATATATATATATATAGGCCAGCATTGCACGAAGCTGTGTCGAAGAATGTATACATAAGAGCAGATATATAATTGCAGTTTTATTGAGGTAAGAATTTTTGCTTGTTTTATTCAGAATACAGGGCCGAAGGTCAGCGCTGCTGTCCTTATAAAATTTACCAGATACTATTATTTCTGTTAGGAGGTTACATTTCGTTCATTGTTCATTATTTAATTAATATTATTGTTGGTTTATGATCAATAATCATTCCTTAATTTCTGCGGGGAGTTTACACTTGGCTCCATTTCAAATTCGCAGTTAATAATTTTTGTGAGGAGGTTACACTTGGCGACATCCGGCCAGGATCGTATTTCTTTGTGAATCTTCTGAGAAGTAGTCATATATCTGCTCTTATTTACTTAAATGTAATTAGCATTTGGCGCAACGCATTTTCTAATTTGTCACTCTTTCTTCCACAGATCATCGGAAAATTGTTGCTCTTTGTTGTAATAGTGTTTGTTGGATTTTACATTGTCTTTGTTTAATTTGTGAACAATTTTGATTTGTGTAAAAATGCCGGGAAAAACTGTTAACAGTACATCGCGATGTGTAATGAATGAAATAGCCGACTCAAATAATTTGACCGATACTACTTGCGACACGCAGTGTAATGATGACAATCCTCCATTTACAGAATATCAGTGCGTACCGACCATTTGTAATGATTTTTATCCTAATGATGAACAAATGAATTCAATTGTGTCCTCTGTTAATTTAACGACAATTGATGACGCGGGACGTTCTGTTACAATGAACGCTTCCCAGCTTGACACACCCGGTTTGCAAAATTTACGTAACGAACAGACAAATTTTTCTCATGAAAATGAACAGTGTAATCAGAGTAAGACAGATTCATTTGATTCCGGTGTAGGGACTAACACTGCACGTCCGATGAGCAAACATTTTCAAGAATCACAAAGTGACCGAATGATTACACAAAACGTGACAATTGCAGATACACCATCACACAGCACAGAGAATAGAGTTGCTAATTTTAGCTTGGATCAAATTATGGCATTGTTGCTAGAAATGAACAAACAACTTACTGAAAAACTAGACAACAATTCCAAACAACAGAATGAAAGACAAGAGGAAAACCACAAACAACTTAGTGAACAGAACAAACAACTTAATGAAAAATTAGACAACAATTCCAAACAACTTAGTGAACAGATCAAACAACTTAATGAAAAACATGACAACCTTAATGAAAAATTAGACAACAATTGCAGACAGCTTAGTGAACAGATTACAGCCGTTGCCGCGCAATGTCATGATACTAAAGAACAATTACGTGAGGAAATTGAGGCTTGTGCTAGAAAAAGTAGTGAAGAAATTAGATCTGTTGCTCAAGAATTAAGGAATATGCAAGCAGCTGCAACAGAATCACTTAGAGACGAAATTAGTGCAGTCGGTTAATAATGCTCTGCAAATACAACACAGTTACGCGACGAGTTTAAGTTAATAACAGCAGAACTTTCGCGCACACTGGATGCAAAAAAAGACGCGAAATTCGACCAACAGAATAGTCAAATTGACGAACGTTTTAATCATCACCTGCAAAACAGTGAAACGCGAATCCGTAAATTTATACAGGAACAGAATAAAGTAAAGCGACAAGTTATGGAAACAATTACCGCCCAGAGACAGGAAGATAAACGCAAATAGTTTACGAAAGCAAAAACATACGTAGAGATCAATATTGCTACTGTATCAGACGAAATTAATACAAACAGTTGAACACCGAGTTGCGTGATGAAATTTCCGATCTTAAATCAAAAACAGTGAAACGCGTACGTTTCATATGTATTCATTACCAGCGATGGCGAGGCATGACAGAATCTCTGACCAGAGAGTTATTTATCGTTGCTAATCTGCGCTTGATCGCGCGAGTGTTTAGTTGCGAGTTGCACTCAGTCTGTAGTAGAAGTCGGATACAGTTGCGTGTACCGAGTCGGCAGGAGCAGTTGCGAGTTGCACTCTGTCTGTAGTAGAAGTCGGATACAGTTGTGTGTGGCGAGTCGGCATGCGTCCGCAGTGTGCTCTGCCCACGAGTCTGGTCAGGAATGTGGTGGACAATATGTATATTATTGTAGAAGGTAATGAAGCAGCATTGCGCTCAGTTAATAACGTATGGTAAGTGTAATTAATTTGTTCAAAAATTTTCCCAATAATAATTTTTTTATAAAGTAAATTTTTTAAAGAAAAGTAATCATTTAAATTTAAAGAATTTTTCCACTCTTTTGAAGAGAAAGCATTCATTTCAATTTAAAGAATATTTCCTATGCATTCCTTCCAAGAATCAAAATTAAATATGGGCCAGCACTGCACGGAGCTGTGCCGAAAAATAAGAGCAGATATAGATGCAGTGTTACTGAGGTAAGAATTTATCAGGTTTAATTATTTCACAGGGCAGAAGGTCAGCGCAGCTGCCCTTATAAAATTTATCAGGTTTAATTATTTGTGTTGAGATGTTACGTTCAGTTCACGGTTCATTATTTAATTAATATTATTGCGTGGGTTTTTTGGTCAATTTGCATTTATAAAATTTTTGTGGGGAGGTTACAACAGATACACACACAGTAGATTTTCAAACAGTGACCGACAGACTCGAACAATTAGAACTAACACAGGATTCCGATGTCATCAAAGCTGACGTTAAAAAATTGAACGAAACCACACGTAAAATACAAAAACAAATTAATGCTTCTTACACTAAAAAAGATGATCAGGTAAAAATACTGACTGAAAAATATGATGAACTGGCCAGTCGTATTGACGTTATTGAAAGTAATAATGACAGCAAATCAGACGATACTTCACCGATTTCGTTTAATCAAACACCTAAATTCCAAAATTTACAGCAGACGATCAGTGAGATAGATTCGTTCAGTAATACATTATGTAGAAAATTGTCAACTTTACAGCAAGAGGTAACAGAGATGAAAAATGTTTCAGTCACTAACACGTCACAGCAGACGCCACATTCCGAACATTTGTCACATTCACACAGCCAGTGTAACTTAGGCAATTTACAGAGACTACGCGACTTAAAATCCGAAAAGACACAGAAAAACAGATTCATATGCAATCGTGAACATATTCACACATTCAGAGACGATAACGTTGATTACGAGCAATTTTTATCCGTAAGAAAATCTAAGGAATTTAAAAATGACAGAGCACAGGTATACGCTTTCAACTGGATACGTCGATTTATTTTTGTACTTTCACCAGCTTGGTCTATAACGCAGAAACTAGCTTTGAACTGGATACGATAATTTGCTCTTGAATTTTTACCAACATTTCGTGTAATGCAGAAACTACAATTAGCATGGATACAGCAATTTATTTTTGAATTTTCACCGGCATTGCCAATGACAAAAGTGCACACGCACTGAAGTTCAGAACATATCTGGGTATCACAAAATGTATACACAATGAGTACAAAACATATTAACAAATGGCATAGAGTGCACACGCACTCTAAAACTCTCTAGTATTTTTTTACAACAAATAAACATATCAAGGAGTGAAATAAAGTGCACAATGCACTATAGAAGTCTTTAGTATTTTCAGGACAACTGATCTTATTAACAAATGAAAGGAAGTGCACACGCACAGTATATGTCTTTATCATTTTACAAGAATTAGGAAAGGAATGGGAAGGATTGCGTCATGGTTGTAGCACTTTAGGTTGCACGCAGCTGCACTGAAGTCCATATCTTTCTACAGAAGCACAACACCAAGTGAGACAATCTGAAGCTCTTTTCCTTGAAGTATTAATCAGTGTAGCCAAGACACTGAAATGTCGTAATAATATTCCATGCTATCATTTTGGTAGTACACTAGGTACACCAAACAGTGGGACCATAATAACATCTCCATCGCTCAAGGTGGTGGACAGCATGTCGTGTCAACACCATGTTCTTGTAAAGTAGACCAACGTAGAATTAGTGCAAACACCAAATATATTGCTCCATGATCATGAGCATAGATAGGACAAATGGATATTGCAGTAATTTCTGGTAATTAGGTCAGAAGGTGAAGGACATTAAGTCACATACTAGTCTTCATTGAGAATTACACTAGTCTAACAACTGATTTGAGTAATTGGTGGCACTCATCGCCCAGTTACTGAATATTTCTGTACCATGTATGTAGTATTACAGAACAATGTTCATAAAATTATCTGAATATAGTAATTATTGGCACTCATTGCCCAGTTATAAACCATCAGAAGTCATCATTCAAAACAGAAGATATTGAATGGCATAGTATTAACATAATTCACTTAATTATAGTAATCATTGGCATCATAGGTAATCTTATTACAATAAACAGTGGCATTCATTGGCCAGTTACAAAGCATTTTTTTTTATATTATTCAGAAGTCATTATTGAAGTGACATACCATTCAGAGCTGATCAGTATTATTCAGAACTCTCTTAAACTAGTAGCATTATTTCGGACTGGTAATTACTTTGTTTGCTTTTGAGTTATTGCTGCAAATGAAGATGTGTAACGTCATGAGTCATGAGTCAGCTGTAGCAAGGTTATGAAACAAGTAGAGTATATGTGATCACATTCATAAACGACATAGGTTTAATAAACAACTATTTATACCACATTAATTTCATGAATAATTTCTCCTGCAAAATATACAAAATGGATTATGAAACTGAAAGAAGAAACGCATATTATGCTGAAAAGTAGTGAACTTCGAATTAACAGGTAGTGAAATGTGTATAAAAATATATATGTTCTCTAGCTGTCCTTTCCAAAACCTTCAGTCATCATACCATGCGGTATAAGACATACTGTCAAAACGAACTGCAACAAATACTTAAATAACTACATAGCATCTCTTAACTAACAGCAAATATATAAACTTCATCATTATTTTCATCTGCAAAGAAAAACTTCATTATCCATATCACCATAACTCCATTATTATCATCACCTGTAAAGAAAAACTTCATTATCCATAGTAGCATATTCTTCATCATTATTCATCACCATTCATTATCATCTGCAAAAGAGTCACTTCATTATTCATTATACAACTATTCCTTATTTCTATCATATTTCATCACTAAAACTAAGATGTGTAGTTCTGTCTGACAGCCTGCATCAATCGCCTCGTATTCTGAAAGAAAAAATTAGTTAAGACTGCTATTCTACGATGTGTATAGTATATTCTTGTTAATGCTTGTTAATTATGATCCATTTACTCTTCATCACGAGGTATTGCATCCTCCTTCGTTCATTCCGAAGGTGAAATTCCCATTTCTGTTTAATTTATTTCGTTTACACGTAATTTCTTTCTGAAAATGATGAACAAAGATTAATGTCTTGCATTTAATTCATATACCCATTAGATAAAAACTGGTTTATAGTAACATAATTGAGCATACAGCATAGCATGACAGAAAACGTAATATGTCAAAAACATTGTCAGTGTTCAGAAGCAAATATGTACACAGTGTATCACAATGTAGTAGCAAAAAAAAGTAAAGTCACGATGTTTAGCTATCATAAGGCAAAATGTTTAAGTCAACTGGTGTTTGTAATATCTTAAATATTTCATAGTACATACAAACAAAACAGGAAAACAATCATACATACATAAAAATGGAAAATATGCACATTCTAGGGTGTATAACGACAAGAAATGTGATCTTGTTTGTGTACAGCTTGTATGTTGTGTAGTTAATAGAGGCGAGAATTGAAGACTTTAATAGAGAGAAAATTTGATAAAATTAATATATCACTAGATAGAATTGCATAATTATTCGTAAGATACGTAATTTTATCTGGAAAATGTGCACTGTCTAATGTGTAACGACAAGAAAAGCGACCTGCTAACCTTACCTTGCCGGGCACTTGCTGAGAAAAAAATGCGATAATCATCAGTAAGTAGCCACATAAATATAATTGCATAAGTGGTCATAAAATGTGTAAGTTCATCTGGAAAAATATGCACGGACTGATGTGTAACGACAAGAAAAGCGACCTGCTAACCTTACCTTGCCGGGCACTTGCCAAGAAAAAATTACGATAATCATCAGTAGGTGTTCACGTGAATATAATTGCATAAGCGGTCATAAAAAATTAGGTAATGGCATTACAGTGTGATAAATCATAAAGTATTTTCATTCAATAAAAGGTTTGACGTTCGACACGTAGTGGTTCCCTTTGGTTTTTCTGGTTCTCAAAGAACCGAAGAACCGTACAGAGGTCATTTCCGCATCACGGATCTTAGACTGGCATTCCACATTGTTCACAGATACGTATGTACACAACCATAATAATCCAGACGAAGCCGAGTATGACGTTATACAGATGATTTCTGATAAAGTTAAACAGAGCAGTGCAAATACAGACGACGAACGTACTCAACAACGCAATATTCTTTTACAGCTAGCTCCAGTTTTTGACAACGTTCCTGGTACTATGTCCGGTTTTATGTATGAATTTCATGTTAAACAGCACGACACATTTAAAGACAAGCATTACCCCATTCCGTATATTCACAGAGAACAAGTTAAGAAAGAATTGTAAGCTATGCTTGACCAAGGAATTATTGAACCGGCAGTTAGTCCGTACATAAACCCGCTCCATATTGTTAAGAAAAAGGATGGTTCACTTCGCCTCGTACTTGATTCGCGGCACATCAATGACATTATTATTAATGACATAGATCGCCCACAGACACTAGAAGAACTTCTACAGAAATTTCATGGTACTGCTATTTATTCCACATTAGATTTGAAATCGGGATTTTGGCAAATTCAGCTCCATCCGAACTACAGAAAGTACACAGCTTTTCTCTGTTTTGGTGACTGTTATCAATTTTGTAAATTACCGTTCGGTTTAACTATTTCTTCAGCAGCATTTATTCGCGGTTTGAATACAATACTTCCGACAGAACTTAAAGACAGAATAACAACGTACGTAGACGACATTCTTATTGCAGAAGCTAACTGGTCTGAACACAATCTGATTCTTGAACAACTGTTGCAAACTTTTCGTGCACAAGGACTCACAGTTAATCTCAGTAAATCGCACTTTGGTAAAACTTCTATAAAATTTCTTGGACATGTAATTTCAGCAGAGGGCATTACGCCTGACCCGGAAAAACTTCAAGCTCTACGTGACATTACTGTTCCTACGACGAAGAAACAACTACGCAGTTTTTTTGGGTTTAATTTACTTTTTCCGTAAATTTATTCATTACTCTGCTTTAGACACCCCTAGATTATGTCAATTGACAGGTAAAAACGCTATTTAGTCCTGGGACAGGCAAGCACATTCTGAATTTGTGAACCTGAAACAAGCCTTGTTGAATGCACCACTTTTATCACACCCAGATCTTACCAGAAATTTTTCCATTGCCACCGACAGTTCTAACACCGCTTTAGGCGTACACATTTTTCAGGAAATTGAGGAAGATGGTTCTACAGTAATTAAAAACATCGCCTTTGCGAGTCGCATTCTGTCACCTGCTGAACGAAATTATTCTTTTACAGAACTTGAAACATTATGTGTTGTATGGGCTTTTACCAGATTTAGGCATTTTCTCTATGGAAGACATACGACCGTTTACACAGATCACAGAGAGATACAATTTTTACATTCGGCTAAATTTACACACGACAGATTAAGTAGATGGAAACTTTATATGCAGGAATTTAATTGTACAATTGTTCACATTCCTGGTACACAAAATATTGTAGCAGATACACTATTCCGTTCTCTCAGCAACAATCAGCAAGACATCGCAACCAACTTCTGCAAAGAAAATTTCAGCGTCATGTACTTTCAACAAGTTGCATTTGAAAATTTCATTTCGTCGTCATTACAACACATAGCACAAGAGCAGAGTAAAGACAACGTATGGAAAGAAATCAAACACCTTTGGCAAGATAGGAATAATGTTACTATTAGAAACCATTACACTATACGCAATGACATTCTGTTTCGGCACTCTCATCCTGACAGCAACAATTGGTTATTATGCATTCCTGACGAAGTTGTTAACAAATTAATCTGGTATACTCATTTAAGTTACGCACATTACGGAGCCAAAAAATGTTTTCTTATACTGAGACAGAACTGTTATTTTACCAACATGGAGAAACGTATACGACGAGTTTTAGCGTCATGTAAAATCTGCCAGGAAGCTAAATCAGATACGACTTCACATATTCCTCCATTACATCCCACTGTACCTGTTAAATTAAGGCATATGGCCGCTGTAGACATTTTTGATCCGATTCCCAGAACTAATAGAGGTTTTTGCTACATCTATACCGCTGTTGAACTCACTTCAAAATTTGTTACCTTCACTCCGTTACGCAAAGCTACTGCTAAAACTGTTTCGAAAGCAATTGTAAAACATTTTCTATTTCATGTAGGGCATGTGTTGAAAGTAATTTCCGACAGTGGATCACAATTTCGATCTGCTATATGGACACGTATGTTACGAGCTAGAAACATCTCTCCGATCTATATATCCAGATACCATGCTTATTCGAACCCTTGTGAACGATTTTTCAAAGAAATTAGTAAATTGTGTATACTGCCATAAAAGACATATTGATTGGGACACATACATACTCTCATTCCAGGATGTAATTAATTCCATACCAAATGAATCTACTATGCTATCTCCGTCTGTTATACTGAAAAATGTTTAACCACCTAACAAAATTAAAGAATTAGTAACATTTCCTACATCTCGTCGACTACGACACCATGAAATAATTGACATTGCGCTGAACAACATCAAACGTGCCGCAGAGCGCCGGAGAAGACAGCAAAAACAGGTTTGTACACGCAGTGAATTTCACATTGGACAGAAGATATTAGTACGTACACACTATTTAACCAACAAAGGAAAGAGTAGATGCAGTAAATTTGAGCTTCTATACGCAGGTCCATATCGGATTCGCAGCATTCCTCACCCCAATGTAGTTCACGTCGAAACTTTAAGAACCAGGAAAACCAAAGGGAACCACTACGTGTCGAACGTCAAACCTTTTATTGAATGAAAATACTTTATGATTTATCACACTGTATTGCCATTACCTAATTTTTTATGACCGCTTATGCAATTATATTCACATGAACACCTACTGATGATTATCGTAATTTTTTCTTGGCAAGTGCCCGGCAAGGTAAGGTTAGCAGGTCGCTTTTCTTGTCGTTAGACATCAGACCGTGCATATTTTTCCAGATGAACTTACACATTTTATGACCACTTATGCAATTATATTTATGTGACTACTTACTGATGATTATCGCATTTTTTTCTTGGCAAGTGCCCGGCAAGGCAAGGTTAGCAGGTCGCTTTTCTTGTCGTTACACATTAGACAGTGCACATTTTCCAGATAAAATTACGTATCTTACGAATAATTATACAATTCTATCTAGTGATATTTTAATTTTATCAAATTTTCTCTCTATTAAAGTCTTCAATTCTCGCCTCTATTAACTACACAACATACAAGCTGTACACAAACAAGATCACATTTCTTGTCGTTATACACCCTAGAATGTGCATATTTTCCATTTTTATGTATGTATGATTGTTTTCCTGTTTTGTTTGTATGTACTATGAAATATTTAAGATATTACAAACACCAGTTGACTTAAACATTTTGCCTTATGATAGCTAAACATCGTGACTTTACTTTTTTTTGCTACTACATTGTGATACACTGTGTACATATTTGCTTCTGAACACTGTCAATGTTTTTGACATATTACGTTTTCTGTCATGCTATGCTGTATGCTCAATTATGTTACTATAAACCAGTTTTTATCTAATGGGTATATGAATTTAATGCAAGACATTAATCTTTGTTTATCATTTTCTGAAAGAAATTACGTGTAAACGAAATACATTAAACAGAAACGGGAATTTCACCTTCGGAATGAACGAAAGAGGATGCAATACCTCGTGATGAAGAGTAAATGGATCATAATTAACAAGCATTAACAAGAATATACTATACACATCGTAGAATAGCAGTCTTAACTAATTTTTTCTTTCAGAATACGAGGCGATTGATGCAGGCTGTCAGACAGAACTACACATCTTAGTTTTAGTGATGAAATATGATAGAAATAAGGAATAGTTGTATAATGAATAATGAAGTGACTCTTTTGCAGATGATAATGAATGGTGATGAATAATGATGAAGAATATGCTACTATGGATAATGAAGTTTTTCTTTACAGGTGATGATAATAATGGAGTTATGGTGATATGGATAATGAAGTTTTTCTTTGCAGATGAAAATAATGATGAAGTTTATATATTTGCTGTTAGTTAAGAGATGCTATGTAGTTATTTAAGTATTTGTTGCAGTTCGTTTTGACAGTATGTCTTATACCGCATGGTATGATGACTGAAGGTTTTGGAAAGGACAGCTAGAGAACATATATATTTTTATACACATTTCACTACCTGTTAATTCGAAGTTCACTACTTTTCAGCATAATATGCGTTTCTTCTTTCAGTTTCATAATCCATTTTGTATATTTTGCAGGAGAAATTATTCATGAAATTAATGTGGTATAAATAGTTGTTTATTAAACCTATGTCGTTTATGAATGTGATCACATATACTCTACTTGTTTCATAACCTTGCTACAGCTGACTCATGACTCATGACGTTACACATCTTCATTTGCAGCAATAACTCAAAAGCAAACAAAGTAATTACCAGTCCGAAATAATGCTACTAGTTTAAGAGAGTTCTGAATAATACTGATCAGCTCTGAATGGTATGTCACTTCAATAATGACTTCTGAATAATATAAAAAAAAATGCTTTGTAACTGGCCAATGAATGCCACTGTTTATTGTAATAAGATTACCTATGATGCCAATGATTACTATAATTAAGTGAATTATGTTAATACTATGCCATTCAATATCTTCTGTTTTGAATGATGACTTCTGATGATTTATAACTGGGCAATGAGTGCCAATAATTACTATATTCAGATAATTTTATGAACATTGTTCTGTAATACTACATACATGGTACAGAAATATTCAGTAACTGGGCGATGAGTGCCACCAATTACTCAAATCAGTTGTTAGACTAGTGTAATTCTCAATGAAGACTAGTATGTGACTTAATGTCCTTCACCTTCTGACCTAATTACCAGAAATTACTGCAATATCCATTTGTCCTATCTATGCTCATGATCATGGAGCAATATATTTGGTGTTTGCACTAATTCTACGTTGGTCTACTTTACAAGAACATGGTGTTGACACGACATGCTGTCCACCACCTTGAGCGATGGAGATGTTATTATGGTCCCACTGTTTGGTGTACCTAGTGTACTACCAAAATGATAGCATGGAATATTATTACGACATTTCAGTGTCTTGGCTACACTGATTAATACTTCAAGGAAAAGAGCTTCAGATTGTCTCACTTGGTGTTGTGCTTCTGTAGAAAGATATGGACTTCAGTGCAGCTGCGTGCAACCTAAAGTGCTACAACCATGACGCAATCCTTCCCATTCCTTTCCTAATTCTTGTAAAATGATAAAGACATATACTGTGCGTGTGCACTTCCTTTCATTTGTTAATAAGATCAGTTGTCCTGAAAATACTAAAGACTTCTATAGTGCATTGTGCACTTTATTTCACTCCTTGATATGTTTATTTGTTGTAAAAAAATACTAGAGAGTTTTAGAGTGCGTGTGCACTCTATGCCATTTGTTAATATGTTTTGTACTCATTGTGTATACATTTTGTGATACCCAGATATGTTCTGAACTTCAGTGCGTGTGCACTTTTGTCAATATGATTTGTACTCTTTATGTTTATTTGATGTAAAAATATTAGAGAGTTTTACAGTGCGTGTGCACTTTATGCCATTTGTTAATATGATTTGTACTCATTACGTATACATTTTGAGATTCCCAGGTATGTTCTGTATTTCAGTGCGTGTGCACTTTCGTCATTTTGTTAACATGATTTGTATTCATTGCTTATACATTTTGTGATTTGCTGATATGTTCTGAACTACAGTGCGTGTGCACTTTTGTCATTTCTCAATATGATTTGTACTCGTTGCCTATACAATTGTGATTTCCTGATATGTTCACTACTACAGTGCGTGTGCACTTTTGCCATTTGTTAATATGTTTTGTACTCATTGTGTACACATTTTGCCATTGCTTGATATGTCTGTACTCATTGCGTGTGCACTATATTTTACTTCATGTTCTGCACTTATATATCTGTAAATATTCTGTGATTGTAAAGTTAATTAATTATGACAAATTTGTTGCTCATGGCAAGTCCAATTGACTCACCATCGCTGCCAAATTTTTGCCCCCCAGTGGAGGGTTATGTAAGGTGTATGTTTCGCCGGTGATGGGCGAGGCATGACAGAATCTCTGACCAGAGAGTAGTTTATTGTTAGTTGTTGCTTGTCGCGAGTCTGCGGTAGTCTGCGCGAGTCGACAGTAGAAGTCAGTCGGATACAGTAGTAGTCAGTCGGATACAGTAGCGAGTGGACGGTTGTAGTCTGCGGGAGTCGACATGCGTCGGCTGTGTGCTCTGCTCGCGACTCTGGTCTGGACTCTGGACGATGAGTATTGTTGTAGAAGGTAAAGAAGCAGCATTGCTCATATTTAATAATGTATGTTAATTGTAATTTAATTTGTTCAGAAAAAATGCCCCAATAATAATTTTTTTATAAAGTAACTCTTTTAAAGAAAAACATTCATTTCAATTTAAAGAACATTTCCAATGGATCGTCACTCCTTTCAAGAATAAAATATATCTATACACTCCTGGAAATTGAAATAAGAACACCGTGAATTCATTGTCCCAAGAAGGGGAAACTTTATTGACACATTCCTGGGGTCAGATACATCACATGATCACACTGACAGAACCACAGGCACATAGACACAGGCAACAGAGCATGCACAACGTCGGCACTAGTACAGTGTATATCCACCTTTCGCAGCAATGCAGGCTGCTATTCTCCCATGGAGACGATCGTAGAGATGCTGGATGTAGTCCTGTGGAACGGCTTGCCATGCCATTTCCACCTGGCGCCTCAGTTGGACCAGCGTTCGTGCTGGACGTGCAGACCGCGTGAGACGACGCTTCATCCAGTCCCAAACATGCTCAATGGGGGACAGATCCGGAGATCTTGCTGGCCAGGGTAGTTGACTTACACCTTCTAGAGCACGTTGGGTGGCACGGGATACATGCGGACGTGCATTGTCCTGTTGGAACAGCAAGTTCCCTTGCCGGTCTAGGAATGGTAGAACGATGGGTTCAATGACGGTTTGGATGTACCGTGCACTATTCAGTGTCCCCTCGATGATCACCAGTGGTGTACGGCCAGTGTAGGAGATCGCTCCCCACACCATGATGCCGGGTGTTGGCCCTGTGTGCCTCGGTCGTATGCAGTCCTGATTGTGGCGCTCACCTGCACGGCGCCAAACACGCATACGACCATCATTGGCACCAAGGCAGAAGCGACTCTCATCGCTGAAGACGACACGTCTCCATTCGTCCCTCCATTCACGCCTGTCGCGACACCACTGGAGGCGGGCTGCACGATGTTGGGGCGTGAGCGGAAGACGGCCTAACGGTGTGCGGGACTGTAGCCCAGCTTCATGGAGACGGTTGCGAATGGTCCTCGCCGATACCCCAGGAGCAACAGTGTCCCTAATTTGCTGGGAAGTGGCGGTGCGGTCCCCTACGGCACTGTGTAGGATCCTACGGTCTTGGCGTGCATCCGTGCGTAGCTGCGGTCCGGTCCCAGGTCGGCGGGCACGTGCACCTTCCGCCGACCACTGGCGACAACATCGATGTACTGTGGAGACCTCACGCCTCACGTGTTGAGCAATTCGGCGGTACGTCCACCCGGCCTCCCGCATGCCCACTATACGCCCTCGCTCAAAGTCCGTCAACTGCACATACGGTTCACGTCCACGATGTCGCGGCATGCTACCAGTGTTAAAGACTGCGATGGAGCTCCGTATGCCACGGCAAACTGGCTGACACTGACGGCGGCGGTGCACAAATGCTGCGCAGCTAGCGCCATTCGACGGCCAACACCGCGGTTCCTGGTGTGTCCGCTGTGCCGTGCGTGTGATCATTGCTTGTACAGCCCTCTCGCAGTGTCCGGAGCAAGTATGGTGGGTCTGACACACCGGTGTCAATGTGTTCATTTTTCCATTTCCAGGAGTATATATATATATATATATATATATATATATATATATATATATATATATATATATATATATAGGGTGTTTCAAAAATGACCGGTATATTTGAAACGGCAATAAAAACTAAACGAGCAGCGATAGAAATACACCGTTTGTTGCAATATGCTTGGGACACCAGTACATTTTCGGGCAGACAAACTTTCGAAATTACAGTAGTTACAATTGTCAACAACAGATGGCGCTGCGGTCTGGGAAACTCTATAGTACGATATTTTCCTGATATCCACCATGCGTAGCAATAATATGGCGTAGTCTCTGAATGAAATTACCCGAAACCTTTGACAACGTGTCTGGCGGAATGGCTTCACATGCAGATGAGATGTGCTGCTTCAGCTGTTCAATTGTTTCTGGATTCTGGCGGTACACCTGGTCTTTCAAGTGTCCCCACAGAAAGAAGTCACAGGAGTTCATGTCTGGCGAATAGGGAGGCCAATCCACGCCGCCTCCTGTATGTTTCGGATAGCCCAAAGCAATCACACGATCATCGAAATATTCGTTCAGGAAATTAATGACGTCGGCCGTGCGATGTGGCCGGGCACCATCTTGCATAAACCACGAGGTGTTCGCAGTGTCGTCTTAGGCAGTTTGTACCGCCACAAATTCACGAAGAATGTCCAGATAGCGTGATGCAGTAATCGTTTCGGATCTGAAAAATGGGCCAATGATTCCTTTGGAAGAAATGGCGGCCCAGACCAGTACTTTTTGAGGATGCAGGGACGATGGGACTGCAACATGGGGCTTTTCGGTTCCCCATATGCGCCAGTTCTGTTTATTGACGAAGCCGTCCAGGTAAAAATAAGCTTCGTCAGAAAAACCAAATGCTGCCCACATGCATATCGCCGTCGTCAATCCTGTGCACTATATCGTTAGCGAATGTCTCTCGTGCAGCAATGGTAGCGGCGCTGAGGGGTTGCCGCGTTTGAATTTTGTATGGATAGAGGTGTAAACTCTGGCGCATGAGACGATACGTGGACGTTGGCGTCATTTGGACCGCAGATGCAACACGGCGAACGGAAACCCGAGGCCGCTGTTGGATCACCTGCTGCACTAGCTGCGCGTTGCCCTCTGTGGTTGCCGCACGCGGTCGCCCTACATTTCCAGAACGTTCATCCGTCACGTTCCCAGTCCGTTGAAATTTTCCAAACAGATCCTTTATTGTATCGCTTTTCGGTCCTTTGGTTACATTAAACCTCCGTTGAAAACATCGTCTTGTTGCAACAACACTGTGTTCTAGGCGGTGGAATTCCAACACCAGAAAAATCCTCTGTTCTAAGGAATAAACCATGTTGTCTACAGCACACTTGCACGTTGTGAACAGCACACGCTTACAGCAGAAAGACGACGTACAGAATGGCGCACCCACAGACTGCGTTGTCTTCTATATCTTTCACATCACTTGCAGCGCCATCTGTTGTTGAAAATTGTAACTACTGTAATTTCGAAAGTTTGTCCGCCTGAAAATGTACTGTTGTCCCAAGCATATTGCAACAAACGGTGTATTTCTATCGCTGCTCGTTTAGTTTTTATTGCCGTTTCAAATATACCGGTCATTTTTGAAACACACACACACACACACACACACAGACACACCCATATATATATATATATATATATATATATATATATATATATATGCCATCTTTTTTAAAGAAAAGTATTCATTTCAATTTAAAGAATTTTTCCAATGGATTATCATTGCTTCCAAGAATCCAAATATATATATATATATATATATATATATATATATATATATATATATATATATATATATTTCAAGATTTTAAACATGGCTGCAGCAGCAACTGTTAAAATTCTTCACAATAAAGGATGACGGCCAAAAACAGTTGCAGGATAGAATTTTTTTATTAAAATTCTTGACCAAGGTTTCGGTACATATAAATATACCTTCATCAGAAGTAAAACTTCTAAAATTACATCATGCAATGGAGAATAATAAAACAATTATGCCAAAGGCGTCGTCAGTAATTAAAACATCATCTCCACATGTTGTACAAATGGAGATGATGTTTTAATTACTGACGACGCCTTTGGCATAATTGTTTTATTATTCTCCATTGCATGATGTAATTTTAGAAGTTTTACTTCTGATGAAGGTATATTTATATGTACCGAAACCTTGGTCAAGAATTTTAATTAAAAAATTCTATCCTGCAACTGTTTTTGGCTGTCATCCTTTATTGTGAAAAAAATATATATATATATATGTATATATGTATACATTCTTCGACACAGCTTCGTGCAATACTGGCCTATATATATATATATATATATATATATATATATATATATATATATAGGCCAGTATTGCACGAAGCTGTGTCGAAGAATGTATACATAAGAGCAGATATATAATTGCAGTTTTATTGATGTAAGAATTTTTGCTTGTTTTATTCAGAATACAGGGCCGAAGGTTAGCGCTGCTGTCCTTATAAAATTTACCAGATATTATTATTTCTGTTAGGAGGTTACATTTCGTTCATGTTTCATTATTTAATTAATATTATTGTTGGTTTGTGGTCAATTATCATTCCTTAATTTCTGCGGGGAGTTTACCCTTGGCTCCATTTCAAATTCGCATTTAATAATTTTTGTGGGGAGGTTACAACCTTAGCAGGCACGTGCGTGACATGTCGGTACAACGTGAGCAACTGTTTGTCGTTCAGCACCACAGCCATAGAATGATGATGGAGATTTGCCCCACTTGTAGAGAGTGTCTGCACATCGTCCATGACCCGTTCGGATGCTGTTCAAGGTAGTGCAAATTTGTCCGATGCTGGTCGAATCCAGGGCTTTTCTTCTCTATGCAGAGCAGCTTCAGGCTTTGTGGGGAACAGTCTTCCGCCAGCAGCGTTTCCGTTCATTGATGGGATTTAATTCAGCTTCCATGAGAGTCCTGGCTGCGATGAGAGTGGAATGTCTTGATCTAGGTCTTTTTTCGCTCAAGGGAATACGTCGTCCACTATTGGAAGGTCGGTGTTATTAGCAATCTTCTGGTATTCACGCAGTAGCGCGCTCTTACGTCTGATATCAGGAGGACGAATGTGGCTCGAGATAGGTAGCCCATATGTGGGAACAGAACGTATGGACTAACAATGCGCATGGCCTCATTAATTTGTATGTTTATCTTTTTTACATGTGGACTATTAAGCCAGATAGGCGCACAGTACTCTGTAGCTGAGTATATCAAACCGAGTGCTGATACTCGGAGAGTGTTTGCTGACGATTCCTAATGACAGCGTCAGAGTTTATGAAGAATACTGTTTCTGGTTGTGAGCTTAGCAGGTGTTCGCGTCAAGTGCTCCTTAAAAGGAGGTGTCCTATCCAACGTGATCCAAAGATATTTTGGGTACATATTATGATGAAGTTTGTCTCCTTCAAAATAGACATCGAGGGCTGTGTGTGCCAATCTACTGGACAGATGAAAACATGAAACTTCTGTTTTGTTTGAGTTTGGTTGTAATCTACATTTGCGGAAACAGTGGCTTTAGATATGTAGATCAGAATTTAGGGTTTCTTCAATTGTTTCAAAAGCCTTCCATTGGGTAGTTATTGCCCAGTCGTTTGCATAGCCAAACTTTCTATATTGTTTTGGAGGGATATCAGATGTATATAGATTAAACAAGAGAGGAGTAAGGATGGATACCTGTGGCAAGTCATTATTCAACAATTCTTGGCAGTTAGTGTCTTTTTGTGTTGTTACAGTAATTGTCCTTGCAGTTAACATGTTGTCAATCAGTTTTGTTGTCCGTTTGCATGGGACAAGTTGCAACAATTCATAAAGCAACCCATGACTCAAAACTGTATCATATGCTGCACTTAAATAGACGAAAGTAACTGATGTTTACTGCTTCATTTGGTATCCTGCTTCAATAAACGTTGTTAAATATAATACATGAGCAGTGCAGCTCTGTCCTGGATGGAATCCAGCTTGCTCAAGAGGAAGGTTCTGAAATATTGCTGAAGTAATCCGACTATAAGAATTCTTTCAAGGAAATTATAAACAGTGCTCGGTACTGCGACTGGGAGATAATTTTTAGGCTGACCTGGTGCGTTGCCGGGATTGAGTATTGCTATGACTTTTGAATGCTTCATTTTTTGTGGGATTGAACTAGATGATATAATATCAGAGAAGAAATGCTCCAGCCATTTTTTGTCTAGTCCGCAGTATGTAGAAGAAATTGTGGGTGGATTCCGTCATTTCCCGCTACCTTCCTGGGTTTTAGTTTTAAAAGCAGCTGAAATTTCAGGTATAGAGAAAGTTCTTGATGTGGAGAGTGAAGCTATCCGATTAGCTGATATTTGAGTGCTGCTCCTTACTTTAACTTTCTTTCCATCCAGCTTCCTTAGTAACCACCATGCTTTTCTACGTGATGTTCGAAAACTGAGTGACTCAAGTCTCTGTCCACTTAATGCGTCTGGATGTATTGAGGTTATGAAGTAGTTTGTCCACTATTTCTGGGTCCCCGCTTTTTAGATATTCATCATAGTGTTTCTCAGTAGTTTCATGCCAACCTGGAATATATTGCTTCCGGTAGCCCCTAGGCATTGCTTTCTTTGCTGCACTTATCATAGGTCCAACAAGCCTCTCGTAGTTTTCTGCTTTTGGGGGGAGTTCCAGGTTTTTAACAAATACAACCCCCACTGCTTTTCTGAAGTTCAGTCTAGGTCATGGAAAGGGGATATTTGTCTCTATTTCAGTTAAGATTGGACGGTGTTGGCTGTGTGGGAAGTGTTGTAATACGAACCGCGAACTTTGGGGGGGGGGGGGAGTAATTTATTTTCGTTAATTGATTATACTCCTATCTCCAGGCTGCTGAAACGAACGTTTCTTTATCCTTTGCATTAAACACCAAATATAAGCTATTGTCTTCTGCCCAGTTTACAATGGCTTCACCATTTCCATCACTTTCCTTATACTTCCATTGAGTGTGACGGCTGTTAAAATCTTCGAGGTATGTGGCGAGGTGTTGTGATAACGGGATGACTTCTGGAGGCCAAGAGATAGCTGGGGGTTTGTATACATTAACCCTTTGTTTCCTGACGTAAGAAAAAATTTACTTTTTAACATATTCTGTGCTGAATTTATGCTGTTGTGGCCTCAAATGACGGTAGGATTTTTTGTAAAATTTTATTTTATTTTTCACAACTTTTTTCTCTCCTGGTACTCAGAAGTACCGTCAGACTCCATGGACAGAATCACAACATGCGCAGAAAAATACTCCAATTTTTATAACTTGTACTTTATTCCACATAAATATTAAATATTTTTACATTAGAAAATTAACAGAAATATGATATTTCTGATTTTTTTTTAAAATTTCGCATAAGTTTATTCTAGAGCAACTTCACAATACATAGTAACTTAGCTATACATTGTTGACAGTATGTAGATATCACATATGTAGTGATACCTCATGAAATTGTAGGAAACAATTCTTTTTCTCATTGCAGCACAAATACACTTTACATGTACTACATTGTGAATGTGGTCTCGACTGAATTTTATTTTTCGCACACATTTCTCATCGTCCTCTTTTACAACTGAACACTACAAAATGGTTTCCTCAGTTGCCAAGACGTACATCCTTCGGTACAGAAAAGTTATTCTTCCTTCTCTTTGGGAGAGTTATTTCATCTTTACCAGAGTTTCTCTTTTTGAGATTTGGCACACGCTGTCCATTCATTAGCCCCAGTGCCACAGCACGCCTGAATTCCAGCAGTGGCAGTGCCCCATGTAGCTCATTGAAAATGACGTAAGCATTGACAAAAGCAATGTCTATTGCTCCCCAGAAGAGACGTTGCCACCATTTCTTTGATCGCTTGTCAAGACCATAAGTTGAACGTAATCTGTATGCATGATCCACACCACCCATGTTTTTATAGTAATCACATACAATAACTGGACATGGTACAGTCATACTAGTTCCATCTTTCTGTTTTTTTGTCACTGCTCTCTGTTCAGTGCCATGAAAGTTTTACGCAAAATACACTACTTTATTTTCCTTCCATTGAAATACTGTTAGGTCTAAAGATGACTCTCTGTGATTTGATTTAGACATTTTTCTTTAGGTAAATTCCCTGGCAAACCTTTCCTGTTTGTTCTAATTGTTCCACAGGCAAATGTATTTACGGATTTCTGTGTGAGAAAAAGTGGACAGAACAACTAGTGAGAGGTAACGCACTGTTGCTACAATAAAGTGTTCGCACAACCTGACGGTACTAATAAGTCCGCCTTATATTTTCCACTTTATCTCATTCACTTGTAACGTAATGCTTCAAACTATTATAAAAAAACAAAGAAGGTAAGTACATACAATGGAAAACTCAACGGAAGTTTCAATAAATTGCGCACAAATTCAGGCAACACCATGGAAACAAGCACATACAACCTTCTGTTTTCACAGCAGCGCGCGAAAAACAATTTCAAGCTCTGACCGCCAGAGAGATCTATGTATTGCACAATAACATCTATGAAACAGTAGAGCAAAGTTACTGTTACGTACACACAGGCTCTCACATCACGAAACTGCACCACGAGAAAATAATGAGAGTCAAAATTTACTGGTACTTTTAAGTACCGTCAGGCAACAAAGGGTTAATTACTGTTAGTTCTCCTATCCTTAAAGTATCTTCGTGGATGTCATTGAGAACAAATGCAGAGGGTAGATGTGCATTCTTGACTTAAGATTGTATGTATGTTGCCACTCCATAAGCACTGTGGTACTTAGCTCCTAGTAATTCAAAGCCGGGAATTTTTCCTCTCTGGTTCATTTGCTCTTCGTTTTCAGTATGAGTTCCCTGAACTACAACAACATGGATGTTATATTTTGATAAAATCTTCTGTAGCATTTGGCGTTTGGATTTACGTATGCCTTCAATGTTGATTTCACACATCCTGATAGCTTGAGGCTCCAGAGAAGAACCATGTCGGTCCATGTCTTGTTAGATATTCATTTTAGCCAGGAAATCTTTGAGATTGTCTGGTTGCCTCTGCTTCTTGGCTGTCGATATCTGCCTTGAAGTGACTGTTCTTTAGCACCACCCGGAGGACACGTGTGACTTATGGTATGTCACGGACGCGAACAGCCATTGTCTCCCATAGAACCTGACAGATCGAACTTTATAAAGCAAATAACGTGTGAATGTGGGTTCAGTCTGTGAGCTACTGTAAGGTTTATGTAGTATGAGTGAAGTAAGACAAGGTGGCCTCTATTTAAAGTTGTAATAAAGTAATAAAACTACTGAAGGGACACTCCAGCGTTTTGGATGAAATAATCAGTGGCTCAAGTGGTATATTTGTGGAAAGAGTGGCTAGTTTAAAGGTTCAGAAGGTCATTTCCTGTATCTTTCCCCTGGTCGTTTATTTCAATGAGTTAATTGCTAAATGAAAAATCGATTTCCTGTGCTACACCCTACCCTGTTTGGTACGGTATCTCCTGCATAAACTTTTGTACCGGAGGTGCGGGTGTGGTGACAGGCAGAAACCTGAGGCCGGGATGCCTCCTCTCATATTAATTCATATCTTAATGCAGTTTTGTTAATTTGGAAACTAATTAAACTCATGCTATGTTTCACGGATTCACGGAGATTGTCGAGTGGTTGCGTGATCCACACATCAGTTCTGTTGATCTCTTCATTGTGACTTGTTTAGATCAAGCGTCTGCAGAGCATGTTTCCAGTAACGTCAGCTGCATCTTAGGTTTGCGGTCTGCGTTCGAGCTGTGTGAAGGAATGTAAGGAATGGAGTCGGCCTCTGTTTACCTGGGAAGTAGAGTGCAGCCACCATAGGAGTCGGCGGCCTCAGGATGACAAATACCTGCAGGCCAGAACGTTATCTGGCGCCAGAGGGAATGCTATAGGCTGGTCGCCGAGGCTGAGCTCCGGAACTGCATCTGTGGGGACGAAGGACTCACCAGAAATGCAGCGGAGATCAATGATTGCGCTTCAGTCGGAATTTTATTGCTTTTCAGATGGCACATACGCGAAGGCAGTTATTTACTAAAAGTGTGCATTCTTGAGGACTAGCTGAAGAACGATTTTTTCAGATTACATCTTTCAGTGGTAGGTGAGAAGCCGCTTTGAGTGATATGTTGGTAGGGAAATTGCCCATAAAAGGCGGAAGAATCAGCACTGATGAAAGGCATAAGGATGCGCAAGCCAATGGAAATCACTGCACCAAAGATACATGATGTTCAAAAATGGTTCAAATGGCTCTGAGCACTATGGGACTGGGCCTCTAAGGTTATCAGTCCCCTAGAACTTAGATCCACTTAAACCTAACTAACCTAAGGACATCACACACATCTATGCCCGAGGCAGGATTCGAACCTGCGACCGTAGCGGTCGCTCGGTTCCAGACTGTAGCGCCTAGAACCGCCAGGCCACTCCGACCGGCATACATGATGTGTGTCCACAGGATGTGTGTCTTGTAACTGAAAAATGCTGATATCTCCATTGGCAAAGTATTTCGGCTTAATACCCCGTTTTCCGGGCGGGGACTGACAATAGAGAGGTAACCGTGAGAAAAAGATAGGATAACCAATGATGGGATAGTATTCTATGAGTCTGAGTACAGAATGTCAGTAGTTTCAAAGTAATAGGAAAGCTAGGAAATCTAAAAAGGGAAATGCAGAGGCTCAGCCTAGATTTAGTGCGGGTCAGTAACGCGAAATGGAAAGAAGATAAAATTTTATGATTATACTAATATAGGGTATACACACCTATGTGTGGAAGATAAAAGTATATGAGGATAGTGGACGGGTAATTCAGTATGTAAAGGGGGACGAAAATGTAATAATCATGTGGGACTAGAACGCAGTTCCAGGGAAAGGTATATAAGACAGGGTTACCTGGCAGCACGGGCTCGACAACGAGAACAACAGATGACAAAGAGTAACAGAATTCCTTAAAAATTTTCAGATGGTAATAGCGAATGCCCTCTTCAATAATCACTAAAAGAGCAGGAGGAATACTTGGAAAAACTCGAGAACACGGAAGGTTCAGGTGGATTACATCATAGTCAGATAGAGATTCTGAAATGAGATACGGATTGTACACCGTACACAAGTGCAAATATAGACTCATCTCACCATTTACTAATGAAGAAGTGTGGACTAGAGTTTAAGATAATCATCCAGAACAATAATTATTCAAGGAAGAGGGATAGTGAAGTATTGAGGAATCGTGAGACACGTTCAAAACTCTCTTAGAATGTCGATACTGCAATAACGAATATCACAGCAGGTGGTTCAGCTGAAGAGTGAATATCTGTAAAAAGGGCAATCACAGATGATGGACAGACAAATATAGGTACAAGGAAGGTAACTACGAAGAAGTCACTGGCAACAAAAGAAATACTTCAACTGATCGAAGAAGAAAGAAGCACAAAAACGCTCAGGGCAAGACAGGAATATAGCAATATAAAACTCTGAGGAATGTAATAAGCAGGAATACAGGAAAGTCAAGGCAAAATGGCTGGATGAAAAATGTGAAGAAATGGAAAAAGAAATGATACACCAAAGTACTCACTCAGAATATAGAAAAGTCAAACAAACCTTCCGCGAAATTAAAAGCAGTGGTGGTAATTAAGACTGCAAATGGAATTCCACTTTTAAACGCAGAGGAAAGAGCGGATAGGTGGGAAGGCCTCCATAAGCAGGTGACCTGTCTGACGACGTGATCGAACGAGGAATTGGAGTCGATACGAAAAACATAGGGGGACCAGTATTCGAGTCAGAATTTAAAAGAGCTCAGGAAAATTTGAGATCGAGTAAGGCAGAAAGAATAGATAACATTTCATCGGGATTTCTAAAATAATTGGGTTAGTAAGAATCGAACGACAATTGAAGCTGATGTGCAGAATGTGTGAGAGTGGTGATGTACCATCAGGCTTTCAGGATAATAATTCCGAAGGCAACAAGGGCTGATGTGTGCAAGAACTACACACTGTCAGGTAACAGCCCTTGCACTCCAGCTGCTGACAGGGGTTATATAAAGAAGAACGGAAAAGGAAATTTGAGATCACTTGGATAACGCTGAGTTTGTTTTTAGGAAAGGTAAAGGCACTAGGGAGGCACTTCTCAAGTAGCGCTTGGTAATGGACGCAAGACTGAAGAAAAATCAACATTCACTGATTGGAACTACCGATCTAGAAACAGCGTTAGACAGTGTGAAATGGTTCTAGATGTTCGACAACCTGAGAAAAATAGGTGTAAGCTATAGGGAAAGACGGATAGTATGCGGTATTTAGGACAACCAAAGAGAAATAAGTCTGGATGATCAGAAACGAAATGCTTGGCTTTAAAAGGTTGTAAGACAGTGATGCTGCTTTTCGCACCTGTTGTTCAATCTACATACCGTAGAAGCAGTCACGGAATCGAAAGAAAGGTTCAAGAGTGGGAATAAGATTCAGGGTGAAAAAATAGCAGTGATAAGATTCGTGCCGGCCGGGTGGTCATGCGGTTCTAGGCGCTACAGTCTGGAACCGCGCGGCCGCTACGGTCGCAGGTTCGAATCCTGCCTCGGGCTTGGATGTGTGCAATGTCCTTAGGTTGGTTAGGTTTAAGTAGTTCTAAGTTCCAGGGGACTGATGACCTAAGATGTTGAGTCCCATAATGCTCAGAGCCATTTTTGATAAGATTCGTGGATTATATTGCTACCCTGAGTGAAAGTGAAGAAAGGTTACAAAATATGTTGAATGGAATGAACAGTCTAATAAATAAAAATGTTTACTGGGAGCAAATCCAAATAAGGCGAAACTTAACAGAAGTGAGACCAGTGAGAAACGTAACGTAAGAGTTCGTAATCACGAAGTAGATGAAGTTGAGAAACTCTGCTGTCTAGGAAGCAAAATAACCAATGACTGACGGAGGAAAAAGGACATCAAATGCAGACTAACACTGGAAAAAATGGCGTGCCTGACATTGTGTGGTATTGAAACATGTGCTGTGGGAATATGGGAATAGAAGAGAATCTAAGTATTTGAGATGTGGTGCTACAGACGAATGTTGAAAATTAAGTAGCCTGATGAGGTAAGGAATGAAGAGGTTCTCAACACAATCGGTGATGAAAAGAACATACGGAAAACACCGACAAGAAGAAGGGTCAGAATGTTCGGACATGTGTTAAAACGTCAGGAAATAACTTCCACGATATTAGAGGGAACTATAGGGGAAGCCAGATACTTGAATACATCCAACGATTAAATGAGTAGTGGAGGATATAAGGTGCAAGTTCTATTCTGAGGTGAAACTGTTGGTGCTAGAGCGGAATTCGTGGCGGGCCGCGTCAAAGCAGGCAGGAGAGAGATGGCTCAGTGCTTTGGTTCAGAGCCTGGGAAAAGATTGGGGGTGTGTTCCCTGTGTGAGGGAGCGTCACCGATTGGATCACTCTAAAATAATTTCTATAGGTAGGGGAGGAAACGTTGTTATTAAACTTTCATTGCAAAGCTTTGGAGCGAGCCCTCATATGGGAGGAGAATGTGGTCGGAATTGTAACACTAAGCTCTGGGGAAAAGAATAGAATCAAGTTTAAGGAATTAATCGTTAGATACTCTTGGCCTTCATAAACCCTCGAATTTCCAAACGGGGTATTCTCACTAACCCACGTTGACTTATTTTCCTATAATAAGTTTACCTGGCAACGTATATACTTTTGTTTCATGATTTTGTCCTAAAGTCATTGGAACTGTATTCACATTTGTGACTGATCCATTTTTTCACATAGTTATTGTTAATGGGATATATTGGTGAGGATTGTTTACTATTCCAGTTGGTATGAAAGTCTTATTTTATTATTTGTCATATATGAACGTTTTACAGATTATTTTTCTCGTTCGTCTTTATTATTTAATTTCTAGTGTTGTTAAATTACAACAAGAAAGATATTTTGTGGAAAAGAAGGTCATTTTTCAATGCTTGATTTCACAGGTGACTTGACTGTAGTCTCCCATGTTTCAAAAGTGAGGAAGTCGGTAATCTCAGTCTCTACTCAGCTGCGCGACAGACAAGTGAGTGGTGTAAAAAACAAGTACAAACCTTAAATCATTCTCCATTACAACAAAACTAAAGATGAAATACATAATAGAAACAAAATAAAAAGAGAATAGCACTGTGGTAGCGAAACGAGCAGGTGGCCAAAAGACTTTTCTTGGAGATGATGGATAGTGCACCATGGGATAGACATATACTGTATACATAAAGATTTCCTGAGCAGCAGGAGAATAAGTGAAACTGAAACTCTTCATGTCTGAGACGAAAGTTGGAGTTAGCAGATGTAAAAAGGAGAAAAGGGCTAGATATATCAAAGATCTTCAAAAAGATGTTCAAGATGCACTGAAATTCCGACAGCAAAGATCCAGCCCCAGTGTTCTAAGTTACCAATACTGCAGTAATGTCAAGGTTGCAACAGGAACGGAGATTGGAAAAAAGGTTCTTTTGTGTCATGTGCAAGAAACTGTTTGTAATACGCACAGAGAAGAAGATGGTATTGTGAAGTGTAGGAGGTAGAAAACTGTACTCGAATTTACAATTCAAAAATGTTATTTACTATTGTGAGGCCAACAATGTTAGTCCAATGGGAGCCAAATGGTATCCTTCTTCAATTTAATAGAAGTTCAGAACTGAATTTCTGTTGTCAATTATACAAAATTTACTGTAATTTTCATCTATGTTCCGTTTAATTGCTTTAATCATCTGAGAAACAGCATTTCAGTAATAAATAAAGAGATTCATTGAAAATAACAGAATCTAAAAACAAATAACACACTAAATCACAAAATTTTATTGGGTTAGTAAAAATAACTAGCTTGGAAAAATTAAGATGTCGAACGGCTTGGTCGCAGGAAGGTTCGGATGTAGAAATTCTCGCGCTAATGAGCGGCAGACGAGGTAAGTTCTCACAGCTGATGGCGGCGGCGCCAACGCCCGTCATGCAGCTGCATTCCAGCACAACCGGCAAGTTCTTTTGGCGGTGTAAGGATTAAGAACTTAGTGAAGTCTAGGTGCGATTGGAACATGGACAGCGTCCAGTAGGTATCGATAGATAAGAAATAGTCGTGGTGATACATTAAAACGTGTTCCATATTCTTGTCACAGTGCCAGCACCAAGAATTATGCTAAAAATAGACATAATGATGTAACCTCCAGAAACCATCTGAAGATGAACCTGAACAGGTTCGAAAACCGGTTTATCGAATAAAACATAATTATTAAAGAAGTGACAGGTTGCAATTTTATGTAACTTCCTTATATTGAATTTACAGTCACGGGTTGTAAAATATCTGCAATGAATAAGCTTAATCTAAAAACGTAGATTGTCCAACGTACCTCACCCAGCTCGGAATTGTATAGTTCCCATTGGGAGAAAAGTTTCTCATTCGCAAATAAGTCAAAGACATAGACTGTATTTTCTTTAAGCCATTAATGTCCGCATTAAATTATTCTTAGCCTTTTTTGAATTTTTTTATTTACTACTTGTAGCTTGTTTGTTACATTGAAGATGAAGCATGTAAAGCGAAAAATCAATTTTAACTTCCCATTTTAATGTAATATACCGAACCATATATACAATGCTAAGTACAATTAAGAGCAGGACGTGCATTTAAATGAAAAGGTTACACATTTTTGTACTGAATGGAACAAATTAAACTTGAGTACAAATTATAAAACAAAAACGAAAGAAATAAATTACCTGGTGTGATAAGGCCGTGAAACATTCAACACAGAGGTCCCACATTACATTTTTGTTCCCGGTACGTGCTTATGTCTTATTCTTTACTCCAAAACAACGCTTCCTTCTTAGTTGTGACTTTCTTCCAGGTGCCTTAAGTCTTGTCTTTCATGTCCGTAAGTACACCTGCACAATACGTCTTCGAAAATTTACATGAGAGCCGGTATCTACGTTTTTCTGTAGAATATCAAGGAATTGTGTCAGCGTCATCCAATAACCAGCTGAAAAGAGTCTAGTGCTATTTCCTGTTGGCGATATGTATCCTGTACTGATTCACATTTTGATCCATTCGATCAGTTCCGCCAATTTTCTTGTTGATTTCTGTATTTTAAACATAGCTGCACAACAGCAACGGTTCCACGTAATAAAATTATAAACAGCCGACCAGTTGCAGTGGGTAAAGAAATCTTTACCTAGGTTTCAACAAATTTAAATTTGTCTTCTTCAGAAGGTGGCAATTTTACATTAGTATGGACTGATGTATCATCGCCGTTGTAAAAACGTTGTAAAAACGGCGATGATACATCAGTCCATAGTAATGTAAAATTGCCACCTTCTGAAGAAGACAAATTTAAATTTGTTGAAACCTAGGTAAAGATTTCTTTACCCATTGCAACTGGTCGGCTGTTTATAATTTTATTGTTGATTTCTATTAGGGTGGGAGGTCTATGAACTTCGATGTGTTTTCTTGACCACAGAGAACGTCTTTTAACGTGAGTTACTGGGTTCAAAGCAACTGTATTTGAAGCTCCAGAGGCAATAGAGCTGTCATTCCATTTACCCAGAAACTAACCACTTTCCTTTTGTAAGGCAGAATGAATAATACCTCCTTCAAGTACTTCTGTATCAGTTTTCATTGGAAGGTGGCAGTTTTAGAAGGTCGATTTCCTCTCACAGTACTACTGTGCTCAATTTTCTGTTCTCTATGAAATATTAGGAAATCAACATTTGTGAAAAAATTGATGAAACAGAAATAAAAATTATCAAACAGGTCTCATCAAACCTCAGCGTTACTTTTACTTGATGCTGAAAATGTAGTCTGTCTCCCTGTGATACAAAAGATGTATAAATTTACAATAAATAAGATATGATTCATGGTCTATTAACAAACTATTTAGTTTTCAAACATGAAAAATAAAATGTTTGATTGTTATATTTCCTATGAAATTATGCTGTAATGAGATTACGGCTGTAAAAAATCATTTAAAATCTTTTGACAGTTGTTTCCAACAGTGAACTGCTCCTCAAAACTATTAACACAAACTGAAAGAACGGATGTTTAACAATCCCTGAATAACCAAAACAGGATAGAGAAGTCATTGTTGTCCGAAAAATCAGTAAACATCCAGTCTTGTCACGTGTACTGTAGATGTGACGCTGGAGCTGATGGATTAATTGGAATACACTGGAAACATATGGCAACGCCAAGATCAAAGAGCGTGTCAGATTGGCAAAGGAGAAAATTGACTTACTTGCAGTATCGGGAATATACAGCAGACCATGCACATGCAGAAAAGTTCATGTTGGAATGACTGGACGATCAATGAACACCAGGATCGCAATACGTAAGAGGCACAGCAGGTGGAGAAATCTGGCGCACGCTCTGTGTGACGCCGATCACATAGTAAAATTAGCAGTCACCGAAGTACTGACTGCAGAGGAAAGCTGTCACACCCTCTAGTTCAGATGAACTATAGAAATAGACAACCATAAGAATAGCTTCAGCGAGAAAGAAGAAAGCCTGAAGGTGAACGGATTGTGGATTCCAGTGCTGCAGCGAACGACCGTTGCGGGTAAGAGGTGACAACCGTGGCGGAAATGACCACGGAAAAGGGAAAAGGTCTTGGACGTAGGCGCGACAGGTACATATGCTCTGCGGCCGCGAGTTCGACTCCAGTTCACCGCCAGCTGTGGAGGGTGAAGCTTAGACAATGCTATCCACTCGTGCTGGGTAAAAGTCAGAAAAGGCATCCAAGAAACGTCGGTCGAAGAAAAAAAATGGTTCTAATTGCTCTGAGCGCTATGGGACTTAACTTCTGAGGTCATCAGTCCCCTAGAACTTAGAACTACTTTAACATAACTAACCTAAGGACAGGACACACATCCATGCCCGAGGTAGGATTCGAACCTGCAACGGTAGCGGTCGCGCGGTTCCAGACTGTAGCGCCTAAAAGCGCTCGGCCACCCCGGTCGGCTCGGTCGAAGAACTCGAGACAGAATCCAAAAGGCAGTTTGTCAAGAAGTGGCCAAGCTTGTACATGCCAGTAGACTTACTTCGTTGATTACACCAGCTGCTGTCAAGTCAAAGACGTTAAGCAACGGCGGGCGTGGCCGGTACTTGGACTGGTAGCCGCCTGGGTACGTCCCCCGCTGTTGGATATTTTCTGTTTGCCATTCCGGCAAAGGGGAAGAGGGGTGGCGGTGTTAAGTTCTTGATCACCACACTCTGCACCAATGTCCTGGGTTAAGCGCCAAACCTCGTCACTGTATCTCTTGGAGTGGGGGCATGTGACTCTGTCGATGATCATCCGTCCAATTGCGACGTTAAGCTCGGTTCGCCCCTTCATGTTAATCGAGAGCAGTACTCTATTTCCAGGAAGGTTTCATCCTCTCCATCCGACACACCTCCGGGGCGGTTTGCCTGCCTTAAGGTGCTAGAGCAGCCGCCAAGCTGAACTGGTGGCGACGTTCCTAACAGGTAGTTTTGTAACGTGCACAAGAAAGCCACGTGGGTGTCACCAAGGCTGCTGCCAAACTCGGAGATCTTAGTGCGACCCTTTGCCGTTTTAGTCACGCACTCCCGCGTGACAACGTCACAGGAGAGCGGAGAAAGGAAGTGTTGATGCTTCAGATCACGTTCAGATTTCCTCGAATGATTTTGAACTGTCCCTAGTGGTTCCAGCCCGTACGCAAGAGCAACAAATGCGGTCGCGCTGCACTCCAAAGGCGTGCGACCACGTTTGGTGGGGATGCAGCTCCACTGTGCCCCTAGAGAAGGGATGAAACGTCCGAGGGTGACAGTAGTGTGAAAGCCTGTCAGGGACTGTCGTTTTCGACCGTGAAATGTGTGGGACTCAGCGACCTTGGGGAATGGGTGGTTTCATTGACGGTCCATTGTCTTTTGGTAAGTCTGATATATTTTCCTCGGCCTTAGGAAAGAGACATGTATCAAGCTATCAGGCATCATCCAACTGGGAACTAATTACATGTGGGGTTCCACAAGGTTCCATTTTGGGGCACGTACTTTTTCTTGTGTATGTCAATGACCTTTCATCAGTAACATTACCAGATGCCAAGTTCGTTTTGTTTGCCGATGATACAAACATTGCAATAAACAGCAAATCAAGTGTAGGCTTAGAAAGATCAGCTAATAAAATATTTGTGGGCATTAATCACTGGTTCCTAGCCAATTCTTTGTCACTAAACTTTGAAAAAACACACTACATGCAGTCCAGAACTTGTAAGGGGTGTCCCTCGAGTATATGCCGAACATACGATGACAAGCAGATAGAAGAAGTGGACAGCATTAAATTCTTGGGATTACAAGTTGATAATAAATTCAACTGGGAGGAGCACACCACAGAACTGCGGAAGCGTCTTAATAAATCTCTATTTGCAATGCGAACTGTGACAGACATAAGGGATATAAAAATGAAAACGCTGGCATATTATGCTTACTTTCATGTCATATGGGATTATTTTTTGGGATAATTCATCAAGCCAAGCTAAAGTTTTCCAGCCACAAAAACGTGCAGTAAGAGTTATATGTGGTGTGAACTCAAGAACATCCTGCAGAAGCCTGTTTAGGGAGCTAGGGATACTAACTACTGCTCCCAATATATTTATTCCTTAATGATATTTGTCATTAAAATATATCACTTTTTCAAACCAACAGCTCAGTTCGTGGAATAAATACTAGAAATAAGAATAATCTTCACAAGGATTTAAAGTCACTTAGTCTTGTACAAAAAGGTGTGCATTATTCAGGAACACACATTTTCAATAACTTGCCTGCACAATTTCTGTGCAGTAATGTGTTCATTGTAAATAAGTATTATAGGAGTTGTATTACTCTTTTATTACCTTATAAATAAATAAAAAACTTTTTATTTTAAATTCAGTGCATCAGCATTTGTAAAATGATTATTTCATTTAGTGTTCATTAAAAAATGACGATCATTCCTCTTGGGACCTATGGAATGATACAAAAGCTTATTTGTGTTAGTTGTAAATATTTGTCATGTATTGTTGTTCCGTTCCGTTTGAAGTTTCAACAGCCTGAGGGTGACGTCACAGGGCACCATGCTTTTGCACCGTTACAGTGGAACTTTTTAGGCACATTTACGGGTTTTTCTTCTATTCTATTCAACACATTCACATATTATGTCATTCAGCCTATCTTTTATACATCTTTAAACTTTGATCCCTATAAGCTCTTCAGCGGCGTACCACAGGCAACAACCGAAAGAAAATACATTCAGTATTTGTGTATCTCCTACATATGAAGTTAGTCTTAATCAACTCAGTTTTTCATTACGTTCTTTGCTGCTTGTGCTAACTGATATACCTACAGATACATAAAGAATACAGTGACGCAGTGTTTTAAGCCTTTGTCACTACCCGTATTGCAGACACCGGAACCAAATAATAAGAGAGAATGACGCTGTTTATCAATCCCTGTATAATCTCTGAACAGTGCACTGCATTTGCGATACCCGACGGCACAGAATGGTCCGCTGCGACGATCAGCAGATCTTTTTCACAAAAGGGTTTTTAAAAAGAGTTTCTATATTTGTCACAAAATGCTTCACTGCGGTAGTCAGCTTATCTTTGTCACAAAAGGGCTTTAAAGTTAGTTTCCACACTCGATATTGGAAAATAATGCTGTTCGAAGTTCAAGGTAACTGACTGAAACGAAGTTTCCGTACTCGATATTGGAAAATCAAGCTGTTCCTAGTTTAAGGTAAGTGGTTAAAACGCTAAATATTACGCTCATTTCTCCCACTGACCTCATTTTCCGTGTCACGTCACTTTATAAACTACATTTTCGACTCACGGCGGATTTTACGGGCGTATTTTTCGCTTACTAGTAGACTAAACTTGAGTCTTTGTATCTCGGAAACTGATAAAGATATCAAAACAGTTTCCAAGGTTGTCCGACATCGGAATATTAGGAATATAACGTAAAAATTTCGGACATTCTCAGCCCATAGCTGTCTTAGAATCTGCGGCCTGGTTATGGTACTGAAAAACCATGTTTTTAGCGTGTTTCCCGATAAGGGATTCTTCTTTAAAACTGGAAATGCCACTTATAGATGAATGCTTATAGTTTACCGTTACAACTTAAGCAATTTGCTGCGGTTAGTTATGTAGATATCCGCTGCAGACTGAGAAAAGTGCAGAAAAATGATTATCTTTTCTTATCTCACAAACCTCCGAAGAACTGAATGTTGCCTACATAAGCCTCTTTAGGCGAACCGTAGATCACATCTAATGCAAAGAGAGCGGTACTGTAATTTTGCCCTGTAGTGAAAATGGTTCAAATGGCTCTGAGCACTGTAGGACTCAACATCTTAGGTCATAAGTCCCCTAGAACTAAGAACTACTTAAACCTAACAAACCTAAGGACATCACACACACCCATGCCCGAGGCAGGATTCGAACCTGCGACCGTAGCAGTCCCGCGGTTCCGGACTGCAGCGCCAGAACCGCTAGACCACCGCGGCCGGCCTTGCCCTGTAGTAGAGGATATAGTTAATATAAGAGGGTACTTCTGTTTGGTATAGAAACGGTCCGTAGCGCAACGGCTCTTCAAAACGCTTGACACTACCTTTCTATCAGCATCTCTACTTATGCGCACCTGCGAATTAAAATTGAAGTACTATTGTTTCACGCTCAGATTAAGTGACTTGCCCCTGGAGCACAGTCGGCGGGAGAAAGAGGAAGTAAAGCTGAGAGTGAGAGGAAAGTATTTACAAGCAAGGAGAGAGGCGAAATATTCTGCACCCTTGATGGGCAACAGAGGCAATTCATCGGCAACTACCTTCAACAGATTCCTCCATCAGCAATATGTCATGGCCAAACCCCAATTCTCCTGTGTGTTGCAGCCGCATGACAGCAATGTTGACGTGAACATCATTCGGGCCACAAAATACTGTAAAATTTGACTTGTGAAAACGTACCTTTTTAGTACATGTAATGTAACTTGTTAACGCAGACGAAAACACCTGGTATTGCTCAACTGTGTGATGGTTAATCGGTCAGTGAAATCAGCTTACTATCTTAAGATAACGAACAATTAAACCTTAACAATTGTAGACCATATGACGTAGTGGGCTCGTCTTAATTTTAGCAGCTGGCAGAACTACGTCCAGAGACGAGGTTCAGCAACAATACTTGCAGTGGGTTTGAATGTATTACGTAAGGTAAGGCAAAGTTTGTGGCGGTACAGAGAGCGTCTGTCACTTGCGGCCAGAGCGCTTTTAAATAGGGCGAAGAGTCATGAGAAAGCCAGAACTGGTAATGATTAAGCAAAGGCACATCGTTTCATGATCGCAGACAGGGTATCTCTAACATAGTGAAAAGACGAATGCTGTTGCTTCCGTAAAGGCGATTTAACATTCGATTACTTTGCTTACATTATAGGCAGCCATAAACGAACGACTGCAAAGGATCTCAAACATCACAGAAAATCCATCGAAGTCTTAATTTTAAGGAAAGAGCGAAGAACTAACACGACCTATGTAATCCGCTTACTAATAATTGAGATAAAGGGAGAGGGAGTGATTTACATCTGGGCTCACGAAAATGATAAGCACAATTGGATGTCTTTTTCAAAGGGTACAAATTGTCCTTCCTGCCTGCCTGCCCCTATCTCCACTGAAACCAGTAAAGCAGTTCAACCCGCCGCAACGGAGACACAACAGTACATGGGTACCTAAAGCCCGTCTCACACGGACCAAGATTCGCTGTAAGTTTCCTCGGTGGCTCGCGCGACGGCTACCTTGCGGGCTCCGTCGTCTGCTAGCGGGCTACCTTGGTGGGAACCTTGTAAGATTTCCAGGATAGGTCCGGTGCTATTTTTCTTGTAAGGTTCCTTGCGTGCTACCTGCGTTGGCCAATCATGAGACGTTTCGTTTGTGAGGTCAGACGCGGAAAGCTTGGGCGGGAAGCCTTTGTTGATAGTCGCTTTTCTGCTGTTGTGAGGTGCAATAGGAAGTTCTTATAATTATTAAATAATGGCACCGCAGTGGTCCAAGGAAGCGATTGAAGCAATGATATGTACTTATAGGGAAGAACAGTGTCTGTACGTCGTGAAAAGCGCTATTATAATAAACACTTGCGTGCAGAAGCACTCTAAAGAGTTGCAAGCGCCGTGTGTCTTGTTCGACCATATACGACGAGCAAGGAGTGCTATCCTATAAAAATAAAGTCGTATATAACAGTCATTATTGGTATATTTATAAAGTCAAACAGTAAGGAAATGGTGATACTTTTCAAACAAAAGTAGGTGTTATGCGAACTAACCTCAACTCTTTATGAAGCATGGACAGCACACCTTTTCCAGCGTTTCTCCTCTTAATCCATTTTCGTCCATTCTTTCTTTCTTCCTCTCTCATTAGCATGCATTTCTGCATCGTTTAGCACCAGAACAGCTAATAACGCCAGTTTGCTCTGAACATCTGTACCTGAAGCAGCCATCTTCGTTCGATACAACATGCAGCCGATCACAACACAACTAGTTGCCGATCTTGCACCGTGGGAGAGCTTCGGCATGGAAGATAGCCGGCTCCTTTCCCTACAAGCCGGCAGGCATGCACGCCATCTCGCAAACTTGCGGCGAACCTTGCTCCGTGTGAGACGGGCTTAAGCACAGCGGCTAAAACAGACCTACTTTGGTTTTTGCCAGCCTGGCAAGCTTCACGGGACCCGTTGTGACTGCTGCACCTGACAGTAGGTTGCGCTACCAATCCAACGTTACCAACCAGGTATTTGTTTGCGTAGGTTGTTTCACTGCAGCTGATCTATCTTAACGGTGGGAGCAGCAAATTGAACAAGCCAAATTTAAAGGAGAATGAGGAGAAATTAAGAATTGGGGAATACTCGCTACCAGCAGGAGAAAAGTTGCGGTGCGTTTATGTGGCGGTTTCAAATAAATCGGTAGGTCTCTCGCAATGTAGATTGTGTGAAAAGTTACTAAACGCTCAATTGAGAACCTCGAGTATGTTTAAAATATTTTTTAAATTTGACCAGCAGTTTCCTCATTCCATCAATATTTTGAAAGAGGTTGGCAAGTATGTGGAAACACGTGCTGTGACTTGAAGTCATTTAGCGGTATATAGACTTTCTAAATTTGGGGCAAACATTGATTAAAACAGAAAAACGTATGGCTCAGTAGATATCAAAAACCATATTCTGGTGGTATGCAACGTAGTGCGAAGAAAGCTTAGTATGAAAGAAAAGCGTCTTTCAGACGTGCACTTTTTACATTAACGTAAACGAACTTCGTTTTCGCTAAAATGCATTTGGGGAATTTAGAATAAGACATTTCCACCACTTAGGGTGAATTCAGGAAAAACGAATACTTATCCTAGAAGAAGTAACTGAAATTGGTATAATGGGGGCCTTATTTTCCTGGAACTCACTAAGGTTACAGAGACTACCTAAACCCGTAGCTGGCTTTGTACAACCTTAGGGTTGTTATGTAAAGGATCTCGAATTTCAGAGACGGTTTTGCTTCCTACACAAAAAATATAACTGAGCGACGTGGCGCAGTGGTTTGCACGCTGGACTCGCATTCGGAAAGTCGTTGGTTCAAAGCCGTGTCCGGCTATCCGGCTTTAGGTTTTCTAGGATTTCCCTAAATCGTTTCAGGCAAATGTCGGTCGGCCGGTGTGGCCGTGCGGTTCTAGGCGCTTCAGTCTGGAACCGCGTGACCGCTACGGTCGCAGGTTTTAATCGTGCCTCGGGCATGGATGTGTGTGATGTCCTTAGGTTAGTTAGGTTTAAGTAGTTCTAAGTTCTAGGGGACTGATGACCACAGATATTAAGTCCCATAGTGCTCAGAGCCATTTGAGCCAAATGCCGGGATGGTTCCTTTGAAAGGGCACATCCGACTTCCTTCCCCATCTTTCACTAATTCAATGGGACCAATGACCTCGTTGTTTGATCCCCTCCCCAAAATCAACCAACAAACCAGCCCACCAAAACATATATTAAGGGTGACCTTGTGATGGTTCGAATTGTCGACAGATGTTACTCTTCGAAAGAGGGTGAGGGTGCAGAGAAAACGACTCATATCGAAACAAATAAACAAGCCCAAAACCGTCGAAAAGGAAAAAAACAACAAATAATATCCACCATTTTCTGGCCCACAAAGACCCAAAATGAAAGGATATTTCATTGAGCCTCTTCTTGTGATACTCAGGTAAAAAACACTTTTCATCAACTTCTTAACCCTGCTCATAACACTACAATGAAGGCCCACAGAATGAACTGCTATGTATCGGAGCACATCATGCGTAAAACAGGAAGAAAAATGACGTCTCAGCAGTGGCGAGGAATGCGCTGGCAGCCGTTACTGGCCCGCACTTGCCGACCTCGTCCGAAAACTCGACCCAGAATTTCCACTTCAGGCAGTTACACTCGACCTACCACTGCCCACATCTGTTGCTGTCATACGTATGTGGCAGGATTACATAGAGATAAACGTCTCTGGTATACACATTGTGTTTCTGTAGAAACACTAAATATATTATTAGAAGTCAGCAGTATAGAATTCCTCGAATATCACGTTATTTACAAGAAGTAAACAAATTTTATTGGTTAAGGAGATTCAGCTGCTTACACACATAAGATTTCATTTCTCGTGTTGGTAATGCTGTTGTTGTAGGTTTACATATCGATTCCCATTTTTAGTTTGAAATTCAAATTGTGATGTTGTCCTGAAGTTCACGCAATTGATTCTGCAATTGTGATTGAGACTGAGATTTGTTGGCCATTTATACTGTATTATTTAAGCATGCATCACGCAGTTATAGATGACGATTACAACGATTTTGTGTAAAGGTTTTGTAAGGAAATTTAATGTTGCTGTGACTCTGTAGCCTCTCGCGGTGTAGCAAATCTTGGCAGTATTCTCGAATTCGATGCCTTATCCTAAAAACAAGATGACTTGATATTTCAGCGATCCATCTGTTCGCTATCTTCAGGAGAGAGTTTCTTCTGCTGAGTCCAGATGCTAACTGACATATTTTCAGCCGAACTTGGCAGCAGGGGCTTTCTCCTAAAGTTTACGGGCAGATGAATTGTCGAAATGTCGAGTCATTTTTATTTTAGATTCTGGTAGCAAACCCGAGGGAGCTATCAACAACCGATATTGCTGCTCGTGGAGAATACGGTAAATTCAACATAATCGCAGAGAACCACATTCAAGACGGTTCTAATTATGTTTTCATTAAACTACATGAGTCTAGTAAAATGCCCATCAGTCATGTTTTGTCTCTACGTGGAAATGAACAGTGTGTGCATGAAGTAAACTGCGTCATTCAATTCGTTTCGTAGTCCTTCTACACGTGACGGCCTTCCACATACAGGAATATGTGGACATTACTCCGAGAGGCCTCTAGCCTCACAATTTATTATGGAATCAACAAAAATGGTTCAAATGGCTCTGAGCACTATGGGACTTAAGTTCTAAGGTCGTCCGTCCCGTAGAACTACTTAAACCTAACTAACCTACGGACATCACACCCATGCCCGAGGCAGGATTCGAACCTGCGATCGTAGCGGTCGCGTGGTTCCAGACTGTAGCGCCTAGAACCGCTCGGCCACCCCGGCCGGCTGGAACCAACACATTCTAGCAGTAAGTTGCGAGACCCCACACGTACGTGAATGTTAACTGGACCAGAATTAATCGTTATAGAGACACATCCCTCAGATCCAATGCCAGAACAAATTTTTACAAGAGATGAAAGGTTGTGGCCGTAGCAGTGAATCTTGAGGTGGGGAATTTGCAGTTTATCACTAAATAATAACAACTATGATAAGGGAGGCAACATCCACGCCAATGAAACACATGATTTAAGTGAACTCTTCAGTGTATTACAAAATTTCTTGAAATTTACTTTTACATGCCACCACATCAACTACAGTCATTGTTGTCACCACGGAAGCCAAAGAAACCCATGAAAATGAGGAACCACTGATGAAAGTGGAAAAGGAAAACTGATCATTAACCTGAACTTCCAGTTTGTGACGACCCTAACATGCCACAGTTACTACTTACGCTCACGACTACCGTCGCTGCAACATGAGCAGGACGGTGACACCATGGCTGGCTGCCACTGAGTCGAAACCCAGAATCACTGTGCCGAGGACTGGAACATTCGACCTCTCTCTGCTGAAGGAGTCTGCTGTTCTAGCTATCAATACTGACTTCGGAGTATCTGAAGTGTTCAGTGCCAAGTCCAGAGACTAAATCCTTTATTTCTAGTCAGTAAGGAAATAATTGCACCCTTGTTCCTGTTCGAAATCTTGGCAACTAATCCACTTAAAACTTATATCGACCCACCAATGGCATCATCGTTTTATCAACAAAATATCCCACCGAGAAATGAGTAATCTCGATTTCCTTCCCCCTTTTCTAAAACTTTGCGTTATGTGTCACTCTGAGCCCTCTCAAGCAGCAGCTGGCTTCACATCACGTCACAAGCCCTGGGAGAAGCTGAAAAACTGGGGTGGAGGCTATCCACCAGCTCTGCAATACATTGTGTATCTGCAATACGTCAGACTTGTTTGGCTTCTTTCCCGAAAGTTGGGAGATGTTAATCGCTAGAATGCGCTTTTCTTAACGCGGTTCAAATGCCTAACTCCTGCTGGCAGAGTTCCATCATCCGGAACAAACGCTCTTACATCTGCTGTCCAAATTGGATATGTCCAGTAAGCCACGAAATAGGTCAGGAAACTTTCCCAAGACAATGTGATGGTGGGTAGGTCCCCTGATCAAATTTGTGGGTAGGAAGGCCACATTCCGTCGCCGCACGGGAGGCCGCTTTCTCTGTGCCACTTGTGACTCTCCCGCGCAGGGGTTCCCGGGTTCGATTCCCAGCGGGGTCAGGGATTATCTCTGCCTCGTGATGACTGGGTGTTGTGTGCTGTCCTTAGGTTAGTTAGGTTTAAGTAGTTCTAAGTTCTAGGGGACTGATGATTATAGAAGTCCCAAAGTGCTCAGAGCCATTTCAACCATTTTGAACTTGTGACTCTTGTCCTGTGAATGCAGCACTACTTAGTTCTAAAGTTCACCCAGGAAAGCAATGAACAGAGCCAGCACCAGCTTAAAGAATGTTAAAAACGGGTAAATGATCTTAGTGCATACAATCACTGCAATCTCATCTAAAATTTTATTTTCATAGTTTCTGTCTAACTCACCTCCAAACCAGCTGAATTATTTATCGTAAACAAATGAGGAGAGAGGAAGCGAATCGCTTGTCGCTTTTCAAGGTGCATGTAGGTGATCGGAATTTTGTTGTTGGTTAATCGCAAATCGCTGAGCAATCGCAAAAATAAGCATCGGCAGAAAAGGTTACTCTTCTTCCCAACCAAGATCAACATACCTTACCGCTTTAGACACTTGCCTTCAGCAATCATTGAAAGGCGAAGGCCACAAAGAGAACGTAAAGACACGAAGTGATTGTTTGGATTATGAATATCGCTGCCATCATAAAAACAGCCCACTGTACTGACAAGAGAATTCGAAAGTGCATTCAAACCGGGAGCGGTATTTATCAAAACCAACTTTTAACTTAATCATTTGCCGCCGCTTAACACCTTTGTGTGAGTATTTGTGTAGGTGACATTCTTACATCCTTTCCCCGTAACCAATAAAAATGTAGAACGTGATACATGGCGTGTTTTATTGGAATTAATCTACACTGCCACTGTCCCAGTGTTGTGTTGTTCGATACCTGATTTGATGCAGTTCTTCACGCTGATATACGCTGTGTAAGCTTCTACATACCTAAATACCTACTGCAAGCTACATCCACGTCGGCCGGCCGAAGTGGCCGTGCGGTTAAAGGCTCTGTAGTCTGGAACCTCAAGACCGCTACGGTCGCAGGTTCGAATCCTGCCTCGGGCATGGATGTTTGTGATGTCCTTAGGTTAGTTAGGTTTAACTAGTTCTAAGTTCTAGGGGACTAATGACCTCAGCAGTTGAGTCCCATAGTGCTCAGAGCCATTTGAACCATTTTGAACATCCACGTCAACCAGCTTGCTACGTTCATACCTAGGCCTCCCTCTACAATTTTTACCCCCAACTCTGCCCTTAATTACCCACATGATTATTGCTTGATACTTCAGGATGTGTCCTGTCAACCAATTCCTCCTTTTAATCGAGTTGTGTAATAGATTTATTTGCTTCGTGATTTTATTAAGTCCCTCCTCATTATATGTCCCCGTCTAATATTCAACATTCTTCTGCGGAAATAAGTTTCAAAAGCATCTATTCTAACACGTAGATTTATATTACATCTTAAGAAATTCCTCTTTTTCAAAACTACTTTACTTTCTGTTGCCGGACTACGTTTTATACCGTCTCTACTTTTAGAAATCATCAGTTTTGTTTTGTTGGCCAAATATCTAATTTCGTCTATTCCTTTTAGTGTCTCATTTAACAATGTAATTACCTCCGCAACGCCTGATTTAATTCGGCCATGTTCCATCACTGATGTTTTACTTCTGTTGTCGCACGTCTTATAACGAAATTTGAAAATGCTATCCACTCCACGGATCTGCCCTTCCAATTCTACACTACCAGCTCTTAAAATGTTTACTATTCCTCGTGGAACATGTGTACAAATAGAAAGCGTCTTCATGGCTCCTCATGTAACATGTAATCGTACTGCGATACTTACATATACAACATGATAGAATTTTTGAGTCGCCACCATGAAGCAAAGTGACGCAAGGGTGCTGTTGAACGGAAGTCTTTGAAATGCGTGGGGCATCAACATGAACATTTCCAACTGCTTTTGATTTCGACACATATTCTTCCTTCCAGTTCCACTATTAGAGAGAGGGACAATAGTTCCCAGGAATTTAGCCGCCTTCTTGCAGCAACACACCCGTTTCTTTCACAGACAGTGTCAAGCAAAATATTCTCGCAAGGCTACAATACAACGTATGACAAATCGTTATCCACGTGAAATGGCAGTGCGCGACCTATAGACGCCATATGTCATTTTTTCAGCACTGTATTTTATTGTACACATATCTCCTAAGTTGAAAATTCGGATAAAAGATGAGAACGTGTATCATTGTTTGTTAGTAGACCCGCGCCTTACTCTTCAGCCGCCAAACAGCAAAGGTTTTCCCTTGCTAGAGAAAACTGACACCTTTGGTTCACGATGTGTACGTGTCGTAGTTCATCTGTTCAGTGTAGGTGAATGTGGTGGATTCCTGCTATATTTCAATGACATTAGGCATCGCAAATTTATTTAAGGGGTGTTGTAAACTAGTTGCTGCATAGAGCCCCTCACAGGTAAATATAGCATCGTCAAGAGCTGTGACCGTAAGATAGCCCATGTCCCTGTTCTGATTTAAATCGTTTGGTTATTGTTGTGTCTAGCTCATACAGCATAGACACAATGAGGTAGCTAGGTGCACGCTAAACTACCGCAGACGGGCTTGAAGTTCTGGAACATGAGACTTATTAATGAATAAGAAGAAAAGTACGTAGCTAGAATAATATACTTATCTTTATTCTCTTGTTGGAATACATCTCTCTTGAATATTAGTACACTATAAGCACTGATACAAATGGCGCCTTGCTAGGTAGTAGCTCTGGACTAAGCTGAAGGCTATTCAATCTGTCTCTCGGCAAATGAGAGGAAAGCTTCGTACGTCTGGTCGCAAGCTATGTCGTCCGTACAACTGGGACGAGGTCTAGTCCGTGTCTTGTGACCTGCCATGTGGTGGCGCTAGGTTTGCGGTTACACAGTGGCGACACGCGGGTCCGACATGTACTAAGGACCGCGGCCGATTTAAGTTACCACCTAGCAAGTGTGGTGTCTAGCGGTGACACCACAGTTATTATTGAATTTTAATTCAACAGTCTGAAAATGGTGAGTTCTCGATAAATCTGACTGACACTCTCAGCCCCAGCAGTGGCAGTTCCCACTCTCGCTCATGACAATGTCTGCGCTACCATTTTCTGCGTGGTGTTGTTTTGGTTTGTTCGTCATGAAAACGAGTAATTACGTACTGTAATTTTGTACTTGAAACTTAAATTTTCTTCTAGTTCACACCCGATGGTTTAGTTTACCTAACTGAGCTATTTTAAATCCTGTTCTTTCCTTCATCGCCGCGCGGGAAATGCCGAGCGGTCAGGGCGCTGCTGTCATGGACTGTGCGGCTGGTCCCGGCGGAGGTTCGAGTCCTCCCTCGGGCATGGGTGTGTGTGTTTGTCCTTAGGATTATTTAGTTTAAGTAGTGTGTAAGCTTAGGGACTGATGACCTTAGCAGTTCAGTACCATAAGATTTCACACACATTTGAACATTTTTCTTCATAGCCAACATTAAACGCCTATTTCATACCGATTACTGTTACATACGAACAATTCAAAAGTATTCATGCATCCACTCTATTCTAACTAGTCACTATCAACACCAAAACTCGTATTAGCACTCGACTGAAAAATCGCTAACTGTCAACACTAAAATCGCCGACGACTGTGTGATCAGAGCCTCACAACAGCGCCGACGCGGAAATACGTTCTGTTTGTCATCCTGTTGGCAAGGAAAGGATAACGATAACCTTTTGGCCGGCCGCGGTGGTCTAGCGGTTCTAGGCGCTCAGTCCGGAACCGCGCGACTGATACAGTCGCAGGTTCGAATCCTGGCTCGGGCATGGATGTGTGTGATGTCCTTAGGTTAGTTAGGTTTAAGTAGTTCTAAGTTCTAGGGGACTGATGACCTTAGTAGTTAAGTCCCATAGTGCTCAGAGCCAGAGCCATTAACCTCTTGGGTCACAATTGACTGACAGAGGAAAACTACACTGTATCACAAAAAAAAAAAAACGACGCACCACGAAGAAATTACCCGATTGGAACGGGAATCAATAGATGACGTACGTGTACGGACAAACGAATGATTTAAATTTCAGATAATTTGGATGATTTATTCAAAAGAATTATAGAAAGTGGACGGAGTGATCGGTTGAGATGCGGTTGTAACGAGGTATGATTGAATGCTATACTGATGCATTCTAGAGAGAGGGAGATGCTTGTGCAGGCCATTTACCGCGCATTTTATCATTTTGTCCCTTGTCCTATCAGGGGGTATCAGTTGTGTGGTGTAACCTGCGTTGGACTCGTATACAACTGAGTCTACTGTGTGACTTAGAGTACTGTCTACCTACTTTCGTTAACAGCAAACCTCTCCATACCACAGTCATCAGAGGACTTTCAATTCATGTGTGACGAAACATGCCCATTGAAGGAAATCCTGTTTCGGTTCCTTCCTCTAGACGGACGAAGATTTAAATAATGTACTCAATTCCCTGCCGCATCTTGTGGATAAATCGAGTCTTCAGTTTCATATAGTTACGTAACTAGTAGTACTATATTTTTCATGATCATCCTAGCCTCAATGCATGGAAGTGGATCATCAGTAGGTTAGTGTATAAGACAGGCAAATATTCTCATAGAAAATCAAACAGTACATGATTATGTCAGCAATATGACCACATACACATGCAAAACTGTGAAAAAATATGGAAAAAGACACTAAATCAGAAAAATTCGAGGAATACTTACAAGGGAACCTCCCCATCGCGCCCCCCTCAGATTTAGTTATAAGTTGGCACAGTGGATGGTCCTTGATAAACTGAACACAGATCAGTCGAGAAAACAGGAAGAAGTTGGGTGGAACTATGAAAAAATAAGCAAAATATACAAACTGAGTAGTCCATGGGCAACAAATACAACATCAAGGATGACGTGCGCACAGGAGCTCCGTGGTCCCGTGGTTAGCGTGAGCAGCTGCTGCATGAGAAGTCCTTGGTTCAAGTCTTCACTCGAGTGAAAATTTTACTTTCTTTATTTTTGCATAATTATAATCTGTCCGTTCGTTCATTGACGTCTCTGTTCACTGTAATAAGTTTAGTGTCTGTGTTTTGCGACCGCACCGCAAAACCGTGCGATTAGTAGACGAAAGGACGTGCCTCTCCAATGGGAACCGAAAACATTTGATCGCAAGGTCATATGTCAACCGATTCCTCCACAGGAAAACACGTCTGATATATTCTATAAGACGCTGGTGACGGCATGTGCGTCACATGACAGGAATATGTTGTCGGCCAACCTAACTTGTACACTTGGCGAATGGGTAAAAAGATTCTTCTACCTTGCCCGATTTGGGTTTTTTTGTGGCTGTGATAATCACTCCCAAAAAAGTTATGAAAACATAAGAGTTTGTCACATAAACTGAAAATAAAAAATTAAACTTTTCACCCGATGGCAGATTTGAACCTAGAACCTCTCGTTCCGCAGCTGCTCACGCTACCACGAGACCACGACGCTCATGCGTTCCCAGTCCCCTTGATGTTGCCTATCTTCCCATGAACTACTCAGTTTGTATATTTTGCTTATTTTTTCACAGTTCCACACAACTTCTTCCTGTTTTCTCAATTGATCTGTGTCCAGTTTTTCAAGGCCTATCCACTGTGCCAACTTATAACTAAATCTGAGGGGGGTGCGATGGGGAGATTCCCTTGTTAGTATGATCAAGAAACATTTGTGTGAGATACATAAAAGTTGAGGGAAATTCCACAAAATGTGGAAAATCGCAAAAACAACCTAAAATTACGGAAACTGACTGAGAATAAATGAAATTAGAAAAAAATACCATGACATGACTGTTGAGCAAAATCAGTAAAATTGCATGTTCTGTAAAAGGAAAGTGGACTGACGCTACATACACACTCCTTAATAGTGGAGAGAGGAGGCGTTTTAGAGATGTGGCGTCAAGGCGAAATGGCAATATTATCCCGCATGTGAGCAGTACAGCCTAACGTCGGACCATGACTTCTGTGTGCAGGAGGATAGCTACCGGGGGCGGTCTGAAACTGCAATAAGACTGTTACGTCTCCTCTGGCTACTAATCCTGTTGTTTATTTCACCGTATGATGTCACTGTTTCTTCACATGCATTTAGAAGTGTGAACAATCATTTTATAGGGCTGCTGTGAACATATCATAATTTCAGAAACGTAATGAGGCATGAACAGCAGGTGTCATACAACTCTGGTAGTCTATGTATTGTTCGTTTTACAAAGAATTGACGTTTTCTTCGACGTGCAAGTTTGTAGTTTTATTACTTTAAAGTTTGTCACCATAGTTTGTCGTACAGAAACCTGGAGGGAGAATGTATGTAATGTTCTGGGAATATATTTTTTACAATGAAATATGAACAAGGGTTGTATTTCACACGATTAATAGGTCGAAAATAGCGCCGGTGCCACTCTAGGATTATAGCGTGTTTTGAGAGCCGAGTCTTGTAGCCTTAGGAATGCGTATGTTTATGTTCCACGATCATTTCCCTCTAACCTGTACCTTCTTGTTACTGACCCCAGACGCTAGAGCAATACTTCTGAATTGAAAGCGCAGTTGATCTATGTAAAATGCTTCAAATTCCGTCCGCCTGTAGCTCCATTACGCATAAAACACACGTTTATTCTTCATAACCATCTGTTATATCATCACAACATTTATGTATCTATTACACACCGATAACGGGCGATAACCTCTTCGACATGCACCCATCAGGAGCGATCCTGTGCACCTGGATGGGCGCTGTGAGAAAGACTGCTGCGGAACAGTCTTATCTGAACAGCAGTAGCGCACTGAGCTCGCTCTGTTCCTTCACGAGACGTTGAATGTAGCGGTCTTTTTCTAGTCACCAGCAAATTAAATCCATGACATTGTTTCCTGGAGGACTGGTAAAAAACAATGCAGGGAGATCTTTCAATCACTAACTTAATCATAGCAATGCGAGAATTCTCCGTGACTCCCAACCGCATAGGGAAAGATGGACAATCGTAGTCGTAAATTACGCACTACGATCAAAGTACTTGGAATATGTAGACCGGCACAGGACGCTGTGTGTGGTATACTTCGGTATGTATATGTTCGAGAATTAGGAATGAATGGACGTACTGCACAGTCATCTATCCCCATTCGCAATCTAATGTAACGTACTTGCAAAGTATTTTAGCGATGGTACAGAAATAGGGAAGTATGCTGCTGTGTCATTGGTAGGCGTTGAAATTACGGAAGAATACTGGTAAAATTGCTAAAATTGCTTGCACTATCAACCTTGATGCTTATTACAGTGCATCAACAGTGTCCTTTCTACCCAATCTGCCCACTGGTACACTGTTGATTACCGCGTAGCGATTGACTACCACCAGTGCCTTGGTAAGGGGACAACACCTTCCGGGAATGGCCAGCACCGAAACAGTGATCGTTTACATGACTGCCAAATGGGAAACCATGACATTTGCTACCATGTCACTCTGAAAGACGAGTTTAAATGTAGAGGCCATCAGTCACCTTCGGACTGCTGTTTGGAATCGCCCCACAATGCCGCAAAACTCCTCCGCTTTCCGCATGTTGTGATATTTTCCGCATTACTCTCAGTAAGAAACACCGCATCTGTCTCTTATTTCAATCATCCTGAATGTGTTGTGGAAGCAGCAGCAGCATAATTTACCCGATGCGATGTCCAGTTTTCTGTGAGAGCCAATGGATCGAAAAGTCATTATGTCAGTTTTGAACCTACAACCTATAACACTACCTTGGGGAACACAGAAATCACTTCTGTTTTACTCGATAACTTTCCGTCAGTTACTAAGAACTGTGACCTGTCTGATAGGAAATCACAAATCCGTTCACATAACTGAGCCAATATTCCATAAGCACGCAATTTCACTACACATCGCTTGTGTGCTACAGTGTCAAAAGCCCTCTGGAAAACTAGAGATGAGTAATCAATTTGAAATCTCTTCTCAAAGCACTCACTTCGTGTTAGTAAAGAGCTAGTTACGTTTCACTGGAATGATGTTTTCTAAATCCGTGTTGACTGTGTATCAATAGCCCGTTCTCTTCGAGGTAATTCTTAATGTTCAAACACATTCTATGGAAATTTGGAAATTTGTGGTAAGCTTATATGGGACCAAACTGCTGAAGTCATCGGTCCCTAAGCTTATGCACTATTTAATCTAACTTAAACTAGCTTACGCTAAGGACAACTCACACACACACACACACACACACACACCCATGCCCGAGGGAGGACTCGAACCTCCGACGGAGGAAAGCCGTGCGGACCGTGACAAGACTCCTAGACAGCGCGGCTACCCCGCGTGCACACTTTCTACAGTACTGGCCATTAGAATTGCTACACCACGAAGATGACGTGCTACAGACGAGAAATTTAACCGACAGGAAGAACATGCTGTGATATGCAAATGATTAGCTTTTCAGAGCATTCACACAAGGTTTGCGCCGGCGGCGACACCTACAACGTGCTGACATGAGGAAAGGTTCCAACCGTTTTCTCATACACAAACAGCAGTTGATCGGCGTTGCCTGGTGAAACGTTGTTGTGATGCGTTGTGTAAGGAGGAGAAATGCGTACCATCACGTTTCCGACATTGATAAAGGTCAGATTGTAGCCTATCGCGATTGCGGTTTATCGTATCGCGACATTGCTGCTCGCGTTGGTCGAGATCCAATGACTGCAAGCAGAATATGGAATCGGTGGGTTCAGGAGAGTAATACGGAACGCCGTGCTGGATCCCAACGGCCTCGTGTCACTAGCAGTCGAGATGACAGGCATCTTATCCACATGGCTCTAACGGATCGTGCAGCCACGTCTCGATCCCTGAGTCAACACATGGGGACGTTTGCAAGACAACCATCTACACGAGCAGTTCGACGACGTTTGCAGCAGCATGGACTATCAGCTAGGAGACCATGGCTGCGGTTATCCTTGACGCTGCATCACAGACAGGAGCACCAGCGATGGTGTCCTCAACGACGAACCGGGGTGCAAGAACGGCAAAATTTCATTTTTTCTGATGAATCCAGGTTCTGTTTACAGCATCACGATGGTCACATCCGTGTTTGGTGACATCGCGCTGAACGCACATTGGAAACGTGTATTCGTCATCGCGATACTGGCGTATCTCCCGGCGTGATGGTATGGGGTGCCGTTGGTTACAGATCTCGCTTACCTCTTGTTCGCATTGACGGCACTTCGAACAGCGAACGTTACATTTCAGATGTATTACGACCCGTGGCTCTACCCTTCATTCGATTCCTGCGAAACACTACATTTCAGCAGGATAATGCACGACCGCATGTTGCAGGTCTTGTACGGGCCTTTCTGGATACAGAAAATGTTCGACTGCTGACCTGGCCAGCACATACTCCAGATCTCTCACCAACTGGAAACGTCTGGTGAATGGTGGCCGAGCAACTGGCTGGTCACAATACGTCAGTCACTACTCTTGATGAACTGTGGTATCGTGTTGAAGCTGCATGGGCAACTGTACCTGTACACGCCATACGAGCTATGTTTGACTCAATGCCCAGGGGTATGAAGGCCGTCGTTACGGACAGAGATGGTAGTTTTGGGTACTGATTTCTCAGGATCTATCCATCCAAATTGCGTGAAAATGTCATCACATGTCAGTTATAGTATAATATATTTGTCCTATGAATAACCGTTTATCATCTGCATTTTTACTTGGTGTACCAATTTTAATCGCCAGTAGTGTATGTTCCAAAATCCTTCTGCATATCGAATAATTTAGTGAATTGCTCCTACTGCCCTTCTTGAATATTGGTGTGACCTGTGCAACTTTCCAGTCTTTGGCCACGGGCCTTTCGTCGAGCGAGCGGTTGTATATGATTGTTAAGTGTGAAGAAATTGCATCAGCATACTCTGTAAGGAACCTAATCAATATACTGTCTGGACCGGAAGACTTACTTTTGTTAAGTGATTTAATTTGCTTCACTACTCCGAGGATATCTACTTCTACGTTACTCATGTTGGCAGCTATTCTCGATTCGAATTCTGGAATCCTTACTTCATCTTCTTTGGTGAAGGAATTTCGGAAGGCTTTGTTTAGTAACTATGCTTTAGAAGCACTATCGTCGTTAGTATTACCACGTTATCGCGCAGTCATTGGTTATGTCTTTACATACGGCCAGAATCTCTTTCGATTTTCTAGCACGTTTCGAGACAAAGTTTCATTGTGGAAATTATTATAAGCATCACACGTTGAAATCCACGCTGAATTTCGAACTTATGTAAAAGATCACCAGTCTTGGGGATTTTATGTTCGTTTAAATTTGGCATGCTTTTTCCGTAGTGTCTTCAACAGTATTCTGACCCGTTTTGTGTACCAAGGGGAATCAGCTCCTTCGTTTGTTAATTTATTTGGTACAAGTCTCTCAATTGCTGTCGATTCTGTTTCTTTGAATTCAAGGCATATGTGGTCTATACTTAACACTTAATCTGGAAGGCATGAAGCGACTTTTTATCTGCTTTTTTTGAATACGTATATTTTTTGTTTATTTTTGGAGGATTTGGGGGTTACAACATTCTATCTCGCCACGACAACTCTGCGTTCACTAATCCCTGTATCCGTTTTGATGCTCGTTATTAGCTCAAGACTATTTGTTGCTAAGAGGTCAAGTGCGTTTCCTCAACCGCTTTATATTCGTGTGGGCTCGTGAACTAATGGCTCGAAATAATTTTCAGAGAATGCGCTTAGTTCAAGTTCGGATTTAAAAATGTATTTTCGCCAACATATCGAGGGTAAATTAAAGTCACCACAAACTGTAATGGTACGCGTAGTGTACATGTTTGAAATTAAAATCCATTTCTCTATGAACCTTTCAGTAATTGTATCATCTGAGTTAGAATCTCGGTAAAAGGATCCATTTATTGTCTTATTTTTCTTGTCAGGAGTGACTAACTCACAGGAACTATCTACTTCAATTTAGAAACAAGATAAACTACTTCTAACAGCAAGAAACAAGCCACCGCCAACTGTGTTTAGCATATCCTTCCTGAACACCGTTAGGTTCTTTGCAAAAATTTCGTTTGAATTTATCTCCGGCTTTCGCCAGCTTCCAGTGCCTATAACGAATTGAGAATCAGTGCTTCCTATTAGCGCTTGGAGCTCGGGTACTTTGCCAACACAGGTACGTCAGTATAAAACTGTTATACCGACAGTTCCTGGATCTACGTTCTTCCTGTGCTCGACCTGCACCCTTTGAGATTGAAGCCCTTGTTGTGTTTCCCCGAGACCCTCTAACCTATAACGTAGCAGTCACACATTATCAGGAACTGAGACCCCGAAAGAATGCTGCCCAGCAATGCTGACACTTATGTTTGCCACCGTACATCCAAGAAAAATGTGGGTTCCCGTGGTGTAGGGGTAGCGTCTTTGATTCATAATCAAAACGTCTTCGGTCCCGGGTTCGATCCCCGTCACTGCATAAATTATGATAAATAATCAGCATTGGCGGCCGAAGACTTCCGGCATAAGAAGTCAGCCTCATTCTGCCAACGGCCTTGTCAAAGAGGGCGGAGGAGCGCATAGAGGTTCAGGGCACTATCTTGTCCTAGGGGTGGGAAATTGCCCCTAAAGGCGGAAGAATCAGCAATGATCAACGACATGAGGATGCAGAAGGCAATGGAAACCACTGCATTAAAGACACGTAACGTGTATCCACAGGACATGTGGCCTGTAATTGAAGAAGTATCATGATGATCTCTCCATTGGCAAAAGATTCCAGAATAGTCCTCCATTCGGATCTCCGGGAGGGGACTGCCAAGGGGGACGTTACCATGAGAAAAAGATTGAATAATCAACGAAAGGATAACGTTCTACGAGTTGGGGCGTGGAATGTCAGAAGCTTGAACGTGGTAGGGAAACTAGAAAATCTGAAAAGGGAAATGCAAAGGCTCAATCTAGATATAGTAAGGGTCAGTGAAGTGAAGTGGAAGGAAGACAAGGATTTCTGGTCAGATGAGTATCGGGTAATATCAACAGCAGTAGAAAATGGTATAACAGGTGTAGGATTCGTTATGAATAGGAAGGTAGGGCAGAGCGTGTGTTACTGTGAACAGTTCAGTGACCGGGTTGTTCTAATCAGAATCGACAGCAGACCAACCCCGACAACGATAGTTCAGGTATAAATGCCGACGTCGCAAGCTGAAGCTGAACAGATAGAGAAAGTGTATGAGGATATTGAAAGGGTAACGCAGTATGTAAAGGGGGACGAAAATATAATAGTCATGGGCGACTGGAATGCAGTTGTAGGGGAAGGAGTAGAAGAAAAGGTTACAGGAGAATATGGGCTTGGGACAAGAAATGAAAGAGGAGAAAGACTAATTGAGTTCTGTAACAAGTTTCAGCTAGTAATAGCGAATACCCTGTTCAAGAATCACAGGAGGAGGACGTATGTCAACCGAAGTGGCCGTGCGGTTAAAGGCGCTGCAGTCTGGAACCGCAAGACCGCTACGGTCGCAGGTTCGAATCCTGCCTCGGGCATGGATGTTTGTGATGTCCTTAGGTTAGTTAGGTTTAACTAGTTCTAAGTTCTAGGGGACTAATGACCTCAGCAGTTGAGTCCCATAGTGCTCAGAGCCATTTGAACCATTTGAGGAGGAGGTATACTTGGAAAAGGCCGGGAGATACGGGAAGATTTCAATTAGATTACATCATGATCAGACAGAGATTCCGAAATCAGATACTGGATTGTAAGGCGTACACAGGAGCAGATATAGACTCAGATCACAATATAGTAGTGATGAAGAGTAGGCTGAAGTTCAAGACATTAGTCAGGAAGAATCAATACGTAAAGAAGTGGGATACGGAAGTACTAAGGAATGACGAGATACGTTTGAAGTTCTCTAACGCTATAGATACAGCAATAAGGAATAGCGCAGCAGGCAGTACAGTTGAAGAGGAATGGACATCTATAAAAAGGACCATCACAGAAGTTGGGAAGGAAAACGTGGGTACAAAGAAGGTAGCTGCGAAGAAACCATGGGTATCAGAAGAAATACTTCAGTTGATTGATGAAAGGAGGAAGTACAAACATGTTCCGGGAAAATCAGGAATACAGAAATACAAGTCGCTGAGGAATGAAATAAATAGGAAGCGCAGGGAAGCTGAGACGAAATGGCTGCAGGAAAAATGTGAAGACATCGAAAAAGATATGATTGTCAGAAGGACAGACTCAGCATACAGGAAATTCAAAACAACCTTTGGTGACATTAAAAGCAACGGTGGTAACATTAAGAGTGCAACGGGAATTCCACTGTTAAATGCAGAGGAGAGAGTAGATAGGTGGAAAGAATACATTGAAAGCCTCTATGAGGGTGACGATTTGTCTGATGTGATAGAAGAAGAAACAGGAGTCGATTTAGAAGAGATAGGGGATCCAGGATTAGAATCGGAATTTAAAAGAGCTTTAGAGGGCTTACGGTCAAATAAGGCAGAAGGGATAGATAACATTCCACCAGAATTTCTAAAATCATTGGGGGAAGTGGCAACAAAACGATTATTCACGTTGGTGTGTAGAATATATGACACTGGCGACATACCATCTGACTTTCGGAAAAGCATCATCCACACAATTCCGAAGACAAGAGATGACAAGTGCGAGAATTTTCGCAGAATCAGCTTAACAGCTCATGCATCGAAGCTGCTTACAAGAATAATATACAGAAGAATGGAAAAGAAAATTGAGAATGCGCTAGGTGACGATCAGTTTGGCTTTAGGAAAAGCAATTATGACGTTACGGCTAATAATGGAAGCAAGACTAAAGCAAAATCAGGAGAGTTTCATAGGATTTGTCGACCTGGAAAAAGCGTTCGACAATATAAAATGGTGCAAGCTGTTCGAGATTCTGAAAAAAGTAGGGGTAAGCTATAGGGAGAGACGGGTCATATACAATATGTACAACAACCAAGAGGGAATAATAAGAGTGGACGATCAAGAACGAAGTGCTCGTATTAAGAAGGGTGTAAGACAAGGTTGTAGCCTTTCGCCCCTACTCTTCAATCTGTACATCTAGGAAGCAATGATGGAAATAAAAGAAAGGTTCAGGAGTGGAATTAAAATACAAGGTGAAAGGATATCAATGATACGATTCCCTGATGACATTGCTATCCTGAGTGAAAGTGAAGAAGAATTAAATGATCTGCTGAACGGAATGAACAGTCTAATGAGTACACAGTATGGTTTGAGAATAAATCGGAGAAAGACGAAGGTAATGAGAAGTAGTAGAAATGAGAACAGCGAGAAACTTAACATCAGGATTTATAGTGACGTAGTCAATGAAGTTAAGAAATTCTGGTACCTAGGCAGTAAAATAACCAATGACGGACGGAGCAAGGAGGACATCAAAAGCAGACTCGCTATGGCAAAAAAGACATTTATGGCCAAGAGAAGTCTACTAATATCAAATACCGGCCTTAATTTGAGGAAGAAATTTCTGAGGATGTACGTCTGGAGTACAGCATTGTATGGTAGTGAAACATGGACTGTGGGAAAACCGGAACAGAAGAGAATCGAAGCATTTGAGATGTGGTACTATAGACGAATGTTGAAAATTAGGTGGACTGATAAGGTAAGGAGTGAGGAAGTTCCACGCAGAATCGGAGAGGAAAAGAATATGTGGAAACACTGATAAGAAGAAGGGACAGGATGATAGGATATCTGCTAAGACATCAGGGAATGACTTCCATGGTACTAGAGGGAGCTGTAGAGGGCAAAAACTGTAGAGGAAGACAGAGACTGGAATACGTCAAGCAAATAATTGAGGACGTTGGTTGCAAGTGCTACTTTGAGATGAAGTTAGCACAGGAAAGGAATTCGTGGCGGGCAGCATCAAACTAGCCAGTAGACTGATGAGGAAAAAAAATCATTCGACAAGAAAACTGGCATGTTCGTCTTACGTATGAGATACAACACACATGAAATGTATTTGCAGTCCCTGATATTACAACATGATAAACGCGAAGAGCATCAAATCTCAGTTTCTCATACTTGGCAACTTGCATATGTAAACGAAAGTTATACAGCGAAACAAAACAAAATAAGAATAAAGACATTTACATTCTATATGTCGTATGTTCCACTGACCCTCTTATAGGTTTATAGGGTGTACACAGGGGGAAAAGGAGATAAAGTTTAGTAAGGAACCCATGTCTGGAAATGTATCGGTTGACTGTAAAATACGAGTTTTAAGATCGCGTGAGTTTCAAATCTCCTGCTATAAGAAACACACATGAACTCCGATCTGCGTGCTCCTCCCGTCTGCTGGTCCACTTTGCTACCCTTTTCTTATTTGCACAAGCTCTCTATCTGCGTAGCATGCTTTCGTACAGACGGTACGAAACTCTCACTCTCGTCCAGGTAGCATCACAATGAACCCTTCTCCGTTGTGTAGAACATGAGAATGAGCCTGATGTAAACAAACAGAAACGCCGTAGCACAGGCAAGCTGGTGTTGTTACGCTCTTGGAAGTAAGTCCTACTTATATATTAGATATCTTGTTTCAGTGTTACCGTTAATGGATTTCTAAGATATTCTAATGTATTAACAGCCATCAACGTTTTTCTTATTGATAGTTTAGCTAAGTAGTTTTAATGTCAAAAATCGTGTATAGTCGCAGTCACTGTACTGTTGTCTTTTGGTTGCCACGCTGTCCATACACAGTCTGAAAACAGCTGACACTGCTGTCCGCCATGAAGTAATGAAACAAGCGCGTGGAACACGGCTAAAAAGTGGCGAAGTACAAATCGTTCTTAACGTTTTGCTCAAATTTACATTAAAAAAATCAGCTTTGAACTTTTCCGAGGAACTGTACTTCCCGAGGTTCGAAATTTCTTATTATGGCATGTATAGCCGATAGCGTTGAAGACTGGTAATCCAATACAGTCCGTGGTGCAGCAGTTCAAGCCGACACGCTAGCCTATCGTGTTTGGTCACAGGGCTGCCTGCCATCTGTATTTAAAAAAATGGTGAAGCATTTCATGATGAAGTAGAAGGTGTGTCATGTGACGTACGCCCAGAACAAATGAGGGGAAAAAAGTTCACTTCGATTTTTTTTATTCAAAATGGAGTATCTACATTTTAAATTTATAATTCATCAAACATATACCGATTAACACATATCTAATCATCATTTTTAATTAGAGATGCACATTTTCTTGTTTCTAATTATATATTGCACGCAGAATTACAGTTTTCATTACAAACATAAATTGTTAATTATGGACATTTTATAAAAGATTGTTAATAAAGGTTGTTTACATTAAAAAAGCAACAAACTAAATTTCTTAGACAAAAATGAAAAATCAAATACTCTTTATTTGGTCTATGTGTAGCGTTTTACAGCACACTTTGGTTAACTCGGTTGAAGAATTGGAGCAGAGATTCGTCAGTGCTTCTCAAGATTTTCGAAATGATCCAGGTGTCTTCCAAAGAATCCGAAACTCACTGCGGCGGCAAGTAGAGTCTAGCATCGAGGTACAAGGACGACACTTTGAATAGCGCCTTTAACGACGAATACCGTGTTGTCAAACTGTCGTTTATTTAAAACATCTGCACTTCCGCCCAAGAATCACCAATACCTTTTGTATGGCGTCTTTTGAAAGAAGATATTTACATCGAAGTTTAGCATCTGACTAAATCCAAGCACAGCTCGATGCTGTAGTATACAGAGAAGTTGCAGCATTAGAAAATTGCAGCGAAATGCAGGAAGATCTGCAGCGGATAGGCCCTTGGTGCAGGGAGTGGCAACTGACCCTTAACATAGGCAAATGTAATGTATTGCGAATACATAGAAAGAAGGATCCTTTATTGTATGATTATATGATAGCGAAACAAACACTGGTAGCAGTTACTTCTGTAAAATATCTGGGAGTATGCGTGCGGAACGATCTGAAGTGGAATGATCATATAAAATTAATTGTTGGTAAGGCGGGTGCCAGGTTCGGATTCATTGGGAGAGTCCTTAGAAAATGTAGTCCATCAACAAAGGAGGTGGCTTACAAAACACTCGTTCGACCTATATTTGAGTGTTGCTCATCAGTGTGGGATCCGTGCCAGGTCGGGTTGACAGAGGAGATAGAGAAGATCCAAAGAAGAGCGGTGCGTTTCGTCACAGGGTTATTTGGTAAGCGTGATAGCGTTACGGAGATGTTTAGCAAACTCAAGTGGCAGTCTGCAAGAGAGGCGCTCTGCATCGCGGTGTAGCTTGTTGTCCAGGTTTCGAGAGGGTGTGTTTCTCGAGGAGGTATCGAATATATTGCTTCCCCCTACTTGTACCTCCCGAGGAGATCACGAATGTAAAATTAGAGAGATTCGAGCGCGCACGGAGGCTTTCCGGCAGTCGTTCTTCCCGCGAACCATACGCGACTGGAACAGGAAAGGGAGGTAATGACAGTAGCACGTAAAGTGCCCTCCACCACACACCGTTGGGTGGCTTGCGGAGTATAAATGTAGATGTAGATGTAGATGACTGACTCCAAAATTTGTATTTCGAAACGGCACAACCTCTCAGTAGGTTAGAAATATTCTGGTGCAGCTCGATTAATAAGCAACCTCTTTAGGCAGCTAACGGCCAGTTCCTATCCTTAGATATGAGAATAAAAAAAATTAAATGAGAGATGTAATTACTCATTCACAGACCGACAACGCCACACCACCTGAAAAGAGTAAGACAAGAACCCGGCAGGCACAGCTTCGTCGTTCGGCTGTGTGAGTTTCCCTAATTTTATAAAATTGACCCCAACATACACGTGTGACTTTTCATAGAAGTTGCAGCGCAGGTTAATAATCCACAGTAACATTACTCACAGAACTCTTATTAAGTATTGCTTTAGAAGGAGTGAAGATATTGCGACATTCAGATAAACTTCTGGTTTATTAGAATAATTACCACAGCAAGCCTAGCATAAATTAATACACTTAGCGCAGTTACATTTCGCTCGATTCGTGAATCGGTAGTGTTATGAAAAACGCAGCAACGTTTTCCACCTGCTTAGTGAATGAAAACAATTATTCACTAACTCCTGGTCGTGGATTCAGTATTGGACGCGAATATAACTAACGCTGAAAATTGAGCACAATATTCTCGTCACTCAGCTGCGTCGTTCATCAGTCACACTGCCACAACAGACACGCCACGCCGTAACATAAAACAAACCAGTAAGCACTACCTCGGAGGTTGAACAGTATAGATAGGGAGGAGCAATATGTGTGAGTGAATATCATTTCAAAGAACATAGCCTGTTCTCCGAAAACTAATATTCCAGCCACTCCCAACACGAAAGTCAATACCATGCTCCCCTTCTCTTCAACTGAACAGCAGCAGAATTATAAACGACAGCTTGTCTGACACAAACAACTTGTAATCACCTCTTCCAGCGCTGGCCAGTGTGGCCGAGCGGTTCTAGGCGCTTCAGTCTGGAACTGTGCGACCGCTACGGTCGCAGGTTCGAAACCTGCCTCGGGCATGGATATGTGTGATTTCCTTAGGTTAGTTAGGCTTAAGTGTTTCTAAGTTCTAGGGGACTGATGACCCGAGATGTTAAGTCTCATAGTGCTCAGAGCCATTTGAACCATTCCACCTCTTCCAGCGCAGGAATGCCTCCTCGCACCAACTCACAATAACATGTAGTTCACGTACAAAACGTGTCAGAACCGAGTAACGTAACTAAATGCACTGCACTACATGGCCAGCTTACTTAGGACTGCGCACATCCGACAAAAACAGGTTGAGTGCTTCAGTACTACTGCTTCTAAAATGGTTCAAATGGCTCTGAGCACTATGGGACTTAACATCTGCGGTCAGCAGTTCTCTAGAACGTAGAACTACATAAACCTAACCAACCTAGGGACATCACACACATCCATGCCCGAGGCAGGGAGTCGAACCTGCGACCGTAGCAGTCGCACGGTTCCGGACTGAAACGCCTAGAACCGCTCAGTCACCGCGGCCGGCGCTACTGCTTCTGCACAACTGACTCGTTACAATTGTCAAGTTCCAACTGATCTCTTCCTTCATTCAAATATAATGCGCGGACGAGGTGCCCCCACGCCCTAGGTGTTCATTGTCTGAGATACTCACGCCAAAGATCACCTGTAAAACGTAAATATTTCCCGTGTAACGGAGTGATAACGAAATCGACGAACAATTTCTTCCGTAATCGATATGCAAATACACAGCGTGCGGCGCTTAAATACGGACAAATTAATCTTTTTTAAAAAAAGTAAATTTACTGAAACAAAATACAAACGAAAATGAAAATCCTTTAACATACAAGTAATCGTATCTTTGAAGAGTAACATTACTCGATATAACCCTCTTCAGCCGCAATGACCGCTTTCAATCTTGTCCTGAAGCGATTGCACGCACTTTTCAAAACATCGCTATCCATATTCACGAATGCTGCTCCGATAGCAGTGCGTAGAGATGCGACATAAGGATGCCTCGTCTTATTGGAAACTCTTTCGACTACGCTCCAAACAGAACTGCTTTAAACAGAACATGTCAGCGTTATCCGAGTACCAGTTTTGGACTGAATGGCCCGTATGAGGTCTTCCTCTGCCATCCGACGCATTGTTGCTCGCCCTCATTCAATACTGACGCCAATTTCTTCAGTGATTGCCCTGGGTCCTCCAAAATCAGTACGTGAACCATTTCGATGACTGCCACAGTTCGTGACAAGTGTTTCCTCAAATGAGGTTTCCTCGGCGGGGTAGCGGACCCTTCCCCAGACTTCTCCGAAGCATTATACATGGCACAATATCTTAAACAGTTGATCTCAGGTACCCGAAGAATCGAACTATTTCAGTGGGCGAACACACAGAGCGATGATATTCGATAATCGAGGGTCTTCGGTTCTACTCCGCACTTGTCCCTGCAATTTTTAGGTTCTGACTATTTACTAGATGCGTATGGCCTGTCGCGAGCGCCGGCGGAAGTACGATATGGTGGGAAATTCAAACTGAAATTAATCCGGATCTAAGCACCCCACCCTGTACAGAATCAAAATGAAGCACGGCTGTATCAACAGATATCTTTATTTTGTACAGCATTGTTACCTTTTTCTGGGGATGGGATGACGTTTACACAGAATCGAATCAGTGTCGTCTGGTAACCACAAAGTCGCAATTATCTTCGAAACAGCTCGGTTGCGAACGTATGTTTACTGCGACTGTTTCGTGTCTATAGTGCGCGTCATTTACGACGGCGGCAGAGTTTAGCTTCGTTCTGCGCATCTGACGTCACAAAACACAGTCAGCCAATGAACAGAGAACGACGTTGCCATAGCTGACTTGAGTGCAGAGCAGTGACGAGTGTCTTCAGTTTTAGAAACGTTCAGTCATAAATAAAGTAATTGAACAAAAGCAATGTCTTTATAGCAGACTTTCTTTTATAGAAAGTTTGGAAGAAGCTTTCTTTATACCATTTGCTTCATATTCTATTAACTAATCAAACCAAACAAGCAATATGTCTCCTAATTCAGGCGACAGCAAGGAAAGGTGTTTGTATCATTCGCAGTAAAGAACAGCAGTAATTGTTTATTTCCTATTGTACTTCGACGAAACGTGAGTAATTCAAAGTCGTACCAACGGTGTTTGTCCTCCAATATCTCTTTTCACAGCAATTAAAAACAATAAAAAGGCACACATACAATACACATGTTATTTGTTTTGTTGGTATACCTTCTCTTCTGCAGTCGCTGTTTTACTATTCATATTGAGATATATTCTTTTGCGATAGTATTAAAAGTATTATTTAGAGCAGAATTTCGGCTCGTACCTTGCCGAGCTAGTTGATTGTCTGACACAATTCTTTGCTTCGCTGCTTTGGCAACGTCATCACATTCAATGTTTTCGTCGACTGATCTATGTTTTGGTCAGTATTTGCTGTCCGTTGTGACAAACATAAATTGTTTGCGCACTGTGCCTCACTGACAGTACATTTTAGTTTCTATGTTTCATTACGTCCACAATTAAGTTTTGCGTACTTCGCCTACTTTGTTTTAATCAGAACTTTTTAGAAAAAAGCGAAATGACTCTGGTATAAATAAAACTTTTATTACAGTCGCGGAAGACGGAATATTTCTCAATATTACATACTACACCTTTCTGGTACTTAAATTACGTGAGATATTGTCTTACAGTAAATATTATATAAAATTTAGGTATCTTGTCCACATTTCATTCTCAACGTTGTGGCGATTAAAATCGACCATACCGAAAGTATAAGCTATGGACTTTTGCCTTTGCAAACTCTTCAAAATTTCGTGAAATGGTTTTCTACATTTAATGCTGCACAATAACTGCGTTCAACATCGAAACAAAATTAAGTCACTTACGGGGGGAAGGCATGAGTCAAGAAGATGTGTAAGATTTTTGGGCCAAATAGGTTTTGTGAAATCGAATGATAAGTGTGTCAAAGCAGTCGGAACACCATGTGTCAGCACAGGAGAGCAGTGCTGTGATGACAAAATCGGGCACAGCGCGGAATGCGGGGAGCACGTCTCTGTAACAGCGAAAGGGTTAATGCGGCCGTGGTGGCTTTACTTCATAAACTGCGCGTTCCCTCCTAAATGTAAGTTTGCAAACTATACTATACCATGGCGCTGCTTCTCTTGATGCGTGCAACTGGCAACGCAGCAGTCTCCCGCGTCTGGGCGGGCATGTGCGAGCCGCCAAAGAAAAAAGAATTGAACTATAGTATCGTGTTACTTTCAACTGTATACGTTTACGCCAATAATTATTGTACACCCTGAATGTATATTTGGAGGGCGTCTAACTGCAGGAGAAATTGCTCGCGAGATGCTGTGGGACATACAGAGAGATATACAAAAAGGAGACCATGTCGTTGTTGATGATGAGGTACGGTGAGCGCAGAGCCTCCGCAGCTGGAAACACGGAGCAGAGGAGCCAGCAGTTGAAGTTAATGTTGGCCAGCCTGGTCTGTCCGCCCCGGAATGAAATTACGGAACAGCCTTTGTAAACACGGCGCGAGCGCCGTCCAGAGTCGGGAGTCACGAACTTCCGGCAGCTCAGGCCTCCTGAGGCCATCTGCGGAAAGTAACGCGGGCGCTTCCTGAAACAAGGCGCTTGCTGAATTGTCTCACCGCTACACCCGTCTCAATAGCTCCACGCGTTCTATCTCAAACCGATAGCGACCTTCTTAGATACTATACACAACTAGTTGTCCCCGCCATGCATTGCAGTGGCTCAATCTGATTAGACGAAAAATAAAGAAGAGAAAAACACACGATTCTGATGTAAGTGGGAATTGGTTCAAATGGCTCTGAGCACTATGGGACTTAACATCTATGGTCATCAATCCCCTAGAACTTATAACTACTTAAACCTAACTAACCTAAGGACATAACACAACACCCAGTCATCACGAGGCAGAGAAAATCCCTGACCCCGCCGGGAATAGAACCCGGGATCCCGGGCGCGGGAAGCGAGAACGCTACCGCACGACCACGTGCTGCGGACTAAGTGGGAATTGGATAGACGTCCTAATATACTTCTCGCCCTGTCTCTGTCCATCTCCTCCTTCTCGTCCCTTTGTCCAGTTTCTTCTTTTCCCCCTCCTTCACTTCTATCCTCCTTTCTCTGTCCACGGTCTCAATTCCCTCTCTCTCCACCTCACTGCGCTCCTGTCTGTCCATCACCTCCTTTCCACTCTCTACGTCCATCTTCTCCCAGCACTCACTCCACCTCGTATTCTTCCTCTTCCCTCCCACATTAACCTCTGTTTATTGTTAACGCAAATTCATGTTTTGTAGTAGCCGATAAGCCAGATATCATAACCTGATAAGCTAAAAATACAACATTTCTGTTTACTGAGAAAATCGTTTGTGAGGAAGAAAACAAAAAAAATGTGTATACCATTTGTGTTTAAGTAATGAGAAAAAATATAAATGGAAGAAACAGTAGCTCTAACGGTTTTAATGTTCCGCTATCGTAGTTAAAAGCTGCCTGCAACCAAGGAAACAAAACTGCAGATTCAATGCACAGCAGATTCTTTTCCTTGTCGTAGTCGGTTTTAACAGAAAACTTCTATTGCTTATAAAATATATAGATGGCTATGTTTCATCTGAATCTTTAGGAGAGTATCGTTTAAAATTTGAAGGAAATCGGTCAAGAACGTTTCGAGATTTTTTGTAACTACACTCCTGGAAATGGAAAAAAGAACACATTGACACCGGTGTGTCTGACCCACCATACTTGCTCCGGACACTGCGAGAGGGCTGTACAAGCAATGATCACACGCACGGCACAGCGGACACACCAGGAACCGCGGTGTTGGCCGTCGAATGGCGCTAGCTGCGCAGCATTTGTGCACCGCCGCCGTCAGTGTCAGCCAGTTTGCCGTGGCATACGGAGCTCCATCGCAGTCTTTAACACTGGTAGCATGCCGCGACAGCGTGGACGTGAACCGTATGTGCAGTTGACGGACTTTGAGCGAGGGCGTATAGTGGGCATGCGGGAGGCCGGGTGGACGTACCGCCGAATTGCTCAACACGTGGGGCGTGAGGTCTCCACAGTACATCGATGTTGTCGCCAGTGGTCGGCGGAAGGTGCACGTGCCCGTCGACCTGGGACCGGACCGCAGCGACGCACGGATGCACGCCAAGACCGTAGGATCCTACGCAGTGCCGTAGGGGACCGCACCGCCACTTCCCAGCAAATTAGGGACACTGTTGCTCCTGGGGTATCGGCGAGGACCATTCGCAACCGTCTCCATGAAGCTGGGCTACGGTCCCGCACACCGTTAGGCCGTCTTCCGCTCACGCCCCAACATCGTGCAGCCCGCCTCCAGTGGTGTCGCGACAGGCGTGAATGGAGGGACGAATGGAGACGTGTCGTCTTCAGCGATGAGAGTCGCTTCTGCCTTGGTGCCAATGATGGTCGTATGCGTGTTTGGCGCCGTGCAGGTGAGCGCCACAATCAGGACTGCATACGACCGAGGCACACAGGGCCAACACCCGGCATCATGGTGTGGGGAGCGATCTCCTACACTGGCCGTACACCACTGGTGATCGTCGAGGGGACACTGAATAGTGCACGGTACATCCAAACCGTCATCGAACCCATCGTTCTACCATTCCTAGACCGGCAAGGGAACTTGCTGTTCCAACAGGACAATGCACGTCCGCATGTATCCCGTGCCACCCAACGTGCTCTAGAAGGTGGAAGTCAACTACCCTGGCCAGCAAGATCTCCGGATCTGTCCCCCATTGAGCATGTTTGGGACTGGATGAAGCGTCGTCTCACGCGGTCTGCACGTCCAGCACGAACGCTGGTCCAACTGAGGCGCCAGGTGGAAATGGCATGGCAAGCCGTTCCACAGGACTACATGCAGCATCTCTACGATCGTCTCCATGGGAGAATAGCAGCCTGCATTGCTGCGAAAGGTGGATACACACTGTACTAATGCCGACATTGTGCATGCTCTGTTGCCTGTGTCTATGTGCCTGTGGTTCTGTCAGTGTGATCATGTGATGTATCTGGCCCCAGGAATGTGTCACTAAAGTTTCCCCTTCCTGGGACAATGAATTCACGGTGTTCTTATTTCAATTTCCAGGAGTGTATATTACGCATTCATACATCGCACATTTATGCTTGATGAATCATCTAAAACTTGGACTGCAGTTATTGCGGAAATGGGAAGTGCTACTGATGTGTGGTTTTCACACAGTGTATTGGTAGTTACGGGCTCGTATTGTTAGCAAGTCACAGTCTGGAACCGAGCGACCGCTCCGGTCGCAGGTTCGAATCCTGCCTCGGGCATGGATGTGTGTGATGTCCTTAGGTTAGTTAGGTTTAATTAGTTCTATGTTCTAGGCGACTGATAACCTCAGAAGTTAAGTCGCATAGTGCTCAGAGCCATTTGCCATTTTGTTAGCAAGTCTACTAATACTACTGAGAACGTTTATTTAAATTAGAATGTTAGTGCTGCGTTTTGCTGAATTCTAATGCTACTCGTTTACGGATTACCGTATCTTGAAAAGCTCCCGCACCGACATCTGTACAATACCTCTGGAGCACACACTAATAAATAACACCAGTAAATGCATTAGTTATGTGGATTCCGACCAGTAACGATACAAAAGTCTATCGCAGGCTGTGTTCAAAATTACCACTACCGGCGTCCGTACACGTTTACAGTCTCTTATGGAACTACTGTTGCGCACGTGCTGATATTTCAGCAGTGATCTCAGAGCCGGCTGCAGCGATAAGTCGTTGCATATCATTGGGTGTAGCTGCTATGTCCCAGAAGACAGCATCTTTCAGCTTTGCCCACAGAAACGTAGTCTACAGGCGCCAATCCTGGGAATGAACCAGCCAAGGTACAGGTCCCCTGCGTCCAATTCAACGATTTGGAAACAGTTCGTGAAGACATGCTGTAGTACTTCGTGCACTATGGGCTGGACAGCCACATGTAGATACCACAGGTTCCTGCTAGTTGGCAGAGGAACTTCTTCTGGTCTGTTAGGAGGCTCCTATACTTGTGCGCATTCAGTCTATGAAACACGGGCCAATGACCTGATGGTTCACTATACCACACCACACAGTTACACTTCATGGATGCTGAGGTTCCACCTCATGAAGCCAACGGGGATTGTCAGCAGACCAATGGTGCATTTATTGCCCAGCCATTATTGGTAAATGTGGCTTCCTCACTAAAGTAGATTCATGATACATCTGGAGTATCTTGTTGTAATTCCTATGTACAGAAGTTAGCACGATTCTCATAATCTTTTCATGAAGCTCTTTATGGAAAGAGATGTAATAGGGATGGAAACTATGTCGATGGAGATTGCGTAGGACACTTGCCTGGGTCATGCCACTTCCTCTTACGAGTGCGCAGATTAATTGCAACAGCAATAACGAAATTAATTTCCCCCTCTTCCGTCGTCAGTTAATTCCTTCTTTTACGTTGTCTAGGTGTTTTTCTTTATCGCTACTGGTTGAAGAAACTGATAAGTGACGAAATAAATCTCGGGTGAACAGCCTGGTATGAGTGTGCACAGGACACAATATTTCGGCAATCGACCATGTTGCCATCATCAGTTGCGCTGATGTGCAGTACATCTCCGTCTTTGCAACCAGTTTCATCGTGGGATGTGGTATTATGTTTTACACTGTTACTAATCCGCTCTTTTTCAGGATTGAAACAGTTAGCGTGTCGTTACGGCCATTCATTTATTTTTTTTAGAAATTTTGCCTTTACGATTAAAGTTCTATTTTGGGTTTCTTTTTCAGAGGCGAGCATGGGGGCTCGCGTTATCCCTTTATAGTGCTGCAGTCACTTGGTGCCTTCAGCACACGAGAGCAGCAATAGCTCCAAAAAAACTGTATAGTTTCACTTTTAGAAGCAGCATTTTTTACTTTATTTATTTATTTATTTATTTTTTGGGAATGTTAAAGTAACCTGGGGCCTCAGCCCGCCCAGTTAACATGTGGTCGTAACGGCTGATGAGTACTTTGGGTGACGATTCCTTGTGAAACCTGGTAGGAGATGCGTGTGTGACATACTGAAGGTTCTAAGCGTGTGACGTAAAATTTTCTATGCCATCTCATAAATTTTGTTCACGGTTCCTTTTTAACCCCCATTTGCAAGCAGAACGTCCTAACAACTTTGATAAAGAATAGGTTGAGCGTGTGAATGATTGTATAGTATGGAAAGCAAGAACGAACAGAGGGGCGAGTACAAAGAAATCAGCTGTTGGTATCGGTCACCCACGTGGTGCCGAATTGCACTACCAGCGAGCTACAAGTTCTTTCTTGGAAATTATTAAGGTGAGGATGCTTACGCGTGCTGTTAATTGATTATTTGCGTTTGCCGTATTTCACAGGATGTTTAATTTTTTAGAGTTTGCTTTCTTTTGTGAATATGGGAGATGTTTGTGTCTGCTTTGTTCCCCCTATTTTCCGCCAAAGGGAATTTCTGTTATTCGGTCCTAGTAGTAATCTTGGGTGCGAATTTCGATCACTGCCCCAGCCTACGGACCACAAGGGCAGCAACGTAGTCCCATCCTCTTTCCCAGTGCTTAAGTAGAAACGAGATGCCTGTTAGTTTAAGCACCTTCAGTGCGAGACAAAACTAGAAGATATTTGATTTGACTTTGTTTCCTGCAGTTATTAAATTTATAAAGTTTTGGGGAATATAGATAATAAGTGTCATATTAAGTTTGTAAAATTTCTGGGATCTAGACTCTAAATGACCTATAAACTGGATGCCATGGATTTAGTAGTCATTACAAACCCCAGTCCTGTGTCGAGAGCAATGTCATGAATTAAATGATAATTACACACGTCATTCCTGTGTAGAGAACAATGTTACCAACAAAGTGGTGTCCTTATACATCATGATAGAGCGTGGCCTTTACTGACTTGCCCACTTGATTGTTTGAGCCCTCCCACGCGTTATCCGTTGCTCAATATTAACACAATAATAATCAGATCATTTAATTAAACGTCGGGTTGGCCCCTTACATTCAAACCTTCCGAGCAGTGTATCAAGCGGGCAAGCTCGTGTCAATAAGGGGACTTGGCCTCACACACGTCCGACACGCTCTAGCATATATAGAAGGAAACAGAGGAAGAGAGATACAAAAAGGTAGCAATGCATAACTAAACAGGAGGAACCTTCCAGTGTTCACTGGATACAGATGATCTTACTGTATCCACTGTGATTTTCTGTTGGGTCATGGACAAACCTAAGTGATTGTTTACGTGCGTAGAAGTTCATGTTATGTCTTAATGTTTAAGTAAAGGTATCAGTAACAGAAAGACATACACAAGATTCCATATTGTTGAGGTGTAAAACGGATACAATTTGATACGTTAATAATGTGTGTGTATGCATGTAATTGCGTGTGTGTGTGTATTTCGTGCGATGGCTCTTCTAACATGCCTCGTCTCACTTTGCCCTTGGCTCAATGAGACGAGCTCAAGCACAGTTGTTTTTTGGTTGGCTGGTTTCGGGGGGAGGACCAAACAGTGAGGTCATCGATCCCATCGGATCAGAGAAGGATGGGGAACGAAGTCGACCGTGCCTCTCCTGCTCGAAGTTTCACGTCCTACCCCCCTTAACATAACAAGTTATCTCGAATAAAATGACCTCCTCACTTCCAACAAATGTAGATTCTAGAAACATCGCTCATGTGGAACCCAACTTGCGGTCTGCTGTCCTGTAAGATAGGGATGAAGGAAATCAGATAGATAACTTGTCGATTTCAGAAAAGTATTGGCCTCTGTACCATACCAACGTATGTCTTACATTTTACGGTTCTACATCTACATCTACAACCCTACTCCGCAAGCCACCTGATGGTGTGTGGCGGAGTACCTCCATCGGCTCTCCCTTCTATTCCAGTCTCGCATTGTTCGTGGAAAGAAAGATAGTCGGTATGCCTCTGTGTGGGCTCTAATCTCTCTGATATTATCCTCATGGTCTCTTCGCGAGATATACGTAGGAGGGAGCAATATACTCCTCGGTGAAGGTATGTTCTCGAAACTTCAACAAAGGCCTGTACCGAGCTACTGAGAGTCTCTCTCGCAGAGTCTTGTCTCCCATTGGAGTTTATCTATCATCTCCGTAACGCTTTCGAGATTACTAAATGATCCTGTAACGAAGCGCCTGCTCTCCGTTGGATCTTCTCTATCACTTCTATCAACCCTATCTGGTACAGATCCCACAGCGGTGAGCAGTTTTCAAGCAGTGGGCGAACAAGTGTCCTGTAACCTACTTCCTTTGTTTTCGGATTGTATTTCCTTAGGATTCTTCCAATGAATCTCACTCAGCCATGTGCTTTACTGACGATTAATTTTACATGGTCATTCCATTTTAAATCATTCCTAATGCCTACTCCCAGATAATTTATGGAATTAACTGCTTCCAGTTGCTGACCTGCTATATTGTAGCTAAATGATATAGATTTTTCTTTCTATGTATTAGCAGCACATTACACTTGTCTACATTGAGATTCAATTGCCATTCCCTGCACCATACGTCAATTCGTTGCTGATCCTCCTGCATTTCAGTACAATTTTCCATTGTTACAACCTCTCGATATACAACATCATCCGCAAAAAGCCTCAGTGAAATTCCGATATTATCCTCAAGGTAATTTATGTATATTGTGAATAGAAACGGTCGTACGCCACTCCCCTGCGGCACACCTGAAATCAGTCTTACTTCGGAAGACTTCTCTCAGTTGAGAATGACATGCTGCGTTTTGTTATCTAGGAACTCTTCAACCCAATCACACAATTGGTCTGTTAGTCCATATGCTTTTACTTTGTTCATTAAACGACTGTGGGGAACTGTTTCAAACGCCTTGCGGAAGTCAAGAAACACGGGATCTATCTGGGAACCCGTGTCTATGGTTCTCTGAGTCTCGAGAACGATTAGCGCGAGCTGGGTTTCACACGATCGTCTTTTTCGAAACCCATGCTGATACCTAGAGAGTAGATTTCTAGTCTCCAGAAAAGTCATTACACTCGAACATAATACGTGTTCCAAAATTCTACAACTGATCGACGTTAGAGATATAGGTCTATAGTTCTGCACGTCTGTTCGACGTCCCTTCGTGAAAACGGGGATGACCTGTGCCATTTTCCACTCTTTTGTAACGCTGCTCTCTTCTAGAGACGTACTGTACACCGCTGCAAGAAGGGGGACAAGTTCCTTCGCGTACTCTGTGTAAAATTGAACTGGTATCGCAGCAGGTCCAGCGGCCTTTCCTGTTTTGAGCGATTTTAATTGCTTTTCTATCCCTCTGTCATCTATTTCGATATCTACCATTCTGTCATATATGCGACAGTCTAGAGAAGGAACTACAGTGCAGTCTTCCTCTGTGAAACGGCTTTGGAAAAAGACATTTAGTATATCGGCCTCTAGTCTGTAATCCTCTGTTTCAGTACCATTTTGGTCACAGAGCAAGCGTAGGCAATGTCGTATGCGTTTTGGAAAAGTTGGTCGTAGTTGATGGCTCGATGACCCAACTGACGGCAGGACCCCCTCCAGGACAGACCAGTTTTACCCCATCTGCCTCCGTCTAGACTAATGATGTAGTGTGAGAACATTTTCTTCTAATTGTTTGCGTAGTGTATATCAGGGCCGGGCCGCGCAGTGTATCGGCTGAAGCAGAAGTAACTTCAGACTTGGTGCACGGAAATGTGCACTGTTGTTGCTCACGTTGTATATTAATACACTGTCAACAGTCTTATCAGGAATCTCAAATACTTCGCAGATGATGTAGCCGTCTAATACGAATTTCTCTCTGAGTAAATCTGCAGAAATATTGAATGAAATTCTGATAAGGTTTGAAAATGGTCAAAAGTTTGACGGCTTGTTTTAAATGCACAGAAATGTAAAATTATTGACCGCCAGAGACCTCAACACTTACACCTGCAACATACTCCACAAGGAACCTAACGGTGTGTGGTGGAGCGTACTTCTGATTACTTCTTCCCTGTTCCACTCGTGAAAGCCGCATGGTAAGATTGATCGTCGGTAAGCCTCTGTATTAGTTCCTATTTGTCGAGTATTACGTCGTCGTTATTTCGAAAGATGTGTGTGGGAGGAACTAATACGTTTCCGGAAAGTGTTCACTTGAAATTTCAATAACCTCTCTGTGGTACACAAAGCCCCTCTTGCAACGTCTGCGACAGGAGTTAGCTGAGCATCTCTGCGTTGCTTCGACTAAACGATATTGTGACGAACCACGCCTCTCTTCCTCGGATCTTCTTCGTCTGTTCTATCAGTCCTACCTAGTAGGAATTCCAGGTAGACCAGCAATTTTCAAGAATCGTTCTAACAAGAGTATTATAAGCTACTTGCTTCGTGGATGAGATAGAAAACTTAAGATTCTTCCTATGAATCTCACTCTGGTGTCTGCTTTTACTGCTATTTGTTTTGGTTGGTCGTTCTACTTAAGGGGAGACGGAAGGCAATTTTTATCCCTATACTGCCAATGGTATTTTACCCTTTGAATAGGTACACTTTTCAAAAGAACTATAAGTGATAAAAAATGAAATTTTTACTGCATATATATATAACATATATTACTCAATTTACAAGTAAAATGAACATAACACCTTGTGTTGTTTTGAAGAAAAAAATTATTCTTTCAGTAGTAAAATTTAACTTTATCTGTACATTAGTTATTATAAAACAGTTTCTCATTGTTTAGTGATTCTCAATTTACTTGTAATAACTTATTACCATCTCCAGTACAAATTGACCATATCTGATTTTTCTAACCCCACTAGTTTATCATATAATGGTACCCAAAAGTAAAAAAAAAATATATACATATAGTTTTGAGAAAAATCCGTTTAAAGTTTAATATTACAATTCTAGTACAGCTACTGATAAGAATTACTTACCACTAATATTTTCCTGCACCATACAGAGCATCATATAAATCATACTGCCGGCCGCGGTGGTCTAGCGGTTCTGGCGCTGCAGTCCGGAACCGCGGGACTGCTACGGTCGCAGGTTCGAATCCTGCCTCGGGCATGGGTGTGTGTGATGTCCTTAGGTTAGTTAGGTTTAAGTAGTTCTAAGTTCCAGGGGACTGGTGACCTAAGATGTTGAGTCCCATAGTGCTCAGAGCCATTTGAACCATTTTTTTAAAATCATACTAATCTTCTTTCCTTCTCTTGGTCCCTCTTCTTTTCTGTCTGGTTTCTTTTGTATATTTTAAATTAGCAGTATCAGCTTTGCGGATTCTCTCTTTATCTATTTGCACCAATGATTTTGCAGTATTTCAACTAGATTTTATGCCGTATAATTCCAAAACACCCAGTTCTCCCATTAAACCATTATTGAAGCATAAAATAGCATCATAAACACCAAATTTGAGGGTTGTAAGCTGAACAAATGTAGTTTTTGGTTCCAAATGACAGAATTCACACATTCATTTAAATTTTGGGTTTTCCCATGAAGACATGTTTTCAACAATATATCTTTACAAAGGTCTCTAAATATGGGTTTAATTTCATTCATTACTGATGCAGGTAAAGAATGTTTGTGGCCTTATCTGTCACTTCTCCTGTACTTTCACCTAGTGTCAGGATCTTTCGGGCGAAGACCGTGCACTGGATTTCCATTTATGGAAAGCTTATGGCAAAAGATAGCCCATACAGCTTTTTTCATGTTTTCTAAATTCCCTACGTTTCTTCTATCTATCTATTTCAACATTTGTCAGGCGACCTTTACCACCTACCTTCTTACCTTCTTCCAATTCTATTTTTGACTTTTCTTTCAATAATCTTCTCAACCTGGACACCATTCTCTTCTTGACATGCCAAATGCGCTCTAATTTTGAAATTGTGACATTAGGACCATACGGTTGTTCTGCACATACCCAGGCATAAGCCTTGCTGTCCCTGTCCCCTAAATACTGTGTGCATCTGACACCTCTGAGAACTCCTGCTACTTCCGTCCCACCACTTGGACCAGAGTAATTCATCTCACAGTTATGTTCATGCTCTTTCTCAGTTCCACTGCCACAAGTTTTACAGTACTTGCTTAGAATCTCTACATCAATTACCTTGCCGGTATCAAATGATGTAGCTGTCACGACACTATTTAGTGAAGTGTGTCCACGTTTCTGCCAGCTGCCATCAAAACATGCACAAATATCACCACTTTCACTGTCATCACTTTTCTTGAGTGCTTCTTCAGCTGCTTGCTTCATTGAGAAATTACAAACTTTAGCAACAGCACTACCAATAACATTCTCGTAAGTCATAAATTTTGCAGGAGGATTTGGAATGTCAAGTAATGCACATAAAAGTTTGCCTGCCTCCATCCCTTTACCAATAGATATGCGACCATAAACTAGTCTTATGTTGCTCTCATATAAATTATTATTTGCCATTTTTGATGTCAGTGTTGTAGCAACAGCACCACATTTTGTACAACTCAATGTCACGTTTGACACAATCCCTTTACGTAGACGCTGGTTGTTACCCATAGATACGCCACCACCACATATTCTGCACACTATATTTTTGGAAATGAAATCACAATGCATGCTAAGGTTCGCCATAATATTTCCAAACGAATGTTCATCTCCACGAGCTGACTGGGAGGAAATACCTTGAAGTCAGTGCAGTTTCTTTCTTGATGTGCTGAGTTTCTTTATGTCTAACATTCTTGGATCCTTTGACGCACTAATCTTATTTACCTTTACGTATTTATTTCCTCTGAATTTTAATTTAGGCTATAATTTCTTTATTCGCGGCATTTTTACGAAAGCACGAGGAACCAAAGAAAATACAAATCAACACGTACTTCACTCACAACAAACTTTATTAAGTACAACCATTAACGCTCGAAAACAATGACAAACACGATCGGAAAAACGAGTATCGATAGTAGATACAGTGTAGGAAACATTGAAGAGATAAAACAATAGAAGCATGAAAAAATATACAAGCAGTAAAAGAATTCTGTGCATTATCTCTGTATGGCGCAAAAAGGAAGGCGTGGCATTTAAATGCTAGATTAGCCAGAGCGTCAGGAAAACCATCATACCACAATAAAAAATTGTCGTATTTATATAAAACAAAAACTGTCTCACGTAGGAGAGACCAGGCATTTCAAATATGCTAGAATTTAAAAATCGAATTTTTGAAATCCAATTGCCTTCCGTCTCCTCTTAAGATCTATATGGATATTTACTCCTGGATATTTTACGTAGACAGTGTTTCCAGAAATTTGCCATTAATACAGTACTTGTACAATAATGGATTTCTTCTCCTTACGTAAGACTGTTGCGTTATATGTATTTACGATAAGGGTCCACTGCCAGAGCCTGCCGTATGCACGAGTCCTCTGTTGGTCAGTCTAGAAACCAATACTCTATCTAGCGTAGTCATTTTCTTACAGACAAGCGTTGATGTGCCGATACTGTCCCGTTGAGATCGACGTGTTGAGTCCAGTCTGCTATGAACTCTTGAATCCAGTCGCATATCTGGTCCGATACTAAGTTGGTGTTTTTTTTCCACTAAACGGCAGTGTGCTACTGAGTCAAATGCCTTCCTGAAGTCCAGCAACACGGCATCAATCTGAGCGCCGTTGTCTACGGCAATATGTGTCTCCAGGAACTACAGAGCGAGCTAAGTTTCGGAAAATCTCTCTTTGCAGAACCTAAGTTGATTTTTATAGAGTAGATTTTCGCTCTCCAAAACCAACATATTTCCTGAACATAAAACATGTTCCATAATTCTGCAACAAGGTGAAAAATGTAGTACCTTATTACTGAAGTATGACTGGCAGTTATAATCAATAAATTCATGCAAATACATGGGCGCCATGATTTGTAGAAATTTATTGTGAAATGTTCACGTAGGTGCAGATTTTGGTGGGTTGGCGGGTACTGCGAAAATACTGTTTGCTTATAAAGGAGACTACTTACAAATGACATGTGGTGTGAAGTGCGTTCGACACAAAGAAGGACGCACGTGTAGTCACAGCTATGTTTGATTCATGGGAGAGTAGAACAGAAATGTGCCTCCGACATGGATGTGTGTGATGTCCGTAGGTTAGTTAGGTTTAAGTACTTATAAGTCTAGGGGACTGATGACGTCAGATGTTAAGTCCCATAGTGATCAGAGCCATTTTTTAGAGATACATGACTATGGGATGTTGGAGGAGAAGTTCGAGGTTACTACAGATCAAGTGCATACTGCGTACTTTGATTCGGAATTGTATGTGCTTTTTGTGAAATCTCTTACCCGGCTTCAAGTTGACAGGATATTATTACGTCAAAGCACTTAGGTCACTTTTGCTCACCTTGACGGTTCTGCTAGTATGGTTCTTTAGGAGAATGCAGAAGAAGGCTGTACAAATGTTCGAGGTAGGGGGCAGTTTTCTGAGGTTCATTCTGCTCCATCATGGTGATGAACATCGTCGAAGGGGACGCACCGCTTATAGGTCTGTAGTAGTGTTCGGTCTGCAGAAATGGTGATTAAAGAAAGTATTCCCTTCGCCCGGCTGATCAATATGATGAATGTCATCACACTGATAGCTCACTTAACTGGCCGGTCTCTTGTGTACGGGATACTTGGCTCTGGATTCGTCGACACTTGGCTGTCCTTTCCCTAGGCCCTGAATCCGCTTCATCGGATGAATTTCTTATTCGCCCCCGCGTATCCTTTTTTCCTCGGACGAAAACTAATATCATCGTCAGGCTCCTGAGTGCGTTCATGAAGGGGGAACAGCCGTGATCCCTGTGTCTTTCAACAGTATCTGGAGACCGCGCGCTGGAAGCGGCTGATGTTCAGACGACATTGAGCGCTTTTTGCAAGTGTGTTTTTCATTGTTTTTAATAAGGTTTAACTATATATGACGGTAGTATCTGTCCCCGAAAGAACAGTTACCGTCGATGACCATGCAGCTTTGCTCGAAATGAAATGATAATTAAATAGACACCCTATCTGCAAGCAGGCGTTGATACACTTCATTGGGGACATGTTGAAAATGTGTGCCCCGACCGGAACTCGAACCCGGGATCTCCTGCTTACATGGCAGACGCTCTATCCATCTGAGCCACCGCGGGCACAGAGGATAGTGCGTCTGCAGGGACTTATCCCTTGCACGCTCCCCGTGAGATCCACATTCCAAACATGTCCACAACACTACATTCGTAGTGCGCCTAATAGATGTTTGCCCATCATACTCATTACTCGTGGCAGATTAATCTACCAAGTCCCGTACGAGTCTTTCGGGAACAGATACTACCGTCATATATAGTTAAAAATATGAGTTCCCGGCCTTTGACCTTCTTGTGCGAACGCACACGCTATGCCCGAACTCGTACGGGACTTGGTAGATTACTCTGCCACGAGTAATGAGTATGATGGGCAAACATCTAATAGCCGCACTACGAAAGTAGTGTTGTGGACATGTTGGGAATGTGGATCTCACGGGGAGCGTGCAAGGGGTAAGTCCCTGCAGACGCACTATCCTCTGTGCACGCGGTGGCTCAGATGGATAGAGCGTCTGCCATGTAAGCGGGAGATCCCGGGTTCGAGTCCCGGTCGGGGCACACATTTTCAACATGTCCCAAATGAAGTGTATCAACGCCTGCTTGCAGCTAGGGTGTCTATTTAATTATCATTTCATTTAATAAGGTTGTTCCCCTGTGGTCTTTGATTCCTCCCTTTTTCTGGTGCACAGTCACTTGAAGCCTTGTTTGTTCACTTTTCTTCCTTAGACACGTAAAATATAGAAAAAATAAAGAAAAACAAAAAGATATAGTAAAAAAGTTCGACAATAGGTCGCGAGCTAGTTTACTGATTAATCAGACTCTGTTTCTCTTATTTTGTTACTGATAACTACTTGTTTTCTCAGACTGCAGCTCACGTTACATGACTAGCTTCACAGAGAAAGCAACCCTTCGAACTCCATATTTTGTGATGTGGTGGCAACTTCCAGCACCTTTGCAGCCCAACTCCTTGTTTCAACACTTCGAGTTACTTGTTGATTCTCAGGACGTACCAGAACAGCCGAGCAGATTCGCAGTTGCCTAGATGCTCTTTCGAAGGTTCCTGGCCATAACAATCTACCCTTTGTCAAAGGTACTTGGCGTCAGTGGATTTTTCTATTTTGGAGTTCGAAGCATTGTTTGATCTGTGAAGCGTGATAGGTGACGATGTGTGGCAGACGACAGACTGGAATGCTGGTGCAGCGTAATCCTTTCAGAACACACGGTTCAGCACACACTGTTGAACAGTAGGCTCCTCGCCAGACGACCAATAAAGGTTTCCGTAGAGTCCCAATTACGACTGCAATGGACGCAGGATCTTCGAGATTGGACCGTGTATCAGTGGAAAAGTGTTGCCTTATCGGTTGAATTACATTTCTTGTTAACCAGTTCAATGGTCCTCGTTAGGATACGTCGTCATCCCGGCGGACAACTACTCGATATACATATACTCGTACATCGACATGTACACTACCTCATCACGTGTCATTAACGAAACAAGGCGGCATTCAGCCTCATGGTGGGCAGTTGCTGTTGGTCACCAGTCTTCCGAGCGATTTGATTCTACCCGCCACGAATTTCTCTCCTGCGTAAACCGTTTCATCTCAGAGAAGCACTTGCAACCTACGTCCTCAGTCGTTTGATGGACGTGTTACACTCCCTGACATCCTCTAGAGTTCTTGCCCTGATGTTTTAACACATTACTTATCATCCCGTCTCTTCTTTTCATCAGATCTTTCCATAAGTTAGTTACTTCGACGATTCCACGGAGAACCTCCTTATTCTTTACCTTGTCTGTCCACCGAATTTTCAACACGCTTCTGTGGCACCACATCTCAAATGTTTCGAGTCTCTTCTGCTCCAGTTTTCAGACAGTGCATGTTTCATTAGCATGCACTGCCATGCTCCAAACGTATATTCTGAGAAGTATGTTCTTCAAATTAAGTCCTGTGTTTGATACCAGAAGATAACTCTTGACCAGGAATGCCCTCTTTTTATATCTTCCTTGCTTCCAAGATAGCAGAATTCCTTAACTTCGTCTCCTTCGTGTTAACCAATTCTGATGTTTTCTCGCTACTCTGATTTCCTCTACTTCTCATTACTTTAGTCTTTTCTGATTTACTCTCACTCCGTATTATGTACTCATTACACTGCTCATTCCATTCAACATCCTGTTATTCTTCTGAACCTTCACTGAGGACACCAGTGTCATCACTGAATCGTAACACTGATATCCTTTCACCCAGATTTTTAATCCCGTTCTGGAACCCTTCTTTTATTTCCATCATTGGTCCCTCTGTGCATAGACTGAACGGTAAGGACGAAAGGCTGCACCTTTGTCTTATACGCTTTTTATTCCGAGTACTTTGTTCTTGGTCTTCCAACCTTAGTTTCCTCTCAGTCATTCAATATACCGTACATAACCCGTCTTTCCTTATAGCTAACTCCTATTTTTCCCAGATTTTCGAACATCTTCCCCCGTTTTACATTATCGAACTTTTTTCCATGTCGGCAAATCGCTTCTCTGGTGCCTTTACCTTTCCTAATGCAAAACTGATCGTCATCCAACAAATCCTCAATTTTCTTCTCCATTCATCTGTGTATTATTCTTGTCCGTGGCTTGAACTCTTAAGCCGTTAAGCTGATTGTACGACAGGTATCGCACGTATCATCCTTTGCAAATCTTCGGATTTGTGTGGGTGATATTTTTCCCAAAGTCTGATGGTACGTCGCCAGTCTCAAACGTTCAACACACCAACGTGTGTAGTCGTTCAGTTACCACTTCCTCCGACGATTTTAGAAATTCCGTTGAACTGTTATCTATCGCTTCTGTTTCGTTTGATAACAAGTCCTTGAGACCTCTTTTAAATTCTGACTAATATTAGATCCCCTAAGTCTTCCATGTCGACTCCAAGTTCTTTCTCTATCACGCCGTCAGACAAGTCCTCTTCCTCAGAAGTGCCTTCAGTGTACTTTTTTTTTTTTCTATCCCCATTCAATTGAATCCTTAATGTGATCACCCTTACCTCTAATTTCTCCGAATGATTTTTCAATTTTTTTATATCCTGAGTAAGTCCTTCCAACAATCGTTTCTATTTCGATTTCTTCACATTTTTCGTGTAGCCATTTATCCTTGGCTTTCCTGCACTCCCCATTTATCTGATTCATAAGCGTTTATACTGCTGCATTCCTGTTTTACATAAGTATTTTTAAATTAATTTAAGTCGAATTGTTTCTTCTGTTACCCAAGGTTCCTCCACAGTTACCTTCCTAGTACCAATGTTTGTCCCTCGAACATCTGCGCTTGTCCCTTTTATAGCCGCCCTCTCCTTTTCAGCTGTGCTGCCTGCTGTGGTATTACTTTCCGTAGTATTTACATCGTTAGAGAACTTTCCGGACTGATTTTGGTGGATGATTATCTTAAATTTCGGTCTACCCTTCATCATTACTACGCTGTGATCTGAGTCTACATCTGCTCATCGGTACCCCTAAAATCCAGTATCTGGTTTCGAAATCTCTATCTGACCATGATGTATTCCAGCTGAAATCTTTCCGTGTCTCCTGTTCTTTTCCAAGTATACCTCCTCATGTTCTGGTTCTTGAACGGAGTATCCACTGTTATTATATGAAATTAATTGCACGACTAAACTGAATCGCTTGTTTCAGAAGGGCCCTATGTCCACTGTTGTAACATTTTGTGTTATGTACGTGACTGTGTTCTTTAGCAGTCGATTCCTCGTTGAGTGTGCAGCCTCACTGTTTTATCAAATAGTCGAAATTTACAGCGGAGAAATTCTAGTTAATTTCAGAAGTGCCCCATGTCCAGGACATAGGGCGCTTTTGCTCTCAATAATTCTGAACAACAACTCCATGTACTTTATTGAGATGCTGTGATTGTCAGGAAATATGGGAGCACGGTATAACTAACGCATATATACTTTGTTTCAAAGACAATGTTGTAGAGAAAGCAGCAGGATGTGATACCGTGACCTCATTGTATCTCCTGATCTATTAATACGAGTAAATCTGATTATGAAGCTGAATATGTTCACAAGAAAAAGGCGAGGAATGGTGTGTGTCATCCTGAGTAGTACAAACGAAATGTAATCAAAACTAGTAAGATAAAGGGACTGAGGTATACCAAGTACGGAGGCAAGCTGAGACCAGCAAAATCTGTCAGACAATCTTGTACATGCAGTTCTATGTGTTTTTAATCAATCAGTCACGTAATCAGTTTTCAATTCTCACACATTTTCTTGATCTTAGTAGTAAAGATGAACAAGATTTTTACCTTCAGATCCTAATACAAACAGAAAAATTAAAACGACATAGATCAAGGAAAGAAAAAATTACAAAGGCAAATTCTTTCAAATATCATTGTATGGTGGGAACAAATCGTATCCAAAGTCGCAGAGAAACATTTCTAAAGTTACTTGCAGGTGGCGAAAAAGGGTGTAAGAGGTATGCGCTGCCTGCAATAGGCAAGGCATAGGAGAGTCTCTGACCAGAGAGCAGTATGTTGTTAGTTGTTGCTTGTTGGTAGTCTGCAGTAGTCTGCGCGTGTCTGCAGTAGTCTGCAGTAGTCTGCGCGTGTCTGCGCTTGTCTGCAGTCTGCTCTGGTCGGGACTCTGGAGGATGAGTATTATTGTTTAAGGTAAAGAAGCAGCCTTGCGCATATCTAGTAATGTATGTGAACTGTCATCCAATTTTTTAAAAAAATGCATTAATAATAATTTTTATAATATAAAATAATTTTTTTTAAAAAAAGCATTCATTTCAATTTAAAGAATTTATCCAATGAATGATCATTTCTTTCACGAATCACAAACGTATAGGGCAGCATTGCACGGAGCTGTGCCGAAAATTTTTTTTAGGTAAGAGCAGATATATTCGCCGTTTTTATTGAGGTAAGAATTTTTGTTTTTTTATTCAGAATACAGGGCCGTGGCGCAGCGCTGCTGTCGTCCTAAAATTTACCAGGATGCTGAATTTTTTTTTTATTTCGGGGTTTAGGAATTTTTCTGTTTCGTACTTAACATTAAATGAGAAAAGAATTTTGTGGTACATCAAATGTGAATGCATTTCTGCACGGAGATTATAAATGGGAACCAATTTTGTTCAGAGGTTACATTAAATTAGAATCACATTCATTATTCATATCATTATTCATTTTATTATTTTGTGGGGAGGTTACATAGGGCCAGAACAATAAGACACCTAGTTACGCTCGGAGAAAGTCCTAAGGTGAACGATGTAAGTCAAAGATCTGTAATTCAATACTATAACTTAAAAGTTCATGAGAACATATAATTTACTACCAAGATCTCATTGTGCAGGTAAAGTGTACCTTTACGTAACTGCTGACTTGAATAGAAAGATCATGTACGAGCTTTTCTAAGAAGTGAATCCCCTCCCTCTGGTCAAATACGAATACTATATAAAAATATTTAACCAGGAATTTGACCTTCATTTCCGCAGACCACACATGGACGTGTGTTGTGAATGTGAGCGATTAATGAAAATTAAAAACAAACGTTTGACTGAGGCATCTCGACAGAATGCGGTTTGTGATTTAATGATGCACAAGAGAAGAGTCAAGAAATTTTGTACTGTTTTGAATGTAAGTGAAAGTCTGAGCAAAGAAAATAAAGAATCCGAGCTTTTATTTTATACGGAATCTTCATCTACCAAGAGTATCTGTTGAAGACCTATTTTATCTCTGGTAGCTGATGGTTAATGTTTTCGGCATTCACAGTCAGAAAGACGGTATGGCATTTCATTAACTTTATCACGATGGTGTCACCAAGAAAGGTCCTAACGAAGTGTGCGCTTTCTTGTATCACTCACTATGTGCATTACAACGGACATAAAAAATTTTCATCTGTTTTGTGATAACTGCCCAGCGCAAAACGAAAATCACTGTTTAATATGTGTCAAACTTTCGTGCACGCTGGAGAATTTCAGAAAATATAGATATTCTTTCCTGTCAGAGGACAATCTTTCTTACCGGCTGATACACCTTTCGGCACAATCTAGTGATCACTGATAAGAACTGGCAGAGTATACACTATTATGGATTACATTGAATTGGTCATATCATCGAGCACAATACGACAATTCTCTGTAAAGGTTGTCTTAATAGATGAAATGTAGGACTTCAAGTTATGGTGGACAAGGCTTTACAAGAAAGCAACCCATTCACTAGAGACAGTTGCATCACGAATGGACTTGAAAGTAGTATTCAGTGTTTCAACATTTCATCATTTTGTTACAGTGATGTGGTATTTGGGAGTGCAACAGCCTGTGGTATGATCAATGATTTATGTAACCACTCATTCAGATCAGGATTACCTGGATTTTCTCGATCCAACGTCAACTACCTAGCTGTTTGGGACTATTCAGATGACTGAATGCCTATCAACGGAAAGAAGATAACAGGTATAAAGAAACCGACTGCTTACACAGCGCAGGAAGGACACATCCCAGAATTATGGACTGCAGTTCGTCAGTGACCAACTGCCCTAAGAGAAATATTAAGCACTGGGCAATGAACAGATACAACATTTGAGAACATAATAAGTCAAAATAATTGTAAATAGTGGCACCTCTCACATGGTCACTGCAAACAATTTAGAAAATTCCCTGTAAAATATTGAAACAGTTTTTCCCACTTGTCTCAAAACTATATCAGATGGAGATAAGGCCCTTCTGAAACAAGCGATTCAGTTAGCCTTTCTTCTGCTATCTTCCTACTGTCAAGCCCATATCCCGCTGTCCCACTTTCTTCCAATGCCACCTCTGGAAAAGTGTTCCAGTACCCCATGATTATTAGAATTTTATCTCAATTTATGTATTGAATTACCCGTTCAGTATCCTCATATATTTTCTCTATCACTTCATCTTCTGCATTCGATGCTGGCGTATTTTCCTATACCATGGTTGTCGGCGTTGGTTTTCTGCCGAATTTGAAAACAACAACCCTATCACTGAAGGCTTCACAGTAGCTCACTATCTGTCCTAATTTTCCTATTCTTAACGAATCCTTCTCGTGTTATAACATTTTCTGCTGTTTTTGTTACTACCTTGTATTCGTCTGACCACAAATCCATTTATTGTTTCCATTACACTTCGCTGACCACCATTACATCTACATTGAGCCAATCATTTACCTTTTTAGATGTTATAGCTCTCCTGCCTACTTCAAACCCCCGAAATGCTCCTACAGATAGAATGTTATCCTTTCGTTGGTTATTCAGCCTTTTCCTCATGATCACCTCACATTTGGCAGTCTCTTTCAGACATGCGAAAGGGGGCCTAATCTCGAATCTTTTGCCAATGGAGAGATCATCATGACAATTTTTCAATTTCAGGCCACGTGTTCTAAGAGTACAAACTGTTTGTCTTTAATACAGTGGTTTCCAGTGTCTTCTGCTTCCTCAAGCCTTTGATCATTTCTGATTCCTTCGTCCCTTAGGACAAGAGAATGTCCTAAACCTGTGTCCGCTCCTCCAACCTTTTTGAGAAGGCCGTTGGCAGAACGAGGGCGACTTGTTATGCCTATATTTCAAGCAGAGTAACACCATATTAATTCCTTCCCCTTTACAGGTAATAAACGTGACTCCATTTACTATCCATTATTGTGGATCTTCATTTTTAGGACCGGATATGAGCAGGGATCTTCTTTGGAATCAAGGCAGTTTTACCAACGATGTATTCTGAATGTATTCAGTATAGAAATCATAGCAATCGAGTACATCCTAACAAAAATTCATCTCCATTATATACAACGCTGAAACCTATCACGTCGGCAAAAGAACTGCAAGGAGCAGTCAAATGAAAACGAGACAGGCGGAATAAAAATAAGAAAACTGTTTTTATTTCAAAAGCAATAGACATATCTGTTACTACAAGTATCCCACTTTGAGACTAGACGATCAATGCCTTCATGGAGAAAGTTTGCGGTGGTCTACGGAACCATGATAGTATCCAGGCGGGCACCTCTTAGCCCCTCCCAGATGTTGCCAAGTTTCTTTCAAGTATGCTGAAGATGTTTCGTTTGGAAGCTCTTACACATCCCCCATAGAGTCCCTACCCCTCCCTGAAGACGTTTTCATGGAAAGTCCTTATACATCCCCCATGCAGTCTCTCCTCACGCGTTTTCCTAGTTTTGGAGCCTTGAACAACAAGAGTCCTGGTCGTCGATTTGTTTCGAACGAAGACGTTCACGCCTGGGTACGACCATGATTTCGTAGGCAACGGTAATCATTTTTCCACGAAGACACTGACTGTCGTGTTTCAAAGTGCGATAAATGTGGTAACAGTCGTGGCGTTTGCTTTTGAAATACTATATAGTGTACTTACTTTTTTTCATCTGCTTGTTATCATTTGGCAGCCCTGTATAAGATCGTTATGAACTAAGCAGCAATGATGACCCACACCCCATTAGTGCTAGACAAAGATATGCCTGATATGGTATGCCATTCACTAGAGCGGCAGGTGACGGAGAACAAAAAATAACAAATCATTCAGAAACGGGTCTACTCAGGAGACAAATAGCGAGATTACGAATGATCGAATATAAATTGCTTTAAAAACGTGAGGCACCCATAAGAAGAGGAGGAAACTAACCGGAACTTCACGTTTTGAGAGGATATGTGATGTTATTTCAGCGATTACAAAACCAGTCAAATTTACAAGAAACTTGGAACTGTGAGCCCACTTACAAGTAAGACGTTCCAGCCACTCTGAGCTGGGAGCATGCAGTGATTCCGTAGCCAACTATCGTAATTGGTACTTGATATCTCGGATACTGCCAGTAGGATGGAAATGACGTCACAGTTGGTCCCGCAAATGTTCTATCGTCGACAGGTCTAGAAAGCTTGCTGGCCATGGGCGTACGTAAACATCACGCAAACGGATCGTAGAGGTACTTGTCAAATGTAGACGAGCGTTATCCTGTTGAAACGTGGCGCTACGATACTGTCGCATGAGGTCGAATGACGTCCGGTGACTTGAACCATTGTGTCGTAAGGTTTCCTGCGACCGCTACCATCCGTGACACGAAGACTTATCCGATGGTTCCCCTCCGCATAACGACACGAGTAACACAGCCGTGACCCTCCAGAACGATGAAAGAATGGAACTCCTCCCCAATTCGTCGTCATACGCGCCGACTGTGATCAATCGAGATGGTGCAAAACTATGACTCATCGCTACACACATTTCGGCGCCGTTAATCAGTGTTACATGCTTCTTCGTCACGGCAGCATTCCAAACACAGGTGTTATACTGTTAACTAGAGATGGGCAGACTCGTCCGTCCTTGGGAACTAGTTCACTGGTGGTAGCTCATTTTTAGGGACCGTTCATTTCTACTCGCTCACCGTTCATTTATGCTTGGTGTATGGTTTTTACGAAAAATTGAGAATTGGTAGCATAGGTGATTGAAGATGGAAGGCGGCAATGGCCTCCCCCCTGGAGTACAGAGTTTTTATTCGTAACAGAATTCTCACACACTTGTAATTTTCCCAATTCTGCAGACCTCTCGTTTAGTCAACTGTAGTGTTATGTGACTGATCGCAGTGAAATAATATAAGGTGGCGCACGAAAAACCGACCTCGAGTACAAACTGCTCGCCAATTACCCAAGATTTGTTGACCGCTACGAGCAGAATAGATAAGCATGTAATAATTAGGCAGTGAAGAAATAAGAAGTAAACTAATTCAAACAACAACTTCTAAACAACAGATGACGATTGGTGTGCGACAATGAGCAATCTAGTAATCGGGGCCGACTTTTCGTGCGCCACCCTGTACCACTGAAATAATAATGTAGAAGTTGTCATATTCTCTTTAAAAAATATGACAACAGACACTCGATTATGGAGTTCGGTCTGCCTTTCATAATAATGAACATGCCCTTTTACCTTGGATAAAAAAGAGACGGAAAATAGCCACTCGTGCGTGCCGAGCCAACTTCCTTTGGATGAGTAATAACAAAAATATGTTGCTTTTTACAAGTATTTCTTCTGCTGTTTATCGAAATAGCGAAGTAACTTGATATGCCGTTTTGTTACCTGAACAAATGTATGCATTACATACCAGGTAATTTTATATAATTATAAAATACATTTTAATTACCTGTCATGGACGCTGAATAGAAGAGAACCACAAGTTCAGAGTTGAAACAGATCTAGAATGGGTGTGCGCAGTGAACGAAATGAACAACTCAATACTGAACTAACCACGTGCAGTCAGTCGGCAGTGGAGCTGCGACGAGTGGCAACGCGAAGAAGGACGAGTCCGGGCGAGCGAGACCGAGACTGAGACAGACGGGAACAGGCCCGAGCCTGAAACAAGACCGGAAGACTTGTTGTTGCTGGAACGAGACCGGCCGTTTCCCATTCCCGGGAACTATAAGTAGAAAGTCGCGACCGAGACCGAGACAGACGGGAACGGGACCAAGGCTGGAGAAGGACTGACCGACATGCTGTTGCGGGAACGAGACCGACCGTTTGCCGTATCCTGGGAACTATAAGTAGAAAGACGCGACTGTGACCGAGACAGAGGGGAATGGGCCCGAGCCTGGAACAGGATTGGCTGACGTGTTGTTGCGGGAACGAGACCGGCCGTTCATCTTGGTGAACTGCTGCTTTGGACCCGATAGTTGGTGAATGACCCGTCTCTACGATGACCCGTCTGTTGAACGATGATGCAGGCTAAAATAGAATGTTTCAGGGAATCAATTACTTATTCGCAGATGACAGTGAAGACGTGAACTAGTTAAGATGGCCTTGTACAGAGTACGGGTACATTGTGTTGGTAGGATGTGATCCAGTGGAACACTGACGACAAGTCGAGATGCATTCCAGTACAAAGCCACTATCACTTTCGAGCACCCCAAAAATCTAGATATTGTGGGATTCGACCAAGCAGATCTATTGGAGACTCACAATGAGATCCCTTTCAGACGTAGCTAGGTGCAGATAACGCTGTCACAAATATGTGTTGCTAACGGCTGGCGAGATTCTGACGCTGACAGAATGAGCTAACTTTCTGAGAGTAATGTTAGAACTGACTTCGCTTAGGGATACTGTCGAGAATACACTTGGTCTAGGTTGTTGCAGGGCGCTGCAGAGATGTCTCCGACGTAAGGGAGAGTACAGGGGCTGAGACGAACTTGGAATTTTCAACCATTACTGCAGGTCCTCGACATCCGCGCTACTTAGGAGTTGCAAGCGCCGGCCGCGGTGGCCGAGAGGTTCTAGGCACTTCAGACTGGAACCGCGCGACTGCTATTGTCGCAGGTTCGAATACTGCCTCGGGCATGGATGTCCTTCGGCTAGTTAGGTTTACGTAGTTCGATAGACGCGTGGCCTAGGGGTAGCGTCTTTGATTCATAATCAAAACGTCTTCGGTCGCGGGTTCGATCCCCGCCACTGCCTAAATTTTGATAAATAATCAGCATTGGCGGCCGAAGACTTCCGGCATAAGAAGTCAGCCTCATTCTGCCAACGGACTTGTCAAAGAAGGCGGAGGAGCGGATAGAGGTTCAGGGCACTATCTTGTCCTAGGGGTGGGAAATTGCCCCTAAAGGCGGAAGAATCAGCAATGATCGACGACATGAGGATGCAGAATGCAATGGAAACCACTGCATTAAAGACACGTAACGTGTATCCACAGGACATGTGGCCTGTAATTGAAGAAGTGTCATGATGATCTCTCCATTGGCAAAAGATTCCGGAATAGTCCCCCATTCGGATCTCCGGGAGGGGACTGCCAAGGGGGACGTTACCATGAGAAAAAGATTGAATAATCAACGAAAGGATAACGTTCTAGGAGTCGGGGAGTGGAATATCAGAAGCTTGAACGTGGTAGGGAAAATAGAAAATCTGAAAAGGGAAATGCAAAGGCTCAATCTAGATATAGTAGGGGTCAGTGAAGTGAAGTGGAAGGAGGACAAGGATTTCTGGTCAGATGAGTATCGGGTAATATCAACAGCAGTAGAAAATGGTATAACAGGTGTAGGATTCGTTATGAATAGGAAGGTAGGGCAGAGCGTGTGTTACTGTGAACAGTTCAGTGACCGTGTTGTTGTAATCAGAATCGACAGCAGACCAACACCGACAACGATAGTTCAGGTATACATGCCGACGTCGCAAGCTGAAGATGAACAGATAGAGAAAGTGTATGATGATATTGAAAGGGTAATGCAGTATGTAAAGGGGGACGAAAATCTAATAGTCATGGGCGACTGGAATGCAGTTGTATGGGAAGGAGTAGAAGAAAAGGTTACAGGAGAATATGGGCTTGGGACGAGGAATGAAAGAGGAGAAAGACTAATTGAGTTCTGTAACAAGTTTCAGCTAGTAATAGCGAATACCCTGTTCAAGAATCACAGGAGGAAGTGGTAAACTTGGAAAAGACCGGGAGATACGGGAAGAGTTCAATTAGATTACATCATGGTCAGACAGAGATTCCGAAATCAGATACTGGATTGTTAGGCGTATCCAGGAGCAGATATAGACTCAGATCACAATATAGTAGTGATGAAGAGTAGGCTGAAGTTCAAGACATTAGTCAGGAAGAATCAATACGGAAAGAAGTGGGATACAGAAGTACTAAGGAATGACGAGAAACGTTTGAAGTTCGCTAACGCTATAGATACAGCAATAAGGAATAGCGCAGTAGGCAGTACAGTTGAAGAGGAATGGACATCTCTAAAAAGGGCATCACAGAAGTTGGGAAGGAAAACATAGATACAAAGAAGGTAGCTGCGAAGAAACCATGGGTAACAGAAGAAATACTTCAGTTGATTGATGAAAGGAGGAAGTACAAACATGTTCCGGGAAAATCAGGAATATAGAAATACAAGTCGCTGAGGAATGAAATAAATAGGAAGTGCATGGAAGCTAAGACGAAATGGCTGCAGGAAAAATGTGAAGACATCGAAAAAGATATGATTGTCGGAAGGACAGACTCAGCATACAGGAAAGTCGAAACAACCTTTGGTGACATTAAAAGCAACGGTGGTAAAATTAAGAGTGCAACGGGAATTCCACTGTTAAATGCAGAGGAGAGAGCAGATAGGTGGAAAGAATACATTGAAAGCCTCTATGAGGGTGAAGATTTGTCTGATGTGATACAAGAAGAAACAGGAGTCGATTTAGAAGAGATAGGGGATCCAGTATTAGAATCGGAATTTAAAAGAGCTTTGGAGGACTTACGGTCAAATAAGGCAGAAGGGATAGATAACATTCCATCAGAATTTCTAAAATCATTGGGGGAAGTGGCAACAAAACGACTATTCACGTTGGTGTGTAGAATATATGAGTCTGGCGACATACCATCTGACTTTCGGAAAAGCATCATCCACACAATTCCGAAGACGGCAAGAGCTGACAAGTGCGAGAATTATCGCACAATCAGCTTAACAGCTCATGCATCGAAGCTGCTTACAAGAATAATATAGAGAAGAATGGAAAAGAAAATTGAGAATGCGCTAGGTGACGATCAGTTCGGCTTTAGGAAAAGTTCTGACGTTACGGCTAATAATGGAAGCAAGGCTAAAGAAAAATCAAGACACTTTCATAGGATTTGTCGACCTGGAAAAAGCGTTCGACAATATAAAATGGTGCAAGCTGTTCGAGATTCTGAAAAAAGTAGGGGTAAGCTATAGGGAGAGACGGGTCATATACAATATGTACAACAACCAAGAGGGAATAATAAGAGTGGACGATCAAGAACGAAGTGCTCGTATTAAGAAGGGTGTAAGACCGGCCTTAATTTGAGTAAGAAATTTCTGAGGATGTACGTCTGGAGTACAGCATTGCATGGTAGTGAAACATGGACAGTGGGAAAACCGGAGCAGAAGAGAACCGATGCATTTGAGATGTGGTTCTATAGGCGAATGTTGAAAATCAGGTGGACTGATAAGATAAGGAATGAGGAGGTTCTACGCAGAATCGGAGAGGAAAGGAATATGTGGAAAACACTGATAAGGAGAAGGGACAGGATGATAGGACATCTGCTAAGACATGAGGGAATGACTTCCATGGTACTAGAGGGAGCTGTAGAGGGCAAAAACTGTAGAGGAAGACAGAGATTGGAATACGTCAAGCAAATAATTGAGGACGTAGGTGACAAGTGCTACTCTGAGATGAAGAGGTTAGCACAGGAAAGGAATTCGTGGCTGGCCGCATCAAAACAGTCAGCAGACTGATGACCAAAAAAAAAAAACAAAGTTCTAAGTTCTAGGGGACTGATGACCTCAGATGTCAAGTCTCATAGTGATCAGAGCCATTTGAACCATTTTTTTTTTTTTTTGAATTGCAAGCATGCACTGTTGTTGCAAAGACCGAGACGAGGGGAATCCCGAGTCAGTTATTTTTCATCACGGTTTCACTTTGCAGATGTTATTTACACAGCCAGCTATTTGCACCCATCACATGCTTTGGTGAAACATTCCTGGTTTTTCAGGCTTTTCTGAGACCCATTCTTTAAATCACTAAAATTTGGCCGTATTCATGATACTTTTTCATTGCATTGTGTTATGCCACCATCCAGCCATACCAAGGCTATAGTTCATATTTTCAATCAATTGTGTACTTATTTCCGTGTGTTAATCATTTTGTTTGCTGTCTCATTGCAATAAACCAAAATGGTGAACTGACAACGAGTTTTGTTTCGCAGTTTGATTGCTCTCTTCACTGATATGCACACGTGAGGTGTGTTACCCATACGTTCGTGTTTAATGTAGCCATTCCTCGTAAATTTCACGTTGTAATACATGATACGTTGTGCGACCATTTTTGTTTTAAATTTGCAGTCTTGATGGTCAGCTTAGTGTGGTGTTACCGCAAGGGACCACACTGGCTACGCTGTAGGCTTCAAATCGGCCGCGGTCCGTCAGAACACATCAGACCCGCGAGTCGCCACTGTCGACGCTAGCAGACCGAGCACCGCCTCTCGGCTGGTCTTACGAGACAAGCTAGCGCACTGGTCAGTTCCACAACCGACTTCAATAGGAATGGTTCACTTGTTATAGTTTCAGAGATCTCATTTGCAGAGAATCTATTTAGCATAGCCTTCAGCTAAGTCAGTAGCTACGACCTAGCCAGGCGTCACATACAGTTCAGGCATTGCCAATTGATCCATATGTGTGAAGCAATCAGAATTGTAAACCAGTATTAGCAGTTCAGTCTGTAACTGCACTTGTAAATATTATTGTAGAAAGTCAAGATCGAAGTTCATCGCTGATGCTGAATTAAAGCTAGGTATTTAATTGTGTTCCTGTCTACTAACTTCTAATCACCTAAGATGTTCCAGGTACATCCCGTCAAGTATAGTTCATTGAACCTCGCGTCACCCTACGTGATCACCGCGTGCAATAATGGCCACCCCTTGTGATCAGACTAAGGGTCAAATTGCGTGACTCAGCCGGGTCACCCATTTTCCATGAGGCTTATAATTCCAACTCATACATAACACTTCCCTTACCTGTACACCACTGAGGACCGGATCTGTAACAGCTTAGTGATATACCAACAGCTCAAACATCTTAGAATACATCACTGGCTGTGTAGGTTCAATTTAGTCAATTGCGAGGATCTCAGCTTCCAACTAATGAGAAACAGGAAGTCCCTACACGACGCACGGTTCGTGATGTGAGGTAGGTACGAGCTGACAGAGCTGGTAGCCGCAGCGGCCGCGTCCCAGGGCTAATCTGCGCCATCCTTTTGGTGCTACACTGTGCGCAGGACGCCGGCAGCGCCACAGTGGAAGCCTCCCGTCCCGGGCCGGCGGGCTGAGTGGATAATTCGCCGCGCCCGCGCCCGCAGCCAGCCATTACCGGTCGGGCCCGCGCACAAAAGAAGAATCCCGGCCGCCTTTGTGGGCGCTGAGAGCAAAGTGTTTCCGCGCACCGCATCATCCGCCCGCGCGCAACTTGCCCGGTAATCCGACCACTCGCGGCGCGGACCGGCCGACGGCCCAGCTGCCAGCTGCCTGCCGTCTGTTCCCTCCTGCTGACGCTGCCGGGACCGCTGCCGGCCGAGTGGACACCGTGGGATGTCTGTCTGTGTTTCTACATATACATACATACTTCGCAATCCACCATACGGTGCGTGGCGGAGGGTACCTCGTACCACAACTAGCATCTTCTCTCCCTGTTCCACTCTCAAACAGAACGAGGGAAAAATGACTGCCTATATGCCTCTGTACGAGCCCTGATCTCTCTTATCTTATCTTCTTTGTGGCCTTCCCTCGAACTATATGTTGGCGGCGGTAAAATTGTACAGCAGTCAGCCTCAGATGCTGGTTCTCTAAATTTCCTCAATAGCGATTCAAGAAAAGAACGCCTCCTTTCCTCCAGAGTCTCCCACCCGAATTCCTGAAGCATTTCCGTAATACTCGCATGATTGTCAAACCTACCAGTAACAAATCTTGGAATCCACCATCTGAATTGCTTCTATGTCCTCCCTCAATCCGACCTGATAGGGTTCCCAAACGCTCGAAGTACTCAAGAATAGAGCGTGTTAGTGTTTTATAAGGGGTCTCCTTTACAGATGAACCACATCTTCCCAAAATTCTACCGATGAACCGAAGACGACTATCCGCCTTCCCCACAACTGCCATTACATGCTTGTCCCACTTCATATCGCTCTGCAATCTTACGCCCAAATATTTAATCCACGTGACTGTGTCAAACGCTACACTACTAATGGAGTATTCAAAAACTACGGGATTTTTTTTCGTATTCATCTGCATTAATTTACATTTATCCATATTTAGAGTTAGCTGCCATAATTTACACCAACCACAAATCCTGTCCAAGTCATCTTGTATCCTCCTACAGCCACTCAACGACGACACTTTCCCGTACACAACAGCATCATCAGCAAACAGCCGCACATTGCTATCCACCCTAACCAAAAGATCATTTATGTAGGTAGAAAACAACAGCGGACCTACCACACTTCCCTGGGGCACTCCAGATGACACCCTCACCTTCGATGAACACTCACCATGGAGGACAACGTACTGGTTTCTATATATACGAAGATAGTAACTTCGCTGGGTAGCCTTTAACTATATATATGAAGACAGTAACTTGTTCTCGAAAGAACAGTTACTGTTGATGACCGTGCTGCTTTTCCCTGGAGTAAATGTTGACTAACCGAAAACCTCAGCTGCCGACAGGTGTTGTTGATATACCTCGATGTGCTTACTCCAGGGAAAAGCTGCACGGTCATCAACAGTAACTGTTCTTTCGAAAACAAGTCACTGTCTTCGTATATATAGTTAAAGGCTACCCAGCCATTGATCTTCGTCTGTGCGAATGCGTACAGGTTGCCCAAACTCTTACGGGAATCGCCAAAGCGTGCGCGAGTAATGAGTGGGTGGGCAAATGTCTATAAGGTACAATAGATATGTAGAATTGTGGACCGTTGGGAATGTGAGTCTCAAGGGAAGCGTGCAAGGGATAAGTTCCTGCAGTCGCGCTATTCATCTGTGTCCTCGGTGGCTCAGATGGCCGGCCAGAGTGGCCGAGCGGTTCTAGGCGCTGCAGTATGGAACCGCGCGACCGCTACGGTCGCAGGTTCGAATCCTGCCTCGGGCATGGATGTGTGTGATGTCCTTAGGTTAGTTAGGTTTAAGTAGTTCTACGTTCTAGGGGAGTGATGACTACAGCAGTTAAGTCCCATACTGCTCAGAGCCATTTGAACCATTTTTGGCTCAGATGGATAGAGCGTCTACCATGTAAGCAGGAGATTCCGGGTTCGAGTCCCGGTCGGGGCACACATTTTCAGCTGTCCACATCGGCAGCTGAGGTTTTCAGTTAGTCATAATGTGCTGGTTTCTATTACTTAAGAAGTCTTCGAGCCACTCACATATTTGGGAACCAATCCCATATGCTCGTCACTTAGGAGCCTGCAGTGGGGCACCGAGTCAAACGCTTTCCGGAAGTCCAGGAATATGGCATCCGTCTGATACCCTTCATCCGTGGTCCGCAAGATATCATGTGACAAATTGGCGAGATGCGTTTCGCAGGAGCGATACTTTCTAAAGCCGTGCTGATGCATGGACAGCAACTTCTCTGTCTCAAGGAAATTCATTATATTCGAACTGAGAATATGTTCGAGAATCCTGCGACAAACCGATGTTAAGGATACGTACGTATGCTTTCGCGGGGACGTATTTTGACGAAATTATCTCCAGCCTCCAGGAGCGTCTTTTGGCAACTGGTAAGAGTAGCCGGCTCATAAGGAGGCATGAAATTGCTTCGGTCTTGTAGACTAGAGCAAAAATTCGACAACTATACAAAATAACCGGTGGGTGGGTGTACTGTCGTGTGCACCAATGAGCAGCACCGTGTGAAATACGAGACGTATTTCCGCTTACACTGTAAAGTGCCAGGACATGGGCACTTACACGTTAGCTTACCAACATTGGTATTAATAATAAAGTGACTGGCAAGGGCACTGAATTATGATAAATATGAGGCACTCTCGAGCAGTATTCCCTGCATGTCTGCATGACTGAGCCACTAACTTAAAGCGTTGGTGAAAAGTATCGGCAGTTGAGAATTGTGGAATATAAAGTCTGCAGATGGCCGTAGCTCGCCGGGCCGCCGTGGGCGGCAGGTAGCGGTCACCAGAAACGCGGGACAATACGGCGCTTTTGGGGATAGCCCGGCATCCGGAGCCACCTGTGCTGGGCAACATGTGGCGAAGACGGGAATTTCGTTTACCTAGGTGCGTTATGACCTACTAGATCATTGGGTAGATCTCAGAAATGCCGTTGGAGGGATTTCGGTGATTCTCGCTTCCCACGCCCGGGTTCCCGGGTTCGATTCCCGGCGGGGTCAGGGATTTTCTCTGCCTCGTGATGGCTGGGTGTTGTGTGCTGTCCTTAGGTTAGTTAGGTTTAAGTAGTTCTAAGCTCTAGGGGACTTATGACCACAGCAGTTGAGTCCCATAGTGCTCAGAGCCATTTGAACCATTTGATTTCGGTGATGATAGAGCGTTCGACATCGGCCGAAACTGAGTATTCTTCCGCCGAGTTTTCGTACGCGTGGGAGACGGGAGAATTGTGGAGAGAGTGATTTCGCCTTCAGCCATCGAGTGGTACGGACTTGGAGACAACGTCTTGGCCATCGTCTTCGAAGGGACATATACGGTCTGTATCGCAGCACCAACGCGTGTTCCGTGCAGAGTTCTGCGGTTAGAGCTCTTTGTGTGCTCAGAAGCGAGATTTCACGAATTCTTAACCACTTCCTACAACTTACCTAATATTCTTGATCTGATAGTTACCCTTGCGAGGTGCGGAGTATTTATCAACGTAGCTGCCGGTAATAGGGGCGCATAATTGCAATTGTTAATCTGCCATTCTCAGGATTGTGTGGGTGGACAAGTAAATTCACATTTTTATGTAAATTTTGTCAGTTGTGGGGGATATCAAATTAAAATGCCACTATTACAATCGATTTATGGACTTAATTGTAGCTAGCATTTACCATGTCCCAGTAAGCTTTACATGTACTCTGGTCCCTGCGCAGCTTGCCCAGACGGGAAAGGAAGAACGTTTGCGGTCTTCTATGTCAGCGACGTACAAATAAGCTTTCAACCTATCCTCAAAAATCGGCAGTAGTAGAGCATTCGGCGGGATATTCGGTGTTATACACTGCCAGGGGACAAAACCTCTTAGAGGTTTGCAAGTCGCTGAAGATTATTGTGGCAACAGTGCATTTGGAGTGCATGACTACACTTACAGATCAATATCATTAGCAGTTCTGAGGTACCAGGTATCGATACCTGCTGAAACACCCATATTAGTACGTGGTGTTGCCTCCACTGGCGACATTGCAGGCGCTGACTCTGCCAACCAATCGATCGTGCAGATGGCGCATTGTGTCCTCGGATATGTTGCGCCAAGCACGCTCGACCTATTCAAATCGTGAGAGCTGTTGGTTGACGAGTCGCAAGAGTCATTTCTCTTCCCATTATATCCAACACTTGTCAATTGGAGACAAGTCCGGAGGCCAAGCTGGCCAGGAAAGATGCTACACGTCTCACAGGCTATGTTCAATTTCACGGGCAGTTTGTATCCAAGTATTATTCTGTTCGAAGAACACATCACCTTCTCGTTTACAAGAACGGCAGTCGAACAGATCTAACCACGTTCTGCACGTGCCGAACACTCGTTAGCGTCCTCTGCAGAAACGTCAAAGATGAACGTGAGTTGTAGCTTGTCGCACCCCGGACCATGAGGTCTGCGGTTGGACCAGTGTCTCTTGAACAAATGTACTCTACTCGACAGCGCTGACCAGGTCTGTGTCGTACGCCAAACGACTGCCACTTGGATGCAGGCAGAATCTGCTTTGAACGCTGAGTACCCCGGCGCGGCATTCCACCTTCCAAATGATCCACTGACGCCACGTCGATACTGTGGGGTGAGTGGTAGACGGACTAGAGGTATGCGTGACCGTAGCTCCACTGCTAATAACCGGTTGGCAATGGCACGTCTTGACATGTGTGGACTCACAGACCCTCGTAAAAAATGGTTCAAGTGGCTCTGAGCACTATGGGACTTAACATCTGAGGTCATCAGTCTCCTAGACTTAGAACTACGTAAACCTAACTAACCTAAGGACATCACACACATCCATGACAGAGGCAGGATTAGAACCTGCGACTGTAGCAGCAGCGTGGTTCCGGACTGAAGTGTCTAGAACCGCTCTGCCACAGCGGCCGGCAAGCCCTCTTATCAGTGCTGTGGTAGCTGTACGATCTGACACTGCTGCCCTTGTAATACGACGATTCTGGTGAGCGTGGACGTCCAGAAGCTCGTCTACGAGTGTGGGAATGTTCACATGGCCGCTGATACCATCATCAGTGCACAAATGACGCAGCATGTCCAACTTGTCTGGTAATCCCCCAAAAGAACTATCCCGCCAGTCGGAAGGCCACAATCTGAACCCTTCCAAACTCGCCCAGTAGCCTGTAAGAAGCACTAGTGCGTCTCAGTCGTGTGGTTGCCTGCTTGCTTCACACGTTTGCATCATAATGACCCTTCTGGCTGTAAGCATTCCTTATTAAATGGTAGACACCAACGGTGTTGTGGTAGTTATTCCACAGCGCTATCCCTTGGCGGACGATTTTAAAACCATTTTAAGTACATTTAATACCCCCCAGGTGGCATATGCCGTCAGGGGAATAAAATCGACGTCGGCTTTCCGGGTCTATTTTTTTGATACAGCACTGTACTAATGGGTTCTGGGAAGGCGCTGTAAAAGAAGAGATCGAAATAAAAATTTGTGACATCACTGTCAATAAGGAGGGCTGCCTGCGGTTAAGATCAGCTTGGGACCTCCCATCAGAAGACTGAAGCGTGCACGACACGTGCGCAACCGAGACATTACCATACGTGGCAATGTAGTGAGCACCAGTGACGTCACAGAAGGGAGTGCAGCTACTTAAGGACGACAGCAGCAACAGCCATACGGTAGCCACCACTTGACAACGGTGGAGGAGCACTCGGCCGGAAAGCTCGTGATTTTAAACCACTCGACCCGAGCAGAAGCCAAAGATAATTTTATCATTCACTATCTATTTGAATTGGCGTTAGCGTGAGCCCCCACTAATAGTGAACATTTACAAATCAGGAACTCCGGTGGGTTTACGTATCTTGTGGTTGTTGGTTGTCCAGGGTTGTAAGTCCGAATTTCCATTTCTTTGTTTGATCTGATCTTAATTTTATAAACAACAAACATGAAATTTGAATGACGTTTCTTTATCAGGAGGAAAAAGCCTTTAGATTCTGTTCCCATGATATGGAGCCAGGAAATCATTCCGATGATTGCTACTTTTGCGGTGTTGATATTACTAGTCATAATTCGAAAAATAAGAAGGTAATAAGCTACCCAAACCTTCCGTCCGACATCCGAACAGTAGGGCATGATGTAGATTTGCCGGTTCCTGAACCACCTGATGATTTAAATTCTAAACCAACAGAAGTATTTTTGATGTACAGTCCGATTTCGATTACCCAGACGATGTTGAATTCCGTTGTAATACAGGAAGTCTAGATCTCAAATTGTTTACTCAGGCCGAGCTTAACGGTTTGGTTAGGGATGTGGGCGTAACGAAAGAAAAAGCTGAATTTCTTGGCTCTACATCAAAAGAATAGAACTTATTGGCAGTTGGAACCAGCATATAAATGTACAGAAAGAGAGAGCAGCAATTTTCCAAGTTTTTTCAGCAAGAAGGTGATTCAGTGTACTACTCAGACATTCCCGGTCTGTGAAAGAGTTTGGTATTGAATACAAAAGGGTAGACTGGAGGCTGTTTATTGATTAATCCAAAACTAGTTTAAAGGCTGTTTTATTACACAATGGTAACATGCATGCATCTATACGTATTGGACATTCTGTACATATGAAGATACCTATGACAACATAAAAATAGTGGTAAATAAAATAGGCTATTCTGCACATGATTGGATGATATGTGGCGATCTAAAAGTAACGTGCATGCTCCTTGCTGAGCAAGGTGGCTTTACCATATTTCCTTGTTTCTTGTGTGAATGGGACAGTAGGGCTAGGGAGCAGCACTGGTGTAGAAATAAGTGGCCTGTGAGGGAGTCTTTATAAACTGGTGAGAAGAACACTCTACGCAAAAACCTTGTAGATCCAAAAAACGTACTCCTACCACCTCTACATATAAAGTTTGGCCTAATGAAACAGATTGTAAAGGCTTTGCTAAATATGGCCTATGTTTTAAGTATCTCTGCCAAAGGTTTCCACACGTTTCAGAAGCTAAACTAAAAGAAGGCATCTTCGTCGGACATGACATTAGAAAACTTATGTCTGATGTTAACTTTGAATCCACAATGACCTTAAATGAGAGAGAGGCATGGGTATCATTCAAGCAAGTCGTTACAAAGTTCTTAGGACCTGAAAAAGTCCAGAATAAGTTTCTATTATAGCTACAATGTTAAAGAAGTTTAAAAGTTTAGGATGTTTAATGAGCCTGAAAGTTCTGGTTTGAACAGTCACCTTGATTACTTCCCGAACAGTATGGGAGATGTTTTTGAGCAGCAAGGAGAGCGTTTTCACCAGGATATTAAAGTGATGGAAAAACGCTACCAAGGCCGCTGGAACACCAACATGTTGGGGCACTGCTGTTGGTCACTTCACCGAGAAGTTCAGGAAGCGACTCATCGTAGAAAAAGCTACACAAGATGCTTCAAAGAAACACGAGAAAGAAAATACGAACCAATTCCAGCTGACAAGTGAAACCTCTATTAACACGTATCATTGTTTTAAGTAGCTTACTGTAAATGCAAACCATGGTTATGTGGTAACAAAGCGTTTCATAATAATCTCCGTTTACCATATAGCATAGGAGTTTTATACTATATGATGAAAAGTTTATTGCTCGAAAACTAAGGGTGATTCATAAAAACTAAGGAACGATTTGGATTCAGCTCATAATAATCTATAAAGATCAGCTATAAAAGTAAAAAAAGTTTTTCAAAAAAAAATTTTCGTTGGCCTGTGTTATTGATTAAATAGATATTATGCTGAAAGGGCTTTTTCAGGGAAGCTCAAGGCACCTTCATCTACATCTACATCTAAATTTATACTCCGCAAACCACCCAACGGTGTGTGGCGGAGGGCACTTTACGTGCCACTGTCATTACCTCCCTTTCCTGTTCCAGTCGCGTATGGTTCGCGGGAAGAACGACTGTCTGAAAGCCTCTGTGAGCGCTCAAATCTCTCTAACTTTACATTCGTGATCTCCTCGGGAGGTATAAGAAGGGGGAAGCAATATATTCGATACCTCATCCAGAAACGCACCCTCTCGAAACCTGGCGAGCAAGCTACACCGCGACGCAGAGCGCCTCTCTTGCAGAGTCTGTCACTTGAGTTTGCTAAACATCTCCGTAACGCTATCACGGTTACCAAATAACCTTGTGACGAAACGCACCGCTCTTCTTTGGATCTTCTGTATCTACTCCGTCAACCCGATCTGGTACGGTTCCCACACTGATAAGCAATACTCAAGTATAGGTCGAACGAGTGTTTTGTAAGCCACCTCCTTTGTTGATGGACTACATTTTCTAAGCACTCTCCCAATGAATCTCAGCCTGGTACCCGCCTTACCAACAATTAATTTTATATGATCATTCCACTTCAAATCGTTCCGCACGCATACTCCCAGATATTTTACAGAAGTAACTGCTACCAGTGTTTGTTCCGCTATCATATAATCATACAATAAAGGATCCTTGTTTCTATGTATTCGCAATACATTACATTTGTCTATGTTAAGGGCCAGTTGCCACTCCCTGCACCAAGTGCCTATCCGCTGCAGATCTTCCTGCATTTCGCTACAATTTTCTAATGCTGCAACTTCTCTGTATACTACAGCATCATCCGCGAAAAGCCGCATGGAACTTCCGACGCTATCTGTTGTGTCTAGACCATACAGCCCAGACACAATGCTGTAGCCGATAGGGCACGCAAGGCTAACGCAGACGGGCGTGAAGTCTGGAACATGAGACTTATAAATGCACTAAAGAAAAATACGTAGCTTTTTTAATACTTAACTTTATTCTCTGGTTGGAATACATCTCTCCTGCATACTCGTAAGCTATTGGCACTGATACAAATGGCGCCTTGCTAGGTGGTCGCCATTTAACTTAGCAGAGGGCTATTCTACTGTCTATCTCTCGGCAAATGAGAGCAAGGCTTAGCACGTCCAATCGCTAGCTATCTTGTCCGTACAACTGGGGACGAGGTCTCCTCAGTCTCTCGAGACCTGCCTAGTGGTGGCGCTAGGTTTGCGATCCCACAGTGGCGACACGCGGGTCCGACATGTACTACAGGACCGCGGCCGATTTAAGTTACCACCTAGCAAGTGTGGTGTCTAGCGGTGACACCACATTCCTCCCCCGCAAATCGGCGAACGGTCGTGAGATAAGGCTTCCGCCCGCCGTGGGGAGGACCGCATGTTGACGTATGCGATGAGGTGGGGAGCCTAACAACAGGCGAGGCTGTGCCACCCGCACCCGGCCATTCGGTCCGAGGGGAACTAGGAAACGCCTGAAAACCTAGTCCAGGGTGCACGTCAACATGCGGTGTATGCGCACGTAATGAGACAGGTGGGGCCGAAGGGTCGACCTCCATTGCGTCGGGGAATCCGACGCGCGATGACGACATCTGGTCCGGAGCGGGCAAGAGGTCCATGGCGGAGGACGGCTGGTCACGGGAAGCGAGCGGCAGCGCGTGACCCTGGGAGGCGCCGGGCGGTGGCAGCGAAGCGTCCACTGCGGGCGGCGCCGGCGGCGGCTGCGGCGGCGGCGCGACGTCATGAGGCAAAAGGGAAGGCAGCGTCGGTAACACCTGGGGATGAGTCGAGCCAGTAGATGGGTCCCCAAGGCGCTGACCGGACGGCTCCGTCGCTGAAAGCAGACGGGGAGCGGCAGAACCCAGGCGACGACAGAGGCGCAGCTGATTGAGATGCCGACGCACCGCACCAGAGGCCCCCAAAACCAAATACATCGCGTGGCCGAGGCAGCGAAGAATGCGCCCTGCGAGCCAATGCCGTGAACCGCGATAGGTGCGATAATAGACAACGTCGCCAGGAGCAAAAGCAGGAGGCTGCCGCTGCACAGGAACCTGATGTGGCGGATGCAGCAAAGACATCAAGGTGCGATGAGAACGACCATGGAGCAATTCAGCCGGCGAGCGACCATCGCGGGGCTGAGAGCGATACGAAGACAAAAAGAGCAACAAAGCGTCCTCCCGAGAATGCGACTCTTTCAATTTCAACACCTGTGACTTGAAAGTCCGGACCAATCGTTCAGCGGCACCGTTGGACTGAGGCGAAAACGGCGTGGATGTCAGATGTTGAATACCATTGGCCTCGCAGAAGGACTGAAATTCTGCGGACATGAATTGTGGGCCATTGTCGGAAACAATAGTCTGCGGAACACCTTCAATGCAAAAGATAGCAGACAAGGCTTGGATTGTGGCAGAAGACGTCGTGGAAGACATCCGGACAACAAAAGGAAAATTACTGAAAGCATCGACCACAACCAACCATCGAGCATTCCAGAATGGACCAGCAAAATCGATGTGCAAGCGTTGCCAAGGGGAAGTGGCTTTCGGCCATGCAAAGAATTGCCGCGGCGGTGCGGATTGCTGTTCGGCACAGGCCACGCAAGAGGAGCACATATTCGTAATCGCAGCATCGATTCCGAACCAAGTACAATGCTGACGAGCAAGTTGTTTCGTACGCACTATACCCCAATGTCCTTGGTGAAGAAGCTTTAAGACAGAGGACTGTCACGAACGTGGGACCACGACTCTGGATTGATCATTATCGGAACGCAACAACAAAACACCACGTCGTACAAAAAGTCTCTCCTTGTGAGCAAAAAAACGGCGAACCAAAGGATCCTCGATCCGTGACTTTGACAAGGGCCATTGCGTAGCAACAAAACGCAAAACAGTAGCAAGGACAGGGTCAGCAGCTGTGGCTGTAGCTACACGACGAAAATCAATCGGAAACGATTCGACCACGTCATCGGTTTCCGAATCAATGAACATGCAAGCAAGTTCGGAAGAATCGAATGCTTTATCCTCAGCAACAGGCAAACGGGACAACGCATCAGCGTTTCCGTGCTTAGCAGTGGACCGATACAAGATATCGTAGCGGTACTGCGAGAGAAAAAGAGACCAGCGAATGAATTTCTGCGCTGTACGTGGAGGTACAGGCTCGTTCGGATGAAAAAGCGATGTCAAAGGTTTGTGGTCCGTGATGATTGTAAAGTGACGACCATACAAGAAATCATGAAACTTTGTAACACCAAACACGAGAGCTAAAGCTTCTTTCTCTATCTGGGAATAATTTCTTTGCGCAGATGAGAGCAATTTGGACGCAAAGGCAATAGGGCGATCATGCGAACCATCTTTGTGCGCAAGCACAGCACCGATCCCGAAATCCGAGGCATCTACCATCAACAAAAGAGGTTTTCGGGGATCGAATGGCGCAAGGCACGTATTTGAAAGTAACGCCGATTTCAACTGGCGAAAGGCGCGGTCGCATTCCGTCGTCCAGACGAACGGAACACCTTTACGGCGTAAGCGATGAAGCGGAGCTGAAATGGAAGAAGCGCGCGGCACAAACTTTGCATAATAATTAATTTTACCCAACACACTCTGTAGCTGTTTCAAGTTCCGCGGTGCAGGTAAATCCTGTATGGCACGGAGGTGCTCTGGACTCGGATGTATACCTTGGGCATTTATGACATGCCCCAGGTAGGGTAAGTCACGAGCAAAAAACACACATTTGTCCTTCCTCAAGCGAAGACCATTCTGACGCAAGACCTGAAATAATGTTCGGAGATTTTGCAAATGTTCGGCTTCTGTCTTTCCTGAGATCACAATATCGTCCAGATAGTTCGCAGCAGTAGGGACCGACGCACACACAGTTTGTAAATATTGCTGAAACAAAGCAGGGGCGGATGCACACCCGAACGGTAGTCTTTTGAAGCGATACAAGCCAAGATGCGTGTTAACCACTAAGACGCGCTGGGATTCTTCGTCCACAGGTATTTGCAAGTACGCATCTGCTAGGTCCAATTTGGAAAAATATTTACCCGGGCACAGTTTGTCAAAAAGATCTTCCGGGCGGGGCAAAGGAAAAGTGGCAGTCACAAGTTGTGGATTCACTGTTGCCTTGAAGTCCACACAAAGTCTCAGTTTACCGGAAGGTTTTGGCAAAATTACTAAGGGTGAGGCCCAGAGAGAAGCCTGCACACGTTCAATTACACCTTGAGATTCTAAATCGGCTAATGTTCTGGCGACCTCATCACGCAATGCGTGGGGAACATTGCGCGCTCTGAAAAATTTCGGTTGCGCGTGTTCTTGCAGTTCCAAATGCGCTTCATAGTTCTTAGCGCAACCAAGGCCCGGTGCAAAAATGTCTGCAAATTCTTCACAAAGACTAGAAACACTGGCGGAAGGCACAGTCTGATTCACTGATAGGACCTGATTTACTATAGACGTATTAAACAATTGAAATAAATCTAAACCAAACAAGTTCACTGCAGAAGTAGAACGAAGAACGTAAAATGATACAAGTTTTGTCTGTCCCATGTATGTGGCAATGAGGCTGCACTGTCCTAACACAGGTATATGCTGTCCAGAGTAACTATGCAACTTAACATTTGCGGCACGCAATGGCGGTTTGCCCAGTTGTTTGTACGTGTCGTGATTGAGCAATGAAACTGCAGCTCCGGTATCGAGCTGAAATGGTATCACTTTGCCGTCAAAGTCTAAGTCCACAAAAAGTTTATTGTCCTGCTGACGACAAGAGCGACTGTCACGTGCAATTTGAACTGATACAGGTACAGAAGCACTTGCGACTTCACGGGATTGTCGGCGACGTCGACGCACACTGTTTGTGGGACGAACACAGTCACCGTTAGCTAAAGTGTCACTGGACGGGTGGGAATGAACTACATGAATGTCCATGGGTGAAGGTCCACGAGCCTGATTGTCCTGGGTTCGATTCCGGCGCGAAGCAAAGGGCCTGGAATTATTGTGATTGTCTGATCTAAGCTTTTTCTGGCAAACACTTTGAACATGTCCTTTCTTTTGACAGTAAAAACAAATAGCTTGGCGTGACGGGCAATTTTCACGCGAATGTCTAGCTGCACACCGCGGGCATGATTTCACTACAGTTGCGTGCTTACGCGGCGCACGTGTTTGCAAGGTAGGCTGCCGCTGCTGTGACGGGCGCGAGGGCCGCGTAGCGTCCCGTGCAGCGGGCCCGGCGGGCCGGTTAATGTGACACACTGCTGGCGAAGTTTCAAATGAGTCCTGAGCAGAGTCAAGTGTGTCTTGCCTATCCAATATGTCTATCACTTGTTGAAGGGAGGGATTTACTAGTTTCAAAATCTGTTCCCGTATGCGAACATCAGAAACGTTCTGTGCAATTGCATCACGCACCATAGTATCTGAATAAGGGAGGCCACATTCACATTCAAACACACACTCCCTAGTAAGTCCTTGCAATGTCGCAACCCACTCCCTATTAGTCTGACCGGCCGTATGTTTTGTACGAAAGAACGTATACCGTTTTGCAACAACATTTACTGTTTCTTTGAAATAGGCATCTAACGCCGACAAAATTTCTTCGTAGGACAGAGTTGCTACGTCGCGCCGGGGAAACAACTTCACTATCACACGGTAGGTGCACACACCGACACAAGAAAGCAAAAACGGCTGCCGCTCATTACCTTGAATTCTGTAGGCGGCTAGATGAAAGCTGAACTGGCGGGACCATTCCGGCCAGGA